>NC_089598.1:110992988-111606598 GCF_019320115.1 Miscanthus floridulus
AAACTCTAAACAAAGCTATATTCGTTCTAGGACGGAGTGAGTAATTAATTAGATGAAAATGAGCTTGAAAGCCTTTGAATCAATAAGGATATAAACAGGCAAGTGATCTAATCATCCCAAATCAGGTGCAACCAAGAGCTGTTGTAGTTAAATAACCAATAGTAACACATATCTGAACATATCTTTCAAATGCAATTAGGAGAACTCAAAAAATTATTTAGAACAAGCCCAAGTTGAAACATTGTAGATTGGACCATGATTGTGTTCATGCATGATTAAATTATATTATGTGTTAATATACTCTTTAGATATCTCTATCTCTATCTCTATCTCTATCTCTATCTCTATCTCTATCTCTATATCTATATCTATATCTATATCTATATCTGTGCTGGAACCTTGTTCCATTATTAAAAAAAATCTCTATCTCTATCTGTAATCACTATCTCTAATCTCTATCGCTGTCCCTATCTCTATCTCTACAGCTAAAAAGCGGCAAAAGACATCGTCTGCGTGAACTGTTTTTGTGGTGGTAACCCCGGTCCGTCGCCCTGCTCCCCCCTACGTGGGCCCTTCAGCAAATCTCGTCGCCTCCTCTAGCCTAGCTTCTCACCGATACTGAAGATTCGACCGCCGAGACAAGGATTCTATCTTTCTTTATGTCTGCTAAAACATGTTTTGTTTGTGGGAAATTATTACACTCGATATAATCTCTATATCTCCATCTCTATCTTTATTCTATAATCTCTAATCTCTATCTCTGCTAGAACCTTGTTCCATTATTAAAAAAATCTCTATCTCTATCTTTATATCTCTATCTCTATCTCTATCTCTATAGCTAAAAAGCGGCAAAATACATCATCTACGTGAACTATTTTTGCAGTGGTAGCCCCAATCCGTCGACCCGCTCGCCCCTATGCAGCCCCTTCGGCAAATCTCATCGCCTCCTCCAACCTAGTTTCTCACCGATATTGAAGATTCGACCGTCGGCAAGGATTCTGTCTTCCTTTATGTCTGCTAAAACAAGTTTTGTTTGTGGGAAATTATTACACTCGATATAATCTCTATATCTCTATCTCTATCTTATCTTTAATCTCTAATCTCTATCTCTGCTGGAACCTTGTTCCATTATTAAAGAAAATCTCTATTTCTCTCTTTATATCTCTATCTATATCTCTAATCACTATCTCTATCTCTATCTCTATCTCTACAGCTAAAAAGCAGCAAAAGACATCATCCGTGCGAACTGTTTTTGCAGTGGTAGCCCCAATCTGTCGCCCCGCTCGCCCCTATGCAGCCCCTTCGGAAAATCTCGTCGCCTCCTCCAACCTAGCTTCTCACCGATATTGAAGATTCGACCGCCGACAAGGATTCTATCTTTCTTTATGTATGCTAAAACATGTTTTGTTTGTGGGAAATTATTGCACTCGATATAATATGAGCTCATCAAATTCTATGGATTATATAATCTTAAGAATGCGATGACACACAAGCCTCCAAACATTATTTCTATTGCTGATTGTCCCTAACAAGGTCTACTGATTGCCCTCCAAGCCACGATGGTATCGATCTTTGTGCGACACGTTGCCCCATTTGTGCTCTACATCTTGATGATGGCCATGTGTCCAAACCATCCAATTTATGCTATCTCAAGTACGCCTACTGTCATTCTATGGATCTCTAGCCGATACACACTTGAGACAACATAAATCTGGTAGTTTATCGAGTGTCCCTGAGGGACCCTGATTACACTAGCTAGTATCAAATATTAGGATTTAAAACATTCACATAACAACACACATAGATTGCGGAGGAAATAACATTACAAACCAAAGTGCTTGAAATATTACAATACCAAGTTCAAAGGTATGATTAAAGCTCAAACAAATATAGGTTCAAAGTAGCTGTGGTGTTTGGAGGCTTCGCTTGAAGATTATAATTTATGATTCCGCTACTTTGATGCAAGCTTTGTCTCTATGTAAGTGATAATGTTATATTGTTGTTTTTTATGTAATAAAGCACTGTCTATTAATACCATAATAATGTTGTAATTTGTCGTTATGTGTGTGATTGATTCCTGGGCACACATATGGTGTACATCTGGTTTTGTTCTTAAAACCGGGTGTGACAAAAATAGTGTAATCTTTCGATCAATGGGCGCATACATTGTACCAGCAAGATGTCCATAAACAGTGATAAATATCCCTTTAAAACCTTATAATATTCAAGATACCTTTGAAAACATATATATAGAAGGAAAAACTTGAATTTTATACTATGTAAAATAAGCAAATCGCAGACACCACCGCCTAGTGTTGCAAAAACAAAACGCGTCTGTAATATAATATTAGACGCGTCTAGACAAAATGCGTCACTGATATGTCAATCCTGGAAAATTAGATATTTTTATGGCATATATTACAGACACAAATCATTAAAACGCGTCTATGGTTCGTAGTTGGGACGCATCTGTAACATTAGTTCCTTACTGACACACGTGCAACAATAACTCTGTGTCACTTGGTTGTCCCCATGAACCCGAAAAATACTATACTCTAGCGTATCACCGAGCCTCACGTTTGCCCAAGCCCCACCCCCACGCGCCCCGACTCCAATCCCGTCCTCGTCTCCTATTGTCTCATCCCTCTCTCTCTCTCTCTCTCTCTCTCTCTCTCTCTCTCTCTCTCTCTCTCTCTCTCTCTCTCTCTTCTCGGATGTTATTCACACGTACACAAGCGGCGGTGGTGGTGACGACGTGGGCGCACCCATGCCTCTAAAACCCACTACTAGAGAACAGACTTTAGAACGATGTCCCAATTTAGCATTAGCCTCGGCATTTTTTGCCCCCGGGACTAAAGGACCCTTTAGTCCCGGTTGGGAATACCAACCGGGACTAAAGGTCCCTGCCCAACGGTCGTCCGCGGGGCAGGGATCTTTAGTCCCGGCTGGTATTACCAACCGGGACTAAAGGTTTACCTTTAGTCCCGGTTGGTAATACCAGCCGGGACTAAAGCTTTTAGTCCCGGTTTGGGTTATGCCCCGGGAATAAAGATTAATATTTAGTCCCGGTTTGGACCCCTAACCGGGACTAATTATCCCGGCCTATAATTCTGCTCAATTCTTCCTCCCCGAGCCCGAGCCATTCCATTATTCAAACTCACTGCCTCTGTTCTTCAGCTTGCTGTTGTTCTTGCACTCTCCCCCTCCATTGGTGTTGCTCTTCGATTTTGGAGGTAACAAACTTAATCCTCTTATGTTTTATCAGTAGCTTATCTCATTTTGCGATGTAGATGCATGTGTAACTTTATATGTTGGACTTTATTATGATTTTATATGTCATTTTTAGCTCAAAATCACATGATGATTTGCATATATGTTTGGATAAACAAAAGTTAAATTAGTTCATCAAAATCACGCCTCGCTCGTCCTCGCTGGAGCACGCGCCATTCTCGTCCCCGGTGGCTTACGTGATCTTAGAATTAATTTTTCCATGAAATGAAAAACTTAGAAAATTGTTAGAAAATTGTAGAAAATCCGCACTAGTTGAACTTGCGGACCGTGTTCATGTCGGCGAGCATGTTCTCTGCCGAGCGGTAACGGACGTCAAGGAGGAGCTTTGATTCTACGAGGGAGAGCGGCAACGGTCGTGGAAGACCGTGTTCCCTTTCTCGTAGAATCGGAGCTCTTCCTTGGCCAAGTACGGTGCCGTCCGGTGGAGAAATGCTCGTCGAGATGATCACGTAAGCAAGGTCAACTAGTACGGATGGTTATTTATTGAAACATGTTTTTGAGCTATAATTTGATGAATATTTGAAAATATGAAATTTACACTAGTTTGCAAAAATAAGTATAGAAAGTAGATGACAACTGTTACTGGATCCTCGGCCTCTCGTTCGGTTGCGAAACGACTGAGGCCAGAACTCCCTCTCATTATCTGCGGCAAGTGTAAGCAGAAGATTGTGATGGAGTACCGAGTCAAGAGACAGGGACCCAACAAGGGTCGTGTTTTCTACAAGTGCCCGGATCGCGATGTGAGTTTCTTACGCATTTTATAATTATGGCTAATTGACCTGCTTTTCTTGAATATTTTTGACTAGATATTTTTTGGCTTTAATTTCAGTGGGAGGGCAATGGATGCGATGGTTGGTACTGGGAGGAAGATTATGCTACATACGTGCAGAATTTGGGTGCGCTTGAGGTAGCAGATGCTGCTGATGAGGCAGTGAGCCAGCAGGAGAAGCTTATTGATATTCAACAGAAGAATGATTTGTCTGTTTTAGTTGCGTACGATCACAAAATAATTATGTTACTGAAGTGCATTGTAGTTTTAGTTTGTTTAATGATAGTTGGGATTGCTTACGTTGTAGCCAGGCTTAGTTAATTAATCAACCGTGTGTGTGTCATTTATGTTGTGTAATAAAATACTTAATTATGTTCAAGGTTTTCATAATTTGTCGTGTAATACAGATTATGTCACGCCATTGGATGTACAATGCCGATCGTCGCTCCCAAGACTTTATAGAGGGCTTGCACTATTTCTTAGGTGTGGCCGAGGCAAATAAGCGGGATGGTTTCATATGCTGTCCATGTGCCCTATGTAAGAATTTAAAGGAATATTCAAGCTCAATGAGTCTTCATTCACATTTGCTTAAGTCAGGTTTCATGTCAAACTATATATGTTGGACTAAGCATGGAGAAAGCGGGGTCATGATGGAAGAAGGTGAAGGAGAAGATTTAGACATTGATGACATTATTGCTCAGTATGGTGCCTTTGATGATACTACAATGGGGGGAGATGAAGAAGAGGTAGCGGTAGAAGATGATCTCGGTGATGCTCTTGGCGATGCCATTCGTGATGCACAACAAGAATGGGAAAGTGAAAAAGAGAAAGTTAAGTTGGAGCGCATGCTTGAGGATCATAGGAAGTTGCTATACCCGATGGCCGAAGAGGGGCAAAAAAAGCTGGGTACAACACTGGAATTGCTACAGTGGAAGGCAAAGAATGGTGTATCCGATAAGGCATTTGGGAATTTATTAAACCTCATAAAGAAGATGCTTCCGAAGCCAAATGAATTGCCCACCACTACGTACGAAGCAAAAAAGGTTGTCTGCCCTTTGGGATTAAAAATCCAGAAGATACATGCATGTCCTAATGACTGTATCCTCTACCATGGCAATGAATACGAGAATTTGGATGAATGCCCGGTATGTAAAGCATCGCGGTATAAGATCAGGCGCGATGATCCTGGTGACGTCGAGGGTGAACAACGTCCTAGAAAGAAAATCCCTGCCAAGGTTATGTGGTATGCTCCTATAATACCACGCTTAAAACGTTTGTTCAGAAATAAAGACCACGCAAAGTTGTTGCGGTGGTATAAAGAAGACCGTAAGGTAGACAATATGCTGAGACACCCAGCTGATGGGTCCCAGTGGAGAGCGATAGATAGAGAATTTTCAGAGTTTGCAAATGAGGTTAGAAACTTAAGGTTCGCCTTAAGTACAGATGGTATGAATCCTTTTGGACAGCAGAGCACTAGTCATAGCACTTGGCCAGTTACTCTATGTATCTACAACCTTCCTCCATGGTTATGCATGAAGCGGAAGTTCATTATGATGCCGATCCTCATCCAAGGTCCGAGGCAACCTGGCAACGATATTGATGTATATCTGAAGCCATTAGTTGAAGAACTTCTAGTTTTATGGAACAAACCAGGTGTACGTGTCTGGGATGAGTACAAACAAGAACACTTTGACCTGCGAGCAATGTTGTTCGTAACCATCAATGATTGGCCTGCTTTAAGTAATCTTTCAGGTCAGACAAACAAAGGATATAATGCATGCACACATTGTTTTGATGACCTTGACAGTATATATTTGAAAAGATGTCGAAAGGTCGTGTACCTTGGCCATCGTCGATTCCTTCCTTTGAACCACCAAGTAAGAAAGAAAGGGAAGCATTTTAAAGGTAAGCCAGACCACCGGAAGAAGCCTCATAACCGAACCGGGGAAGATGTACTCGCAATGGTCAAGGATGTGAAAGTAGTATTTGGAAAGGGACAAGGCAGTGAATCTGTTCCCAAAGATGCTAATGGACATGCACCCATGTGGAAGAAGAAGTCCATCTTTTGGGAGCTACCCTATTGGCAAGTCCTAGAGGTCCGCAACGCAATCGACGTGATGCACCTGACAAAGAATCTTTGTGTGAACCTGTTAGGATTCATGGGTGTGTACGGGAAGCCAAAGGATTCACTTGAAGCACGCCAGGACTTGCAGTGCATGAAAGAACGAGACAACCTTCATCCAGAGAAGACAGGTGATGGACGTCATTACTTAAGTCCTGCTAGCTACACGCTTAGCAAAGAAGAGAGGGACAGCATGTTCGAATGTCTAAGCAGCATCAAGGTCCCATCAGGATTCTCCTCCAATATAAAGGGTATAATAAATGTGCCAGATAAAAAATTCCTAAACTTAAAGTCCCACGACTGCCACGTGCTTATGACGCAATTGCTTCCAGTTGCTTTAAGAGGAATTCTACCTCCACATGTACGTCTAGCCACCGTGAAGCTATGTGCATTTCTCAATGCAATTTCTCAGAAGGCAATCAATCCAGTGGAACTAGCTACTCTACAGAACGATGTGGTTCAATGTCTTGTCAGCTTTGAGTTGGTGTTCCCTCCATCCTTCTTTAATATCATGACACACATCCTAGTTCATTTGGTGAAGGAGATTAGTATTCTTGGACCTGTGTTCTTACATAACATGTTCCCCTTCGAGAGGTTTATGGGAGTCTTGAAGAAATATGTGAAAGTCCGTTCTAAGCCTGAAGGAAGCATCGCCCAGGGCTATGGAACAGAGGAGGTCATTGAGTTCTGTGTTGACTTTATTCCTGACATTGCTCCGATTGGCGTTCCCGAATCACGACATGAGGGGAGACTCAGTGGTAAAGGAACTTTAGGGAAGAAAACATATATTGGCATGGAAGACGATTATTTCAATAAAGCACACTACACAGTTCTTCAGAACTCGTCATTGGTGCATCCGTACATCGAGATACATAAGGAGTTCTTACGATCCAAGTTTCCAGGGAAGACTGAAGCTTGGATTAGGCGTCAGCACATGAAAAGTTTCAGTGGTTGGTTGCGAAAAGAATGTCAAGGCGATGACAATATTGATGAGCAACTGTATTTGTTGGCTAGGCAGCCATCGTGGCATATCCTCACGTACCAAGGGTACGAGATAAATGGGAATACATTTTACACAGTTGCCCAAGATAAAAGGAGCACCAATCAAAATAGTGGTGTTCGCATAGATGGCACAGATCCAAATGGGAATATACAAACATATTATGGCCGCATAGAAGAGATATGGGAACTAGACTACGTACCTAATTTTAAAGTCCCTTTGTTCCGGTGCCAATGGGTGAAGCTGACCGGAGGAGGGGTAACAGTCGACAAAGAGTATGGAATGACAACAGTGGACCTCAACAATATTGGATACAAAGAGGAACCATTCGTCCTTGCTGCCGATGTGAGTCAGGTGTTCTATGTGAAAGACATGTCTACAAAATCAAAGAGAGGAAAAAACGAAGACATCAACTCAATGATCAATGAGCCAAAGCGCCACATAATTCTTTCTGGGAAAATAAATATAGTAGGAATTGAAGACAAGTCAGACATGTCCGAAGATTACGAAAGAAATGTCCGAATTCCACCCTTCATAGTGAAGAAAGATCCAAGCATCATGTTAAATGATGAAGACACTCCATGGTTACGACAAGATCATAACCAAGGGTCATACGTCAAGAAGAAATTCACTGTTGTGCCCGCATGATACAACGATGCATGTTTAATATATTATGTTTTAGAGACGGATATTATGTAATATGTTTTCGGAACCCTAGATTGTCTAAAATTGAAAAGTTTTGAATACCAAGTTTGTTCATATCATCAATATCTACAATCCTTATATAGACCATTTTTTCATTTGAGAAAGCTTGAATAAAATGTAGTTTAATTTTCACAAGTGTGTGACATAGTTTTAGAAAGTCTATAAGAGATAAGGAAAATTGTGACTAGTGTTTGATAAAAATTTCTCAAATGGGAAAATGATCTATGTAACAATTGTAGATCTTGCTGAGATGATCAAACTTGGTATTCAGAGTTTTTTCATCTGAGGTCATTTAGTGTCTCATTTGAGCAAGTTTGACCAAGTCAAATTTGGTCAAATGAAAAAACAACACTTTGACCCTAGTATTATGGACTCTAAATGACTTCGAATTGAAAAGTTTTGAATACCAAGTTTGTTAAACTCAAAAAGATCTACAATTGTTGTTTTGGTCAACTTTCCATTTGAGAAAGTTTGGACGGTTCAAATTTATGATTTTTAAATTTCGACGCCTACAAATATGTTTTCGGAACCCTAGATTGTCTAAAATTGAAAAGTTTTGAATACCAAGTTTGTTCATATCATCAATATCTACAATCCTTATATAGACCATTTTTTCATTTGAGAAAGCTTGAATAAAATGTAGTTCAATTTTCACAAGTGTGTGACATAGTTTTAGAAAGTCTATAAGAGATAAGGAAAATTGTGACTAGTGTTTGATAAAAATTTCTCAAATGGGAAAATGATCTATGTAACAATTGTAGATCTTGCTGAGATGATCAAACTTGGTATTCAGAGTTTTTTCATCTGAGGTCATTTAGTGTCTCATTTGAGCAAGTTTGACCAAGTCAAATTTGGTCAAATGAAAAAACAACACTTTGACCCTAGTATTATGGACTCTAAATGACTTCGAATTGAAAAGTTTTGAATACCAAGTTTGTTAAACTCAAAAAGATCTACAATTGTTGTTTTGGTCAACTTTCCATTTGAGAAAGTTTGGACGGTTCAAATTTATGATTTTTAAATTTCGACGCCTACAAACTAGTTTTCGGAACCCTAGATTGTCTAAAATTGAAAAGTTTTGAATACCAAGTTTGTTCATATCATCAATATCTACAATCCTTATATAGACCATTTTTTCATTTGAGAAAGCTTGAACAAAATGTAGTTCAATTTTCACAAGTGTGTGACATAGTTTTAGAAGTCTATAAGAGATAAGGAAAATTGTGACTAGTGTTTGATAAAAATTTCTCAAATGGGAAAATGATCTATGTAACAATTGTAGATCTTGCTGAGATGATCAAACTTGGTATTCAGAGTTTTTTCATCTGAGGTCATTTAGTGTCTCATTTGAGCAAGTTTGACCAAGTCAAATTTGGTCAAATGAAAAAACAACACTTTGACCCTAGTATTATGGACTCTAAATGACTTCGAATTGAAAAGTTTTGAATACCAAGTTTGTTAAACTCAAAAAGATCTACAATTGTTGTTTTGGTCAACTTTCCATTTGAGAAAGTTTGGACGGTTCAAATTTATGATTTTTAAATTTCGACGCCTACAAACTAGTTTTCGGAACCCTAGATTGTCTAAAATTGAAAAGTTTTGAATACCAAGTTTGTTCATATCATCAATATCTACAATCCTTATATAGACCATTTTTTCATTTGAGAAAGCTTGAACAAAATGTAGTTCAATTTTCACAAGTGTGTGACATAGTTTTAGAAGTCTATAAGAGATAAGGAAAATTGTGACTAGTGTTTGATAAAAATTTCTCAAATGGGAAAATGATCTATGTAACAATTGTAGATCTTGCTGAGATGATCAAACTTGGTATTCAGAGTTTTTTCATCTGAGGTCATTTAGTGTCTCATTTGAGCAAGTTTGACCAAGTCAAATTTGGTCAAATGAAAAAACAACACTTTGACCCTAGTATTATGGACTCTAAATGACTTCGAATTGAAAAGTTTTGAATACCAAGTTTGTTAATTTTGGTCGAATTGAAAAAACAACAATCCTTATATAGGCCATTTTTTCATTTGAAAAAGTTGTACAACAAAAAATACTATATTTTCTTTATTTTTATAGGTTTAACAAAAATTTCCTGTCAATTTTGGTCAAAAACCGAAAAAAAATTGAAACATTGACGTTACAATAATGTGATAATAAATTTCCTATCGAATAATATTAGTTTTATTAATTTTAAGTTACAAATATATTTTTGCATTAACAAAATACTTAGTATTAGTAACATTTATATTCTATATTCATAAAAGAAATTAAAAACTTTAGGTTACAAAATTTTCCTATTTACAATAAATAATTAGTTAATCAATAGTATTTTTTAAAATAAATATTGCAAAGTATTGAAGTTGATATGGAATTAATTGTTTAACCTAGTATTAAACAAAATCAAAACCCCAGGCCAATTACGCTGGCGGGTTGCCAAAACTTTTAGGCCTTCAGTCCCGGCCCAGACTAAGAACCGGGACTAAAGGGTGGGCGGCAATTTCGTTGCGCGCCCAAAAATACCTTTAGTCCCGGCTGGTCAAACCAACCGGGACTAAAAGCCTTTAGTCCCGGCTTGTAAGGCGAGCCGGGACTAAAGGGTTGGGCCTTTAGTCCCGGCTGGTAATACCAGCCGGGACTAAAGGGTTTTTAGTCCCGGTTGGTGTTACTAGCCGGGACTAAAGGGTCCCGGCCTATATATATCGAACGTCTGTTCTGTTCATCTTCGATCTCGTCTCGGCCGCGCCATCCGCCGTCGTCGAGCTCGTCCTGCCGCGCCGCCGTCGTCGTCTACCCCCACCCAGCCGCGCCATTCTCCCGGCCCGCATCGCGCCGCACACCGTCTCCGCCGCTGCACCCGATCCCACCCTCCGTCGCCGAGGCTTCCCGCGCGCCCACCGCCGTCGAACTCGATCTCTACTGCGCTCTCGATCGGCTGCCGTCGTCGAGCCTCGCCCGCCCGGCCTCGTCTACCGTCGTCGAGCCCCGCCCGCCCGGCCTCGTCGTCGAACTCGCCCGCCCGCCCGGCCTCACTGCCGTCGTCGATCGATTATAATGTTGGATTTTTCATTGTTTTTTTAGATAATACTAATAAACAATATTTAGTAGTTATTTAGTTTTTTAGTTAGTTTTTTAGATAGTTTTTGATATATGTTAGTTAGATTTTTTAGTTAGTTAGATTTATTAGATAATTGATATATGTTAGTTAGATTTTTAGTTAGTTAGATTTATTAGATAATTGATATATGTTAGTTAGATTGTTAGGTGATATATGTTAGTTTTTTAGGTAATTTTTTAGTTAGTTAGATTTTTTAAAATGTATTATCTATTACTAGTTTATCTAATTTCATGTTGGATTTATTTAATTGGATTTAGTAATTATATATTCTATCTCTTATATATATCTAGAGAGAGATTCTATATGGTATACATATGTACTTAATTATTTCTATATGTATATATACATGTACTTATTTTCATGTGTTGAGAGAGAGAGAAAATTGTATCTAGAGAGACATTCAATGTGTTATCACATGCATATCTAGAGATATAGACATATGCACTTATTTCTATGTGTTGAGAGAGAGAAAATATATTGTATCATTCTATGTGTATATATATACATGTACTTATTTCCATGTTTTTGGATCGAAAGTGTTTTTGATTCGATTCCAAAGCCTATACCTTATTATTGTTTATCCTTATGAAATATTATGTGTTATTATATTTAATTGGATTTAGTAATTCTATATGTGTTATCACATGTACTTATGTTATGTACCATAATAATTCTATCTATGTGTTATCTTGAAGATACAAATGGCTGCTCCGGATGATAACTTGAGTGATGACATAATGGCGGATATTATCAACGCCGGCACCAATGTGGATGTAGATGACACGAGTCAGTACTTTGCTGATTATGATGATATCCTGAATATGCCGGTGGTTGAAGATCAACAAATTGTCGCGCAAGAAAATACTGGCGAGGTATATTCGATTATCTATCATCTCTTATAGACGCATGCGTACGTATATTTGTTGTTAATCGTTGTGTTTCTACTCATGTAGCCGGTCTCTGGATCTACATCAACCACCGACAAAAGTAGGAAAGTCCGAGGGCCAAAAAAGCCATTAGAGGGCCGTTTCATAATATCAGAATTCGACACCGACACCGGCAAACCATTGGGACCACATGCTCAGACATATGTCAATCAATGTGGGTTCATTGTAAGGGATAGGATCCCAGTTAGTGCTCGTGAATGGAAGCAGAAGATATCCGCTCCTAATGTTAGTTTTGTATCTGATCGTGATAAGAACCTAGCTTGGAGAGATATCACTCAGCATTTCACATTACAAGTAGATGATGCTTTGAAGGAGCTAGTGAGGGATTGGACAATGAAGAAGATGGCAACATTGTTCCAGAGTTGGAAGAAGACATTGTATAAAAAGTTTATCTTGAAGAATGCTACGCCGAATTTCAATGCTAAGGCGTTTGTCAAGTTGGAGTCCCATTGGGATGCCTTCGTAGAATACAAGACATCTCAAGACAGTGAGGAACGTGTGATGAGGAATCGGCAGAATGCCCGACAGAAGCAATACCATCATCGCATGGGATCAGGTGGTTATAGGAGTGCTATTCCCAAGTGGCAGAACCTAGAAGCAGAGATTACTGCCAAGGGAATCATACCTGAAACAATAGAAAAGAACTGGCCTCAACGCGCGAAGAATTGGTTCTACGCTCATGGGGGAAGCCTAGACCCAGACACTGGCAAGCTAATTTTCGGCCAAAAAATTGAGAGAGCAACACAGAGACTAGCTCGTGCTAGGGAAGAAGCTGATAGTGGTGTTTTCAAGCCCAACAGAGAGAAGGATGAATTGACATATGCCCTAGAGAATCCCGAACACGGTGGTCGAACAAGAGGCTATGGGGCGGTTCCGTGGCTACACGCATTCCCAGCAGACAAGGATACCTACAGAAGCCGCCAGAGAAAGAAGGATGAGGAGGCAGAACGAATTCGTGCATTGGAGCAATTTGTTGATGAGTCACGACAAGCATTGCTTGAATCACGTGAACGAGAAAAATCTCTTGAGGCAAGAATGCAGGAGGAGATCAAGAGGCAAGTGCAGCTAGCAATGAGTCAAATGCAATCGCAATCAACGCCGGGAGTCACCATTAGCCCCGTTGGTCAGATGAAAAGCAGTTGTGCTTCTACGGAGCTGCCAGTTATTCAAGACGACGCTGGGTTGCGCTTCCCTGTTGATGACATTACCGAGCCTCTAACAAAATGTGAGCTGCACATTCCAGATGGTAATGCATCAATCATGGTGGCTGTCGGGGTTGTATCTCCAATAGACCGAACGAAGACACCAAGAATCCATGGATCAGTTATTCAACCTGGATATGCTAGCGTCTCGGTCGATAGAGTGCTCAAAGGTTACAGCAATGTTCCTCTTGACATTGAAGGTGGTGATGGGGAGAAGACACTAGGAGAAACAGAGAAGACATTTATTCAATGGCGCAAACGCTTCATCATCATTCCTGGGGCGCCACCGCTTCCCCTACCTCACCCTAGGTACGAATGAAAGTGAATGAAATATTATTTTCCATTAATTTTCTATTGGCTTCAAAAATAATTGACACACAAATTGTTTTTATAGCAGGGTCTCTCCCCAGCCTAGCCTAATCATTCATTCCCCATCTCATCACAGCGTCGCGGGGGGCGAGACGACTTCATCCCCACGGCGATCGCCAACTCCTACACCGGCCCCATCGCCTCCACAACGATCTCCAACTCCTACACCGGCCCCATCGCCTCCACAACGATCTCCAACTCCTACACCGGCCCCACCGCCTCCACAACGATCTCCAACGTCTCCACGCCGGTCTCCACCAACACTGGCCTCATCGCCTCCACGCCGATCTCCAACACCGCCCCCACCCCCTCCACAGCGACGCACTACAAAGACGTCTAAGGTCCCGGCGGCAAAGAAGACCCCAAGAAAAAGAGTTATTTCTCAAGAAATACTTCCTGAAAAGACTGATGAGCAAATAGCAGCTGAAGAAGACAAAAAAGTAAAAGATTTTTTTATAGATATCAAAAACAAGAGTCAAGCAAAGCTTAAGGAGAAGCCGTACTTTTACATACCACGAGATGTGCTGAGGCAGAAGGTCGATGCTCACAAGAAAAAGTTGATTGAACTTCGTAAGCCTTCGCCACTATCAGACTATGACCGCTCCCTCGTGAAGTCACATGATGCAGATAAGAAAAGGAAAAGAGCATCAGGGAAGGATGTCCCACAGCTCGGACAACAGAAGCAACCAATGCAAAATCTTGTTGTTGCTAATGAATATGGTTCCAACATAGAAGTCTATCGACCAGACAACTCTGGAGAAGTGTCGGTTCAAGCCCTTAATGCTTTTTTTAAAGATACTGGTTTAACCTTGGATCAATTGACGGGCAAAGCTCCAATCCAGAACCTGGAAGTTGATACCTGGAAGACTTATAAATATGGCAAAAGTCTGTACAACCCTGCGGCTCTGAATGAATTGGGTACGCAAATGTACTTGCTCAACAAGTGGTACATGCAGGCGTGTGGCAGGGGTGAGCAGTGGATCTTTGTCAGATTTAGAGACCATCATTACTTCCGTGGCGATGACATCTTACATATTAGTTTCGAAGAATTGCATCAACTATTCCACTTGGACGCTCTGGACAAATCAATCATGAGCTCCTTTTGTTTGTAAGTGATTCTTACTTTTATTTAATAAACTCACTTCCATGCGTACGTGTATATAATTATCCTCACATGTAACTTATATTTATATATAGATTCCAGATGTCAGAGCTCCAAAGAATACAAGACACCAGTGTTGGCTTCATTGATCCTTATATCGTATTCAAAACCGATATTATTGTCAAGGACCACTGGGTATCTGAAGCACAGAGGAATATCATGAAGTTCTTCGTGAAGCAGCACGACAAGACAACAATACTTTTCCCGTACAACTTTGAGTAAGTGTTAATAATAATGTAGTCTACACATTTTATGTAATATCAATACAACTTATATGCATGTACGTGTGTGTATAAACCAATGCAGTTTTCACTGGATACTCATTGTCATTGAGTTAAACTCAAGTCGGTTACTAATCTTTGACTCGTTGAGAAAAGAACGGGCACTATACCAAGATATGATAGATATTATCCAGGGGTAATTTCGATCTCTCGCGCACAACTATTATTGAATAGACTTTGCCATAATTTATTAACGATCGTACATTATTGGTCGCACAGGGTTTGGAAAGAGTTTATTCGGCAACATCGCAAAGATTGCAAGGCACCACTTAATGTAGTTGAAATACCAGTAAGTTGTACTATATACACTTCCCCACGTGTTTAATTACTATATCGTACTTCAATTTACGTGTGAGATGATGAGAATAATCTTCTTCTCGTACAGTGGTGTTTGCGGCAGGAACCAGGTAATAACTTGTGTGGATACTACGTTTGTGAATTTATCACTGCGCACATAAGAAGAACTCCTGAAGATGTCCTCAGAGTACGTATATATCAATATTTATTTATTTTTAAAAGAATATATATACATATATGTGTATTAATACTTTTCCTTTTATTTCAAATGCAAGACTGAATGGTTGAAACGAAGGGTCATGCAAAAAGACCATCTGAAAGCAGTTCAAGAGTCAATAGCAGGATATCTTCTAGAAAAAGTGCTAAATCCCAACGGCGAGTTCTACTTTGATCTTAAGGAATAAATGATGTAAATTAAATGTTTATTGATATCGTTATTTTCGAGAACAAGATTATGAAAGTGTTGTATATACACATATATATATATATATATATCTATAATATATATAGTTTCATACTTTATTCGAATATAATAATGCTCAAGA
Source organism: Miscanthus floridulus (assembly GCF_019320115.1). Taxonomy (NCBI): domain Eukaryota; kingdom Viridiplantae; phylum Streptophyta; class Magnoliopsida; order Poales; family Poaceae; genus Miscanthus; species Miscanthus floridulus. The sequence continues at coordinate 111,008,800 of NC_089598.1, forward strand.
TGAGAATTAGATGTAATTATATGCATGCGTGTATTTATATTAGCAACGTAGAATACGTACATAAAAACATATTATATATTAAACAAATACGTGTAACTGAACTGAAAACAAATTAAACAAAAAAAAAAGAAAAAGAAAAGGAACCGTTAGTCCCGGTTGGGGTTACCAACCGGGACTAAAGGGTGAACCATTAGTCCCGGTTGGTAACCCCAACCGGGACTAAAGGGTGCGCCAGGTTCGCTCGGCTGGAGGTCCTTTAGTCCCGGTTGGTGTTACCAACCGGGACTAAAGGTCCCTCTTTAATCCCGGCTCGATGACCCGGGACTGAAGGTTCCACCTTTAGTCCCGGGATCGTTGTCCCGGCGCGGTAACCGGGACTAAAGGCTGTTACCGCCCGGGACAACAGGTCCATTCTGTAGTAGTGACCTCCTCCTCCTCCATCGGCACCCCACACATCATCACAACGGCACGCGATGGTGGCGGGATTCTAGCGCGCGATTGGTAGTGGTGGCTGGTTCCAGGCACGCGGGCCACGATGGCGATGGGATTCCAACTCGCAAGTGGCAGCGGTGGTGACTGGATTCGGGCGCACAGGCGGCGGCTGGTTCCGAGCCTGCGTGCCGCAGCGACGATAGCGGCTGGATACGGGTGTGCGGGATACAGCTCGGCCATCTCAGGCCTCCTCCTCCACGGTGCGCCACGTGCTCATGGGTAAACACTCAAACCCAAACATTAGCTTCCTACCATGGCTATGATTAACCCTAACCCTAGCCCCTCTCGCTTTCAGGGACAAGATCCTGGTGAATCCGCTTAATCCCTCCCCTTCCTCGTGTCACTAACCCATATCCCGCTTTGCAGGATGTGGTGTTGCAGGTGGAGCTGGCCAGGTCTCATCCTCAGGTGTTGTTGCCACCACTACAGATCAGGTTTAGCTCCTCTTTCTTGTCTACTGTGGTATTTTTGGAATTTATAGTGACTTCTTTTTTAATTTACCCATCTGCACCTTGTTAATCGACTAAGAAGAAAACAAGAGGGGTAAGAAAAATGGACGAGGCAAGAGGAGTTGTTATGGAACTAGCTGAAGAAACAGGTTTAAACTATGTTTCCCTTTTAACTTATCCGAATATAATATAAACATGGAGTTTGTCATCGGTGCCTTAACTTCTCTATTTGAGGCAAGAGGAGTTCCAAATTGTGCGTTGCTTATGTCGAGTTCGTTAGGATGGATTGAGCTCATCTATTGAGAAAGGGGCTAAAGCCCATATGTACAAGTGAAGAACAATATGCAAAGAAACCCTTGTACAGTGGGAATATACAAGACACACATGTCTCTAACAGAATTCAGTATTATCGCATAGGATGACCTTATAATATAGCAAGATACGTCTTTGTAGTCTTTCATCGAACGTTTCTTTATCTGATGTGATCATTAATTATGTTTTTTACAGAGGAGGTCTGCAAGCAACAGTTGGCGCAAGATGTAGAGTCACCAAGGGCTGCATTTTTCAAGTCTCAAAGGTCTGTTTATTTTGCCCTTATCACATTAGTAATCATGTAGATCAGTACATGATCCCTTCTTTGCAGAGGAAAGATTTTTCTTTACTTTACTCTGTCTTGCGCACTCTATGCCCCTATTTTCTGCTGTCTTCTGCAAATATTTTCTGCTTATTCTTGGTATGTTTCAGATTCCTAGTGAAAATACTGAGAATTTTATGCTGAAGTAGTGTTCTACATGCACCCTTCTTAGTGCTCCTCTCTGCAATATTTGTCAGGGAGCAAGAATATGCTGAAGTAACATTCTACAATTGTATGGCTGCAGCATAATGTGTCGCTCGAGCTCAATGCACAAGGTGATCTTAGCAGTGCCAAACTTTATTGTGAAGGTAAGGCTTGTTTGTCATTTCATAGTTGCTTTGTCCTCTTCTTTCTAGTCCATGTGCGACACTCTCTCACATAGTTGTGCCTGTTCTGCACTTTTAAATTGTAATGTTGTACACATATCTAGTTCTGGCAGGATGTTGGTGTTTGGTTTTAGATTTTGTTGGCTGCATTTGTACTGTGCATAAAAAATGATACAACAGCAGCATATTTTGCTTGGCTTGCTACACTAGCTTGTTACTCTGTCATCTCTCTGGAGTTCTGAAACTATCATTTATGTACTTCTCACATTGCTTCATCGTGCTTAAAGCAAACCCTTTTAATATGCAATTCTATACACGCTGGAAATACACTTATGCTTATATAATGTTAAGCTCCATGTCTGTTTCCATTATTAGTACTTAAAGAACTTGATGAATCCATTAATTATTTGCTAGCTTAATTCGGTGATCTTTTGGCATCAGCAGTCTTTGTCCAGAACAAGTCCTGCAGGTGATGACCAAATGTGTATGGTACACTTGCCACTACATCATTCATATCACCTAGATCTGAATTCTGATGTTTCTATGATTATAATTTTTCTTGTGATTTTCAGCTGTAATTAAGGGGCAGCAGTAATCCTTGCATTAGCAGCTTGAGCATTACTGAAAAGGTAGTTTGCTCAGAAACAGATGTGCCTTCATTTCAGGGACACAGTACTACTAGTCCGCCACCAGGTGAACACATCTAAACTTTTGTCAGCCTATGTATACGCACTGCCCAGATATGTTTACGAGTTTTTGAAATTACAGTAATTCTCTACCTGTAGGAGACATTGATGATCGTGCAAGCATCAGCACGGACTTGACTGACACCGCTATTCCCTAGCTGAAGTGCCTGCTTTCTCTCGCAAAAAGGTGGTTGGTCACCAAGTGACTGAGTCACACTTGCCACTAATTAGATCATATAACACCTCGATCAGATGTTTCCGTGATTACCAACTTTTTTGTGGGATTTTCTAGCTGCAAGGGACAACAGTGATTCTTGCATTAGCAGTTCAAGCATGATGATGGTAATGGCGGTGTCTGAGCTTGCATCCGCTGAGGGATGTGATCCACCAACAGGTAACTGGATGTTCACTTTCAAGTTGCAAGTAGTAATACATCAAAGATTTGTCATCAAGTCTCTTGCAGTGTTTATGTGTATTCGTTCTTTGTATGTGTTGATTGTACTGTATGATGTGAGAAACAAATTGTACAATGATGTAATAAATAAATTGTACAATATCATGTGTCATGTAATAAACATTTGTTTTGTTTTTTGAAATCATCATTACAGACGCATCTAGAAAAAACGCATCTATGATAAGGAGTCATTATCACAGACACGCTTTGTTCTATACGCGTCTGAGACGATGAGTCATCACAAACGCGTTTTGTTCTATACGTGTCTGTGCAAGGAGTTATGACAGATTGACAGAAGCGTTTTGTATATACGCAGTGATATGTACTTGTTACAGACATGTGTTTACGCGTCTGTGGTTTGCAGTAATTACAGACGTGTTATGGACTTATGGGAGACGCGTACGTGGAACCAACATCTGTGATGTGAGTTACTACGTGTTGTGTTCATGTGGCACATTATTTATCATTTCACGCGGATATACTGCGTGTTGTATTTGTGTGTCACACGTTTAGCATTTCATGTGCATATATTGTGTGTATTGCGTATGTGTGTGTATGTCACACACTAATCCTCTGTGCAGTGCATACTGTGTGTCTAACACACGCACACAATCTAAGCCATTATAAAATTATTTTCACAACTCACGAGTTGCAAATGTGAGTATTGAAGCAAGTATATGATAAACGACAACCTTGATACCCGTGGAGGCAACCCCGGGTGCCTCATCAGCGAGCTCGGCTGCTTCACCACCGTGCCCGCCAGCCTCCAGGTTCCTGTGCGAGTGGTTCACGGCGTACCCGCTGCCGTTCCCGCCGGCGCGCCTGCTGCTCATGTGCTCCAGGCCCACAAGTGGCTCATTGAAGCCATTGCCACTGGAGGTTGCGCCACACGCGGGCTCGAGTACCGCCGATGCCCTGTCTGCGGCATCGCGCGCTACTGCACACTGGAGGTTGCGCCACAAGCAGGAGTGCGTCCCTGTGCACCAATGGCTCATTGAAGCCATTGCCAACCAGGCCGTCGTCAATGTCGACGCACGCCAATGCTGCTGCTATCCCCGCCGTCAACAACGCCATTGATCACAACAACCTCGGTGGGTGGTGGTGGTGGTGCTGTGGCTGCTCCTCCTGCTCCTCCTATGTAGACATGAATCGAGCCGGCCGCTAGCTATTCACTAGCGCTATATATCTCCCTATCCTATGTTGTCATTTAAATCTTAACTTTTTTTTAGAACTACAAAAAACAACGTACGTAGACGCCCAACACGCATGCGTACACTCACCCATATAAACACACGTACGCAAACCTACCCCTATGAGCATCACGCCCAACACGCACGCGTACACTCACCCATATAAACACACGTACGCAAACCTACCCCTATGAGCATCTCCGAATGACTGAGCCGGCAGACCTCGAGATTGACGAAGTCACCACACGCGCCTCGCTGTCAACGGGGACGTTGCGTACCACTGAAAGCATAGCGTCGTTATATCCTTGAATAAATCCAGGAAAATACGAGTATCCGTGCCAAGTCGAGGACGTAAACCCGGGTGGACAGGTTCCACCACAAGGAACCCAACCAACCGATCTACGATCAGTTCGCATTTAAACCTTAACTTTCTGTCAGTAGTTTCGTTTTCCTTCGTGTAATCGCCTATATATATTTCCATCTATACAACATTTCTAATTTACATAATATATATGAGGTTCAAAATGTGTGTGGGTGCGCGGCGTTTGTGTGTTGGACATTCATGCCACATAATATTGTGAAGCTCACACACTCATACAATAGGACATTCAACAACCCGAATTAAAACTAGTGTGTTACTTTCCACATCAAATCAAGGTAAGCCATCAAGGGTGAAGGTCACGACGAGGATCTGCTCGTATCGGGGGTCCAGGTGCATCGTGAGGAAGACGTCCGATCTGTTGCCGTGGTGCGCCTTGACGGACTCCTGCGACGCGAAGGCCAGCCGGTACGGCTCTCACGCGAACCTCAGGCGGCCCGGGCCTCTGATCGGCTCTAGGTCCGTGTTGTGCGCCAACTTGAGGCACCGCCTGGGGAGTGCGGCGTCGTCATCCCCGTCAGTGTCGCGCGTGGCGGTCACTACCGCCCACGCCGCCTGCGGCGGATGGTGTGTGTAATGGTGTTCGGCCACGTCCTTCTTTGTCGAGTGCTTGCTATTAGACACTCGGTAAAGATTTTTTTTTTTGAAAATACTTTACCGAGTGCCACTAACACGACGCTCGGCAAAGATTCAATATTTTTTTTAAATGTCTTTGCCGAGTGTCTAACAGCTTCGGCACTCGGCAAACGAGGGAATTAAAAAAAAATTGAAATACCTTTGCCGAGTGCTCCTGTGAAGGCACTCGCCAAAGAGGAAATTTCTAAAAAAACATTCAAAAATTCTCTTTGTCGAACGCCTTATTTTTCGCACTTGTTGGCAAAGACTCCCTTTGCCAAGTGCCATGCCCCGGCGCTCGGCAAAGTTTTTTTTTTTGTTTTTGGCCTCCAAATTTTTTGTGCAACCCTTTTAAAGTACCAGGAACTCCTCGTTAGAATTTGGAGATTTTTTGTGGCTTTTTGATATATTTAGTTTCTTTATTTCGTTTACTTGAATTTTTTTGAAAAATATAAATTTGAACTGCACGTGGTACGAATAATGGAATTTAATGATTTAAAAAATAATAGTCATGTTACTGAGTGTAGTGTGAGGCCGTATCCAGGAACGGACTCAAAATTTCGAACATCTTGTTCACGAAATATGACCGCGAACTTGTGTGCGAAGTGTTTTTAAATTCTATAAAAAACAAACGAAGTCCGAAAATCATGAAACTTGTTGAGATATCGTGATATCATATGTGGAGGCTATGATAAAAATTTCAGAAGATTTCGTGCACGTTGTCACGTACGATGCTTACAAACCAAGACATCTCTACATGTGACACACTTGGTGATGGACTTGTGATATACTTGTGATGCACTTGTGGACTTTGATAGACTTGTGATGGACTTGTGTATTTATTTGGGTGGACTTGAGCACTTATTATTATATATGTGATATATATTGTGATGGATATGATATGTGCGGATGGATGTGTGGATGGATGAGATATATATATATGTGATATATGTTTGTATGAATTTATTTGTCATGATGGAATGTAAAAAAATTAAAAATTGCCGTTTTGGGTCACTTTGCTGAGTGTTGCACTCGGCAAAGGACCCCGTTGCCGAGTGCCATGGTCACATCACTCGGCAAAGCTGGAAAAATGGGCGCTCGAAAAACCATTTTTCCAGCTTTGCCGAGTGCCATGACCATGGTACTCGGCAAAGAATTTTTTTTAAAAAAATATTCAAACTTTGCCGAGTGCCGGCCAGAAGGCACTCGACAAAGAAATTTAAAAAAAAATCAAACTTTGCCGAGCGCCGGCCAAGGGGCACTCGGCAAAGAGTTTTTCGAAAAAAAAATAAAACATCTTTGTCAAGGGCCAGATAGAGGGCACTCGGCAAAGAAATTTTTTAAAAAAATAAAAAATATTTGCCGAATGCCTGCAGGGTTGGCACTCGGCAAAGCGACCGTCAACGGGGCTGGCATCGTGACGGCCGCTTTTCTTTGCCGAGTGCCCCCGGGGCTCTCGGCAAAGCCTTTGCCAAGTCACTACTGGAGGCCGCGACTTTGCCGAGTGTTTTTACACTCGGTAAAGAGCCCTTTGCACTCGGCAAAGGCTTTGCCGAGTGTAGCACTCGGCAAAGTCCGCTCGGCAAAATTTTTCTCGGCAAAGGGTCTTTGCCGAGTGCTTTTTATCGGGGCACTCGGCAAAATAAAAAAAATTTTGCCGAGTGCTTGGGGCGGCACTCGGCAAAATATTTTCGGCCGTTGCGGCGCCGGCCGTTAACGGTTATTTTGCCTAGTGCACGACCCAGCACTTAGCAAAAAAAATTTATTTTTTTAAAAAATTACTTTGCCGAGTGCCCCAGCCCAGGCACTCGGCAAAGTTTTTTTTTATTTTTTTTAAAAATTACTTTGCCGAGTGCCCCAGCCCAGGCACTCGGCAAAGTTTTTTTTTATTTTTTTTAAAGAATTACTTTGCCGAGTGCCCCTGTCCAGGCACTCGGCAAAGTTTTTTTTATTTTTTTTAAATAATTTCTTTGCCGAGTGCCCCTGTTTAGGCACTCGACAAAGAATTTCTGATTTTTTTTAAAAAAAAATACTTTGCTGAGTGCCTGGGCAGGGGCACTCGGCAAAATACTTTTAAAAAAAAAAACTTTCAGGGCCCAAAACTGCCCGCAGGGATGTTCCAACAAAACAGCAAGTTTCTAGGATTTCTATATACTCGTTTCTTTTTTTCTATTATTTTTGTTTCAAATTAATAATAAAAAAATGCTGTGCAATGGAAACGATCTAAAGAAGAGGTGGATGGTTCAGATAATGATATATGTTATACACATTCAATGTAGATCAAAAATGAGTCAGTATGAACATCTAACTGTATGTAAAAGTAGAGCACTATGACCTTTGTGTCTTAGATGGATTGCTTAAACCATTAAATTTCCAGCTGACACTGATATAGATAATTTTTTGGGTAATAGCCATTGTGCAGAGCAATGCGTGAATTTTGAAATAGAAGAACCAATATGACAGAAAGAAGCAATCGTACCTTACATTTTGTAAGAACTTTTAAGTAATTAGATATACCAATTTATTGTCATTCGAGTATTCAAAAGTTCTCATCCCCATGCTGCAATTTAGTTTGATTTCCAAAGATCTGCAGCTATAACCTGTAAGGTGGGAACACTGTATGCTGGGGAGTATGCTGGTAGCTCCCAAGCAAATTGCAACGAAATCAACCTATGTCCCTAAAACCTATGTAGTTTGCTCATATTAAGTGAAAAGTGGTGAAGAGAAGTCACTCATTATATTCTATCAGTTTAACTTCAAAAACAAGTGACTAAAATGGATGCACAGTATGGAGAAGATATGAACGTTAACATTTTTTCATGGAAAGCATAAGTGTAGTCGTAGACCAAAAAATGACAAATATAACTGAAAACCAGTTTACACAAATACGAAGATAGATTATACTGCATAAAGATTGTTTAGGTGCTATGCCTATGATCAAGTCACATGAATAAAATCAGTTTTTCTTTAGCTATATTCTGTAACACTATTGGGTCACATGGTAGTGAGCCACTACTACAACTTGGTAGCATTGCAGCTGCAGAGTCACTCAGAAGTTAGAACAAATCGCACTTGTAACTATTGATCTCAAGCTACCTCAATGTCGAATCAATCTATCAATATTTAGAGCCCAGTACATATGAACACATCTTGTTCACTTGCATTTTATAAAACATGAACAGAAGAAGAATAATGACCTGTTACCTCACGGGCATATATCATTGTATACATTGTGTGCGGAGTAGTAGTACATATTTGGCTCAGATTTGCCCCATTGTAATCACATAGCCTCTAAATTGGTTGCTTGTATTTGGTATGCAAGCCATCCTAGTTTAGCGGCTCACAAGTATGGGGACATTTCATCATCACTACCGGATCCGGCTTGTTTGCCGATGGCCCGTAGCCATCGGCGAAGTCTGGATTGCCATCGGCAAAGGCTTTGCCGATGGCAATCCGACGTGGCCGTCGGCAAAGAGCCATCGGCAGACATTTCTTTGGCAAAGGGAGGTTTGCCGACGGCCAACTGTCAGGCCATCGGCAAAGCTTTGCCGATGGCCACATCAGCAATCGGCAAAGGCGCCACGTCAGCCGACGCGCCGTCAGGCTGACGGCGGCTTTGCCGACCGGCTGACGCGGCACGGCCATCGGCAAAGCGTTTTTATTTTTTTTTCGGAATTTCTATGGCGACGGCCACGGTCGTCGGCAAACTATTTTTGCCGACGGCCGGCCATCGGCAAAGTTATGGTCATTTTGCCGACGGCCTGGGAAGCCGTCAGGCAAACCTGGGATTTGCTGACAAGTAATCTCAGGTTTGCCGACGGCTGGCCATCGGCAAACCTGGGAATTTTTTTTTCTTTCCTTTTCTGTTTTGCTTGCATTTCCACGACATTTCAACACATACATCACATATATAGCATATGACCCACATATATAGCAACAAAATACCATTTTCATCCGCACATCACATATATAGCATGGTACCCACATATCCTCCAAGTCATCCATACACAAGCGACAAATGTCGATCGTCATCCATACATAGTCATCCATACAAGGTCCAAAAGCGACAAGTGTAGTACCTAGCTCGAGGCGCCGTCCCCAGGGGTCCCAGAGCCCCCACCACCTTGCTCCCACGGAGACCAACTCGGAGTCGTGCCCCCACCTTGCTCCCGCTGCGACCAACCTGACTGCGGGGCCGAACCGTACTGCCAGTACTGCCCCAGCTGCTGCGGACAGACGCCTAGAGGCCTATAGTGCCCCTGCTGCGGCCAGGAGGAGTACCCCTGCGACTGTGGAGGAGGCCAGACGTACGGCTGCGTGGGGAAGCTCTGGTAAGGTGCCCAGCCGTGCGGTGGAGAAGGACCCAGTGGAGGGCTACCACTTGGAGTCGGGTTCGAACCCGCCGACGGTGCCTGCACAAAGACCAAGTGATGTAATTAGTACCTGTAGGCTGGCCGCACAAGCTAAAGCGACAATCATTGTACTCACCTGACCAGGTATAGGAACAGGCAGTGGAACTACCGGTGGTGGAGCGAAGATCGAGGCAGGAGGCTCCTGCATTCTCGGGATTTGGGCCCGAAAGTGTAGGGATAGGTCCGCCAACTGTCTCTGGTAGTGCTGCGTAAGTGCCAGCAGCTGCTCCTGATGGGCCGCATCCCGCTGCGCTTGGATAGCCGCCTGGGCTGCCTGGGCCGCCTGCAGCTCTTGGACCGTGGCCTGCAATATTACACCAGAATGGTTGATGGTATTTGAAGGCAAGGTACATCATGCATGAAACGAGTGAACGATGAATGAAACTCCACTTACCTGAAGTGTCGTCATCATCTGCGCGCTGCTCTGCTACTGAGGCGCTATGGGGATCTGCGATCCGCCCCCCCTTTGCCGGTCTTCTTTGCGGATCTGGCTCAGCGTCTGAACAGACGACGGGTCGATGATGCTGTTGGCCATAAAGTACCGGCCGTGCTGCTTCCCTCCTCCAATCCTCATCACGAGGTCAGTGTCCAGGGGCTCGGTGGCGGGGTCGTAGTCATCGCCATGGCGCTCTCGAGCTGCTGCGGCGTACTTGGTGAGCTTGTCGTAGACGACTTGGGCTGGTGTACTTCTCTGGCCCGAGCGACGAGCTGTACACGGTGGTGGGCGCTTTCGCTTTGCCGATGTGAGCAAGCGCGTACCCCGTGAACTCGTTGATTTGCTCCCCACCATGCGTCGCCGACTGCGACAAACACAAACATGGTTACAAGTAGTGACAATTGAGTGCTATAACAAATGCATCAATAGAAGAATACCCATGTTTCCATGAACTCTGGCAGGATCTGGCTCCCTTGGTGCTGTGAGACCCCTGACCTATCGAGCTCTGCCTTGCAGTTTCGCCCGACGTGCTCTGCGCTCCTCGTACGCCGCCGGCGTATGCCACCCTCTGACAATTACAAGCCAGCAGTCCTCGTACTTGCTGCACCAGCCCGGAGGCATCTGCATGACATTCAAGTTTTTTATATTCCAGATAATGAATTGAATGTGTCATGTAAGAAATCATAATGGATGTTTCCTGACAATTACTTAAGTTTTTGATATTACCTGCATGTACTGCTCCTCGGTGAGGTCGGTCTCCTCATGAGACATCATCTCCCTGGCTTGCTCCTTATCTACCTTCACCTTCTTGATGTTGGCGTAGTAGCTGATGGCGGCCTGGGTACGCGCCTCGTAGAACATGTCCTTGAGCCAGTCAGCGCACACCAAGTCCTGATGCCGTGACGCCTGCCCGAGGTCCTGCCCCTCCTCCAACTGGAAGTACAACTGCACACAGGCATCAAACATCATTTCATTGTTTGAAGAAAGTCCAACGAATCCGTTGTATTGAGATATGCGATGCGATGCAAAGACTCACCCAGAACTCCCTCTTGATCTTGTCAGCAAGGACTTCATCATTTTCGTCCTTGACAAGGGAGAAGTGGTGCCATTTCTCGGGCACGATGTGGTTACCCTCGGCGGTGAGGACCAAGCCAGGGAAGTGCTTTTTAATCAGCAGGCCCTGGATGCTAGTGGGACAGCATGAAGAACCCCTTTTTGTCACCTTTTTCCAGCCCCTGCACGAGTCATTAACAACAATTGTTAGTATGCAGTTTGAATTTGAAAATGTCATATGAACAAGTAGAGAAATCAACAATGGTTACTTACTTGCCCGCGGGCCGAATCACTGGGCGCTCGTTAGTGACTGGCAGGTGGCTAGGGAGCCTGGTGGGGCCGCGCTGAAAGGGCTTGGCCGAAGCTGTGGAAGTAGAGCCGCCCGCTGTCTCCTCATCACCGCAGCCGAGGTCATCAATTTCGAGAGCCTCTATCTGTGCAAGGATGTCAGCTGGGTGCTTTTCCTGAGGGATGGGGCCAGTGACTTGAACACCTTTCGTGAAGTGCTTTTTATCTCGTCTCAGTTCATGGTCCTCCTCTAGAAATTGACGATGTTTGTCGAAAGAAGAATACTTGCCACCCTTGGCCAGCCAGGTGAACATCACATCTGTCTTGCATATTGGGCAAGGGAACTTGCCGTGAACACACCACGCGCTGAATAAGCCATACGCCAGGAAGTCATGCATTGAGTACTGGTACCACACATGCATCGTGAAGTTCGTCTTTGTAGCTCGGTCGTACGTCAGTACCCCCTCTTCCCAAGCTTTGTGCAATTCATCCCACACTGGCTCCATGAACACACCCATATTGTTGCCCGGGTGTCCAGGTATTATCAATGTCAAGAACACGTTCTTGGGTTCGAACATGACGCCGGGGGGAAGATTGAGGGGGATCACAAACATGGGCCAACAAGTGTACGGGGCCGCCATCATTCCAAACGGGTTGAACCCATCTGTTGCCAGCGCTACGCATACATTCCGAGCCTCCTCGGCCTTGCCAGGATTCATGGCATCGAAGTGCTTCCATGCATCACCATCCGCTGGGTGCTGCATCTTGTCACTGTATCTTTTGCCATTCTTGTGCCACGTCATTTGTTTCGCGGACTCCTCTGTCATGTACTGCCGTTGCAGCCTCGGTACTATAGGAAGGTGCCGTATGACCATCTCGGGGATCTTAGACTGTTTCTTATTGCCATCACTGCCTTCTACCTCCACGTACCTAGAGGCTTTGCACTTCGGACAGTGTGTTGCTGTCTCGTGGTCTCCCCGGAACAGGACACACCCATTCTTACAGGCTTGGATCGGGTCATACGGCATCTTGAGTGCTCGAAGGAGCCTCTGTGACTCGTACGTGCTCTTCGGCAGGCAGTGAAGCTCCGGAAGCAACCCTCCAACAGTCGCCAACACGAGATCAAAACCATCTCGACTGATGCCCAGTGACGACTTCAACCCTATTAGGCGTGAAATAGCATCCAGTTTAGAAATGTGGGTGTTCGCGTGAAGGGGCTGCTGTGCCGCCTCCATCATGGTGTAGTACTGCCTTTGCGGTCTCCCTCTGGATCTTCTTCCTCCACCTCCATTCCTTGAACGAACAGCGCTTCATTAACGTCTGCCAGCAAGTCTGCCATTCCGGACATCTGCATCAAACCTCTCGAGGTTCGGTCTCACCACCGCCTCCCTAAGCCAGTTGGCGTTCCCCATGGAGGATCCAGTGGGTATAGTTTGGAACGTATCCGTTCTTCCAAATATCATGGTACATCGGCCGCCTCTCTTTCTTTTTGTCGTTCTTACACTTGCTACAGGGACACCACACCCGAATTGCCCCTTTAGCAGCTGGGCCAAATGCTTGCTCTAGGAAGTGACCGGTCCCCTTTACCCATTCCTCTATCTTGTCTTTGAACCCCTGTGTACATCCACTCACGGTCAGCCATCCTCTGTCATGCGCAAACGTAAGCGAGTAACAGAGGTGATTTATACCTAGGGTGGGGGCGCAGAGGCGGGTAGCGGGCCGGTCGACGATCAGGGTCGCCGAGGTGCTCTGGGTCCCCTCCGACAAGCCCTGCTCTGCAAAACAAGAAAAACAACACTATAAGTACAAAATTTCGGCAGAACCTCCCCTGTGCGGGGAGGTTTCCAAAACCTGCAAGAAAAAGCCGGCACGATGGTCGACGTCCACATTTCGAGCACGATGGCTCACACAACCATAATCCGGCACGAAGGCCATCAACGACACATCGACATGAAGGCTGATAACCCTGGGGCTTTACCTTCTTCGTCGGCGACGCGCAAGGACGACGGCGTGGACGAACGGTACGGAAGGTCGTCGGTCCGAGGTTCTTCCTCCTCCTCCCTCCTCCTCCTCTTCTTCTTCCTCCTTCCTTCCTTCCTTCTCCTTCTTCTTCTTCCTTTTTCCCTTCTTTTCTCCTCCCCTTCTTTTTCTTCCTCCCTTCTTCCTCCTTCCTCCCTTCTCCTTCTTCCTCTTTCTCTTTCTCCTTGTTCCTTCTTCCTTTTTCTTTCTCCTCCTTGTTCTTCCTCTTCTTCCTGTGGCCGGTTGGGTTGGGGGGGAGAGGGAGCTCGGCGGGGACAGAGGGGGGAGCTCGGCGGGGAGAGGAGCCCCGAGCTCCTCACCGGTCGGGCGTGGCGGCGGCAGTCCTCGCCGGCCGATCGAGCCACGGCGGGGGGCGGGGCCGCGGCGGGCCGGTGGGGACACGGCGGGCCGGTTGGGTTGGGGGGGAGAGGGAGCTCGGCGGGGACAGAGGGGGGAGCTCGGCGGGGAGAGGAGCCCCGAGCTCCTCACCGGTCGGGCGTGGCGGCGGCGGTCCTCGCCGGCCGGTCGGGCGTGGCGGCGGCGGTCCTCGCCGGCCGGTCGAGCCGCGGCGGAGGGCGGGGCCGCGGCGGGGCGGCGGGGACACGACGGGCCGGCGGCACTGCGGCGGGGAGCAGGGAGCTGCGGCGGGCCGGCGGAGATGCGGCGGCGCGGCGGAGCTGTGGTGGCGGCGGCGCAATGGAGACATGGCGGATGGGGTTAGGGTCGGGCGCGATGGGGATGGGGTTAGGGTTGGGATGGGCTGGCTGGGCCTCTGCCTTTTATTTTTTTTTAGAAAAAATGTGTTTGCCGACGGCCACGGCCATCGGCAAAGAACCATCACGTGGCGGCCTCAGGGGCCGTCCTGGGCCTCCACCTTGCCGATGGCTACCTGGGCCCGGCCATCGGCAAAGAAACTTTGCCGACGGCCTTCACATGCCGTCGGCAAAGTTTGAATTTTTTTTTGTTTTTTTCAGCCCATTTTTTCCTGGTGCCTGTCCTACATCAAATATAACCCAACTTCAAAAGTTGGGACAATTTTGAGTTTTTAGCTATATTTCGTTAATTATTTCTGTTTCTTTGCATTTTTCCGGTGACTCCAAATTTGAACTGCAGGTACATGAAATAATGGGATTTTTTTATTCGAAAGATGGTATTCATGATTCTAGGAGTATGCTGAGTCTGTATCCAAGAGCTCGCATGAAATGACGACCATGTTGGCGTCGTAACATGGGGAGTTACGTGCGTGGAAAGTGTTTTTAAATTATATAAAATCCATACGAAGTCCGAAATTGACGAAACTTGACGAGTTGTGTTGTCATGGCATGTGGAGGCCGTGGTAAAAATTTCAAAAAGTTTCGAGCAAGTGGTGACGTCGGATGACCAAAACCCATACATCTCCACAACTCGTCAAGTTTCGTACTTGTGGAGATGTATGGGTTTTAGGCCATCCGACAGTCACCACTTGCTCGAAACTTTTTGAAATTTTTACCACGGCCTCCACATGCCATGACAACACAACTCGTCAAGTTTCGTCATTTTCGGACTTCGTATGGATTTTATATAATTTAAAAATACTTTCCACGCACGTAACTCCCCATGTTACAAAGCCAACATGGTCGTCATTTCATGCGAGCTCCTGGATACAGACTCAGCATACTCCTAGAATCATGAATACCATCTTTCGAATCAAAAAATCCCATTATTTCATGTACCTGCAGTTCAAATTTGGAGTCGTCGAAAAAATGCAAAGAAACAGAAATAATTAACGAAATATAGCTAAAAACTCAAAATTGTCCCAACTTTTGAAGTTGGGTTATATTTGATGTAGGAAGGCACCAGGGAAAAAATGGGCTGAAAAAACAAAAAAAAATTCAAACTATGCCGACGGCATGTTAAGGCCGTCGGCAAAGTAGGTTTGCCGATGGCCAGCCATCGGCATAGACGGTGGGCCCGGCAGCTCCTGAGGCGGCCACATGGCCTGTCTATGCCAATGGCCGCGGCCGTCGGCATAGCCTTCCCTTTTGCCGACGGCCTGACGGCAAGGCCATCGGCAAAGGGCACGGCGTCGGCCGGCGTCTGCCCTGGGCCAATTTTGCCGATGGTCGGACGTTGCCGATGGCCTGGCCGTCGGCAAAGATTAGTATTTGCCGATGGCTTGGGTTTGCCGATGGCTTTGCCGTCGGCAAAGATCGGCTTTGGCGATGGCCTGTCTTTGCCGATGTCTGGACCGTCGGCAAAATATCTTTGCCGATGGCTCTGCTTTGCCATCGGCAAATCCTGTGGTCTGCCGATGGCTTATTCTCTGGCCATCGGCAAACCTCCCGGCCGTCGGCAAATAAGCCATTTCCGGTAGTGCATCATTGCCGCTGCCTCAGCATACAAAGTTTCACATCATTGCATATGCCATTGCCTTAGTACAATTGGTTTAGAAGTTTGAACAAATTCATCATTGCAAATGCCACAAATTCAGTTAGCAGATAGAGAAGCAAGTAGTAGTAGTAAGCAACTTAAAATTTGGCATTTGCTCAAAAAAAATTGGCATCATAGGCACTGGCATTTGCTCAGAACAAATTAGCATCATAGGCAATGGCATATGCTAAGCATTCCAAATATTGGCATCACAGGCAGCAATGGAAGCTAACTGAGCTTAGCAATGGAAATCCAAAATTCCAAAAATTGCATAACATTAGCTAGGGTTCGTCATCTACATCACCAACCAACAGGAGTAGTAATAGTAGATATCAGTATGAAGTAGTAGTAGGAATTCAGTGAGTAGTAGATAGCAGTACAAATAGTAGGAAATAGCAGTAGGGTAGTAGAGAGCAACAGCCAGCCAACACCATTAGTAGTAGTAGTAGTAGAGACTAGATAGAGTAGTAGAAATAGGAGCTAATAGCAGATATCAATAGTTGTAGCAGTAGGCAGATTAAATGCATAAACATGTTTGTTTGTAAATAATTGCTCTCAAAATAGCGGGTTGCTGCACCAAGCAGCCTTCCAACGCTTGTTGGTGATCACTGATCCTTGACTAATGTGACAGCCCTTCCTACCAAAATTACAGGTTCTAGATCAAAAATTAAGTGCCTAGAAAAATAGCAATATAACCAGGAAAATAAGTTACTGAAGATTAGTACAAAACAGGTTATATGCTCATAGGATTAACCAACTGATCAACTAATAAGCAGTTCAAATTAATAGATAAATTGCTAGGCAAATAATTAAACAGTGCTGAAAATAATCAACACTCTAGAATCCGGCTGTCACGTTGTCTCACTACACCGCTTTGTATCATCGAGCAACAAATTAGTCCGCTCAATAGTGCAATCACACCCAAGTTATAGAAACTAGCAGATTGCACATTAAAAAAATAATAGAGGCATCATAGGCAGCTATAGAATTAATCATAGGCATCACATAGGCAACAAGAAAAGGGGATCCAAAACCTGCAGGGAGGAAGAAAAGGGGATCCAAAACCTGCTAGGGTTCGGGCTCCCTGCGCGGAGGAGGAAGAAGACGGACGGAGGGACGCCGAGCAGGAGGAAGACGGCGCGGGGAAGGAAGAAGACGGTGCGGACGGAGGTACGCCGGGGAGGAAGACGACAGCGCGGATGGAGGGACACGGCCGCCGCTGCCGGAAATGGCCGGCCGGCACCAGCCAGCCACCTCTGGGCGGCCGAGGCGAGGGGGGGCCGGCCGCGGGAGCTGCCGGGGCGAGGCGCGGCCGGCGGCTGGGGGCGGGGCCGCGGCCCGACGACGGGGGTGGGCCGCGGCGGGTGCGGCCGGCGACGGGCGCAGTCGTGGGCGAGGCCGGCGGAGGGCGCGGGCGCACGCTGGCGCGAGGGCGGGGCTCGCCGGCGGCGGCGATTCGCCGGCGAGGGCGCGGCAGCGGCGGGGGTGGGCGCGGCGGCGGCTGGGGTGGGCGCGGGGGAGCGGGCGGCTAGCTTAGGGTTGGGCCGCACGGGGGTTCGGCCGGTGGACTTGTAGTGCCCGGTTTTTTTTTTGAAAATCATCTTTGCCGAGTGCCTCCTGGGCCGGCACTCGGCAAAGCCTACTTTGCCGAGTGCCCCCCATGGCACTCGGCAAATTTTTTTTTATTTTGGGCCCAAATTTTTTCTGGGGCCTTGTGACAGTATTTCAAACTCTATTTTAAAATTTGGGGCAATTTTGACTTTTTTTTATATATTTCATTAATTTATTTTGTTTCGTCGAATTTTTCGGGATATTTCAAATTTCAACTACAGGTACATGGAATAATGGACTTTGGTCATCCAAAAATTGATACTCATGATATTTAGGGTATGTTTAGGCCGTATCCAGGAACTCACATGAAATCTCGAGCATCTCGTTGACGTAACATGTCGAGGTACTTACCGAAAATGTGATTTTAAATTATATAAAATGCAAACGAAGTCCGAAAATCATGAAACTTATCGAGGCGTCGTGTTATCGCATGTGGAGGCTGTGGTAAAAAGTTGAGAAGGTTTCGAGCAAGTTGTGACATCGGATACAAAAAACCCAGACATCTCCACATGTGATCATTGTGAAACGAAGTGATCACATGTGGAGATGTCTGGGTTTTTGGCATCCGACGTCACAACTTGCTCGAAACCTTTACAATTTTTTACCACAGCCTCCACATGTGATAATACGATGCCTCGACAAGTTTCGTGATTTTCGGACTTCGTTTGCATTTTATATAATTTAAAATCACATTTTCGGTAAGTACCTCGACATGTTACGTCAACGAGATGCTCGAGATTTCATGTGAGTTCCTGGATACGGCCTAAACATACCCTAAATATCATGAGTATCAATTTTTGGATGACCAAAGTCCATTATTCCATGTACCTGCAGTTCAAATTTGCAATATCCCAAACAATTAGACGAAACGAAATAAACTAATGAAATATATCAAAAAAAAGTCAAAATTGCTCCAAATTTTAAAATAGAGTTTGAAATATTGTCACAAGGCCACAGAAAAAAATTTGGGCCCAAAATCAAAAAAAAAAATTGTCGAGTGCCATGGGGGCACTCGGCAAAGTGGGCTTTGCCGAGTGCCGGCCCAGGGGGCACTCGGCAAAGTTGATTTTCAAAAAAAAAAATTGCCGAGTGCTTGACGCTGGCACTCGGCAAAATAAGTTTTAAAAAATTAAAAAAAAATTTGCCGAGTGCCCAAGGCTTACGCTCGGCAAAATAAGTTTTTAAAAATAATAAAAAAAAATTGTCGAGTGCCAACCGTTAGGCACTCGACAAAATCTGACGGCACTTTTGTCGAGTGGGACTTTTGCCGAGTGCTGCGGCACTCGGCAAATCCCAGATTTGCCGAGAGCCAGGCTTTGCCGAGTGCTTTATTTTGCCGAGTGCGGCACTCGGCAAAATATTTCTTTGCCGAGTGCCCCGATAAAAGGTACTCGGCAAAGTCTCAGGCACTCGGCAAAGTACAGTTTTCCAGTAGTGAGTGCCCGATAAAAGACACTCGGCAAAGAGAGCTTTGCCGATCAATTTTTTGACGTGTGTTCTTTGCCGAGTGCCGCACTCGGTAAAGGCTTTGCCGAGTGTAATTTGGCCTTTGCCGAGTGCCTGAATCCAGTAGTGCTGTCTGGGTGTATGATCACCCTCACCATCTATTATATAGTTTCAGTACTCAACTTTCCAATAATTCGTGTTTAATTTGTGGCAACAAATTTATGTAATGGCTTTGTATGCACATCCATGTGATCAATGCCGATGGTGACACAATTTGTGGCAACAAATTCATGTAATGGCTTTGTATGCACATCCATGTGATCTATGCCGATGGTGACACACACACACTGATCGGAGGTGGTTGGACACACCCTGCTGGCTTCTAGTCAAATTCTTATAAATAAGGATTGACACATGCGTGTACACTGTCTAGGTGTATCAAGGTTGTCGTTCATCATATATTTGCTTCAATTCTCACATTTGCAACTCATGAGAGTCGTGGAAATAATTTTATAATAGCTTAGATTGTATGCGTTTGAGATACACAGTATGCACTGCACAGAGCATACGTCCTGGTAGACATGAACACTGTTTCATTTTGCAACGTAAGATCGAATCCAATTAAACACATCCAAGAAAGAGATGAAGGAAGGAAAAGAAGCAGCTAGCTGTAATGCCTCACGCTTTGCCTAACCCTTGCTGCTAGCCCATGGACACTACTGTAACGGCTTTCTCGCCTGTCTGGTTCAACTGCATATATATGTCAGCAACCTATACACACGTACGCAGCATGCGTACATATATACAACCCTTGCATTTAATTTGCACAACCTAGGAATCTAAACAACCAAGAAAGATGAAGAGGGAAAAAATAGTAATGTTAAGCAGCCGTAAAAATTGAATAGGAAAAGGAAGCAGTAATATATGTTAATTAGCCATCTTAGAGAGGACATGCATTGCGCTTAGAGGTTTTAACCTAGACAAACACACACTACAAACGCACTCACACACACCCACACACACACTCATACACAAACCCCAGAGTGCACGCTAGACTTACACACTATACACACACCACACATCCTTCTGGAGATCAACAAAGTCCCACTAGGCTCCGCAAGCGACACAAACCATACGGCACACGTCCTTTTGGAGATCAACGAAGTCCTATGGGGTTTCGCAAGCAACGGGCACGTCGCACTAGCATTGTGGCTTCACGCATACATCCAGGGCCTGCAAAATTATTTTAGAGAATAAATCCCTAGGTGAAACACTCGAGTCTAATCTCAGGAATAATAAAAGCCAGGCGGGCTGCGCTCGCACCTGGAGGTGCTGCCACTGAGCTATAAGCCCTCCATAATTGCTTAGTTGTTGTAACTAGGAACATATTTATGTTGTTTTAACTAAACACACACAAGTAGCAAAAAGGTATCATATATATCACATAGGAGCATGTACTAACGTCAACCTTATCCCGAACATTTATACACATGTTTTGCTATTTTGATTCAGAGGCATGGAAGTAACATTTCATCACTTCTCCCTTAAGATGCAAGTGAGCTTACTTGAGAAATAACTAAGCCAAACTTGATAAACAATTAGTGATCAATAGAGGAAGAGATTGAAAAATAGTGTAATCTTTTTTGATGAATGGGCGCATACATTGTACCAGCAAGATATGTCCATAAACAGTGATAAATATCCCTTTAGAACCTTATAATATTCAACCTTTAAATAATATATATAGCAGGAACTTGACGATAATTCTCTACCTGTAGGAGACATTGACGATCATGCAAGCATCAGCACGAACTTGACTGACACCGTTATTCCCCAGCTAAAGTGCCTGCTTTCTCTTGCAAAGGTGGTTGGTCAGCAAGTGGCTGAGTCACACTTTCCACTAATTCGATCGTATAACATCTCGATCAGATGTTTCTGTGATTACCAATTTTTTGTGGGATTTTCAAGCTGCAGGGGACAACGGCGGTGATCTTTGCATTAGCAGTTCAAGCATGATGACGGTAATGGCGGTGTCTGAGCTTGCATCCTCTGAGGGATGTGATCCACCAATAGGTAACTAGATGTTCACTTGCAAGTTGCAAGTTGCAAGTAGTAATACATCAAAGATTTGTTATCAAGTCTCTTGCAGTGTTGTTGTGTATGGCATAATAGAAAGGATGAAGTTCATTCTTGTATGAGTTGATTGTACTGTACGATGTAGGAAACAAATAGTACAAGCCATCTCTCGATCTATCTGCAGACTGACGTTAACAAATCTGCGTGTGTTGCATGTGTGTGTGTGTCACACACTCATGCTCTGTGCAATGCATATTGTGTGTCTCACACACGCATACAATCTAAGCCATTATAAAATTATTTCCACGACTCACGAGTTGCAAATGTGAGTTGCAAATGTGAGCATTCAAGCAAATATACAATGAACGACAACCTTGATACACCTTGACAGTGTATACGCATGTGTGTCAACCACCTCCGAGTGTGCCGGCCGTATGGTACCACCACCACACCAGGGCTTGATTCGCCTGCGACCAAAAGTCCAAACAGAATAAAAAGATAAAAGCATGCTAATAATTAAGCACCGGTGTAAGCTAGCAGACGAAAGCATGTACCGGCCACTGGCTGTGCCTATCCCTTGCCATGCTAATATGCCCACGCCGCCGCCGGCGGGTGGTGCGAAACGACTGAGCTGGCCACGCTCATCGTCGCCGATCGAGGGGGATCGGAGGCCACCAGAGCTGCTAGCTAGCTGCCGGTAGATTGACGACGGCAGCCGGAGAGATATATAGCCCAACCGACTGAGATCCGAGTAGAAATGGTTTGGAGAGAGCACACCGCCGGGGTGGGGGAGAGCTAGCGTGGCGTATTTAACTTTAGAGATGTAACGTATGGCGCCGGCCGGCACCACCACCCGAGCAGTGGCACACACTTGTGTGCGAAATCTTTTGATCTAAGCCATAAAAATAGTGTAATATTTTGATCAATGTGCGTACATATATTAGTATATTACCAGCAGCATGTCATATCCATAAACAGTGGGCACGCTTTGTGTGCGTACTTGACTTGCAGAAAGAGATCGATGGATCCCTTGCACAGCGTGGACACTTGTAAACACTGAGAATACCGCCGGGGAGGGAAGAGCGTATTTAACTTTAGTCTGCAGATAGAGAGATGGCTTGTAACGTACCGTTTGCCGGCGCCACCAGCAGAGCAGCATGAGCCAGCACACGGAAGCAACCCCGGTCCCCGGGTGCCTCATCATCGAGATCGGCTACTTCACCACCGTGCCCACCAGCCTGCAGGAGTGGGCGCACGCGGCCAACAGTTCGTGTGGGAGTGGTTCACGGTACACCCGCTGCCGTTCCTGCCGGCACGGCTGCTGCTCATGTGCTCCATGCCCACTGGCCTGTGCGGCCACCCGGAGACGCGCGGGCTCGAGTACCGCCGCTGCCCCGTCTTCGGCATCGCGCGCTACTACTCCCGCACCTGCCCGTCGCTGCACTGGAGCATGGGCCACACGCGAGAGTGCGTCCCTGTGCACCAGTGGCTCATGGAAGCCATTGCCCACCAGGGTAGGCCGTCGTCAATGTCGATGCCAATGCTGCTGCTATCCCCGCCGTCAACAACGCCACTGATCAGCATGGTGCTGGTGCTGGTGCTGGTGCTGCTCTCCTGCTCCTCCTA
Source organism: Miscanthus floridulus (assembly GCF_019320115.1). NCBI lineage: Eukaryota > Viridiplantae > Streptophyta > Magnoliopsida > Poales > Poaceae > Miscanthus > Miscanthus floridulus. Next base: position 111,031,401 of record NC_089598.1, read on the forward strand.
TGTAGACATGCATTGAGACGGCCGCTAGCTATATTCACTAGCGCTATATATGTCTCCTATCCTATATTGTCATTTAAATCTTAACTTTCCGTCAGTAGTTTTATCAAAAAAGAAACTTTCTGTCAGTATTTTCGTTTTCCTTTGTGTAATCGCCTATATATTTCCATCTATGTAATATTTCCAATTTATATAATATATATCAGTGAGTTTCTTTTCTATATATATAATACTAGTTTTTTTTTTGTATTGTCCTTATATTATTATGCTTGGACGACAGTGTTATACTGTCACACATTCATCATTTCATGTGTGTACTACACTACTACGTGTTGTGTTCCTCTGATACATTTATCACTTCATGTGCATATACTGCGTGTTGTATTTGTGTGTCACACATTTATCATTTCATGTGCATATACTGCGTGTGTTTCTATGTCCAGGCCGTGTTGCGTCCGGGCGCGAGAACGGCTGACCGGCAGGCCTCTGTGGCGTTTTGTGGCGAACGGAACGTGTGCACCCGATCGAACCGCACATGTGTCGGACTCGGACTCGGACTCGGACTCGGACTGGAGGGAGGGATGCCCGGAGGCCCTGGCTGCCGGGCATATTCATTTCATTACGCGTTGAGTTGAGGAAGTAACTATTACACGGCGGTGAAATTAAAGTAAACAGGAATTGACTGAAGCAGCAGGAGCAGGGCAGCAGGCAGCCGGTGGCGGTGGCTACGAGGCCGCGCTAGCTAGGCATCAGGGCGCCGCCTGGCGGCCCGGACGATGGCGGCGGTCTGTGCCAGGGTGAACGTCTCGACGAGGTTCTGCTCGTATCGAGGGTCGACGTGCATCGTCGGATCGGTTGCCGTTGTGCGCCTTCACGGACTCCTCCGACGCGAACGCCAGCCGGCATGGCTCGCACGCGAACCTCAGGCAGCCCGGGCCTCTGAAGGGCTCCTGGTCGGCCTCATGCGCCGACTTAAGGCGTTGCCTCGTCGTCCCCGTTGTTGTCGTCCCCGAAGCTCAACGTCGAGAGCAAGCATGGCAGCACCCGTCCCAAAGCACCGTCCAACCGACTCCACCGCTTGCACAGGAGGGTGAATGCAGGAGAGCGGAGGGGGGGGGGGGGGGGGGGGGGCGGCTGTCTTTGATCCAATAAGCACTCAACAAGGCCAGTATCCAGAAGTACGAGGAGGTAGCTCGAGTTGGAAGCTTGACGAAGCACCAGAGAACCCGCCTAGACGAGCAGCGAGCAGCTCCGCCACCTCACTTGCAGGGGGCAAGGGCTCCGTCCCACAGACGGTCACGATCACGACATGCGCAAGGTCCTCCTTCTACCCTAGCCACGCGATCATCTCAGTTGATAAGGCATGGGGGAGATTGCACAGGCATGGCAAAGGCTTCAGGGGGAACCACCGCCAGAGAAACTAGCTATTCACTAGCGCTATATATGTCCTATCCTATGTTGTCATTTAAATCTTAACTTTCTGTCATTAGTTTTATAAAAAAAAAAGAACTTTCTGTCAGTAGTTTCGTTTTCCTTTGTGTAATCACCTATATATTTCCATCTATAATATTTCCCATTTATATAATATATATCAGTGAGTTTCTCTTCCATATATATATAGTACTAGTTTTTTTTTTGTATTGTGCTTATTATGCTTGGACGACAGTGTCACACTACTGCCACCGGTGCAGCAAGGCTTTTTGCTCCCGGTTGGGAAACCCTTTTAGTCCCGGTTTCCCAACCGAGAGTACCAATCCGGGACTAAAGGTACCCTCCATTAGTCCCGGCTTGACGTCCGGGGGACCTTTAGTCCCGGTTGGAAACACCAACCGGGAGTAAAGGGAGCCTTCAGGCTTGGCCAGGGACCGCCACGGGGCAGGACCTTTAGTCCCGGTTGGAAACACCAACCGGGACTAAATGTCTCTCTTTTTTTTCCTTTTTCTGGTTTCTATTTTTGGTTTCTTTTTTCATTTAATGATTAGTTTTGATATTAAAATACATTTTCGAATACGCTGCTAATAGTAATATATATGTGTACTTCGCACGCGTAAGTTTTCGTTCGAACTTTGTACATAAATAACAAACGAATATACGCGTACATGCATATATATATGATGATCATATATACACACGTTATTTTATGTACATATAATATATATATATATATATATATATATATATATATATATATATATATATATATATATATATATATATATATATATATATATATATATATATATATATATATTATACAAAGGTTTGATATATAAATTGTTTATGACCTTAGCAATTCACTCCTCCAGATTTGGCATCCACGTTTCGTTCGGGTCATTGTAGAACTCGCCGTTGGGGTTGATGACCTGGTCATTTAGAAATCCTGCTATAGTCTCTCAAATTGCTTTAAGTTGGTCAAGTCGTATGACTCTTTTTCTCAACCATTCAATCTTCAATAAAAGTTAAAGGAAAAAGTATTAATATATATATATATATGTGTGTGTGTGTGTGTGTGTGTGTGTGTGTGTATTGCTCATGTAATTACTTATACAAATGAGAGCAATAAAGAAATTGTAAATATACAATCGAAATAATATAAAGGAAAAAGTATTTATATACGTACTTTGAGTTGCTCTTCAGGAGTTCTCTTTGAGTACGCCATGATAAACTCGCAAACATAGTATCCGCAGTAGTTGTTACCCTGTTCCTGCCTTAGAACCCACTTTCACGATAAAAAAATCAATTAGGGTGAATTGAAATCATCATATGATGTTAATTGAATATAAATGTGTAGTTATAGTACTTACTTTGTGTGTGATTACACCCAGTGGCGCTTTGCAATGTTTCATTTTTTGTTCCTCAATGAACCTTTTCCAAACCCTGCTCCCAATAAAATAAAAAAAATAATTTAACATTTAATAATTGTTGAGAGATCGGCGCCATTATATATATATATATGTTGTTATAGAGAAACTAAATTAATTACCCTTGTATAATATCTATCATGTCTTGATACCCCGTTTGCGATTTTCTCAACGAGTCTAAGATTTTCAATCTACTATTGGCCATATCGATGACCATCAATATCCAGTGATTGCTGCATAAACATATATATATATATATATATATATATATATATATATATATATATATATATATATATATATATATATATATGTGTGTGTGTGTGTGTGTGTGTGTGTGTGTGTGTGTGTGTGTGTGTGAGAGAGAGAGAGAGAGAGGGGTAACTAGCTAGTAAGGAAATATTGATGTCCCATATATATGATCGATATTAATTACTTATAATAACACTCACTTGAAGTTGTAGGGGAAGAGTATCTCCTTCTTGTCGTGTTGGTTCACTAAGAAATTCATGAGATTTCTCTCAGGCTGAGGCTTATAATCCTTCGGGGGGTTAGGGTGTTTGTATACGACATACGGATCAACGAACCCAACATCATTATCCTTTCTCTTTCTAAGTTCTGTCATCCCATATCTGCATACATGAAAATTGTGAATATATATATTGTGAATATATAATAAAGAAATTGTGAATATAGTAGAAAATAATCACACTTACAGACAATAGCAGCTAATGAGACTTTTGTCGAGAGAGTCCAGGTGGCATAGTTGGTGTAATTCTGCAAGCTCGACATAGATAATGTCATTACCACAGAAGTAATGGTGGTTTCTAATTCCGACAGAAAGATAGATTTGTCCCGCATCAGACGCCGACATGTACCACCCGTTTAGCAGGTACATTTGCATACCCAGGTCATCTAATTTCTCTGGGTTGTATAGACTCTGGCCTGGTACAAATTTCTTGTAAGGATCCACTTTCGGAGCAGATGGTCCTTCAGCGAGCACTTCGGCAAGGTTCAAACCAGATTCTTCATAAAACCAAAGAAACGACTCATAGCCGCCTACCTCCGCCACTAAGTTTAAGTTTGAACCATATTCGTTAGGAACGATAAGGGGGGGATTGATTGTTGCGATTGTTGTCCGAGTTGTGCAACACCTTTCCCTACTCTCTTCTTTTTTTGCGCCGCCTCATATGACTTAGTGAGAGAGCGGTCATAGTCCGATATCAGTTGTTTCGCGGCGCTCTTAAGAGAATCCTGTTTTTTTGTTCCAACTTCTTTCTTAGCTGATCTGGAGGTAGGAAGAAGTATGATGGCTCCGGGTTCTTCCTTGCTCGTCGTGCCTGTTTTGCAGCTTCAAAGAAATCTATCACTTCTTTTTGTACTGCATCCTTTAATTTCTGTTCACTTTTCTCATAAGATAGTTTTTGGGGAATAACTGGATGAGTATTTGCTTTCTACTTCTTTGCCGGCGGGCAGGGCAACGGCTTCGTTTGCGGGGCGGACCTCTTAGGGGCTGGCTTCCTTGGAGGCGAGGGAGGCGTTGGAGACCGCCTTGGAGGCAGTGTAGACTTTGGAGGCGGCGGAGGCATTGGAGACCTCGGCGGAGGAGTTGTGGACTTCCTTGGAGGCGGCGGAGGAGTTGGAGATGGTGGGGATGCAGCAGTGCCTTTGAAGGTGTCATCATTGCCCTGAGCACTATGATGGTCGGGAGAAGCAACAGCTAGACTTTGGTTGCCGGAGGCCCTGCTTTGTGAGTACAAAAATAATGAGATATAAGTAAATGCTTATTATTAGTCATGCCCATAGAAAATTATCAGAAATTTGTTTTGTTAACTTTTGTCCACACCTAATGTCTGCTGGCGGTGGAGCAGACGCCCCAGGGATAATGATGTAGCGCTTGCGCCATAGTATATATGCCTTCTCTGCTTCTCCTAGAGTATTCTCTCCATCACCTCCAGGAATGTCAAGAGCTAGATCCTCATAACCTTTGCTCATTTTATCCACTGCGACCCTAGCATATCCAGGTTGTATTGGTACCCCATGGATTCTTGGTGTCTTGGTAGGGTCTAGAGGAGTAAAAACACCGACAACGACCTTGATTGTGTCATTCCCCCTTGGAACATGTAGCTCAATTGATGTCATTGGAGTAGTGACATCATCCACGGGGAAGCGCAGCGCTGTGTCATCTTGCTTTGGCAGCTCAGTGGAAGCGCAGCTGCTTTTCAACTGACCAGGGGGGCTAATATTAACATTCATTCCTGGCTCTGATGCCTGCCTCTGGGCACCCATTGCTATCTGCACTTGCTTTCTAATTTCTTCCTGCATTCTTGCTTCCATTGCTTTTTCTCGCTCCTTTGCTTCAAGCACCATTTCCTCCAACATTGTCACCCGCGCTGCTTGCTCCTCCTTGCTTCTCTGGCGGCTTCGGTAGGTTTCCCTGTCATTAGGGAAACCATGAACCCATGGAGTGTTGCGTCCTAAGCCTCTAGTTCGGCCAGTGTGTTCAGCAGTCCCGATGGCATACGTCAGCTCATCCTTCTCTCTATTGGGCTTGAACACACCAATCTCTTTAGCTTCTCTAGCAAAAGCCAATCGGCGTGCTGCTGTTTTGAGTTTTTGCCCATACACTGCCAGGCCGGTCTGTGGGTCGAGTCTTCCCCCATGACCGAAAAACCAATTCTTCGAGCGTGGGGGCCACTTGGCTGATTCTGGTTCGATCCCCTTGGCAATAATGTCCGCTTCCATTTTTTGCCACATCGGAATGGCAGTATCGTAGCCACCTGATCCCATGTCATGGTGGTATACCTTTTTTCGGGCATTCTATTGGTTCCTTCTCACTCGTGCCTCACCCTCTGCTGATGTCTTGTACTCTACGAAATCATTCCAATAGGGCCTCTGTTTCAAGATTGGGCCCGTAGCAGTATTGAAATTCGGCGTTTCGTTCTTCTTGATGTATGTGTTGTATAGGTGTTTCTTCCAAGTCTAGAATTGTATGGCCATCTTCTTCATAGCCCACGATCGAACTAGCTCCTTCAATTCATCATCGTTGATATCATCATAATCATCCGCTTGCAACGTGAAATGGGCAAGGCTATCATTCTAGAGCAAATTCTTGTCAACATCAGAGACAAAACTAACATCAGGCTCGTTGATCTTTTTCTTCCATTCACGGATACTGATCGGAATTCTATCCCTTACAAGGTACCCACAGTGTTCCATGAATTTCCTTTTATGTGGACCAAGTGGTTCGCCTGTCTCGATGTTGAATTCCGATATTATGTACCGGCCCTCTAATGGTCTCTTCGGTCCTCGAACATTTTTGCTCTTCGCCGTTGTGGTCGCCGATCCAGAGGGCTACATATAAAAAATAATAAATAAATATCTTTTGTACACAGAAATATATATAATATTCACATATAATATATATTTAGTATATATACATCGCCTGTATTTTCTTGCAAAACATTTTCTTGCTCATTTTCAAGAGCTAGGTATTGACTTCCGTCATCAACATCCTGCTCACCAACATTGGCAATAATATTCATCATTTCTTCCTCCATGTTGTCTCCCGGGGCAGCCATATCTAACAAATTTAACAAAATTTAAGTCACATATATAAACAAGTCATATATATACAATAAGTCATATACAAATTTATCTAAGTCACATATATATAAACAAGTCATATATGTAAACAAGTCATATATGTACAATAAGTCATAAACAAAATAAATCTAAGTCACATATATAAACAAGTCATACAAACAAGTCATATAAACAAGTCATATATATACACAATTCATATATGTAAACAATCATATATGTAAACAAGTCATATATGTAAACAAGTCATATAAACAAGTCATATATATAAACAAGTCATATATGTAAACAAGTCATATAAACGGCGAATTCGCCCTAGCGAGAACGACGATTCGCCCTAGCGAGAACGACAAATTCGCCCTAGCGAGAACGACAAATTCGCCCTAGCGAGAACGACGAATTCGCCATGTCGTTCTTGCTAGGGCGAATCGTCGTTCTCGCTAGGGCGAATCATCGTTCTCGCTAGGGCGAATCGTCGTTCTCGCTAGGGTATACAACAACGGGGCGGCGTTGCTCCGCATATATAACAACGGGGCGGCGTTGCTCCGCATATACAACAACAGGGCGACGTTGCTCCGCATACAACACAACGAGGCGGCGTTGCTCCGCATACAACACAACGAGGCGGCGTTGCTCCGCATACAACACAACAAGGTGGCGTTGCTCCACATACAACACAACGACGGTGTTGCTCCGCATTCAACACAACGAGGCGGCGTTGCTCCGCATATACAACAACGGGGCGGCGTTGCTCTACATATACAACAACGGGGCGACGTTGCTCCACATACAACACAACGAGGTGGCGTTGCTCCGCATACAACACAACGAGGCGGCGTTGCTCCGCATACAACACAACGAGGCGGCGTTGCTCCGCATACAACACAACGAAGCGGCGTTGCTCCACATACAACACAACGATGGTGTTGCTCTGCATACAACACAACGAGGCGTTCCTCTACATATATCACATACAAACACATATCGACGTACGTAGGGGTCGGCGGTGATGATCGACGTACGTAGGGGTCGGTGGTGATGGGCATCCGGAGGCGGTGATGACAAGGCGGCGAGGGGCGTGGCCAGCGGCCAAGGCTCCTCCTCCTCCCTTCTCCTTCCTCCTTCCTTCTCCTTCTTCCTTCTCCCTTCTCCTTCTCCTCCCTTCTCCTTCTTCCTTCTCCCTTCTCTCCTCCACCTCCCTTCTCTCCTCTACTGCCCTGCTCCTCCTCTCCTCCAATCCGGCGGTTCAGGGGGCAGGGCACCAGTCCGGCGGTGGGGCCGGCCGCCCGGAGCGGGGCCGGGGCGGGGATGGCTCGCGACGGAGCGGGGACAGGCCAGGGTGGTTGGGGGGTGGCATGTCGGCGAGCGCACGACATCAGGGCGGTGGGGCGCCGGTGCGCGTGCGGGCGCTCGCAAGGTGCGGCGTCGGCGGCGGATCGGACGAGCGGCGGCAGTCTGTTAGGGCTTGGCTCGACAGTGGGGAGGGGGAAGAAGAGGGGCCAGGGCGGGCGCAGAGGCTATATAAGGGAGAGGACCTTTAGTCCCGGGCGCCACCACCAGCCAGAACTAAAGGCCCTTTAGTCCCGGGCCCTGTTAACGCCCGGGACTAAAGGTCACACCTTTAGTCCCGGCAGGTGGTGGCGCCTGGGACTAAAGGTTTTTGGCGGGCAGCCGAACTGCAGTTTCGCTGCCCGCCAATTCATTAGGATTTTAAAATATTTCTTTTTACGCAAATGATAAAAGGATAGTTAATTGCACAGAAAATTAAATAAAAGACATAAAAATATTTTTTAAAAAAATATAGATTCTATTTTGCTTTATTGCACACAGGAAAATTATGTGACCTAAAGTTTTAATTTTTTTAACAAGTTTTAAAACACAATATAGTGTTTAAATTACTATTTTGATAATGCAAAAATATAGTGTTTAATTAAATTCAGAAAAAAAAACTCTTGTGTTTCGACTGGAAATTTGTTTTCACATCATTTGAACGTGACATAATCCCACCATCAAACATAAATTTGTTTTCACATCATTTCAACGTGACATAATCCCAACATCAAACATAAATTTGTTTTCACATCATTTCAACGTGACATAATTCAACATCAAACATAAATTCACAATTATTACATAATATCTCTAATACACACTATTGAACATCAATATATATATCAAGCGGGCACAGTAATGAACTTCTTCTTGACGTATGTCCCTTGGTTATGATCGCGCCGTAACCATGGAGTGTCCTCATCGTTTAGCTGGATGCTAGGGTCTTTGTTCACTGTGAAGGGTGAAATTCGGTCATCATTTTCATAATCTTTTGACATGTCTGACTTGTCTTCGATTCCGATGATGTTTCTTTTTCCTGAAAGAACTATGTGGCGCTTTGGCTCATTATTGATTGGGTGGTTGTCGTTTTTCCCTCTCTTTGGTTTTGTAGACATGTCCTTGACATAGAACACCTAAGTCACATCCTTCGCAAGGACAAACGGTTTGCCTTTGTACCCAATATTGTTGAGGTCCACTGTTGTCATTCCATACTGGTTGTCGACTGCTACGCCGCCTCTAGTCGTCTTTACCCACTGGCACTTGAACAAAGGTACCTTAAAATGAGATGCATAGTCTAGTTCCCATATCTCCTCTATGCGGCCATAGTATGTTTGCTTGTTCCCACTAGGGTCGGTGGCATCTATGCGGACACCACTATTCTAGTTGGTACTCCTTTTATCTTGTGCTACTGTGTAAAATGTATTCCCATTTATCTCGTACCCTTTGTATGTGAGGATATGCCATGATAGCTGCCTAGCCAACAAATACAGCTCCTCATCAATACTCTCATCACCCTGACATTCTTTTCGTAACTAGTCGCTGAAAGTTTCCATGTGCTGACGTGTAATCCATGCTTCAGACTTCCCTGAGAACTTAGATCGGAGAAGGTTCTTGTGTGTCTCGATATACGGATCTACCAAGGAGGAGTTCTGTAGAACTGTGTAGTGTGCTTTATTGAAATAATCATCACCCTTACCAATATATGTTTTCTTCCCTAGTGTCCCCTTTCCACTTAGTCTCCCCTCGTGTCGCGATTTAGGAACACCAATCGGGTTAATATTGGGAATGTAGTCAACACAGAACTCAATGACCTCCTCTATTTCGTAGCCCTTGGCGAGGCTTCCTTCTGGCCAAGTACGGTTGTGAACATATTTCTTTAGGATTCACATAAACCTCTCAAAGGAGAACATGTTGTGTAGGAACACAGGACCGAGAATAGTAATCTCCTTGACCAGATGAACTAGGAGGTGTGTCATGATATCAAAGAAGGAAGGAGGGAACACCAACTCAAAGCTGACAAGACATTGAACCACATCATTCTGTAGTTTCACTAGATCCGTTGGATCGATTGCCTTCTGAGAAATTGCATTGAGGAATACACATAGCTTCACGGTGGCTAGACGTACATTTGGCGGTAGAATTCCTCTTAATGCAACTGGAAGCAATTGAGTCATGAGCACGTGGCAGTCATGGGACTTTAAGTATCCAAATTTCTTCTCTGGCACATTTATTATACCCTTTATATTCGAGGAGAATCCAGACGGTACCTTAATGCTATCTAGGCATTCAAACAAGCTGTCCTTCTCTTCTTTGCTAAGAGTGTAGCTGGCAGGACTTAAGTACTGGCGTCCATCATCTGTCTTCTCTGGATGCAGGTTGTCTCGTTCTTTCAAACACCGTAGGTCCTGTCGTGCTTCAATTGTATCCTTAGGCTTCCCATACATGCCCATGAAGCCTAGCAGGTTCACACAAAGATTCTTCGTCAGGTGCATTACGTCGATCGCGCTGCGGACCTCTAGGACTTGCCAATAGGGTAGCTCCCAAAATATGGACTTCTTCTTCCACATGGGTGTGTGACCGTTGGCGTCCTTCGAAACAGGTTGGCTGCCAGGTCCCTTTCCAAATATTACTTTCACATCATTGACCATATCGAGGACGTCCTCACCAGTTCGGTTGCGAGGCTTGGTCTAGTGGTCTGCCTTACCTTTAAAATGCTTGCCTTTCTTTCTTACGGGGTGATTTGCAGGAAGAAATCGTCGATGCCCAAGGTACACGACCTTGCGACACTTTTTCAAGAATATACCTTTCATGTCACCAAAACAGTGCGTGCATGCATTATATCCCTTGTTTGATTGTCCTGAAAGATTACTTAGAGCTGGCCAATCATTGATTGTTACGAACAACAATGCTCGCAGGTCAAAGTGCTCCTGCTTGTGCTCATCCCACACGCGTACACCTGGCTTGTTCCACAAAAGTAGAAGTTCTTCAACTAGTGGCCTCAGGTACACATTGATGTCGTTGCCAGGTTGCTTTGGGCCTTGGATGAGCACCGGCATCATAATAAACTTACGCTTCATGCATAACCAGGGAGGAAGGTTGTAGATACATAGAGTAACAGGCCAAGTGCTGTGACTACTGCTCTACTCCCCGAAAGGATTCATACCATCCGTACTTAAAGCAAACCTTAAATTTCTTGCGTCACTTGCAAACTTGGGGAATTCTCTATCGATTGCTCTCCACTGGGACCCATCAGCAGGGTGTCTCAACATATTGTCTACCTTACGGTCTTCTTTGTGCCATCGCAACAACTTTGCATGGTCTCTATTTCTAAAAAGACGTTTCAAGCGTGGTATTATAGGAGCATACCACATAATCTTGGCAGGGATTTTCTTCTTGGCACGTTCGCCCTCAACATCACTAGGGTCATCTCGCCTGATCTTATACCATGACGCGTGACATACAGGGCATGCATCCAACTTCTCGTACTCCGTGCCACGGTAGAGGATGCAGTCATTAGGACATGCATGTATCTTCTGGATTTCTAATCCTAAAAGGTAGACTACCTATTTTGCTTCGTACGTAGTGCTGGGCAATTCGTTATCCTTCGGAAGCATCTTCTTTTGGATTTTTAGTAACTCCGCGAATCCCTTGTCAGATACACCATTCTTTGCCTTCCATTGCAGCAATTCCAATGTGGTACCTAACTTTTTCTGCCCCGCATCACAAGTTGGGTATAGCAATTTCTTGTGATCCTCTAGCATGCGGTCGAACTTGATCTTCTCCTTTTCACTTTCGCATTCTCTTTGTGCGTCACGAATGGCCTGACCAAGATCGTCAGCGGGCTCCTCCTCTGCCCCTACCTCTTCTTCAGCGGGCTTCTCCTCTGCCCCCACCTCTTCTTCAGTGGGCTTCTCCTCTGCCCCCACCTCTTCTTCAGCTTCCCCCATTGCAGTATCATTGAAGGCACCATATTCAGCAAAAATGTCATCATCGCCCCATTGTTCTTCTTCACCTTCTTCCATTACAACTTCGGTTTCTCCGTGCTTCGTCCAACAAATATAGTTTGGCATGAAACCCGACTTGAACAAGTGTGAATGAAGAGTCTTTGAGTTAGCATATTCCATCGTATTCTTACATACGGCACATGGGCAGCACATGAAACCATCGTGTTTGTTTGCCTCGGCCGCACGTAACAAAGAATGCACGCCGTCCATGAACTCTTGGGAGTGATGATCAGCATTGTACATCCAATGCCGACTCATCTGCATTACATGACATAAATACCGTATTAAAACATAGAACATAATTAGTTAATTATACAACATGCATACCACCACAAAAGCTATAAGTTTAAGAAAGCCTCGCTACAATGTAGACAATCTCAACTACCACTAAAAACACTAAAGCTAAAATGCACTTCAGCATCACAAGGATTTCGCGACCAATCCCAACTAAAAAATACAGATCCCCCGTTTGTTCAACATCTTTGGGCTTCTTCGGCTGGATCACTGCCTCATTAGCCGTCATATCTGCCTGTTGTGCAAGATATTTTTGCACGAGTTCAACATACTCTTCCTCCTAGTAGAAGCCTGAACATCTAGTGCCATCCCACTGAAATTAAAACAAAAAATTAGAACTTTAATCACAACCATCATGAAAATAGGTATAAACTAACCATAGTCATTAAATACGATAAAATAACTCACATTGCGTTCCGGACACTTGTAGAAAATGCGACCCTTGTTGGGACCCTCCTTCACTCGGTACTCCATCACAATCTTCGTCTCATCACAACACATGCCGCATGCAATGAGTGGGAGGCCCAGCCTAAGTCGCTTTGGAAACCCATGAGAGGCCGAGGACCCAGAAGCAGTTGCCATCTACTCTCTATACTCATTTTTTAATACACTATAAATTTCTCATTTTATAAACAAATAAAATTAAAAAAAACTCTAAAATTCTCTATATCTCTAAACAATGAAGTGTGCTATGCATGCTACAAATGAACGGTGAATACTAGTTTTTAATAGCTACTTTAACCTTCCTTCATGTAAATATGCAAGCTTGAAGTGATTTTGAGCTCAAATTGCTTACAAATGAAAAAAAACCACAATAAAAAACCATATACATATAGTGAACAAAATAAGATAAGACAATGGTGAAACATGAGAGTATGAAGTTGGTAACCTTTAGAACCGAAGAATCAATGGAGGAATCGAAGAAATCGATGGAGGAATCGAAGAATGGATGGAGAAAGAGCAAGAACACTGCTTAAAATTGAACTTAGGCTCTCGGGCGGGCTCGGGGAGGAAGAAGACGGCCAGTAGGATTTATAGCTCAAAAACATGTTTCAATAAATAATCATCCATACTAGTTGACCTTGCTTACGTGATCATCTCGGCGAGCATTTCTCCACCGGACGGCACCATACTTGGTTAAGGAAGAGCTCCGATTCTACGAGGAAGGGAACACGGTCTTCCACGACCGTTGCCGCTCTCCCTCGTAGAATCAAAGCTCCTCTTTCATGTCCGTTATACCGCTCGGCAGAGAACATGCTCGCCGAGCTGAACACGGTCCGCAAGTTCAACTAGTATGGATTTTCTATAATTTTCTAACTATTTTCTAAATTTTTCATTTCATAAAAAGTTAAAATAAAATGTTTAGTCGCGGAGTCCATAGAAATGACCATATTTTGACCTAGCAACGCATTGTCAATTGTCATTGCGTTGCATTGCACCCCGGACCGGACTCCGGACAATAAAATACCATGGTCGATCAATGCCGTTCTTTGTCGTACAGTCGCACGGTGACGACCGACGGACCCGTTCAACCACCAAATCTGTCAGGCCCGGCTGTTCGGGCGTATCGTCAAAAGAGAATAGATTTGCTTCCTATTGCACGGCCTTGCATTGCATCTGTCATACCAGTCGGAGGCACTAGTCCCTGTACTTATTTTTTAATACACTATAAATTTCTCATTTTATAAACAAATAAAATTAAAAAAACTCTAAAATTCTCTATATCTCTAAACAATGAAGTGTGCTATGCATGCTACAAATGAACGGTGAATACTAGTTTTTAATAGCTACTTTAACCTTCCTTCATGTAAATATGCAAGCTTGAAGTGATTTTGAGCTCAAATTGCTTAGAAATGAAAAAAAACCACAATAAAGAACCATATATATAGTGAACAAAATGAGATAAGACAATGGTGAAACATGAGAGTATGAAGTTGGTAACCTTTAGAACCAAAGAATCGACGGAGGAATCGAAGAAATCGATGGAGGAATCGAAGAATAGATGGAGAAAGAGTAAGAACATTGCTTAAATTTGAACTTAAGCTCTCGGGCGGGCTCGGGGAGGAAGAAGACGGCCAGCAGGATTTATAGCTCAAAAACATGTTTCAATAAATAACCATCCGTACTAGTTGACCTTGCTTACGTGATCATCTCGGCGAACATTTCTCCACCGGACGGCACCATACTTGGTCAAGGAAGAGCTCTGATTCTACGAGGAAGAGAACATGGTCTTCCACGACCGTTGCCGCTCTCCCTCGTAGAATCAAAGCTCCTCCTTGATGTCCGTTACCGCTCGGTAGAGAACATGCTCGCCGAGCTGAACACGGTCCGCAAGTTCAACTAGTACGGATTTTCTATAATTTTCTAACTATTTTATAAGTTTTTCATTTCATAAAAAGTTAAAATAAAATGTTTAGTCGCGGAGTCCATAGAAATAACCATATTTTGACCTAGCAACGCATTGTCAATTGTCATTGCGTTGCATTGCACCCCGGACCGGACTCTGGACAATAAAATAATATGGTCGATCGATGCCGTTCTTTGTCGTACAGTCGCACGGCGACGGCCGACGGACCCGTTCAACCACCAAATCTGTCAGGCCCGGCTGTTCGGGCGTATCGTCAAAAGAGAATAGATTTGCTTCCTATTGCACGGCCTTGCATTGCATCTGTCATACCAGTCGGAGGCACTAGTCCCTATACTCATTTTTTAATACACTATAAATTTCTCATTTTATAAATAAATAAAATTAAAAAAACTCTAAAATTATCTATATCTCTAAACAATGAAGTGTGCTATGTATGCTACAAATGAACGGTGAATACTAGTTTTTAATAGCTACTTTAATCTTCCTTCATGTAAATATGCAAGCTTGAAGTGATTTTGAGCTCAAATTGCTTACAAATAAAAAAACCACAATAAAGAACCATATATATATAGTGAACAAAATGAGATAAGACAATGGTGAAACATGAGAGTATGAAGTTGGTAACCTTTAGAACCGAAGAATCGACGGAGGAATCGAAGAAATCGATTGAGGAATCGAAGAATGGATAGAGAAAGAGCAAGAACACTGCTTAAATTTGAACTTAAGCTCTCGGGCGGGCTCGGGGAGGAAGAAGATGGCCAGCAGGATTTATAGCTCAAAAACATGTTTCAATAAATAACCATCCGTACTAGTTGACCTTGCTTACGTGATCATCTCGGCGAGCATTTCTCCACCGGACGGCACCGTACTTGGTCAAGGAAGAGCTCCGATTCTACGAGGAAGGGAACACGGTGTTCCACGACCGTTGCCGCTCTCCCTCGTAGAATCAAAGCTCCTCCTTGATGTCCGTTATCACTCGGCAGAGAACATGCTCGCTGAGCTAAACACGGTCCACAAGTTCAACTAGTACGGATTTTCTATAATTTTCCAACTATTTTCTAAGTTTTTCATTTCATAAAAAGTTAAAATAAAATGTTTAGTCGCGGAGTCCATAGAAATGACCATATTTTGACCTAGCAACGCATTGTCAATTGTCATTGCGTTGCATTGCATCCCGGACCGGACTCCGGACAATAAAATATTATGGTCGATCGATGCCGTTCTTTGTCGTACAGTCGCACGGCGACGGCCGACGGACCCGTTCAACCACCAAATCTGTCAGGCCCGGCTGTTCGGGCGTATCGTCAAAAGAGAATGGATTTGCTTCCTATTGCACGGCCTTGCATTGCATCTGTCATACCAGTCGGAGGCACTAGTCCCTATACTTATTTTTTAATACACTATATATTTCTCATTTTATAAACAAATAAAATTAAAAAAACTCTAAAATCATCTATATCTCTAAACAATGAAGTGTGCTATGCATGCTACAAATGAACGGTGAATACTAGTTTTTAATAGTTACTTTAACCTTCCTTCATGTAAATATGCAAGCTTGAAGTGATTTTGAGCTCAAATTGCTTATAAATGAAAAAAAACCACAATAAAGAACCATATATATATATTGAACAAAATAAGATAAGACAATGGTGAAACATGAGAGTATGAAGTTGGTAACCTTTAGAACCGAAGAATCGACGGAGGAATCAAAGAAATCGATGGAGGAATCGAAGAATAGATGGAGAAAGAGCAAGAACATTGATTAAATTTGAACTTAAGCTCTCGGGCGGGCTCGGGGAGGAAGAAGACGGCCAGCAGGATTTTTAGGGGGACCTTTAGTCCTAGTTGGTGGATCCAACCGGGACTAAAGGTCACTTTTTAGTCCCGGACCACGCCACTAGCCGGGACAAGAGCTTTACTCCCGGTTGAAGCCACCAACCGGGAGTAAAGGTCGACCTTTAGTCCCGGTTGGTAGCTTCAACCGGGACTAAAGGTCCCCTGCCACAACGGCCTGGCGTAGGAGCCATTGGGCAGGGACCTTTAGTCCTGGTTGGAACCACCAACCAGGACTAAAGGTCTCTCTAGTCTCGGACGCAATATTTCTCGGGACTAGAGCCTTGTTTGACCCTTCGATCAAAGGTCTGTTCTCTACTAATGTACGTCTTGTGTTCCTGTGACACATTTATCACTTCATGCGTATATACTGCGTGTTGTATTTGTGTGTCACACATTTATCATTTCACGTGCATATACTGCGCGCGCGCGCGCGCGCGTGTGAACCATTGTGAGCTAGCAAAGAAAGCATGTAGCGGACCGGCCCAGCTCATGGTCGCCGAGGGCAGTCGGAAGCGGCTGGAGCTTCTGCCACCGTTAGTTTGTGATGAGTGGATTGACGACGGCGGCCAGAGAGAACGGCCGGCCGACCGAGAAGGAATGGAATTGAATGGAGAGCACCGCCGGGGAGGGGATCCATGGGAGAGGCGAGAGCTGGTCACATCACATCTAGCATCCACGCGACGGGGCGATGAGGCGAGAGGCAGTCTGCAGTGGACGTGCACGTACTAATTATGTATTATAAATATTAATATTTATTTATATGTAATTTGTTAAAGTTAAAAAAAGTAACTTCTTAAAAAAATGAGAACGTCCTCTGCTTTGGAACAGAGGGAGACACTATTACACGATGAAATTAAACTAAACATGAGAATTGATTGAAGCAGCAGGGTAGCTGGCGGCCGGTGGTGGCCGACAAGGGGCCGCTAGCTAGGCATGAGGGCCCCTAGCCACCCGGACGATGAGACTGTTCGTTTGGCTGTGGCTTGTCGTAAATGGTCGTAAATTTTTAATCGGAACAGTATTTTTCTCTCACATAAACTAGCCAGCGGTACTTCTTCACGAACCAGCCAACCGAACAAGCTGGATGGTGGTGGCCTACGACAGGGTGAAGGTCTTGACGAGGATCTGCTCGTGTCGGGGGGTCCAGGTGCATCGTGAGGAAGACGTCCTATCTGTGGCCGTGGTGTGCCTAAGTGCCTTGAGGGACTCCTGCGACGCGAAGGCCAGCCGGCACGGCTCGCACGCGAACCTCATGCGGAGAGAGAGCATGCATGCATGGACACGCTATGTATGTCAGGGACATACTATACTCTGGCATCACGAAGACGTCCGTGTATTGCATCGAAAGATCAAATCCAATTAAACACATCCAAGAAAGACATTAAGGAAGGAAAAGAAGCAGCTAGCAGTAATGCCTCACGCTTTGCCTATCCCTTGCTGCTAGCCCATGGACACTGGTTGAACTGCGTATATATGTCAGCAACCTGTACACACGTACGCAGAATGCTTACATATATACAACCCTTGCATTTAATTTGCACATCCTAGGAATCCAAACAGACAAGCAGCATGTTCGGTTGGCTGGTTCGTATCGTTGCAGGTTTGTATAGAAGTACTCAGTGGCGGATTCAGAAACGGGCTGCACCCCGGGCTAACTAATATAAGGCTAAAAATCTTAATAGTCATAGACTATTAGATATAGCATAGTTTCAAAGAAGACAAGTTACGATATTGATTCAAAGAGTTCAAACAATACGTAGAACATTGGGGCTAGAAAACTGCCAAATGAAGAGCCTTAGATGAAAAAAAAACCATATATGTCTTCATGATTTCGTACCACTTGTACCGACATCCTCAATACTACATAATTTTTTTAAAAAGCGTGTTCTTCAAAAAGCAAGATAACACTATGTATTGAAATGGACTAATACAAGTATAGAACACGCACCTTTTTTATGAAGGCAAGCCCTCACGTGGCAAATTCATCTTAGAGTTTCTTAAGCCTTCAAATGTTGCAACTGCAAAGTAAGATATGAAATGGATTTCCATTCTAGTGTTCTAACTTCTCTACCCTAAGATATGAAATGTTGCAATTGCAAAGTAAGATTTAATAATAGAAATCCATGCTACGGAGTTGCAGTGGAGTAGCGAGTACTAGTAGGGAGTATGGACCAGACTGGAGTTATGGATCTCACCTTAGTCACCTGTGAGGGAGTGACCTGCCGCTACGGGACAGCCTGTCGGCTGCTCCCGGGGGGGGGGGGGGGCGGAGCCGGGACGCGTGAGCCCGAAGCCGGACAGGAGGGCAGGAGGGCGCGGAGGCCGGAGGTGGAGCGATTCGCCGTCGGCCGTCGCGGTCTCCTCTCAGTCTCCGCGTCGAGGCCGAGAGCGGAGAGCCGAGTCGGGGTTGCGCTTGCGGCCAGGGCTAGGATTGGAGGCTGCTGGCCTTTCCTCCCATCGGGGTGGGCTATTGGGCTAGCTGGCCTTACTACAAGGTTTTTAAGAAACTTATTCCCATAGTTTTTGGGCCTCGCCCGGGGCTGCAGCCCGGGGCCCAAATCCGCCCCTGGAAGTACTGCTAGCTGATTTGTGTGAGAGAAAAATACTGTTCTGGCTGAAAATTTACGATCGTTTACGACAAGGCACAGCCAAACGAACAGGCTAGAAAGATGGAGAGGGAAAAAACAGTGATGTTAAGCAGGCGTAAAAATTGAATAGGAAAAGGAAGCAGTAATATATGTTAGACGATATACATAGTCTGTCTAGCAAACAATGGGTTGTTTTATCCCCTCCCAACAACTAGATTTTTACCCATGCACTTACAGTATCTTATATCTATGTTTACACCGCTTTATTACTATATCTATAATAACTTTTTCAGTATGATTTCTTGGACATACTGATGTAATTTGGGAATAACAAATATATGTCAATTTTTTAAAAAAAATTACAAATTATTTCTATGGATTCCAGACATCAGAGAAATATATATCAAATTGTTCACAAATGATCAAATTGTTCACAAATTTCACAAATTATTCATAATTATCGCCACGCTGAGGCGCTCGGCGTCGCGCGTTGGTCGCGCGTGCGCGCGCTGCCGCGCGCGGCCGGCCGTGGCCGCCTCTGGCCCGGCTATGGTTCGGCTGTCGCTGGCCCCGCCACACGGAGCCGCTGCTGCTGCCGCCTGCCCCGCCCGCGAAGCGACGGAGCCGCTGCCGGCGCCATCAACTCGCCATCGCGTCCGCATTGCTGCCCTGCCTCGTGTTGCCGCTAACGACGCCACTACGACGCTGTGTTGCGCTGCCGCTCGCCTTGTCCTAGCACGCACGTGGGCTGTCCCGGCTGCCCCGTGCCATCGCCTCGCCTTAATGGCGCTGCAGACGCGCATGCCGCGCCCCCACCTGCCTCCGCGCGTGCGCACGTGGTTTGGCTGGATTGTGTAGCGGGTGCGCAGACGTCGCCTTAGGTCCGGTCGGCCGCGTCCCACCAAGGCGTGGACGAGACGAGCCCACCTGTCGTGCCCCGTCTCTCTCTGCTTTCCGCCACCGTTGAGTCGCGGTCATGGTGCGTCAGAGAGCGAGCACCTCTCATCAATTTCTCGTGCCCGCTTCTCCTCCTTTACGTCCTCTTGCCGACCGTCACCACCCCGCCTTGATTATGGCTAGGCCGAGCTCCAATTTTGGAGTTCTGCTCCTGCTGTCGTGCCATTAAGGCCCAACCCGCCTCGCCTTGGCCAGCTCCAACCTCACCATCTCGCATCGAATTGACCGCACCACTAGCCTCGCCTAGAACCCCTCGTGCGCATGCTAATCGCAGCCCTAGTGCCACATCCACGACGCTGGCACGGCCGTGTCGCTATAGTTCGCCATCGAGCTCGCCGCGCGCACACGGCTAGACTTGCTCGGGGCGTCTCCGACCAGGACACCGCCACGGGTAGGATTGTGGTGCATCACTAATGCTTACCCGTCATTTCTATTATCTATTGTTCGTTGTGGCTCACCGGAACACAGTTGCCGCCGCCGGGGAGAGCCCGCTCTGCTTCACCCCCGTTCGTGCAACCACCGCCCATCGTCGCGCGTCGACCCATAGGTGAGCGTCGGTCTCCTAGCTAGGTATGCAAGGGTCCCGCGCTGCCGGCGTGCCGCCTAGTGCCACCGCCCGCCACGTCAGTGAGCGCGGGGCATCTCGGGGACCTCTTCGGTGGGAAGGTGAAAGGATACGAGGGCTCCGTTGCAAAGTCGTTGTCTATAGAAATAGTACATGTAGTGCTCGCGCTATTGTCTGATAATGCGAGGGCGTTTTTGCAAGAATGCCAACGTGCGTGCGGGCTCCCCGCCATGGGCCGCCTCCGCGCGTGGGCCGTGCCTCACGTGGGCCGCGTTGGGCCAAAATTGGTTTACCTTTTTCATGGAAAAATAGAAATAGCTTCTCATTTTAATTCTAAGCTGAACTTTAGTAATTAATATAAAATAATATAGATATCCAAAAATTATGAAACAAATTTTATTAGGTTCCTAAAATTCTGCTCTATCTGTTAGTGTATTTAGTTCATATATGTGCTTGTTGATACCAGGAGCTATTAAATCATTTGAGAGTGCTCAATATTATTAAGTTAATTATGGTAGGAATTTTTGTGATAGATTGGTGACAGCTTTAACCCTGACATTTTTATAGTAGCTGTTTAAATTCCACACTCTAAACTTGGTATTGTAATAATGTATTTCCGAGAACTCTTGTTATATGAAATGGACTAAGTGTTGTAAACTTATTCTCATTATTGGATTCTAGATGTAAAACGTGGATTGTTCGAGTTCTCCTTTGGGGTGTGCTTGACGGAACTGTCCGATGTAGCTAACTTTTAGGGTGCTTAGTGTCTAGTGGAAGACGAGCGTCTCTGAAAGTGTGTTATTTCGAACAGTTCGGTAATTAAGGGCGGAACGTGCCAGTGTTGCCAGATAGTCCTGAATGTGCGGCTCTAAGAGCCGATATGAAAGTAGATCGACTAAATAGTCGATTCTAGCATATTCATAAGAATAAATCGGTTAAAGCTCATGGGGTTATGTAAGAAGAATTGGTTATTGTTCAAGATGAATATCATTCTTTAGACAAATATTGGTCAATGGCTATAAGATATTAACAGTAATTAGTTCATGCTAAGCCAATGACGGTAAGTAACCGAACCCCTTTTTATAAAAGAAACAGTTCATCATCATTCGACCATTTAATAGAGATAAATCTAGTGAAAATATTAGATCCCATCTATCGCTATGACCAATGGGGCATGAGGCAGAATCATGCAGGCTGTAGAAACAACAATAGACTCAACGACCCTAACTTATTGCTACTATCAGTGGAGCATGAGGCAGAATCATGCAGGTCGTAATACAATAATAAGATCGTGGGGCTAACACATCTTTCAACCTATCGCTACTTCAACGGTCTCTTGGCGTGAACTGTTCGTGAAAGCACTCGATATCGGCTAAAACAGCCGATTCAGGCATAGCGGACAGTTAAGATCATGCCCTCTCAGAAACAAATCTACCAAATAACAATCCCCACTTGACGGTGCTAACAGTCACTAGTAGAGAAACGACTTTTGGTCCACTTTAAAATTTGGCTTTAGTCCTAGTATTTTTCGCGCCCGGGACTAGAGAAACCTTTAGTCCCGGTTGGTAGCTCCAATCGGGAGTAAAAGTGGGCTACTACGGCAGGCTTTTGCTGCAGGGGACCTTTAGTCTCGGTTGGAGCTACCAACCGGGACTAAAGGTTAACTTTTACTCCCAGTTGGTCTCTCCAACCGAGAGTAAAAGTCTACTCCCGGCTGAAGGCTCCGTCCGGGACTAGAAATGGACCTTTAGTCCCGGTTGCTGTCTCGAACTGGGACTAAAGGTCCCCTCGCATCTATTTCATCCACCGCACTCTGTTTCATCCACCGCACTCTGTTTCAAAACTTTCCCCACCTGGCTTACTGTTGTCTCTCTTCTTCCTTGATTTCTCTCAGATTCAAAGCAACTATGGAGGCCGGAGCCACGAGCGGGGGCGGCACTGGTGCAGCTGTGGCGCATTGTTGCTGTCGTCGTCCTGTGGCGAGGAGGCGGTGGCGTGCGGCCCTTCCGCTGCCATGACGAGTCGCCATCAGCAGCCTACGGCGAGGAGGCATGGATCGGAGCCATCACGCCGGGGCGGCCCTGGCTCTCACCTTCCTCCTGTTGAAGGACGTGCTAGGCTCATCTTCAAGAACGTTGTTGTGGAGGCAGCAAGATCCCTAGGATGCGATGCGACAAGAACAAGTGAGTTCGATGGGTTAGGCTTTTTCCCCCTCTCATTGTCTCTTTCTTGTTTCTTGTTTGCTTCCGCATTTGATTTGGTCTACTGATCCGCATTAATCTACTGGCCGCAGATAGAGAGGCACAGGCGGGGGCATGCAGATCCAGATCCAGTGGGCGGCGAGGATGAGATGATGGATTTTGGGTACCCACAATACATAGAGGCGAAGATCTTGAGTGAGTTCATCAAGACAGATGCATACAGGTTGGAGGTCACGTAGCCAAAAAAACCAAAACGAATCATCAATTGAAAATACCAACCGGAAAAAAAACCTTTAGTCCCGGTTGGTAATACCAACCGGGACTAAAGGGCCAGCCCATGTGGCTAGGCCGGGAGGCCTCTTTAGCCCCGGTTGGTATTACCAACCAGGACTACCTTTAGTCCCGGGCGAGAAACCGGGACTAAAGGAGGGGCCCTTTAGTCCCGGATTCATGCTCCCGGTTGGAAAACCGGGACTAAAGGGGTTTCCCAACCGGGAGTACAGCTTGTTTCTGTACTAGTGAGTGGGGTGTGAGGCAGAATCACATAGGCCGTGATAACAGGCCATGGAACGGTTTTCGCTAGTCAATAGATCTATTTAAGATCAAACACGTCTTAACCGCACGCTATGCACGATTAAGATTGATATAAAACAGCCGATAAAACATAACTCATCGTTTAAAGTGCAGATTAGATCAAATTTAGATTAATAAATGATGGGTTAAACAAGATATAAGGCCGATCTAGATCAATCTCAATTGAGCAAAGTGATATTGTTGTAATTAAATAAATAATGAAAGCAATAAGCAATATCGGTAACTTAACGAATCTATCCGAAGGAATGTCACCCTTAGATAGAGCCGATAACTTGACCTTAATCTAGTTCGAGCAGTGGAGGTCGACTGGATTGATGCAGCCTTACTTGAACTAGACAAGAGTCGATAACTAACTTATACCAGAGTCGTAGTGGAGGTCGACCGGATCGATGCAGCCGTACGAACAGAGGTATAAGCCATGACGGTACTTATAGACAAGCAGTGGAGGTCGACCGGATCGATGTAGCCGTACTTGCTGAAGAACTCATTGAGATCTACTCTACTCCTACTCCTAAGGGGTGGCCAGAGCTGAAAAAAGTAAATAACTGGTATTTGATTGATGTGTGTTTTTTACAATAGTCAGGCTTTGATATTTATACCCGGAACCTGCGCATGACTTCTATCTAAGCACGACTCGTCACAAATCTTTGACCCTGGAGAAAACATTCTTAATTTAAAATAACTTGGACTCTAATCTTTCCCTTTTTGTAGAGTCCAACATGTCTTGTTCCAACGCCGATCATAGCCTTTATCGTTATCTGCTGGTGCTATCTGATGAAAGCCGATTTCAGTTCTACATTCGAATCAACTGATACCGATCTACACGTGATTGATTCCTTCATGACATGACCTTGGGAGCTTTTAAGTCCCTGTGACTCTTCTTCCAAATTTTGGTATAAACACATGCCCCCCAATTTTGGGATAAAAGTAATTTTATTCCAAAATTATCACGTCTATATTCCCGATCGGTCTGTAGTCACGGGTAGAGAATCTTGATCCGGGGTCTATTGTTTGTCGCCGTCTATGTCAGCTCATGAGCCCATGCTTCAAAACTTTTACAAGAGCATCATTGCTTCACGGGCACTTGAATTTATCTTTCTAGGCCGGCTATAAAATGTTTGTTCGACCCTTGCGAGAGCAATTCAACAATTCAATTATGTTTTTCTTCCATATGCCCCCTCGAGTGCTTCTGACTCCGCCGGACCCTCCATGGTCTATCCTTTTGCTATGAAGATCTTAAGCGGTTAGAAGAATTCTTGTGCACAGGGTGATTGTGTCGCTCATTCTAGTGCCTCGTTGAGCAAGAAGACCAGCTATTGCGGTTAGAAGAACCCTTGTGATATCACCTGAGTCTTCCCTCCATGCTCGCAAAGCTACTCTAGTGTTCGCAGGGGCTAAAATGTGTGGACACCTTCCCCTTGTTTGTTCCTCCAAACACCCATTGGGAAAGCCACAGGCTTCTTTCCCATAGTTCCTCAATTTACCGAGAAATTAGCTGGGCATCTGTTAGGCGAGTGGTCTTTCCCCTTCTCTGGCACAATTTTATCAACGGGCCGATGTTGATTTGGTTCACGATGACCTTCGGCCTTGTGGGGACCTGGCCTCCCTTCAATGCAAAGAAGCCTTGATGGGTTGATATCTGGTCAATGTAAATTCTTCGTATCTGTCCTATGGTATTTTGTAATTTGGGGAAGCAATAAGCTCAAATCTGTTATCTCTTCGTTATCCGTCCCCTAAATTTTCAGAGTGTCGATCCACTTCCATTTCTGATTACAATTTCACACCCCTGGTGAAATCTATCTTCTTGCCTTCCCGGGCTATATATACGGGCCATGGCTGTGGATCAAACAACAACCCGCTTCGTCTCAAACCTTCTACATCTTTAGTATAGTTCCTACTTTTTCTGTAGGTTTGAGATCATGGAGAACAATAAGAGGTCTGCTGAGGAGGCCCTCAACGGATCTGCATCATCGTGTCAGTGCCTTCATCACCAAGAGGGTGCAACTTGGGCTGCTCCCATCGTTCCAGAGCAGAGGGCTAACTCTGTTCAGCCTTTGGGGTCACCTTCAGCCCAATTCGCCGCCAGCTCCCTCTCTACCTAAGGAGGCAGATCAGCAATGATGATTTGCTGGCCACCATTGATCGGACTAACCAGAATTTGGCCCGCTGCCTCTCCCTTGTAGAATCGGCTTTGGCCATGATTCAAGGCCGATCATCCCTTGAGGCCAGCCCGATGGGGGAAAGGTTGGCCAGAGCTGAAGCCAAAATCATGGGTGAGACATCTACCATAATTTTTCTGTCTTCTTAATTTTGCCTTCAAGATTTCTGATCACTCTTTCCTTAAATCTTTTTAGATCTAACTACTCAGTTGGAAAGCCTTCGATCAGCTGTGGATCACGCGACAGGATTTGTCAATGCCAGGGGTGTCATTTCGGTGGTTCGCTTGCATGACATCCCAAACCGTATTAGGGAGGTCGCTCTTCATGGCGTTCGTCATGGTGCTGCCACGGCGTTGGCTGCTGCATAAGCCCATTCCAGCCACAATCTTCGTCTTCTTCCCCACAGTTTTCTAGACACAGCGCACCCTAGGGAGCATGAGCATTTGGTTGAGGATTTTTCTAGCGCCGCCAACTCTATAGCCTTCAACACCCTGGTCGATGATATAGTAAGCAAAGTGTTTTTCGACCCATAGCTTGTAATAGGTGATATTTAGGAAACAACTTCTTTGTCTTGAGTGATTTCCCTTTGTTTCGTACTTCATACACATCACTTCGTCCGTGTTTGCTTTGCTTCTATAGGCGATACACATCATACCCGCTTTTACCCCTTCGGGCTTATTTTTGCACTAGAGGCGATACCTTTCTAATATCGGCTATTAGAGCTAACGACCGAACAAATTGGTTATTAAGTATTAATCCAAATGCTAGGGTAATATTTCTTTAGATATTTCCCATTGATTGCTCGGCCAAATTCTTCCTCTCCTCTTAGTGTTTCCAAAATATAAGCATTACCAGGTGCACAACGTTTGATCCGATAAGGCCCTTCCCAATTAGGTGACCATTTATCGAATTTACTATCCTTTGACTCGATCAGCAATTTCACTTTCCAAACCAAGTCTCCTTCGGAGAATTGCTTAATCTTGACCTTTTTATTGTAATATTTTGCAACCCTCAGTTTATTGGCTTCGATATTTTTAAGAGCACGCAGCCGAAGGCAACTCAAGTCCTCCAAATTATCTATCATAAGATTCTTATAGACTTCGGCTATCAAATCATTCTATAGTGTAACACGTCTCGATCTAGTCCAAACTTCCCAATGAAGAACTGCATTATGGCCATACACAAGTTCATAAGGCGATGTTTTAATTGATCCATGATAGGCAATCCTATATGCCCACAGTGCCTCATTTAGTGCCGAATGCTACTTCCTTGGTTGTTCCTTGATCCTTTTGTTGATCAGCTTAATCATAATCTGGTTAGACACCTCTGCCTGACCATTAGCCTGAGCATAGTAAGGAGAGGAATTTAGTAGCTTGATTCCCATACTGGTAGCAAAATCCCCAAACTCTTCTGATGTGAACATTGTCCCTTGATCGGTAGTTATAGTTTGAGGAATCACAAAACGAAACGCAATGTGTTCCCTGACAAAATCAATCATGTTATTTGAGGTTACCATCTTCAAAGGAATTGCCTCAACCCATTTAGTGAAGTAATCTGTTGCTACCAATATGAACTTATGTCCTTTGCTTAAAGGCGGAAAAATCTGGCCAATTAAATCAATTCCCCAACCTCAAAACGGTCATGGCTTGATTATTGGATTCATGGCCGACGTAGGTGATCTCTGGACATTACCAAAACATTGACAATCCTAGCACCCCTTGTAATATTCAAAATAATCCTCCAACATCGCTGGCCAGAAATATCCAGTTCTGCGAATAATCTATTTTATCTTATAAGCCGATTGATGAGCTCCACATATCCCTTCATGCACCTCACCCATCAACACCTTAGCTTCTTCTTGGTTTAAGCATTTGAGCAACACCCCATCGACTATTTTATAATATAACTGATCATTTAACAAAACATACTTAGCCGATTTATATCTTAGCTTTCTGGTAACTTTCTAAGACGGATCTCTAAGGTAATTGGCTATTTCGACTCTCCAATCATCACTTGAGGTTTCGCTACTCAAGACTTCTTAAAACACTCGATATCCTGATGCACTTTGAGCTAGACGATTAGCCTCTTGATTTTGTGCTCTCGAAATATGTTGGAAAGAGATGAAGAAACTCCTTGAGCA
Source organism: Miscanthus floridulus (assembly GCF_019320115.1). NCBI lineage: Eukaryota > Viridiplantae > Streptophyta > Magnoliopsida > Poales > Poaceae > Miscanthus > Miscanthus floridulus. Next base: position 111,058,900 of record NC_089598.1, read on the forward strand.
ACTTTTGGCACTCACCATAGTATCCTTTCAAAGTCACTTCTTTGCACTCATATAGGCTGATCAACTGATTAATAATTAACTGTGAATCTCCAAATACTTCAATTGCTTCATACTCCGCTTGATTGTTAATAATCATTGGTTCAGTTGGAAGAGCAAACTCAAAACATGCCCCTCGAGGCGAAATAATAACGATACCAATGCCACCACCTTGCTTGCATGATGATCCATCAAAGAATAACGTCCAAGGCATTGGCTCTATATATCCAATGCTTGGCTTATGATGCTGGGTGACAAAATCGGCCATTACTTGTCCTTTGACTACTTTAGCCGATTCGTGCTTCAAGTCAAATTCCAATAACGCAATAATCCACTTTCCCACTCTTTCATTCAGTATTGGCATTGATAACATGTGCTTAATCACATAAGCCTTGGAAACAACTGTACACTCGGCCGATAATAAGTAGTGTCATAACTTAGTGCAAGAAAAATATAAGCACAAGCATAACTTTTCGGTGGGAGAATATCTTGTCTCTAGATTCAGTAGTCTTCTACTCAGATAGAAAACAACTCTCTCTTTTCCTTCAAATTCTTGCATCAAGATCGATCCAATTGTCTTGTCATCAGCCAATATGTACAACTTAAAAGGCTTACCTTGCTAAGGAGGAACCAGCACAGGTGGACACTTTATGTATTTTTTATCTCTTCAAACGCCCTTTGTTCTATGTCACCCCATTTGAATTCCTGATCACTTTTCAACTTCAACAAAGGAGAAAACGGCAGGATCCTTCCCGAAAAATTGGAGATGAATCTTCTGATAAAATTAATCTTACCAAGCAGAGATTGCAACTCTGTCTTAGTAGTTGGGGGAACTGCTTCATCAACTACTTTTACGCTTTTTTGACCAACTTTGATTCCTCTCTCGTGGACCATAAATCCCAAGAATTGTCTAGCCGACACTCCGAAAGCACACTTATTAACATTTATTTTTAGACCATGTTTTCTTGTGCATTCCAGAGTCTCTCACAAATTAGCTAGGTGCTCTTTGTACCCTTTTGATTTTATCATCACATCATCGATGTAGATTTCAACAATCCTACTGATCAACTTATGGAAAATGTAATTCATCGCCTTTTGATAAGTTGCACCGGCATTCTTTAGACCAAATGTCATCACAACCCACTCGAATAAACTGATTGCGCCGGGGCACCTGAAAGCGGTCTTTGCTATGTCTTCCTCAGCCATGAAATTTTGGTTATACCCTGCATTGCCGTCCATGAAGCTGATAACCTTATGCCCGGCTGCTGCATCTACTAACATATCAGCTATCGACATCAGATAACCATCCATGGGTGTGGCATTATTCGGATCCCTAAAATCGATGCAAACTCTTAACTTTTTATTCTTCTTATATGCAGGGACGACATTCGATATCCACTCTGCATATCGGCATGATCGGATAAACTTCACCTCTAGTAACCTTTCAATCTCCTTTTTGATATCATCGAGCATGTTTGGGTTGAACCTCCTTAGAGCCTATTTAAATGGCTGATATCCAGGTTTGATTGGCATCCGATGTTCGACAATTGATCGGTCTAGACCAGGCATCTCATAGTACTCCCAAGCAAAACAGTCTTTAAATTCCTTTAACAAATCGACTAATTCTCGTTTATACTCAGGGTCCAATTTAGCACTTACATACGTCGGCCTAGGTCTATCTCCAGAACCAATATCCACTTCTTCTAATTCATCGGCCGACGTGAAACCATGTCCTAGTTTGTCATCTATACCATCTATTGGATTATCCATTAAGACAAATTTTAAAAGCCGACTGCTTGGATCGGCTGTTGGCTTTCATCGTTGATCCTAATGAAGCCTTCTTCTCATAACTTGTCAGGGAAGCGTTCGAATTCTCCTCATACTTTGATTTGTCGAAATCCAAATAAACTTCTTGATCTGTTGGAGCTCTGAATCTTGATGGCAACAGAAAAGCCATTTGGATGTTAGCCGATGGTTGCTTTTTATCGGCCGTTTGCTTAGTACGTCATACTTAAGGTTTACCAGGTGCCTGAGCCTGTTCCAACTCTTTATTCTTTAGACGTTGCACCCTTCTCTTCTGACTTCTTGTCAAACCTCCTGGACACCATTGGCCTTCCTGCCAAACATATTCTCTTTCGTTGCCCTCTTCTTCATAATCAGCCCAGTCTTGATCAACAACTCATTTTCAAAGCCGATCATGAACACTTTTATTTTTTAAGCGCCGATCCATGTTATTATGACGATATACATCTTGAGCATGGATAGACCGGCGGTTGGTTTGAGATTGCCTAAACTCCCAATATTGATTGCTGCATTTTGGACAGTCATGTCTGGTATGCAACTTCAAACCTTTATTCCAGCAATGTCTAAAGAAAGGACAATTCCAATGTGATTTGGCTTGCTTCCTTTCATACCTCTCTTCTTCCAGTTGACGCTGGTATTTTTGAGCTTTTAACCAAAGCTGATAATCCTTTTCTTTATGCCGCTGCCACTTATTCAATAGGATCCAAGACGTAACTCGCGGCTTTGTCACCCCATCTTTTAACGTTTCTCCCTGCTCATATCGGCTCTTTTGCTTGTCACGACATCTTCTAATTTCTCTGTACTTGTCAGCCGATATTTGCATCTCAGGATCGACTGTTCCAGCTTCTCTTGATTTGGCTGATGTTAGGACCTTGGTCTTTCCCTTGAGTAGCCCAGCATCAACCATGTTTTGATCTCCTAGGAAAGGATTATCATCAACTTTTATTTTCCGAGGCGTATTAAATTTGAGTCTTCCTTGATGAATAGCCCTCTGTATATGCTGCCGGAAGATTCTGCATTCATTTGTGGAATAAGAAGTGGCGTTATGGAACTTGCAGAACTTCTTATTCTTCAACTGATCTAGGGGCAACATAACATGACCATCAGACAACTTGATCTGCCCCTTCTCAAGCAAGAAATCAAAGAGCTTGTCTAATTTGGTGACATCAAAGTCATAGCTCTCCTCGACTCCTCTTCCCTAAGGATTTGACATTATTACTGTTTTCTTGCCCCAATTCTATTCAGCCACAGCAACCTCTTCCTCTTTATCTTCATAGCCGTCATCGACTGAGTATGGATTATAAGCTTCGGCTACTGTGGTGCTCTTCTGAAATCGAATATCTCTACGCATACTCTGGAATTGGCTATTAAGTGCTGCCACTCGTTGAGCCAATTGACCCAAGTTGTCAAATTCTTGTTCCAGTAGCTTTTCCTTCCACATTGGCAGCATTCCTTGAATGGCTAAAGTAGCTAACTGATCATCAGCCAAGTTTAATGAAAAGCATAAATTCCTAGTCTCTCAGACCTTTGGAGGAATTCAGCGCCCGGTTCATTAGTCTTCTGCCTTATAGTTGTTAGATCGGTTATCTTCTTTTCCCCAGTCCTAGTGTAAAAATATATATGAAACTTCTTCTCTAGGTCAGCCCAATTGGCAATGGAATTGACTAGCAATGATGAAAATTAAGTGAAGGCTAGCCCTGATAGGGACAAAGAGAAGAAATGAACTTGATGGGCATCCTCAACTGATGTTTCACCTAATTGTGTAAGATACTGACTGACATGTTCTATCGTGCTTGTACAGTCTTGGCCAGTGAACTTAGCGAACTCTAGGAGCTTGTAATTTGTGGGAAGAGTGACCAAACCATACCATTCTAGATATAGGCGTTTGTACGAAAAGGTCAACCCTTTTGGCTTCAATCCAAACTGATTCTTCATCATCTCGGTCACCTTTAGCAGCAACTCATCAGCATTCAAATTTGGATTTTCTATACACCTGCTAACCCATCTGTGGATTGAAATCCTGTGTGCCTTGATACCCTAGATTCGAAATCATGTGAAGGGTGTTATAATCTGTGCCATAGTGATAACCCTATAGAATCTCTATCTACTGGGTCCTTTGTTGGCTTGCTGCTTGAAGTCTCTGATTGTAGATATGGGGATCTATATCTCTACGGATCCTTTGAATTGATGGTGCTATTTTTTGAGCCGACGATGGTATGTGGTCTGTTGTGTCAAAATTGATTACCTGGTTCTGACCTTGCCACGCCGGCTGTTGCACATGCTGTACTAACGGTCCAGGATTATACTGTATTTGATTCGTAGTAGTACCTTGAGCTTGTTCAGATGAACCCTGAACTGCCTGGACATCATTATTACCAGTTGGTGCTGCTTCTTGACAGCTGGTACCAACTTGATTAGTCCCTTGGGTTGATAGATCTAGAATGTTGTAATAAGCCGGCCCAACTTGACCAACTAGAAACCTATGAATCGCTTCTTTCATGACGTTGTGGAATGTGTTTAAGAAAGCTTCATTATGGCTTGATATGGCATCACGAACAGATTTGTCTACAACTTCCGTAAAGAAACACATGTCTTCAGCTTCAGATGTATCTGTCTGTCCGTGTAATAGAACTCTTGGTAGTGGAAATTTCTAAACAATTGTGTTGTCACTTGTTTTTGTGTAGGACAACAAACATTTGCTCTGAAATTCTTCTGTAGCTTTGCCGATGACATCTTTATCTCCATCAGGTAGATCTTCATAATGTATCATAATGATGTCATTGTTGTTGTGAACCGCCATGACGATTGTGGTGTCCCACCGGGCGTGCCAGAAATGTGTGTCGACACTGAAATTTCATCACATGCCGAGGGCACACGAGCAAGCCAAAAGGGTCCGCTCGATGGAACTAAAGATCCACCTAGCTTCAGCTCAGGGATGGCCGATCCTACGCACTCCTCCAGAGACGTCCCAGTCAATTTAACCCTGCAATTGACAAGGAGAGGAAGTTTATAAGTAATTAAGGGCGGAATGTGCCGGTGTTGCCAGACAGTCCCGAATGTGCGACTCTGAGAGCCGATATGAAAGGAGATCGACTAAATAGTTGATTCCAGCATATTCATAAGAATAAATTGGTTAAAGCTTATGGGATTGTGTAAGAAGAATCGATTATCGTTCAGGATGAATATCATTCTTTAGACAAATATTGGTCAATGGCTATAAGATATTAACAGTAATTAGTTCATGCTAAGCCAATGACTGCAAGTAACCGAACCCCTTTTTATAAAAGAAACAGTTCATCATCATTCGACCATTTAATAGAGATAAATCTAGTGAACATATTAGATCTCATCTATCGCTATGACCAGTGGGGCATGAGGCAGAATCATGCAGGCCGTAGAAACAACAATAGACTCAACGGCCCTAACTTATTACTAATATCAGTGGAGCATGAGGCAGAATCATGCAGGTTGTAATACAATAATAAGATCATGAGGCTAACACATCTTTCAACCTATCGCTACTTTAACGGTCTCGTGGCGTGAACTATTCATGAAAGCACTCGATATCGGCTAAAACAGCCGATTCAGGCATAGCGCACAGTTAAGATCATGCCCTCTCAGAAACAAATCTACCAAATAATGATTCTCACTCCACGGTGCAAACAGTGGGGTGTGAGACAGAATCACATAGGCCGTGATAACGGGCCATGGAATGGTTTTCGCTAGCCAATAAATCTATTTAAGATCAAACACGTCTTAACCGCACGCTATGCACGATTAATATTAATATAAAACAGCCGATAAAACATAACTCATCGTTTAAAGTGCAGATTAGATCAAATTTAGATTAACAAACGATAGGTTAAACAAGATATAAGGCCGATCTAGATCAATCTCAATCGGGCAAAGTGATATTGCTGTAATTAAATAAATAATAGAAGCAATAAGCAATATTAGTAACTTAACGAATCTATCAAAAGGAACGTCACCCTTAGATAGAGTCGATAACTTAACCTTAATCTAGTTCGAGCAGTGGATGTTGACTGGATCGATACAGCCTTATTTGAACTAGACAAGAGTCGATAACTAACTTATACCAGAGTCACAGTGGAGGTCGACCGGATCGATGCAGCCGTACGAACAGAGATATAAGCCATGACGGTACTTACAGACAAGTAGTGGAGGTCGATCGGATCGATGTAGCCGTACTTGCTGAAGAACTCACCGAGATCTACTCTACTCCTACTCCTAAGGGGTGGCCGGAGCCGAAAAATGTAAATAACTGGTATTTGATTGATTGTGTGTTTTTTACAATAGTCGGGCTTTGATATTTATACCTGAGACCTATGCATGACTCCTATCTAAGCACGACTGTTGATGCAAAAGTGGATCTTACAAAGGGCTAATACCCGAATCGATATCCAAAGCGTGCCAGTCGATTTGACCTGTTAATCGACAAGGATGAAGATACGAGCACTTTGGTCCTAACAATAGCGCTACGCCCGGAAGTCACGGCCAAGAGGTACTCACGCGGAACTCGAGAATCGCCGAAGGTCGCACTGAAGCGATGCAACTCGCCGAATCAATGAGAACTCGTAAAAAGGAAAAATATGCAAATTGACGAAGTCGCCGAAAAGTAAGTAGATGTAAATAGGAGTAAAAATTGGTTTTGATATTGATTGATTGATCTATTACATTGCCCCTCAATCTATATTTATACCCTGATCTAAAGAGACATAACCAAATACGACTAGGACACCAAGTCCATATCTAAGGAAACACGTGACTCTTACATGAATCATACTCTAACAAATATAGAAAAGGAAATCAACTCCTATCTATTTCCCTGTCCGCCTCAATTACGATGGAATTCTCACCGACCTCCTTTCCATCGGCATACTTCCTGTTTCATCGGCAGTAGTTTTCAAGCCTTCCTTCATCGGCATCAATAATAACATCTTCAACCTTATCGGCAACGCTCGAGTCTAAATCAACCCTTCCATCGATCACCACCATTCATCGGCAACCATCTTTACAAGCTGATTTTCATCGGCTGTCAGCGTATACAGTAACTTTCCTCCTGCCGATTAGCCCACTCTGATCATTTTGACACGTGCAAAAAATGGTGTCAACACATGCCCCCCAATTTCGGAGTATAAAACCATTAATGCTCCGAAATTTACTCCAGATAACGTTTGCCTTCGCCCAATTACCGTAACTCATCCTCCAAGCCAAAACTTGATCTATTATCAAATCTAATCAAATCTAGTCCTGATTCACACACCTTAGTAAATATTGCACAATTTCCAACCACTCTTGCCCTAATTATGGTTAAGATACCGAAACAATAATCCATCGGCAAGATCCTAACATAATAATGCTGCCATTTTCAGAATTAAAATATCCTGTACCGAGATCTCTTCCAAGTCATGATTACTTGCTATCAAATCATCTGTACAATCCCTTGATTATCGTGCAAACAGTTACCATATCCATCTGAACCACCTCGACCCACATGCGCGCGGCATAGAGATAAGTCCAGAATACCCCTACTCTAAGCGGCTTATAAATAGATTTCTCCGGAACGCTCGTCTTCTACCCTCAGACTCCAATCTTTGGCATTCTCCCTTTCCGGCGGCTACTCCGACGAACAACTGCGCGACCTCAACCAACAAGAACTTTTCTCCAGCGTCAACCTCGAGTCTCCAGCTCGTGCCCCCATCTACCTCAAGATAATGGCAATCAACTTCGACGTCCCTACGGTTCGTTCCACTTCCGTTACTTTTTACCTCGATTCCTCTGGTCTTTGCGAGTTCATACAGTTGGTAATTTTTCTCTTTTTCTTTGTTCTTCGGATCCTCTAAACTTAGGAACTTCGCAACAAATTAGTTATTCCAACCGATCAGCCGCATTTCCAATGCCTAGGACCAATGGGCAACCCAGATCCAACTGATCTGATTAATGCAGAGGTTAACAGAATCCCTTTTAGAGCCCAAAATTTCTCTCTGAATTTATGGAAAGATACATTCCGATCTTGGCCCAAAACCACCAAAGGGTGGAAAGATTGGTACTTGAGGGTCAACAGGTCGATGCAAGTACACTGGGCAGAACAGAAGCTAGACCAATGCATTAGGCTATCCATTGCCGATATGCAAAAGAACGAGTCAATGATGATTGCAGCTGCTTACTTCTGGTCAGACACAATAAACACTTTTATGTTTGGACATGGCCCAGCTACTCCCACACTTGCCGATGTCTACATGCTCACTGGCTTGGACATTTCAACTGCCGATGAAGGCTCCATCTATGGCAGAAAATCTGAATATAGGGTGAATACCCGCAACATCGGCGGTTGGACGGGATATATTCAAGAATGCCAGAGGACCGGGATAGTTAACCAGAGGGAACATGCCACATTCTTGAATATGTGGTTAGAAAAATTTATCTTCTGTGGTGGATCAGTAGGACCAACCAACGCCTTCCTCCCCGCGGCTGAACTCTTGGCCAATGGTGTAAGGTTCCCTCTTGGCCGATACCTTCTGAGCTCCACTTATCATCTTCTTCATCAGGTGTCTCAGAAACTTTTGCTTGGCGAACCCATCGGCAACTTAGGAGGCCCATGGTGGTTTATCAACATGTGGCTGAATGCCCATATGCACAAACGTTTGCAATGGGACTTCTTTGCCCAACAATTCCCACGAGAAATTGCTGAAGACCACATGCTTGGGGATGAGGAATCGGCAACACGCTCACCCCTCAATTTTGGTGAAGCCATAATTGTCCTCCCTGGAACAGAGGCCAATGAAGACCAGATCGGCAGATTCTTCCAAAGCTTCTACAATGGTCTTTCTCATGATCATAGGGCCTGGGTACCTTATATTGACGAAGAAAACAGATTCCCCCTTCTTTTCAACTTTGCCGATGACACTCTGAATCAAGATAATGAACTCATGATGGCCATCATTACTCCTAGGGCAATCCCAGTAAACACATTCAGTAGCGGGAAAAACACCAATATCACGTATGAATTTTACAATCCATCGGCAGTATCCCGTCAATTGGCTTTTGGGCAACTGCCAATCAAACTTTGTTTTGCCGATGTGATCAAACCCAGAGAAACAATCACCTGCGGAATAGATTGGAGCAGGGTAGTGCGACTCTCCCCCGATGCCGATACTACAGATGTCGATATATCCATCTGGATGCCAGCATCTTTCATCACCGAATCATATAAGCAATGGTGGCGAGAGTGGAGGGAACAACTGTTTGCAACATCTGCTCACACATATCGGCACATGATCGACCCTGAATACGCCATTCCCGATGACGCAGTAAGTTTCTTTTAAATCCCTTCTGCTTTTTCCTTTCATATATCGGTAACTAACTTTCTCGTGACAGGTTAACAACCCAGCACCATCTATGAGCAAAAGTGGGAAACCCTTCGATCTTCGGCCTGTTTCCCCGATATCACCGATCGGCTACAACGCCCCCACCTTAGCTGCTTTGACTCACCAGAAGACCCGTGCCAAGACCATCACCTCCAAGTCCAAATTGGCTACAGCTAGGGCCACTCCATTGGCTACTGCTACAACCCTGATCAAGGCATTCAAGGTAACAACCCTGTTTATTTCTACTCATGCCGATCACAAACTGTATTAACATTAATCATCAGGGTGTAAGAGCCGCTGCTGGATCGTCATCAGCAATTCCTCCGACATCAAGCACCACTACCTCTGACAAACCTTCAGAGGTATTCCTTTGATTTTACATTTTATCTGTTAAATATCATACCTTACACTTGTTTTGCAGCAACAAATGGGTACATTGGCAAGCGTACCAGATGTTCAAGCTCCACAACCAACAAGTGCCGATGCCCCCCAGCCAACCGTTGCTGAGGCCCAAGCAAAGCGCAAAGCCTTAACAGATGCCGAGGCACAGCCAAAACGACAGAAGTCCATGCCGATCCCCACATCTGCCCCAACGTCTGCAAGCCGGCCAGAATCAGTCGATGCAACTGAGCAAGCAGTTAATCCTCCTGTACAGGACATACCATCGGTCATCATACCCCAAGGGCCAACCACCGATGAGGCCACAGAGGATATCCCATCGGCAAGCTCAGCCGATCCTCCACACGGCATACTCCAGGCTGCTTCCTCCAGCCAAGTACAGGAAATTGCCTTGAAACAGGTAAGCCGATTGACCTAGTCGATTTATAATATTCATACTTATCCTTAACTGACCTCTTTTTCTTTTTCTCAGGAACAAGACTCCCCAAACAGCCTATTTTCCTTTGCCATTGATGTTTCTGACGATGATGGAGAGGAAACAAGTTCTTCCCTTGCACTGGGAACAATATCGGCAGAAATTAAGTCCAAGTTGGAAGCTCTCCTGGACTTGTTACAGCAGGATACCACCCAACTGGTAGATGACTCAGACCCCACAAATGCAATTTTCAAAACAATCCGTGGCCAGGTCCCTGCCGATGTTGAAGAAGCACTCTTCCCAGCAGCCCATTTAGAAAGCCACCAACTGCAATATCAACGGGCTGCTCAACGCATTGCCGATAGAGTAGCTCAGGCTCAACTCAAAGAAGAGATGCTACAACTGAAACAGATTGCCAATGAGAAGCACAAGGGCATCGGCAACTTGCAGACTTCGAGTGCTGAACTTAAGCAGAAAATCTTAGATTTATCGGCAAAGCGGATGGCTCTATTGGCTGAATTGAAAGAAGTCGAGGCAGCCTTAACTCATGCCCAACAAGAAGAAAGCCAACTACCCGATGCCATCAAGGCCCTTCAGCAAGAAAGAGACATTCAGGCTCGTAAAGCCTTGGCCATGAAGAAAAAAACTCAAGCCTGTGGAGGGTGCTGCCAAAGAAATGAAGGAAGCCGACCAGATTCGCCTGCGTGCGATATTGGCTATCCAATCCTTGTTAAACTTGTAAATCTTGTCTATTGCATCGGCACTTTATGAGACATTGACATCCTTGTATAATTTTAGCCGATAGGACTGTTATCGGCACTTATACTTTTATGCATCCATCCAGATACTAGGGTAATATTTCTTTAAATATTTTCCATTTAATGCTCTGGGAAACACAACCCCTTCAAGGGTTTCTAGAATATATGCGTTACCAGGAACAGACTGATTTATCCGATATGGACCTTCCCAATTAGGAAACCACTTTCCAAACTTTGAACTTTTAGTCCCAATCGGTAAAATCAATTTCCAGACCAGATCTCCATCGGCAAACTCCTTTACCTTCACCTTCTTGTCATACCATCTGGCTACTCTTTTCTTATTTTCTTCGATGCTAACTAAAGCCCTTAACCGATGACCCGCCACATCTTCTAACTCATCCTTCATAAGAGTATCATAATCATCGGCTGTCAGCTGATTTTGAGAACGTATTCGCCTAGTGCCAGTTTTAATTTCCCAAGGCAATACTGCGTCGTGTCCATATACTAACTGATAAGGCATTACTTTGGTTGTACCATGACATGACATCCGATATGACCACAAGGCTTCATTTAATACTGTATGCCACCTCTTAAGATTTTCTTTAATTTTGCGCTTAATGAGTTTGATGATCCCTTTGTTAGAAGCCTCAGCCTGACCATTAGCTTGAGCATAATATGGAGAAGAATTTAAAACTTTAATTCCCATACCTACAACAAACTCATCAAATTCTCCCGATGTAAACATAGTACCCTGATCGGTAGTGATAGTTTGAGGAATACCAAATCGGTAAACAATATGCTCTTTCACAAAATCGATCATATTAGCCGATGTCACCTTTTTTAAAGGAATTGCCTCAACCCATTTTGTGAAATAATCGGTAGCAACCAGAATAAATTTATGTCCTTTGCTTGATGGCGGATAAATCTGACCGATGAGATCGATAGCCCATCCCCAGAACGGCCAAGGTTTAATTATAGGGTTCATAGCCGATGCAGGCGCTCTTTGAATATTACCAAACTTTTGACACCCCTGACATCCTTTAAAATATTTAAAACAATCTTCAAGAATAGTCGGCCAATAGTATTCATTTCTTCTGATCATCCACTTCATCTTGAAAGCCGATTGATGCGCTCCACACACTCCTTCATGAATTTCACCCATCAAACTTTTCGATTCATCACTGCTAACACATCTGAGTAAAACTCCATCTATAGTTCGATAATATAATTCATCATCGAGGAGCACATACTTGGTAGCTTGGAACCTTATACGTCTTTCAACCTTTTTATATGGATCCTTTAAATAATCGACAATCTCCTTTCTCCAGTCATCGGTATCGACTGCCGATGTTAGCACTTCCTGAATAGGCTGATACCCTGAAGCATGCTGAGCTAGTCGATTAGCCTCCTCATTATGCAGTCGAGAAATATGTTCAAGACGAAAATCTCTAAACCCTTTCAACAATTGCAAACATCTTTCATAATACGAAATTAAAACTTCACTTCGGTATTCATAAATCCCAGCCAATTGATTTATAACTAGCATAGAATCACCAAAGATTTCAACAGCATCGGCACGTATCTCCTTCAGCAATTCTAACCCTTTTATCAAGGCTTGGTATTCAGCCTGATTGTTTGTCGATGTAGCAACAATCGGCAATGAAAACTCATACTTCCTTCCTTGAGGTGAAATCAACACAATGCCGATACCTGCTCCTTCACCACATGTGGACCCATCGAAGAAAAGTGTCCAAGGAGCAACCTCCAGAGAGTCCACTGTATTACAATGCTGAGTGACAAAATCAGCCATAACTTGCCCCTTAACTGCCTTAGTCGATTCGTAACGTAGTTCAAATTCTGATAATGCTAAAATCCACTTGCCGATTCTACCACTTAATATCGGCATCGATAGCATATACTTGACTACGTCGTCTTTGCATATGACCGTACATTCGGCAGATAACAAATAATGTCTTAATTTGACACAAGAAAAGTATAAACACAGACATAATTTTTCGATGGCCGAATACCTTGTCTCAGCATCCACTAATCTTCTGCTCAAATAATAAATAACACGTTCTTTCCCTTCAAATTCTTGAATAAGAGCTGAACCGATAACGGTATCATCAGTTGACAAATACAACCTGAAAGGTTTCCCGTGTTGAGGTGGAACTAGCACTGGAGGATTTGTTAAATATTTCTTAATTTCATCTAGGGCTAACTGCTGCTCAGCTCCCCATACAAATTCCTGATCGGCTTTCAATTTAAGTAATGGACTGAAAGCCTTGATCTTACCCGACAGATTAGATATGAATCTTCTAATGAAATTAATCTTACCGATCAAAGATTGCAATTCAGTTTTATTGGCAGGAGCAACTACCTTGTTAATTGCATCAATAGACTTCCTACTGATTTCGATGCCCCGCTGATGCACCATAAAACCCAAGAATTGACCTGCCGATACACCAAATGCACATTTATTAGGATTCATCTTCAATCCATGCTTCCTTGTGCACTCCAGTATCTTTCGTAGATCGGCTAGATGTTTTGTGATATCTCCAGACTTAATCACTACATCATCAATGTAGATCTCCACTAATGTGCCGATGTATTCATGAAAAATAAAGTTCATAGCTCTTTGATAAGTAGCACCGGCATTTTTCAAACCAAACGTCATGACTATCCACTCAAACAACCCTACATGACCTGGACATCTAAAAGCAGTCTTGGGAATATCTTCTTCAGCCATGAATATTTGATTGTAACCTGCATTACCATCCATGAAGTTGATAATTTGATGTCCGGCTGCAGCATCAATCAACAAATCAGCAATCGGCATTGGATAGCCATCCATCGGTGTGGCTTTGTTGAGATTCCTGAAATCAATACAAACACGAAGTTTTCCATTTTTCTTATAAACAGGAACCACATTAGAGATCCACTCTGCATATCGACACTACCGAATAAACTTTGCCTCAATTAATTTAGTTATTTCGGCCTTAATGTCAGGAAGTATATTAGGGTTGCATCAGCGCGCTGGCTGCTGATGTGGCCAAAATCCAGATTTGATAGGTAACCGATGTTCAACTATCGATCGGTCTAATCCAGGCATCTCAGTATAATCCCAAGCAAAACAATCTTTATACTCTTTTAACAAATCAGTTATTTCCTGCTTACACTTGGAATCTAACTTAGCACTAATAAAAGTAGGTCTTGGCCTATCGCCATCACCAATATCTACTTCTACTAAATCATCTGCCGATGTGAACCCTTGACCTAATTTTCCATCATCGGCAAACCTATCCATTAAAACTCTTCTTCAGAACCGACTGCTTGGATCGGTGGAATTTCATAATCAGCAACTCTAAGGAACTCTTTTTCCCAAACTTCTCCTGATATGCATTTAGTTCGCTCATAAGTATCTGATTCTGCCGATGCGATGATATAAGAAGAATCACCAGGGACAAACTCAATCTTATCCCCAATCCACTGTACGAGGCATTGATGCATTGTAGAAGGAACACAACAATTAGCATGAATCCAATCCCTCCCTAGAAGCAGATTATATGCACCCTTGCCATTAATAACAAAGAACATCATCGGCAAGGTTTTGCTACCGATGGTCAATTCAACGCATACTATCCCTTTAGCCGGTGACACATTGCCTTCAAAATCCTTCAGCATCATATCGGTTTTGGTCAAGTCTTGATCTCCCTTACCAAGTTTCCGATACATCATATAAGGCATAATATTAATCGCAGCCCCTCCGTCGATAAGTATCTTAGATACAGGCTGCCCATCAACTCTGCCTTTCACAAACAAAGCCTTAAGATGCTATCTCTCATCATCGGTAGGTTTCTCAAAAACAGCCATCATTGGATCTAGTGTCAACTGAGCTACTTGATCAGAGAGAACAACTTCTTCCTCATTATCAGATAGTGCCAAAAACTCCATTGGCAACATGAATACCATATTAACATCTACCGATGGACCCTTATTTTTGTGTTTTACCTACCACTACTGATGACCAGACCTCTCATTGGAGGAATTTTCCTCTCGGTATAAATCCTCCTGATGCTCACGTTGCATCCTCCTTTTCTGTGTCTTTGTCAGACCCTCCGGGCACCATCGAGGAAACTTGGTTTTCCAAACCGGCTGATAACAGGTCCCAGTTGATTCTACACGGCGTATATTAGGGTCCCTGTAGAATATTTCTTCATCAGGAACTCTTGTGTTTGCCATCTCCTCAAGCTCCTCTTGATTCCTTGGAAAATATCCAGCGCGTTTACCAAGCCTCTCATGTACACTAAGTCTGCCCCCCAGCCGATCATGCACTGATGCTCTGCCTCTAATCGGCTCATTGATAAATAAACCCTGATTGCTAGGTTGAAACCTCCTTTCTGACCGATTGACCCAATAATAACCATTGCACTCAGGGCAATTTTCAACAGTTAGCAATTTAATACCTTCTTCCCAGCAATGGATGAAAAATAGGCACCTCCAATGATCTTTATGCCGATACCATTCTTCCCGACGTCTCTCTTCTTGCTGTTGTTGATATCGGTCCTTACGCTGACGCCAACCCTCCTGCTGCCTTCGATGGGTAATCACAATGCTAGGTCGAGGAGGGTTTTTGGAACTACTGCTTTCTCCCAGCAAACCCTAACTTTTTGCATCATCGGTAGTTATCCGATGTTGGAGATCCACTGATGCATTTTTCTCAGCAGCCTCTGACGTCAATACCTTGGTCTTCCCTTTGGCCTCCAACATATTTGCTGGAAAAGGGTGTTGATCAATTTTCATCGGCTTCTAGGCCTTGGAAGTACCAAACTTAATTCTCCCAGATTCAATAGCCGATTGTAACTGTTGCCTGAATACCTTGCACTCATTTGTACTGTGTGAAGTTGCATTGTGCCATTTGCAGTACAAGATCTTCTTCAACTCTTCTGCCGATGGGATCACATGATTAGGTGACAGCTTAATTTGGCCCTCTTGAAGCAGAAGATCAAATATCTTGTCGGCCTTGGTGATATCAAAGGTAAACTTTTCTGGCTCTTTCTGACCAAAGGGACAAGATATCAGCTTTTTATTCTTAACCCACTCAGCTAAGCCGATAGCTGGTTCTTCATCAGAATTAGAATCTCCTACTTCTTCAACAAATGATACTTTTTTACTCCAATTCTTTTTAGGTTCAAAAACCCTAGTATCTTGATCAGAGATCCTTTGCACAAGATGACTGAGGCTTTCAAACTCCTGAGAAGCATATCTGTCTTTAAGATGTGGCAATAACCCTTGGAAAGCTAGATCGGCAAGCTACCGATCATCCAGCACCAGGCTGTAGCACTTATTTTTTACATCTCGTAGCCTTTGCACAAAGCTTTCTACCGATTCATCATTACGCTGTCTCAATTTTACTAAATCGGTAAGCTTCTTTTCATGGATTCCAGCAAAGAAATACTTATGAAATTGTTTTTCTAGATCAGCCCAAGTAATAATAGAATTTGGTGGTAATGAAATGAACCATGTAAATGCCGATCCAGACAAAGATGATGAAAATAATCGAACTCTTAATTCATCTCTGCTAGCTGCCTCTCCACATTGAATAATGAAGCGATTGATGTGTTCCATTGTTGATGTATCATCTTGCCCAGAGAATTTAGTGAAATCTGGTACCTTGTACCGATTTGGGAGAGGAATTAAATCATATGCAGGAGGGTATGGAGTCCGATAAGAATAAGTATTGACCTTGGGCTTTATCCCAAACTGATCCTTCATAATTTCTGCTATCTTATCGGCCCAAAAAGCATCAGCCTCCTGCTGATGAACTGGCTGAATTTCTACAGGAGGTACCTACTGATATCCCTCCACATATCTTTGTGGCCCACGATCTCCAGCAATCGGCATATTTGCCGTTACTTGTGGTCCATTAACCTGCTGGAAAGGATTCATCGGCTGAGCTATCGATGCTTGATTCTGGAAACCAGCTTGCATATGACCTTGTTGAATCCCTGCAACCTGCTGATTTTGCTGAACTGTATGTTGAACAGGTAACTGTCCTGACCAACCATTATTAGAACTCATCGGTACAAAACTTATCGATGGCTGGTAATTTGCTGACATTGTTGGATAATTATAACCAGCTTGAGGCATGAACTGAACCCCAGTTTGACTCATAGCAGGGGCTTTCTGCTGCATCGGCACTAAGCTTGCCGATGGACTTGAATTGGGTGTTTGAACCAAAGGCATCTGGAAACCTCCTGGAGTTGGTTGCACAGTAGTTGCTGTGGCATATTGAGGCACTTGAGCCATCGGCGAAACAGCCGATGGTATAGGAGCTTTTCCTACTGCATCAAACACTTGAGGTAACCCAGGATTGAAAGTAGATGACTCCGGAGGCATACCATATCCCCACCAATTAGCAGGAATCTGGCTATTCTAAGACACAGGGTCTGACATAGCTGATGCCGATAGATCTGTATTAAGCTGAACTCGTCCTCCTGGTAGTACCGGATCTGATCGTATCGGTATAGATTGAATATTAGGTAAGCCTGCCGATACTGGAGGAGAAGTAACTTCTGTACCCACAATGGCCGAGGGAGCCGATGGAGTATTGACAGATGCCGGCTCTGGTTGGTGATAGGCAGGCCCAACGTAATGCGGTGACGCTTGTCCTTCTTTGAGAGTTCGAACCACAGCATTATGAACAGTATTAGACAGCACATTGGAATGATTAATCAAAGCATGATTTACTACAGAATTAACCATCTCTTGAAGTTTACCAGGATTGGAGTCAAAGGTAACCTGCCGAGGCAACGGCAAATCATGCTTCTGGATGACTTGTCCACTCTTGTTCAGGCTAAACGATCTCAGACAAAGCTGCATGTATTCTTCTATAGCCTTTTCCATGGCCTGCCTCTGCTCTTCCTTAAGATCTTCTTCTAATACCGCGATAATGTTCCCTGAATCGATCTCGGGATTGAACATATTGATTGGATTGATTTGTCCCACCAGGCGTGCCAAAAGATGTGTTGATGCAAAAGTGGATCTGCAAACACAAAGGGCTAATACCCGAATCGATATCCAAAGCATGCCAGTCGATTTGACCTGTTAATCGACAAGGATAAAGATACGAGCACTTTGGTCCTGACAACAGCGATACGCCCGAAAGTCACGGCCAAGAGGTACTCACGTGGAACTCGAGAATCGCCGAAGGTCGCACTGAAGCGATGCAACTCGCCGAATCAATGAGAACTCGTAAAAAGGAAAAATATGCAAATTGACGAAGTCGCCGAAAAGTAAGTAGATGCAAATAGGAGTAAAAATTGGTTTTGATATTGATTGATTGATCTATTACATTGCCCCTCAATCTATATTTATACCCTGATCTAAAGAGACATAACCAAATACGACTAGGACACCAAGTCCATATCTAAGGAAACACGTGACTCTTACATGAATCATACTCTAACAAATATAGAAAAGGAAATCAACTCCTATCTATTTCCCTGTCCGCCTCAATTACGATGGAATTCTCACCGACCTCCTTTCCATCGGCATACTTCCTGTTTCATCGGCAGTAGTTTTCAAGCCTTCCTTCATCGGCATCGACAATAACATCTCCAACCTTATCGGCAACGCCCGAGTCTAAATCAACCCTTCCATCGATCACCACCATTCATCGGCAACCATCTTTACAAGCTGATTTTCATCGGCTGTCAGCGTATACAGTAACTTTCCTCCTACCGATTAGCCCACTCTGATCATTTTGACACGTGCAAAAAACAGTGTCAACAACGACTCATCACAATCTTTGACCCTGGAGAAAATATTCCTAATTTAAGATAACTTGGACTCTAATCTTTCTCTTTTTGTAGAGTCCAACATGTCTTGTCCCAGCGCCGATCATAGCCTTTGTTGTTATCTGCTGGTGCTATCTGATGAAAGTCGATTTCAGTTCTGCATTCGAATCAGCTGATATCCATCTGCACGCGATTGATTCCTTGATGACATGACCTTGGGAGCTTTTAAGTCCCTACGACTCTTCTTCCAAATTTTGGTGTAAACAATAAGATAAATGTTCGTTAATAAATTTTAACTAAATATATCCATGTGGAATCTTATTTTAAAGGATTTATTGCAAGAAACCGGATGATGTAATTAGGATTTAATTTGTATATTTGGTTCAGCAGTTATGACATTTTTTAGAAACGTGATAATATATGTTTTGACTACGGTTCGTCACACAGGGCCCACCTCATCAACCTATTGCGTCCGCCCAACTCATCCACCCAGTCAGCTCAAGCGCGCTCTACCTGCACAGGAAATTATTGCGCGCGCTGCCGCCGACGCAGGGTAAGGTCTAAATGACCGATCTTAGACTGTCTCCAACAACGTAACGCAGACGCAAAATAGATGGCTCACAGTGTTTTTGGGTCCCGAAATCACGCTCCAACAGATGACCCATCCAGAAGACGCATTTTGCATAGCAGCCGATCCGAAACGCAAATAAGCGTCTCGAGAGAGAGACGACGCAAATCTCTGCGGCCGGCTCGGTGAGGCGAGCCCGCGGCGGCAGGTGGGTCCGCGGCGCACGCGGCCGGCGCGGCCAGGCAGGGCTGCTGCAGGGAGCCGCTGGCGCGGTGAGGAGCAACCAGATGCGTGGCGGCGGCCTGCGCGGCCTTGTTCCCCGCGAGCAGGTCCAGAGATCGACACCACGCAGAGAGAGAGGAGGACCAACGGGCAGCAGGGGAAAAGGCAAGCGCTGCTCTAGGGAGCACACACAGCATCTGTACGCCGGCGCTGGTAGCGCTGCTGCAAGAGCCCCATGTCCCTACGACTCCAACTAGCGAAGAACAAAAATAGAGCGAGAGACGACCAAGAAAATCCCTGAGTCGATTTCACTTGAAGCACACCAGTGCTGCAGACACAGAACGGAGGAGACCTGAGCAATATCGCTGCTTGGTGCACACACCTGAACCAACGAACACAGAGCAGAACTTGGTGCTCTAGACAGCAGCAACGCGCGAGAGAAAAACAATGAAAACCGAACCAAATCAAAAGGAATCGAGCCTAAACTTTGCACAGATGCAATTCAACATAGCACGAACCTATTCCCCAAAAATCATCGCCTGGGATTGACCCAAACTCCGGGAAATCATGATCGAAGCCAAGCACGAAAATGGGGACAAGGCCGGGTGGTGCGGCCGCCACGGCGCAGCTGGCGAAGGAGGACAAGGCGCCGGCGGGGAGCGGGGGCGCCTTCTCGCCGCCGGATCTCGCGGCCACCGGCGCCAGGACCTTGGCGGCGGTGAAGGACGCGGCCGCCATCTCTCTCTGCCCTTTCCGCTGTCGCCTAGGATTTGCGTTGGTCGTTGGAGACACAAAATTTTTTGGGTGCCGACTCTTTTGCTGTGCATGACGCAAATAAGAGAATGGGTATCGTGTATAGGTTGTGTTGTTGGAGACAGTCTCAAGCACGCCCCTCCATGCATGGCCTCGGTAGCGTCACCAACTCTCCACAGTAGTACACGTGATGAGAGAATCAAATCAAAAGAAGGCAATCAACTTGCACCGCCGGACGCCAACTACTCTGCATGCGGGCTAGCTGTCCACTTGCGCTTGTGGCTTATGCATACGGCAGCGCTAGTGTCCAGATGCCCACAGCTGCTCTGGCCATCCATGCCAGCTCCATTTTCCGCGCTTGCATCTGAATCGTTCGTCTCAGATTCGTTGCCCACGCTGTTCCGATGACTCGCCCTGTCCTCTTCCACATCGGCTGACACCCGTCTCTTCCAGGCCATTCGAAAGACTCGCCCCCGCCTCTTCTACAATAGCACCGTGCGGTTTGTGCCTCCTCCCCACATCGCTGGCGGCGTCTGGTGCCTCCTCCACATGTCAGTGGCCGTGGCTTGGCCCTGCCTACCCTCATGGACACCAACGCTAGCGGTCTGCAATTGCAACACGTACGAAACACTCGAATACAACATATATTTAAAACAAATAAAACATTTGGGACATACGCTTATAGCATGTGTGCGAACACATGTGTAACATCCAGATAAAACAATTACAACATGAAAAACACTTACTGCAACATAAGACTGAAACAGCTAAAACTTTTGGAACATACTGTTTCAACATATGAGTGAAAACATATGCAACATCTAGATAAAAATGATTGCAACATACATCTAGAAATAGATGAAATATTTTGAACAAACGCTTGCAAGATGCTTCTGAAACACTTGCAACATACGCAACATCATCTGATCTACTTTTGCAACATCCATAAGAAATAACAGCAGCATACCTTTTAAACAACTAAAACGCCTGAAACATACATTTGCAACATAGGGGAGGAGAAGCTTGGGCCAGTCGATTCAACCATTGGGTCAGAGCCGGCGGCAAGCGTCGGCTCACGAGCACCACCGCCACCAGTACTAGACTTGGCTCGATAGCGACGGTGGGGATGGGGGCGAGGAGCACCATGGCTGCCAGTGTGGGGGGGGAGCTCAGTCACCGGGGTGAGAGAGGGCGCAGCGCCGGGTAGAGGAGAGCTGCCCACTCCCCTACAACACCACAGTGCCATCTCTATAGATCTCGCTCCTGCTCCATAGATCTCACCAGGGTGGAGGAGAGGGCTGCCAGATCTGTGAGCATTGGCGGCTCCCTACGGGAGAGGACGTCGGTGTTGGTGCGCTGTGGCTGGAGATAAGGAACGCAGAAGGGGTAAGGGCGGAAGCAGAGCAAGACGTATGAGAGTTTATTTTGTTTTTTTAGATGAGCGACGCATGCGGCACTAAGCATGTTAAGAAGCAATTAAAAACTTAACCATGATCATCATTATGCATAATCATCAAGCATTGTATCAAACATGCTTTGGATGCATTAATCATAATGCATTTTGGTTCATATGTAAAGTATATGTGTGTTTGAAATGCTATCAATAATATCAACTAAGGAACTTTATGAATTTATATATGTGAAATTCTTTAAACAAATATTTTTTTTCTAAAATAAACTTTGTTGTTCAAAATGTGCCCCGTGAAATAGAAGCAAAGTGCTGAAATATTTTTAAGTCAAACATGTTTAAATTTGAGCTCAAAGGTTGAATTCAATACTGAATTCCATACTGAATTCAAGCCATTTTTGGTCGTCCCTGAAAATCAGTTTCGGAGTTCAATTTTTAGGAATTTATAAAAGGAATTTTCAAAAATAAAAGTTGGGCAACTTTTGCTTCATTGATTGGTAGTATGTTTGAACTTTGATAATATGTAATTGGTTGTGATGTTTGATTAATGATTGTTCACTAATTAATTCCCAAAGTTTGCTAATTAAAACCGATTTTGGAAAATCCTGAAACTGAATGCAGTTCATAGTTTCATGTTCATGTTTTTAAAAATTCAAAAACCTCCAAACCAGCTAGTTGTAGATGTAGGTCCTTGAAGCAAAGATGAAGATCAGAGAAGGATGAACAACTTTATTTAAAGGAGTGAATCATGTTGCTTAGCCTAATCCAGAGAAAAAGATAAGGGAAGATGAGGGTTCAGTCGGCTACCGTAGAACCGGCAGCAGCTCGCCTGCCTCCCTCACCGCCGTGCACCATTTGGACAACTCCGCGCCACCTCTCGCATTTGGACGTGCGGCCGCCCGTGTGGCTCGCTCCAGAAGGTGCCCGCGCTCTCTCCTGGCTCATCCTCGCCGTTAAATAACCGCGCCGCCGCCGCCTCTGTCCTTTTCTCTCTCTATTCGCCGCCAGTAGAGCTCCGCTTGACGGCAAAATTAGCCACCGTCGTTGCACCTCCATCCAATTGCTCGTGGCTGCAGCATCGTATCATCCTTGCGTATTTCCTGAGCCCACTCGCGCCGCCCCTCGCTGCCAAAATCCGCCGCGCTCGCCGTTCTTCCTCACGCCGGTCCGCCATGGCCACCGCGTGCCCTCACCGTGGCCAGGCTCCTACAGAGCATATCCCGCCCTATATATTGTCATTTTAGTTTCCTTGTGTCTCCTTGATGCTCATCGGCTCGGTCGTTTCTTGTTTGGAACACAGGACGCGCCGGAACGCGAGTCCACTGCTCGGTTCACGCCACCGTCATCCACTGCGTAGACGGCAGCGTAGCTTGGGTTCGCCTCCGCTTCCCCTAGGTCACCGAGAAAGTCATGGTCAGATCCGTCGTGACCTCCTGAACCCTATATTGTCCAGCGTACCGTCGAAGCGTCATGTCCGCCGTTGCGCCGCCGTGTTCTGTGCAGCCGGTGCCACTGTCCGCGTGGCCACTCCTCCTCGGGCAATTGCGGGGCAAGCCGCGGACACCAAAGGGTGTGCACGGGCCCTAGATTGCTCTAGAACCTCCTCTAGTCGCCGGTAATTGTCCCAACCGACCGGAACCGAGCCTCGCCGTGCGCCTCCTCTGCTCCTATACGCGACCAGGGACTTGCGCTTCAAATAGAAGCTTTTCTAGAGGGCTAACTGCACAGACCGTTACTCATATGAACAGTATGATACAAAAATTTTCTTTTTCCTTTTTCTGTTTTTGACTGAAATTGTGAATTTCATAACTAATTTTATAAGTGTTATAGAATAATGAAACTTTTTGTGTAGCCTCTTCATGATGTGCTCTATGTAGGAAAAATATGAAACCATTAAAATCAATAGTTTTTAGATGTTTAAAAATTAGCTCTTTTAATTAATAAATGTTTATTCCATGAATTTTGTAGGATAAAATAAATATCATTTAGTTGTGAAACTTTTTGTCTAACTGTTTTATGCCTATCAACCTATACAAAAAGTTTGGAATTAATTTGATGATGTTTAATTATATCCTTAATTATATGCTTAGTTAATTAGTTAATAAATATTAAAATGATTAGCATAAATCATAATAATACTTGGGTGTAATTGTGGATTTGATTGTAGACCATGAAACACATTCAGCCCTATTGTTCATGGCAAAGTAATTACTATCTTGTTATGATCATAATCAACTTGAGTTAATGAACACTAAAAATGCTTTTTAGTTAATTAAGCCTTTCTTTGGTGAATGCATGTATGTGATATTGATTGCTTCTTAGATACAACCTCTTGAGTAAAATGATTAAACTAGGTATGTGTTTTCATGTCCAGGTCTTAATCATCTAAGTAAATATATCTTTTTGTAATAACTAGAAGGTATGTGTTGATGTAGCTTATAAAGTTTTGCTTAGCTTTACCTTGGATGCATCATGTCATGCATTCCATCATGCTAAAGCATGTATCATTCGTTTACGTGTAGTGCATATGTGAGTGAGAAGATTCGTGTTGATCAAGTGTTGGAGAGGTTCGTCCACCAGTGATGTTGATGTCAAGTTCGACTTCGGTGATCCTTCTGCGGATTCTAACAGTCTCTGCAACACAGGCAAGCCCCGAAGCATCCAAACCGTTCCTTGTATTTACAAATACTTTTATAATTCGAGTCCTATAATATGTGCATTAAGTGATATAGGAATTGATTGAAGTACCAATTGCTGCATGCCTACCTTGATATTTCAATACTTTCCTTGTTGCCCTTTAGTAGTTATTGGCTAGAGATGCTTAGCGCTGCTTAGCTTCTAGAAGTTGGATGATGAGTTCATCATTCAAACTAATATTTTCTTTTCTCAGAAATAAATTAATGGAACATGAGACATGGTTAATATGAGACCAGGCAGGTGTTAGCTTGCATCAAGAATGAAGTCTTGATGTAGCGCTCCGCCTATGTCGATTAAGGACCGTTCCGATTGTAGACTTGCTGATCAAGATTGAAAGTACTTAACTGCATGCCCTCGGTAAGCCTGAGTACCTCGGCTATTCCATTATGCGAAAGGACAACCACGCACTAGGAGTAGAGAGATGACGAGAGTAGCATATACCCACCCTACTAGAATAGGGTAGGGCGATGGAGTACTGTGCTCTCGGGTGGCGTGCCCCTGTTCATGTTTTGGAGGATTCGAGGGAATGGTTGATATATGTAGGTCTGGGACCTACATATATCGTGTTGGTTAAGGTTTACTCCAGCTGGATGTACATCGATTCGAATCGCTATCTCTCCCAGATAGTGAGAAACTTGATCACTGCTCTGCATCATAGTACATCAATGGAACATGGTTACTTATGGATATGAGAAGAAATAAGTTGAGATGTTTAAAGAAGTGATTGATTTAGATAAGGTGCAAACTGGATATTGATATGGACTTAATACACCGCCAAAACATTGAAAGTAAGGATTCACTCGTAGTAAGCTTTTCTGTAAAAGTTACTCTTGCTTCAGACCTTCCCTTAAGCTTTCATACCCTTTGAGTCTTTTTTCTTTTATATGGGTAAGTCTTGTTGAGTACCCTCAAGTACTTAGGGTTTGTTAACCCCTATTGCAGGTTCTGACTTGTGCTGCTAATCAATGTCATGTCGGTAGGCTCGGCATGATCTAGTTGTCCCTTCTATCTTTGGTATTTCACTTAAGTTACTTCCGTAGTTCTACTCAACATTTTGGAACTCAAGTGTTACTTAAAGGTACATAACATGTTTTATAATCTAATGTTGTAAATCTTCCGCAACTCCGATGTATGAAATTTTTTGTATTAATGTTGTAATGTTGTGGTAACTCCATTGTTGATCCTATATGAGTTGTAAAATGTGGATGGTTCGGAGTTCCCCGAGGACACCCGACAGACTACTGGATTATTTGGCTTTCGTGTACAGTAGTCAGAGGTCTTCAGGACAATGACGGGTACACGTGGGCTAGCATAATTTGGGTGGTTCTGCCACAAGAAGGTGCTCTACCAAATGAATAGACTCTTAGCTTCAGTTCCCTGATTCTCTAATAGAGTATTTTTGGTGTGAGAGCTGGTGAAAAATGATTATGGTGGGATTAAATATATGGAGCAATAAAGGAGCAAGTTTTTTTAGCCCCTCACTTCTAGTGTAAATGAAGAAATGATTCTTGTCTCATCACTGTCAGAATCTATACAATTTGTTTTTTGCTATTTGGCTAAGGACAAGTGATGCTTACATAGAAACTGCTTTAAGGAACATTGCAAATGACCCCTTAATAGCCCACGAGATTCAATAGAACCATCCAATTTGTGGTATTCATCTTTTCATTAGTAGTCCTTTATTCTCTATAATTTATAGCGAAAGAAAATAAGTTTGTTTTCTAGGGAACACTACGAAACATATTCATATGTTTTTGCAACATGTCGTACAATTTGTTACTCAACTAACGAGATTTGTTCGATAATCACGCCATACATTTTAATTTGTTTTGGAACTCCCTAGGCCCCGAGCCTCAGACCCATTAGGTAGTGACAATGTGAGATGGAGTGGGATGGTTCTAATTTTTGTGGTGCTTGTTTGGGAGACAATAGGGGAGAGTCATCCCACCACATAATATTTCTCATATATGCAGGGCAACCCCATCCCTCCAAAAAGAGCGGAGGAGCTCGTCCTCTATCATGCCATGTGCATTCTCTTGTTGAGCTCGTCCTTGCGTGGCTGGACGAGGATTGGGTGCCGGCGGCCATGGCACGCGGCTGGGTAGGGGTCGGGTGGATAGGATGCCAGTGGCCATGGCACGCGACTGGGTAGGGGTCGGGTGGACAGGATGCCAATGGTCATGGCGTGCGACTATGGCAGGGTAAGGTGGACAGGGTTTCGAAAGCCATGGCACGGAAGGGTGATAGCCAATCCAAGCGGTGCGAATTGGCGAGGGCCACATTGATTAGGTAGACAAGGTGGGGCCGGCCGAGCAAGGGCCAGACGATGATGTCGGTGGGCATGGCACGGATAGGTGGGAGCCAGATAGAGCAGAGTGACACAGATGGAGAGGTATAGGCTGGCTCCTGGCGACGCATCTATGTGGGCCGCGCAAAGGGACAAGTGTTGGGCGATGCAGACGAGCCCCACCATACGAGCGCCATGAATGGGCAAAGGCCGGTGGGTGGCCGATCAATCCCACTGTAGGGTGCACATGGGCAAAGCCTAGACAGGAGGGAGAAGATTAGGAGGAGACTAATAGCTAGGGTCCACATACGGTGGCAAATGAACCAAAAATTGTTATCCATGCAATCCCTTCTTATCGCTCCAACAAAAAAAAATACACATCCCTATTCCCTCAACCAAATAGCATGTAATCCCTTCTTATCCCTCCAACCAAAAAAATACATATCCCTTTTCCCTCAACCAAAGAGAGACATAGGTTCATTTTATCTTAAAAATCCTAAAATGGATCCATCACATCTTTCTTATCTCTAAACCATACACATCCCTTTATGATGAGAGCGAGGGATTGACCGAAGGATAAACTATGTAGTAGCAAAGAATTTTTTTTAGCTCCAGCAGTAGCTAAGATTTTGTCTAGAAAAAGAGTTTGTGGTAAATTGGTAATCACGTACTACTACACAAAGTGGGTGTGTTCTCTCTGTTCTGTTCATCTCTGCAGCTGCAAGTGGGCCACCCTCGCCGACGGGCTGAAACAAGAAAACAAGAAGTCCACGTGGAGGTGGAGAGCAATGGATATCGGAGAGCACGAAACCACCACCCTGCCGTCCCGTCCCGTGCCCAGCCTCCCACCTCTGCTGCTTTTCCGTCTCCATCATACGTGGTTGGATCGTGTTGCACGGAGGCAATACAGATTGCACCTAGTTTTCTTCCCGTGCCCATCCTCCCTCCCTCCATTATTTTCCGGCTATCCTCCCCTTGCTGGCTTGGATTAGGTAGCGTTTAGTTCCTAAATTTTTTTAAGATTTCTCGTCATATCAAATCTTTGACGTATGCATGAAGCAATAAATATAAATAAAAAATAAAACTAATTACATAGTTTAGACGAAATTCACGATAAGAATCTTTTAAGCCTAATTAGACTATGATTAGACACTAATTATTAAATAACAACGAAAGTGCTACATTACTATTTCGCCAAAAATTTCGTCAACTAAACATGCCCTTAAAAAAGCGGCTTCCTACTCCTCGTCCTTGTCGCCAACCGAACCGACGTTGTTTTCTTAGTCCCTGTTTAGTTTCCAAAATTTTTTGCGTAGGACTTGTCACATCGAATCTTGCGGCACATACATGGAGTACTAAATGTAGATAAAAAAAAACTAATTGTATAGTTGGATAAGAAATTACGAGACGAAACTTTCGAACCTAATTAGTCTATAATTAGACACTAATTACCTAGTACAAACAAACGAGCTCCAGTACCCAAAATCAAAAAATTTTGGCTTCTAAACGCGGCCTTAGTCTAGAGGCGTCTGCTCAATCCCTTCCGCCCACCTGCCTGCTCGACGCGATCCCACCGGCAGCCATGGATCCGTACAAGGTGCTGTTTCTTTGTTTCGATTTCGAGTCCTTTCTTCACCGATTCTGCCCTACTTATTAGATCCTCAAATAAATTTCGCATCTTGTTTCCTGCCGCCCTTGATTGATGCGCTCGCTCATCTGACTTGGGGATTCTTCCTTCTTGCAGCACCGCCCGTCTAGCGGGAGCAACTCCAGCTTCTGGACCACCAACTCCGGCGCCCCCGTCTGGAACAACAACTCCGCTCTCACCGTCGGACAGCGAGGTCAGACTCTGCTCTGCCGCCTCCATTACTCCTTTCCTTTTCCCTTACACGATCCTGTAGCATATATGTTGATTTTTGTGAGATTCATTCGATACGTGATCTGTGTTAGCCTTGCCATGGGGAATTAGTCGTTCTTTGGTTGCTAGCTGCTGTGATCCCCGCACCAGTATTTTTTTTTTCTGTAAGTAATGATCCATGCACCAGTATTGCACTGTGGAAGCTTGGCTGTAGCAGTTGACCTCCAATTCGCTCAAAGCTTGCGGCTTGATGTGCTTTCGGTTGATTTCCAGTGAATAATTTTGCTGCTCTATATATACGGATTGATTCATCTGTCAAATAATTTCGTCGATGAATTTGAGACTTGCTTATTGTTCCTGTGCTGCCCAAAGGTCTTATTCCTTGGATCAGCTGTAAGGTGAAACTTTTGTCCTGATATTTTTATCAATGGCTGTCATACCATTAAGTTGCTTAAGGGAAAGAAAGTACCTTTCCAATACGAAATGCATCATGGAGTCATAGTGATAATCTTAGGTGAGGGGCAGTTGCAGGGTAGTAAAGTCGAGGCAGGGTAATCACAGTTGATTATTATTACTGGTGCGTGGTGCGGTATATTTACTTTTGACAGTTACCTGGGCTAGTGCTGAATCACTACCAGAAAGCATAACCCTTGGATTTTCTCTCCTCAGCATGTATGGCAAAACTTTGAAAGTGATTGCAAATCCAGTTTGGTTCTTCTGAATGTCATTGTCGCAAAAAGTGTCCATCAATTACAGGAACAGGATACGTACACCTATCTGTAACCAATATGTTTCTATCAGTGATGTCAGAATAATGAGAAGCCTTCTGTTTTAGGAGTTTATTTTATTGTCTACCTGCTTCACTTTCTGTTCTGGTGCAATCGCTGATTTACACTTTCACACGATGTGTTCTCCTTTGGCAGGACCCATCCTCCTTGAGGATTATCATCTAACTGAAAAGCTTGCTCAGTTCGACAGGGAACGTATCCCTGAACGTGTTGTGCATGCACGGGGAGCCAGTGCCAAGGGTTTCTTTGAGGTCACTCATGATGTCTCTCACCTTACATGTGCTGATTTTCTCCGGGCCCCTGGGGTCCAGACTCCTGTCATTGTCCGGTTCTCTACGGTTGTGCATGAGCGTGGAAGCCCTGAGACCTTGAGGGATCCACGTGGTTTTGCTGTCAAGTTCTACACCAGAGAGGTACTGAGGATAAATTTTAACTCGCCTCCTAAGGGGAAAAGATATACATCTTAACTGTTCTATTTTCTGTTATGTCTTGAAAAGAAACATTCTTTTTAGGACTGTTGTGAGTTATATGGCACATCTTGGCAAGTATATTTTTTTTTCTGTCTGTATGATGTATGCATTCGTCAAAGAAAGTAATATCAAATGTTTAGCTGATTTCTACTATTGCTAAGTAACTTGATGTGTACTTTAGCCATGTAGATGATGTCCTTGGCATGAGCTGTTATTCAGATGAAATGATAGCTCTAAGTTCTTTTACTCATTGGAATGAACTGCATCTTTCTTTTTTTTCCCTTAGTTGATTGAAAGCTACCATTAAAGGCTATGTTGTTGTTGTTGTTGTAGTTGATTGAAAGCTACCTCCTCCTGTTTAAGTTGACCTTTTACCTTGCCATGATGAACTTCTTTTATATGAAATTAAATTCTGGTTACCCATTTGTGACACAGATATAAGTGTCTTTTGCTTAAAAGAACATTACTCTGTGCGTCCATAATGTGCACATGGATAGTCAAAGATTCTCAGCAGAAACAGTATAATCAAAGATATTTCATAACTGAATCCATCTCTGTCCAGTTTCACCTACAGATTGCTGTGCTGTTTGTTTACTTTTTTTTTTTACTTTTGTTGATGCCTTAGTGACCCCATTTTTAGAACACTTTATATTGATATCCAAAGGGATAGTATCTTATGATTTTCTCCATGCCTTTTTCAGGGTAACTTTGACCTTGTGGGTAACAACATGCCTGTGTTTTTCATACGAGATGGGATGAAATTCCCTGACATGGTCCATGCTTTCAAGCCAAACCCAAAGACCAATTTGCAGGAGAACTGGAGAATAGTAGATTTCTTCTCTCACCACCCAGAGAGCCTACACATGTTCACCTTCCTCTTCGATGATGTTGGCATCCCACTCAACTACAGGCACATGGAGGGCTTTGGTGTCAATACCTACACCTTGATCAACAGGGATGGAAAGCCTCACCTTGTGAAATTCCATTGGAAGCCTACTTGTGGCGTGAAATGCTTGCTTGATGATGAAGCTGTCACTGTTGGAGGCACTTGCCACAGCCATGCAACAAAGGATCTATATGATTCCATCGCAGCTGGGAATTACCCTGAATGGAAGCTCTACATCCAGACTATTGATCTTGAGCATGAGGATAAGTTTGACTTTGACCTGCTCGATGTCACCAAGACTTGGCCTGAGGATATCATCCCGCTGCAACCTGTTGGACGGATGGTCCTGAACAAGAACATTGACAACTTCTTTGCAGAGAATGAACAAATTGCTTTCTGCCCAGCGATTATTGTCCCTGGAATCCACTATTCTGATGATAAGCTGCTCCAGACAAGAATCTTCTCCTATGCTGATACCCAGAGGCACCGCCTTGGGCCAAACTATCTGATGCTTCCTGTGAATGCACCAAAATGTGCCCACCACAACAACCACCATGAAGGGTTCATGAACTTCATGCACAGGGATGAAGAGGTACTATGTTCTTTGGAGTTCTTTTCTCCTTTTGCATGCAAGTGTGTTAGGATGCATCTTACCTATTGACATAAGTAACATGTGGGAGTTCCCTAGCACTTATATCTATTTTCTCTGCTTTTTAGGTGAACTACTTCCCTTCAAGGTTTGATCCTGCCCGTCATGCTGAGAAGGTCCCTATTCCTCCACGTGTACTAACAGGCTGCCGCGAGAAGGTGTGTATTGTAGTGTGTTTAAATTCTAACAGTGCCTTTATGTTACAATATTATACTATGGTGGGCTTGTGGCTACATCGTTGTACTATATAATGGCGAAGGTGAATCATTGTTGGAATTTTTCTTGATTCTGAGAACCTGGCTTGTGCTGTTGAAATCTGCAGTGCATCATCCAGAAGGAGAACAACTTCAAGCAGGCTGGCGAGAGATATCGATCCTTTGACCCTGCCAGGTTTGCCCCCACACCTCAGGATGATTGGTTTAGAGGCATAGAAAGACTTTAAGCTACTGTTTGCCTAATCCAAGTGTTTTGGTATCTCTTGACAGGCAAGACCGGTTCATCCAGCGATGGGTTGACGCACTGTCAGACCCTCGCGTTACCCATGAACACCATACCATTTGGATCTCCTACTGGTCTCAGGTATTCATTTTGTTGCTTGTTTGTTGTAAAATGCTCAGTGGCCACTTGGGCGATTGCTAACCATGTAGACATTCGTATGTTTTATCTTGGTACTTAAAACATATTATCTATGCGCTGCAGTGTGACGCCTCCCTTGGCCAGAAGCTGGCATCTAGGCTGAACCTGAAGCCAAACATGTAAGATTGACAAGGGAGAAAAAGCTGGCCCCGGTGGCTGAGGATGCAACACAACATGGAGCTTGTGATGTTGAGAATGGCTGTTACACCTATATAATTGAATAAACAGGGATGTGCGCGTCCTACGTATGCTGATGATCGGTGGTGGTTATATGTCCTGGAACTTTTGGTGGACACTATTCTCTTCTGGAAAGACGTATAATAATAAAGAAGAATGTGTCAATGTGGTGGGCAACGGTGATTCGACCCGTGGGTCAGACGTAAGTAACCATTGTTGATTTCACTACTTGTTCATATGACATGTTGAAAATCGAACTGCAGACTAACAATTGTTGTTAATGACTCGTGCAGTAGTTGGACGTTTGTGAGCGGAGGGAGCGGTTCACGCCATATCAATGGCATCTAGGGCCTGCTGATTAGGGAGTACTACCCTGGCTTCGTCACCCACAAGGGTGAGGTACAGGCGCCCATGAAGTGGGAGCACTTCTCCAGCGTCACGGACTCCAACGGCGATACCCTTGCAGCGAAGATCAAGAGGGAGTTCTGGGTGAGTATTTTCATCGCACCGCATTTCTCAATACTACGCATTCGTTGGACGTTCTTGAAACAATGAAATGATACATGATGTCTGTGTGCAGGACTTCTTCACGTGCGAGGAGGGGAGAGAGCAGCATGCGGCGCGAGTGCAGGAGGCGGTCTACAAATATCGTCTCAAGGACCTGTACCACGAGGCGCATCTCCAGTGCGTCATCAGCTACTACACCGACGTGCTTGGCCAGGTGGTGAAGAAGCCGCAAGTCAGGGAGATGATACTCCAGAGGGAGACCGACCTCACAGAGGCGCAGTACATGCAGGTAATTAAGTAGGAAACATTCGTTCTGATTCCTTCCGTGAAGCATTCAATTCATCTTCTGGCATGTCAAATACTTGATGTCATGCAGATGTGTCCGGGGTGGTGCGACAACTACAAGGACTGCTGGGCGGCCATTGTGCGTGAGTGGACCATGGACGCGGCGTACCAGAGGCGCAGAGAACGTCGGGAGGGCCGCCTGCAGATGCGAGGGGCACCACACCACCAAGGGAACCAGTCCCTCCCAGTGTTCATGGAAAGATGGGTATGCTTCTGTTGATCTATTAATTCTAGCGCTCAATTGTCATTACTTGTAATCATGTTTGTGTTTTCCTCGCAGACCCAGTCGCATGGTGGGCATGTCGTCAACGAGTTCACGGGGTACGCCCTTGCTCACAAGGGCAAAGCGACGGCGGCGGACAACGTCTACGACCCGGCGGACGGGCCCGACGCGTACACCAACGCGAGCGTCTACCCCAAGCTCGCCGAGTACACCTCCGCGACTCGCCAGCGCCATGGGAAGACGTTCGACCCCGCCACCGACCCCCTGGACACGGACCTCTTGATGAGGTTGGGAGGAGGGAAGCAGCACGGCCGGTACTGGATGGCCAACAGCGCCATCGAGTCGTCCTCTGTTCCCACGCTGAGCCAGATTCGACGAGACGGGACCAGGAGCTCCTCTGACATCCCCATAGCGCCTCGGCAGCCGAGCAACGCGCAAATGTTCTCGGCATTTCAGGTAAGTGCAGTTTCATTCGTCGTTCACTCGTTTCACACATGTACCTTGCTTTCACATACCATCAACTTTGCGGGTGTAATATTGCAGGTCCAGATCGCACAGTTGCAGACGAACCAGGAGAATATGGCGGTGGCCCATCAGCGGCAGCTGGCGGCTGTCACGCAGCACTACTAGCGTCAGATGCAGGACTTTGCCGCCTACTTCCGGGGCCTTCAGATCCCGGGAATGCAGCAGCACGAGCTCCCTGCCTCGATCTTCGCTCCACCACCTTTTCCTGTGCCTACTCCTATAGCGACTCCGGTGAGTATATTGCCTGTTGCTTTAGCTTGTGCGGCCATCCTGCAGGTACTAATGAGATCACTTGTCCTTTGTGCAGGAACAGTCGGCGGGTTCGAACCCGACTCCAGGTGCCAGCCCTCCACTGGGCCCTTCTCCACCGCACGGGTGGCCGGCTCACCCGACCTTCCCGACTCAGGGCTTCACGTGGCCAGGTACCGCTCCTCCTCCACCGACGCAGCAGGGGCACTCCGGGCCCTACTCGACATTCCAGGCGGCGCCGCAGTCAGGGTGGTCTCCGTGGGAGCAAGGTGGGGGCTCTAGGGCCCCTGGGGACACCGGGTCGAGCTAGGTACCTCTACTGCCCGCTTGTAGACTTGTCGGCCTTCGTGCCGCTGTGATGTCGGCCTTCGTGCCGCTGTGGTTATCGGCCTTCGCGCCGTTGTTTTCTTGCAGGTTTTGGACATGTTATGAACTTGTTATGAACTTATATCGTGTTGAGACGTCATTTGATGATGAAATGTGATTTTTATGTGATATTCTAGTTTATTGTCATGAATATATGTGAAATTGCATGTCTGGAATGCAAGAAAATAAAAAAAAGCAAAAAAAAAATTCCCAGCTTTGCCGAGTGCTGGGCATTTTTCCCAGCAGAGCCCAGCTTTGCCGAGTGCTGGCGTGGCACTCGGCAAAGTGACCAAACCTTTGCCGAGTGCCAGCACTCGGCAAAGATTTTTTCAAAAAAAAATGCCGAGTGCCTGACACGTCAGCACTCGGCGAAAATTTTTTCAAAAAAAAATCCTTTGCCGAGTGCCTGACACGTCGGCACTCGGCAAAGGGTGGCGTCAAGTTCACGGCGCCCGTTACCTTTGCCGAGAGTTGGTGTGGCACTCGGCAAAGTTTGCCGAGTGCCTGCCACGTGGCACTCGACAAAGATTCCTTTGCCGACCACTTTTTTGCCGAGTGGGCTTTGCCGAGAGCCGCACTCGGCAAAGCCTTTGTCGACGGCAAAGGTTCCTTTGCCGAGTGCGGCCGGCACTCGGCAAAGGCGGCGGATCCAGTAGTGAAGTAGATAATTCCTAGGTTTATTGTGGATCATCTATGGCACTCTTTGTGGTCAAGTACCAAAGAATCAGGACTTTGAACCAGAAGCACTCATTCGCTACTGTCCATTACGCTTTAGCTTTGATTTATCTACGGTATCCATGTGGGAAAGGCACTGCTTGTACAAAATTGCAGTCAATGTTATCAAGTCGTCCTATTAGTTGCGACTATCAGTGCCATCAGTGATGAAGCTAAGAACAAATTAGAGGGGGATATGCTTGTCTTGTAGGTACGAAAATTTAAGCTGCACCCTGGTGAAAAATTGATCTAGTAAGCTAAACAATTAATGAGAAAGTCATGGCAATGGCCTCGTTCGCTTTGCTGAAAAGCCATGGCTAAAAGTATTGTTCGCTGATTTATTGTGAGAGAAAAATATTGTTCGTTCGCTGAAATAGTATGGCAAGTGAACAGGGAATGTCTGGAATGTCTCTTTAGAGGAGTGCCTACGACAACACAGGAGCTATCGTGGACTCCATGTCTTTAATTTCAGGGCTCGCATTAGTTACGTTTTGAGATAGATGTTCCAATGGTGTCATACAATGAAATACTTTAAAAGGAAAAGGCATGTTTTTTCAGAAGCCAATCTTGTACGAAAGAGAAATGATAACACACTATACAGAGGCACTATGTCATTAGCAAAACCACTTTTGGTGCCATCTATGGTTGGGTAGGATCAACATCATCCCTGTCTCTTCGGAGACATCCGGTAAACTCATCCCTAGCAGTGCCCTTTTGTTCTAGCGAAAGACTAGCGCCCAGATGTCTGAATGTGGCGTCTCTGTCCGACGCCCGTGCCTACTGTCTCCCCACGCGCTAGATATGCACCCTCTGCATGTGGCAGGAAACGACGCAAGCGACGCACTTCCCTAGACTGGATGCATGCAGCCAACGAAAGGGGCGCGTGCACCACGCCTCCACCTCCCACTTTGCCTGGCCGAGCCCCACAGGGCATGCATGCAGCTCCTGCCCACTGCCGGCACGCTGCCGCCGCACTTGTCCACGCGCTCCTGCCAGCCTGACCCCGCCTGCTGCTGTTGTACGCATGCGCCTACGCATGCATATGTGGGGCCGCTTCGCTTCCTGCGCGCACGCGGGGACCGCTGCGCCGAAGGGGACCACCTCCGTCTACACCCACCTGGTCATGCAACACTTGCAACATAGGCCCCGTTCGCTTAGAGGAATTTGGAGAAATCTGGATGAATCTGTAGGAATTTGTGAGAGAAACACTGTTCCTGATGAAAAAGAAGCGGATCAAGCCAAGTTTAAGGGCACGCGAACGGGGCCATAAAGCATTTGCTGCAGCACACATCTAAAACAGACGAAACATTTACAAGCATACGCTTGCAACATATATGTATGGCCACTGCAACATATGCAACATACCGATAAAACACTTGCAACATACGTTTGAAACAGCTGAAACATTTGAAATATACACTTGCAACATACGTGTATAGCCAATGCAACATATGCAACATCTAAATAAAACACTTGTAACATACGTTTGAAATAATTGAAACATACACTTGCAATATACGTGTATTAGTGTATAGTCATTGCAGCATTCAGATAAAAACAATTGCAACATATGTTTGAAACAGCTAAAACATTTGAAACATACTTGCAACATGTGTATAGCCATTGCAACATATACAACAGCAGATATACTTTTGAAACATTCAGATGAAACCTATGCAACATACATCTAAAACGCATGAAACATACGACTATAACATGTGCTTATCTACTTCACTACTTGCTACCCTCCAATGAAGGCTCGTTGACACAGAGCTCAACGCCGGCGTGAAGCTCGAGGTCACCCACGGTCGACAGGTACACGGACCGCGGCCGCAGCGGAAGGCGCACAGCGCGAGGCTCGGGCGAGGGTGCGCAGCGCGGGAGATCCGGAAAAGGACGGACGCCTTGAGGGTATGATTACCGTTTGTTCTAGGCCTTTGGCACAGCTCTGAGATTGAAACTTTGTTTTACTATCATTTCTTTCGCCATTCAATCTTAAGCATCAGTATTCGGTACTCCATTATAATAGTGTTCATACCATAGCACAGGACGTTGAACTTCTTTATCTTTTTGGCCAATTCATTCAAGGTACAGCAAGTTCTAAGGTAAACAAAACAATATCTACTTTGTTGTCAGGTATAATTATAAATCACCTTATGCACCAGTTCATATAATAGCTAGATAACTATGAAGCATAATGACAAGATTATGAAGACTTAACTATGCTAAATACACCACTACTCTGCCTAACACCCTCGTAGGGAATAACTTATGCTCTGAAATGAAAAACAAAACTGGATGAAATTTACATATCATTGTTTGCCCTCATAGCAATGCTGAACATGCGAGTTGTCAACATCTACATACTTGGACCAGTATGGCTTGTACTTGGAAATGGCAAGGTCAAGCCAGGGCTTATAATTCCCATTGTAATGAACTACTGCAGCATTATCGATCTCAGCAATGTCAACAGCTGGATCATAGCCCAGGCCCAAGACATGCCAAGTACGATTCAACGGGTATGTCAGGTTGTAGAAAGTAATTAAACCTGGAGGCAATGTACCCAGCTTCCACAGCTTACGATCCTCATTCTGCAACAGGTCTTCTCTTAGTAAGTGAAACAACAAAATTCATTACAGGTTCACTAAATGATGGGCAAAATGCAACAAGACAATGCAATCAGCAGTATATTTCTTATGCCACTACTTACCAAATCTTGCCAATAATGGTATATTCCAGTGATATTTCGCTTCTTCCACTCCTTGAGGTCAAACATGTTCATTCCGAAAGCCCACCCACAAGCATGTGGATCGAAATTCTCTGATATCTTTGGGTGTGAGAAGTTGAGATAAGTGTCAAAGCGATGGAAACTCTCTTTACAGGTTTCCACAGCGCCATTTACCATCCCTTTAAGATCAATATCCCAAAGGGGTGTCAAATCCTTCTGTACAACAACATCATCATCAAGAAACAGTATCTTCTCAAGCTTCGGGTGAATTTCTGGCATGTAGAATCTCAAATGGTTGAGCATGGACAGATATTTTGGGTTCCTGTATTTCAGATTCTCGTTTCCATCCGAGAGTGATGATGGATCGTGTGCTTTGAAGTAATATTCTTTGAGGCGAGCTGACTCCAGTTGCCGAAGAACAGAACAGTATGACGAATTGAGCCATTTGAAATTGTCTATGTTCTCCACATGAACAGTTGCCAGTTGAGGAGGATGAGTAATGAACCACATCTTCATGGCTGCAAAATTAAGTCTATCAGTGACAATGTGGAACACGTGCTTCTCTGGCTCATTGGCATTTGTCACAGTTGATCTGACAACTACTGCGGCTGCAAGCACGTTATCAGAAAATATAGCATAGTGATAGAGTGACCGATCCTCAAGCTTTTCTTTATATTGTTCCGCCTTCAAAGCATCATCATCAAAATGTTCCTTGGTCACATCATCACGAAAATAATAATCGGTTGTCAGCTGCATATGTAGGCAGTGCAAGGGCATGGGTACTGTCTTTGCAGCATGCTGAACCAGAAATGAGTTCTGCTTCTTCACTGCATCGATATTTAGTTCCGTTGACTGCAACATAACACGCAATTTTCTTGACACCTCACCCGAGCTGTACAGAACATCTCTAGCCGAAGATAGCACATGCCCCATTGCTTTTGCTCTCTCTAAGGCACTGCAGAAATAAGGGGTCATAAGCAACTTACTCTTTAACACCAAAGTGGCAAAGAGCCAAACTGATTACTAATCTTCAGAAGTGAAATGAAGTACCTAGAATCGAGTTCACTGTCAATAAGTGCATCCCCGATAGCTGTTTGGCTTTCTTTTATGCACTTCATGAGCAAGGCATACATGTCTGGTTCCTTCTGGGAGAGTGCAATAGTGGCATATAGCTTGGCCATTATTATCTGATCTTTGATGAGCCTTAGTGTTGAATCTGTATTAATAAAGCGGAACTCCTGCCTCCATATGTTGTAGCTGCCTCTAACTTTATTATTAAAGTTCATCGAGCTATTTATTGCTGCATTTCGCATCTCAAGTTCAGCCTTCTTATCCATCTGAAGCAGCTCCTGAACCCTCCGCTCCTTTCTTCTGCGTCGAAATACCTGCGGGAGCAATAGCGGCACACCAACACTCAGATAGGCAGGATTAACACATCACATAGTAAGCCAAACAAAAAATCTCAAAACACAAGTAACCATTGCACTGTATTTCATAGTCACTACAACAGAGGGAGGACAGAATCGACCTGTCGCCTTAATTTAATCGGATCGACAATTGTAGTCACCAGAATTTCAGCACTTGAAATATTGGTGGTTTCTGATTCACTGGCGTGTAGATGATCCCTGGCAGCCACTTGCTGGCGCAACAGCAGAAGAAACACCCATTAGAGCTACAAACAAAATAGAACAACCTACCAACGTGTCCCCACAAACAACACAGATAATTTTTTTTCAGAACATACTGTTCTGGCTACCGGCTGGCTATCTCTGGGCAACCAAGGGTTCTCCCAGATAGAGGACGAACCGAATTCTCTGGCGGTGACTTTGAACAGCTTGATCCGGCCATGCTGGTCGGTGTAAGCAATCGTCTTTTCAGCTTTATCCACATCCTGCTAACCATTCACCGTGCGAACATTAGCGTGGCGAGAGAAGCAACACAGTGCAATCACGTGTCCTGATTCAGATAAATAAAGAGTGACCTGTAACTTGCTGCAGCCAGGGCAGTTCTCGCGAGTCCCGCGGTCGCTGACAGTCCAAAATCACACGGCAACACCAAAGTCAGATCCTTTACCGAATCGCGTAGTAATGAGGAAGGAAGGATGGCGGTGGGTTCTTACGCTCGGTGACCCGAGAAGAGCCACTGCGACACCGCTGATCTGGCGGCCGGCACATGGACCACGACCTGCGGAGGAGGAGCAGCGGGAGCAATGAGAAAAGGAAGGAACCCTGGCTCCGAGGGTTGGAACGCGATGAACCTAACATTTCGCCATTGCAGTGAATAGTGAGGGGGGCGGGGGTGGGTGGGGGGGGGGGGGGGGGGGGGGTGGTGTACAGACCTGGAAGGAGAGGAAGCAGAGGAGGAGGAGGAGGAGGAGGGCCAGCAGGCCCGGGCGCCGCCGCAGTGGGAGCGTGGTTCTGGGATACGCTGCCGCGGCCGCCGACGAGGCGGAGGAGGAGGAGGACGCCATGGACGGGGAGTGGAGTGATGGGATGTGGATTTTTTTTAAATTAAAAAAATATTTAGGGAGAGATGGATTTTGGGGGACGAGAGCTGGGTGTAGGTAGCAAGAAGAATAACGAATCTTTTCATTTTTTTTTATTTTCTGGCCATAACGGTTAACGGGAATGGAGGGCACGTTTGTCGGGAATACACTTCCTCTGGCCTATATACAAATGACACGTTCACCCGTGCTAAAAGAGTGATGATGTGCCAAACGAGTGAGCACGGCAATGATTTTGATTTGGACAGAGGATTTCCTTCTTATCTTAGAGGAGTTGGGTGCAAGGAAAGAGAGATGAGGCAATGCCTAGGTGAGGGCGGAATGGTGAGGGTTAGATAAACACGGTGTGATTCTGAACAACAATGGTTGTGTTACATCTACCTTTAAGTTAAGGTAGAAGAGAAAACAAAGTTTAAGTCTCATGTGAGGTCTATCAAATTATATGCGAAAACCAAAGACCTACGAGAAAGCAGTGCCTTATTAGGAAGATTAGTGTGCTTGCATTGCATGCCATCTCTAGGAAATGTCATTTTCGATGCGCCAGACGACTTTAAAAGGGGGTAAGAAAGCATTCTAGAATCTTTTCATATGTTCCATAAGGTGGAGATGACGATGCTGTTAAAATCCCACAAAGAACATGGTGTAATGTGTAAAGAGTTGATATCACTAACTCGCCAT
This sequence comes from Miscanthus floridulus, assembly GCF_019320115.1. Classification (NCBI taxonomy): domain Eukaryota; kingdom Viridiplantae; phylum Streptophyta; class Magnoliopsida; order Poales; family Poaceae; genus Miscanthus; species Miscanthus floridulus. The sequence goes on from NC_089598.1 coordinate 111,099,735, forward strand.
GGAAACATTGCATGAGAACTGGACAAGGATAGGATGGTGGAAATAGAGGAAGTTTGGTGACATGAAGCGTAGAGAGTGGAGTAAATTGGACTGAGGTTGTGATAGATACAAAACCATATTACTCTGGACTCAAGAGTGTGCTGCTCTTCTTTAGTTAGGCCTTGTTCGGTTAATCCTCTATCAAGGGGATTAGAAGGAATTGAAAGGGATTATGACTTGTTAGAGATTTAATCTTCCTTAATTTCCCTTTAATTCCTCTAATTCCTACCAAATCGAACAAACCCTAGCTTGTACTCTTAAATATAAGTATACCTTGAACCTTACAGCGTATCTACAACCTAACAATTGCCCATCATAGTGTTAGCTTCCCAGGAGGAAGGAATTAGAAAGGGGAAGGGGAAGTTGGAAGAACAGCCAGATGACGGAAGGAGAAGCTTAGTATTCAGTTATTCTCATATGTTTTTTCATACCCCTCGGTCTCTCTCTCTGTTCCTATGTATACCGGCCCTTGGCCATCGGCGTGAGTCTCACAGACGCAGCTGTGCGTATCCTATGACTCACGCCCACTCATCTCCACCAAACCGCACGTTGGTGCGTCGGACGCGACTCCCTTTCCTTGGTTCAGGTTCAGCCTAGTTCACCGAGCCCGTGACACGTTCAGGTGCTCCGTCGCCCTCCTGGTTGGTGGTTGACTTAGGTTCGACTTTCTTGGTGATGCTGACATCCCCTCCCCGACGAAAACCTGCTTGTCCCCAAGTAGGAGCGCGAGGAAACCTTTGCCGGAGAGCTTCAGTGTCTTCCCAGGTAGCAAGAGATGGCGGCAGATTGGACCATTGCACGAGCACCTGGGGAACGACATTGTGGTCGATTGTGTGGATGCGCCTCTAGAGAACCTTCAGTGGTATCTGCAACCCGTCGAGATTGTGGGGAAGATCAACCACTGAATGAGATGTGGGGATCGCCGTCTTGAGCTGGGACACATGGAAAACGGGATGAATGGCTAAATTCTCCAAAAGCTTGAGCTTGTAGGCGACTGCGCCCACGCGACCAATGACCTAAAACGGGCCAAAGAATTTGAAAGCTAGCTTTTGGTTAGCGCGCGCAGCCAAAGAGGTTTGCACATAAGGCTGGAACTTGAGGTACACCCAGTCGCCCACTGCAAATTAGCGTTCGGAACGAGATTTGTCAGCTTGTGTCTTCATGCGCTGCTGAGCCCGGGCTAGGTGCTACTGAATGAGAGTGTTCATCATTGATTTTCCCTTCATCCAATCAGCTAGGGGAACTGAGGAAACAGAACTATCTTCAGAGATCCCAAAGTGGTGCGGGTGATGACCATAAAGGACAAAGAATGGTGAATAGTTCAATGAAGAATGCCATGTGGTGTTGTACCAATACTCAGCCAGGAAGATCCAATCAAGCCACTTAGCTGGACAGGAACTGACAAAGCAACGCAAAAAAGTTTCCATGCACTGATTCACATGCTCCGTTTGGCCATCGGTTTGAGGATGGTAAGCTGAAGACATCCGAAGAGTGACGCCGGCCAAACGAAAAAGCTCTTGGCAAAGCTGACTGGTGAAAACCTTGTCACGGTCTGAGATGATTGACAATGGCAGACCATGGAGACGATACACATTAGTGATAAATGTTTTGGCCACTGTAAAAGCAGTGAATGGATGAGCCAATGGGATGAAGTGTGCATACTTGGAAAAACGATTGACAATCACCAGGATACAATTCTTGCCCCCAGATGGTGGAAGGCCCTCCACAAAGTCCATCGAGATGATATGCCATGCCATACTGGGAACCGGTAAAGGTTGGAATAGACCGGGGTATTTGGCGCGATCGGGCTTGGCTTGCTGACAAGTAGGACATGTAGCCACAAACTGTTGAACAGATGATTTCAGACCAGTCCAGGCAAAAAGAAGCTTGATGCGTCGGTAGGTGGTAGGACAACCAGAATGACCGCCCATTGGGGAAGAATGGAAAGCTGTGATAATCTTGTGTTGTAGAGGCACATCAGGTCCCACCTAAATACGACCCTTGTACCGAAGCAGCCCTTGGTGCATAGAGAAATTAGGCTCAGAGTTTGTAGAGATAGCTAGCTTGGCCATCAGTTCCTGAGCCCGAGCATCCGATGCATAGCTCTGGATGATGGCATCGAGCCAGGAAGGCACTAGGGTAGAAATGGCAGATAGCTCCTCTGGATGGCCAATGCGAGACAGGGCATCCGCAACCCGATTGTCAGTACCCGGCTTATATACTATTTTGTATTGCAAACCCAACAATTTTGTGAACACCTTCTATTGCCATGCAGTGTGAAGTCGCTGATCACTCAAATGTATGAGGCTCTTGTGATCGGTGAAAATGATAAACTCATCGAGCTGCAAATAGGAACGCCACTGATCAACAGCAATAATGATAGCCATGTATTCTTTCTCGTATGCTGACAACCCCTGATTCTTGGGCCCAAAAGCTCGACTCAGAAAATCAAGTGGATGGCCCTCCTGAAGGAGCACGACACCAACTCCATAGTGAGAAGCATCAGTCTCAATACAGAATTGTCTTTGGAAATTAGGAAGGGCCAGCACTGGAGCAGAACTCAAGCATTTCTTCAGAGTCTGGAATGCTGAATCATGTTCAGTAGACCACACGAACAGTGAGTGCTTCTTCAACAATGTTGTCAGCGGCTTTGAGATGACTGCATAATGTCGAATGAAGCGGCGGTAGAAACCGGCAAAACTGAGAAAGCTCCGAAGTTCCTTGACTGTAGTCAGCGTTGGCCAGGAAACTACTACCTCAATCTTAGCTAGGTCTATAGCCACACCTTTAGCACTGATGACATGGCCCAAATAAGAGATCTCAGTTTGCGCAAACTTGCACTTGGAGAGCTTGATGTGCCATTGATCTTGGGCTAGCAAAGACAAAACCAGATGGAGATGATCGAGATGCTCCTCAAAAGACTTGCTGTAAATAAGGATGTCATCAAAGAAAACAATAGCACACCGGCGGAGGCAAGGCTTGAGAGTACTTTTCATGGCTCCTTGGAAAGTGCCAGGTGCACCAGAAAGTCCAAAGGCGACGACCTTGAATTCATAGTGGCCCACATGGGTGGAGAACGCCGTTTTGTGCTCTTCACCTTCCTTTAATCGGATCTGGTGATAGCCCGACAATAGGTCCAGGGTGGAAAAAATACCAAGCACCTGCTAGCTCATCCATGAGTTGGTCAAAGACTGGAATAGGAAATGCAGTCTTGACAGTAAGGGCATTGAGGTATCGATAGTCGACACAAAATCTCCAGGAACCATCCTTTTTATGGACCAGCAAGATAGGCGAGTTGAATGGCGAAGTACTCGGTTGGATTATACCCTATTGCAGCATAGAATCAATCTGAGATTCAATTTCATCCTTGAGGGCTAGTGGGTAACGGTATGGTCGTACTATGATCGGCCGAGCCCCTTCAATCAATGGTATCTCATGATCACAGTCCCTCTTAGGTGGTAGTTGGTCAGGTGGACAAATGACAGAAGGAAACTCAGTGAGTAAGGCACCGATGGCTGGAGGGAACTGACCCTCGGTGGTAGGAGGTTGTGGAGTGATACTGCATATGTGCACCAACAACTCATCATTCCCAAAATCCTCTAATAATGGTTTGCCTTGTAACTGGACCATAGTACCTTTATAAGGAATGACCAACCAACGATGCAACCAGTCCACCTTCATTGGACTGAAGAGTTGTAGCCAATCCATGCCAAGGATCATGTCATAGTGTGTGATGGACAAGACCTTGAGATCATGAGTAAACTAGTGCTGTTGAATAGTCCATACTGTTGCTGGCAATTGTGCAGAACACTGCATGAACTCACCATTGGCTACTTTGATAGTTAGTGAAGGACACTGAACTAGGATAACTGACAGTTGAGATAGTAGGTTGAAGGGTCGAGATGGCGGACTAGAGGGGGGGTGAATAGTCTTTTCTAAAAATTAATCGCGTCGGCTAACCGAAACAAGTGCAGGATTAAGACGATCGGTCTAGCCAAGACTACACCCCTCTATCTATGTTCTCTAGCACCTTCCAAAGATACTAATTAAGCAACAAAGGAGCCGGGCTAGCTAGAGCTCACCTTACCAATTCTAGAAGCAAGGTCACACAAACCTATGCCGCTAGTACTTCAAGCAACGAGGGAGCTCCTACACATGCTAGTAAGCAAAAGCACAAAGCCAACTAAGCTCACTAGCAATGCCCAATAACAAGGCAACCAATGCCGAATTAGAGAGCACAAATACTTAGCTACACAAACTAAGCAAAGTGACTAACAAGGTTACACAAACCTAATTAGCCACGCAAGGGAGCTACTTCTATGCTACACAAGCAAGAAGGTAACTAGTAAGCTACACAAGCTAACTAGTTATAAGAGCAACTACACAAGCACAATGTATATAAAAGTAATCACAAGCTTGTGTAAGGGGATTGCAAACCAACGAGAACAACTAGGTTGACACGGTGATTTTCTCTCGAGGTTCACGTGCTTGCCAACACGCTACGTCCCTGTTGTGTCGACCGCTCACTTGGAGGTTCAGCGGCTAATTGGCATCACCCGCTAAGCCCGCACATCGGGCATCGCACGAACCTACCCCAAAAGTTAGGGTAGCTCAATGACACGCTCAACTAGAGTTGCTCTTCGCGGCTCCCGTGGGGCGAGCACAATGCCTCTCACAAAGCTCTTCTCTGGAGCACCGCACAAACTTCTTGTGGGCTTCGACGGAGACCACCACCAAGCCATCTAGGAGGTGGCAACCTCCAAGAGTAACAAGCACCACCGGCTTGCAACTCAATCACCTAGTGCCACTCGATGCAACCTCACGATGCAATCGCACTAGAATCGCTCTCTCACACAATCGAATGATCACTATCAAGTGTATGTGAGATGGAGGGCTCCCAAGCACTACTACACAAGCCACCAAGGCTCTAGTGTACTCAGCTTACGGCCCAAGGCCGACCATGGCTTCTATTTATAACCCCATGAACAAATAGAGCCGTTACCCCTTCACTGGGCAAAACTCGGGATGACCGGACGCTCCGGTCCGATCAACCGGACGCTGGACCTCAGCGTCCGGTCGTGCGATGCACGCCATGTGTCCCCTTCTTCAAACGTTGTCCGCCCGATCTCAACGGTCATCTGTTGATCAGACGCAACAACTTGAACTGACCGGACGCAGCAACCCCAGCGTCCGGTCATTTCCAGTAAGGTATTAGACATGACCGGACACGTCCGGTCGGTCACGATCGGACGCAGCACCAGTGTCCAGTCACCTCCAGCAACACTGCTCTACCTGCGTCATCACATGTCACCTTGACTGGACGTATACGGCCAGTGTCCGGTCACTTCCAGCGCCAACGTCCGGTCGATGAACAACGCCGGCCCACTGACTGCCACTACTGACCGGATGCAGGACCCCAGCGTCCGGTCACCCCGTGACCAGCGTCCGGTGCACTCTGTGAGACCCTGTCTTTTTGTATAGGACTCCGGTGGCACCGTCGGACTGTCCACACTCTACGGGCGGACACTCCGCCGGTGGAGTTCCTAACCCTTCTCGCCTCCGTTTCATCACCGAGTTGATCCACATCAACTCCAACTTCTTCTCTTTTGCAAATGTGCCAACACCACCAAGTGTACACCACCATGTGTATGTGTGTTAGCTTTTCACAATCATTTCCCAAAGGGTTAGCCACTCAACTTGCCACGCCACTCGATCCTAGCGACGATGCAAAGTTAGATCACTCGAGTGGCACTAGATGACCGATATGCAAACAAGTTTGCCCCTCTTGATAGTATGGCCATCTATCCTAAACCCAGTCATAAACTTCTCTACACACCTATGACCGGTGAAATGAAATGCCCTAGGTTATACCTTTGCCTTGCGCATTCCATTCCATTTCCTCCAATGTCGATGCAACACATGCACCAACACGATCAACAATGATATGATCCACTTCATATCATCATGTGATCACATTGGTTCATCGATCTTGACTTCACTTGCTTTTCACCGTTGCCTTCATCCATCAGCGCCAAGTCTTGCTCAAGCTTCACCGCCACGCGGTCCATCGCTCCAAAGCCTCCGACTTGCCCTTTACGCTTGCAACCGGTCCATCAAGCCAAGCCTTGTCTTGATCTTCTCCACCTTTGATCACATGACTCAATGTCATGTCTCATGTGCAATGAGCTCCTTCATCATCACATGTGTGAGCTTTGCAACATCTCCAAGCCATTTTCACCTTCATGGCATATGTTGCTCACACACATGTATCTGTGGACTAATCACCTGTGTATCTCACATAAACACAATTAGTTCACCTAGGTTGTCACTCAATTACCAAAACCACACAAGGACCTTTCAATCTCTCCCTTTTTGGTAATTGATGACAACTCTACAAAGATATGGAAATTAAGCTCTTTTGGATCCATGTTGCTTGCCCAAGCAATTTTACCATGTGAAAATGATTTTGGACAAGTACCACAAACCCGAGATGGTAGTATTAGCTCCCCCTACATATGTGTTAGAGTGTTTGATTTGAAGGTTGCACATATGCATAGATTAAAATTGTGGGAGAGTAATTTCTACCAAATGATGCTAAGGTGTATAGAATAAACCTTTGAAGCGTGTACCAATCAGAGTTGCACCTTTAAGTTCATCCTTAGCACCATGGTTAGCTAGATATCACTTGGAAATAAAAGCACTAGATACCTTGTGAGATCAACATTAAAAGCAAGGTACTAGCATTACTTGAAAAGCATACCAAGTGTCTAGCTATCATCCTATGCATGCTAGTTATCAAATCATCATTCAAGTTCTACAACTAGCATACACCACACAAGCATGCATATTGAATTTGAAAGCTTATGCAATGCAAGCAAGCACATGAATATGCACATATCAAATGTAATCAATCAAAGTTCATGAGCTTGCTCCCCCTACTTGTGTGCTTCTCTTGTCCAAGAATTTTGATCCATCTCTTTTCTTCAATGTTGCTCTCTCTTTGTCCATATCCATGTCCAACCTCTACTTCTTTGAGCTTTTATATCTTATCTCTCCCCCTTATACAATCTCAATCTCAAAGCTTTCATATCTTTGTACAATCTCTCCCCCTTTGTCATCAATTTTCATAAAAGGTGAGCTTCTCATTGATGCAAAGGTATACGTTTAGGGTAGAAGGTTGAGGCTTGAATCTTGCATTTTTTATGGACATCACTTGATTGTTGAAATGACACTACTTGTAGATACCACTTGTAACTTATACCACTTGTATCTTGTGTAGGGCTTCTTGAAATACCACATATAGGATCTTTGATCTTGATATCAATTTTTGGTACACCTCCCCCTATGTGATAGCATGGGTCATCCATTTGATACACTTGAGCTCTTGTAGGTGAGGGATGCATTCTTCATTTGATGATCACTTAAAGTTGAGGATCACTTGTGGAACCATCATCTTGCATGATTGATACCGTGTGTAGATAACATATCACTTGAAAGAATTTTCTAGTATGGAACCACTTGTTGGATTTATCAATAAGAACCATTTCTTAAACATTTTCTATCTTCATGAGTATCACTTATAGGATATCACTTGTGAGTTGATCTAGACATCATTTGTAGATTCTTGATAAAATACTTGAGTCTAGATACCATTTGAAACAAACAAACTAGATATCCATTTGCATTGTTGTCTTGTGCTCGTACTCTTATCACTATCACGAGCTTCTATGATTTACTTAAACTAAATTGATTTGCCTAAGCTTCCAAGTCCGGTTTGAACCAATGATAAGCTTCTTCACACCTCTTGCAAGGGTTATCTTGCCAATGTTGTACTTGTCACTTGTTAGCAATCTAAATTGAGTCAAGTACTTGGGTTCACTGGCTCATGAACAAATTTATGTACTAACCACTAGATCAAGTAATCATTCAAACAATAGTGGTAGGCTATGAATTTAAGCATTTCATTTGTTATGCATAATCCTATGAAGCATGTACTATATACACTAACCGCATACTAGTAAGGGATGAAATGATCATGCACATTACAATGATACCTTTGCTATGTTGGAGTAGAGGATAGTCACATAGATTCCAATTCATTACTCCAATAGCAATGTGAAGTCCAATTATAAGCTTGGTGAAGACCAATAGATACCATGTTGAATTTCATTCTTCACCCATATGAAATGAATACCACTTATGATCAAGTGCACTTTCTTGTTGTGGTTGACTTGCTTTATCTTTTGATCTTTGCTTGCATGAGAGTATCAATTTGAGAATACCACTTGAAATATCATGATTAGCTCTCTTTTGGGTGTTGCTTGCTTTTCTTGATCAACCCTTTTGATTGCTTCAACTAAGCATCTCAAATGTTCCTCGGATCACCACTTCCATGTTAGCCTTCCAAGTACCATACTTGGTTCACCTACACATAGACGGCAAGCCCCTACACTAGGGAGAAGTGACCTCTCTCCAAGAATCATTCTTGATACTCACTTGAAATGACTTGATTGATTGATCCAAGTGATGGACTTAACTTGGTGAGTAACCTTGATTCCTTCTTTAAGTCCTTTTCTTTCTTCTTGTTTAAGTCCTTTTCTTTCTACCAAATGATTTCTAATGGTCACTAGAACTTAAACTTCAACTTCATCTTGAGTTTGATCTTGATCTTCCAATTTGAGTACCGAAGGTGTGCAAAGTACACTCCACAATCAAATAGCCTTATACTCTTTGCTTGTTGTGCTTCTAGATCATCTCAAAACTAAACTTAGGTACCTCACACACTTGTAACCATGTTTCCAACTTGAGGACCTTTCAATCCAAGTGACTCTAGATCAATCCATCATTTGTCACTTTTCTGGCAGATTTTGTACTCTTCAAAGAAATAAGCATATCTCCCAAAGTACAAATCCAAATACCACTAAATTTGGTGGATGTGTGCAATACTAAGTTATCTAGCAGCTGTAAAAATTGGAGCTTCATTTGACTTCTAGATTGCTACCAGATTTCAATTCTTCCACCACTGCTATATGCTGAAAACAGCTGCACTATAGCTGACAAGATCCACTCCAAAACCGAAGCATTTCTTATCCAATTCTCATGAAAATTGTACAACATCTTATACCATAAGTCTAGAGCATGTACACCAATTTTTATACCAATCCAATAAGTTTTGATCACTCAAACATGGCTAAGATCACAGCTAGCTCAGATTCTCAATTATAGGATAGATTTCAATAATTGAGCTATACTCCATCAAATATGAATCAAACTTGAAACTAACTTGTTTGAATACTTCCATAAGACATATATCCATTCAAACCACTTACTAAAAGTCATCTCATGAATTTATCCAACACAAATCAATCCAAACTTGATTACTAAGCAATTATCCATTCAATCAACTTATAGCAAGCAATTTTACATATTTATCCAATTCAATCAACTCATATGCACCCAAATGAAATGATCAACAAGTGATATACCTTGGTTAGCTCATGATCATCCAACTAGCAAGCTTCAACTCAATTATTTGCAACTTGCAAGTCATCAAATATATCCAATGAATCACCAACAACTTGAAATTGACACTTGTATGTTGTAGCGCATTTGGACTTCACTCAATTTGTCATGGCATTGGGATAATGATCATCACTTAGCAATACTTAGCTCAACTACATGATCAATAAGATGAATATCATTTGAACCAAGCCTCCAATGCCGTTGGTACCTACAAACAATCATCCACTTTTTGATGGTACCCAAACAACTTTGGGTCCTCTCAAGTTAGGAGCAACATACTTAGGCAATGCCTTAGTATGAGTAGCGGGATATTTTGCAATAGGAACCATAGAGGTACCATTACCATCCTTTCTAAGCACATTATTATCAACAATTGAAATAGGCTTAGAAATGTCACCTAGGGGACATGAATGTGCCATGTGTCCCCTTTCCCGGCATGAGTAGCACTTTCTCTTTGCTTTAGCCTTCTCTACTTTGCTCATGTGGTGCTTCTCATTGCCTTGCCTCTCATGGATTGCTTGAGCCTTCTTCTCAAGCTTGGTAGGATACTTAGAGACAAAGTGTCCCACACTTCCATACTTGAAACACTTGATGTGAGCATGATCTTTCTTCTCATCTTCATTCTTGCTTATCATCTTGGCGTCTTGAGTTTGCATTGGATGCCTTGCCTTTCCACCCCTTCTTGTTTTCTTCTTCTTTATCATCAAGTCACCACCATCTTCATGGTTGATCTTGATTTGAACTTGGGGTGTAATTTCTTGCTCAACTTGTGGCTTTGGTTGAGGCTTCACTTGTTGCTTCACCAATTGCTTGGTTGGGCACATTGAGGTAAGATGACCCCAAGTGCGGCACTTGAAGCACTTGACATTCTTTAGCCTCTCTTCTTCTTTTATATTCTTGAGCTTCTCAATGTTAGGGCAACCATTTGCAAGGTGTCCCACTTCATGACACCGGTAGCACATGGTATGAGAGAGCTTTCTTTGTTGTAACTTCTTCATCTTCCTTTCTCTCTTTCTTTCGCCCTTTGTCATCTTCTTCTTGAAGCCAAGGCCACACTTGTCACCATAGTTTCTTTGAGTCTTCAACATGTGCTCAAAGGTGACTTTTCAGTTGTAGCACCTCTCTAACTTATTGCTTAATTTCTTCACTTCACTTTTGAGCTCATTGTTCTCCTTCAAGAGGTTAGTCTCACAAGACATAGAAGTAGAACAAGCATCCATATGTGAAGAGCATGGTATTTCTAATAAATCATCACAAGAGGTGGATACATGCTTCTTGCCTACATCACAAGGGTTAGCAACAATTTGTGATTTATCATTTGATCCATGTGATGAGCTCTCATTATTTTTAAGTTTCTTTGTAAACATTTTAATGAGAGAAGCATGTTGTTCTAATAATTCATCATGAGATGCAAGAAGTGTCTCATGATTCAATTTTAGCTCATCATGTGAAGATTTATAAGCATCAAGTAATTTCTTATGTTCTTCACAAGAGTTCTTTAGAAATAAGTTTTCATTTTCTAATTTCAATGTTTTAGCTTTCTCATTTTCTAAAGACATGGTCATGCTAGCAAGTCTACTAACAAGCTCATCATATGAATCAACATGATCAACCACATTATCAATTGATACCTTGGTGTCACCTTGTGACATGAAGCAATGTGGTGATGTAGTTTGAGAGCTTGTAGTAGCATCTTCATCATGGCTTGAGCATGAACCATCATTACCATCAAGTGTGCATGGGGTAGCATCATCACTTGCAACACTTGTGGCATCATCATCAACCTTGTCAAGTGAACTTGTAGTTGATCGATCGTCATCATCATCACTTGACCATGAGGTGGAGCAATCTTCCACAATCACCAAATTGTGGTTATGCTCAACACACTCATGCGCTTCCTTCTTTGGTTCATCCTCCTTCTTGAATTTACCATCATCCCATGTGGAGGAGTCACCGTAAAAGGCTTGGAGTGCTAGCCACATATCATGAGCACTCTCCAAGTCCCACACACGTCTAAAAATATCATCATGTATAGCATACGTTAGATAATAAAGAGCACGATGATCAAGTTGTAAGCAATCCTCTTGTGCTTGGGTGAGGTTATCCTTATCCAAGGCATCACGAGAAAAACCAACAACAATGATCCACCATGCCTTGGGACCCAATTCACGGAAATGATCAAGCATATGACGTTTCCACCGTGCATAGTGTGTGCCATCAAAAATGTGTGTGTCACAAACAACTTCTAGCCCAAAGTTCGCCATCCTCTTGGGTCGGTGAAGACCACAAATGAGAGACCAGGCTCTGATACCACTTGAAGGGTCGAGATGGCGGACTAGAGGGGGGGTGAATAGTCTTTTCTAAAAATTAATCGTGTCGGCTAACCGAAACAAGTGCGGAATTAAGACGATCGGTCTAGCCAAGACTACACCCCTCTATCTATGTTCTCTAGCACCTTCCAAAGATACTAATTAAGCAACAAAGGAGCCGGGCTAGCTAGAGCTCACCTTACCAATTCTAGAAGCAAGGTCACACAAACCTATGCCGCTAGTACTTCAAGCAACGAGGGAGCTCCTACACATGCTAGTAAGCAAAAGCACAAAGCCAACTAAGCACACTAGCAATGCTCAATAACAAGGCAACCAATGCCGAATTAGAGAGCACAAATACTTAGCTACACAAACTAAGCAAAGTGACTAACAAGGTTACACAAACCTAATTAGCCACGCAAGGGAGCTACTTCTATGCTACATAAGCAAGAAGGTAACAAGTAAGCTACACAAGCTAACTAGTTATAAGAGCAACTACACAAGCACAATGTATATAAAAGTAATCACAAGCTTGTGTAAGGGGATCGCAAACCAACGGGAACAACTAGGTTGACACGGTGATTTTCTCTCGAGGTTCACGTGCTTGCCAACACGCTACGTCCCCGTTGTGTCGACCGCTCACTTGGAGGTTCGGTGGCTAATTGGCATCACCCGCCAAGCCCGCACGTCGGGCACCGCAAGAACCTACCCCGAAAGTGAGGGTAGCTCAATGACACGCTCAACTAGAGTTGCTCTTCGTGGCTCCCGCGGGGTGAGCACAATGCCCCTCACAAAGCTCTTCTCCGGAGCACCGCACAAACTTCTTGCAGGCTTCGACGGAGCCCACCACCAAGCCGTCTAGGAGGTGGCAACCTCCAAGAGTAACAAGCACCACCGGCTTGCAACTCGATCACCTAGTGCCACTCGATGCAACCTCATGATGCAATCGCACTAGAATCGCTCTCTCACACAATCGAATGATCACTATCAAGTGTATGTGAGATGGAGGGCTTCCAAGCACTACTACACAAGCCACCAAGGCTCTAGTGTACTCAGCTTATGGTCCAAGGCCTACCATGGCTTCTATTTATAACCCCTGTAGGACACATGGACGCCTAAGAGGGGGGGTGAATTAGGCAACTTAAAATTCTAACTCTAAACTATGGCCTCTTTTTCTCCCTCTAGCAAAACCTATGCAAAAAATAATCTATCTAGATGTGCAACTGTGGTTTTGCTAGTGTGTTGCTATCTCTACCGCAAATGATAATAAAATAATCAATGTAAATGCGGAAGCTTAAAGAGCAAGGTAGAGATAAGCAAACTCCCGTCGATGACTCCGGTATTTTTACCGAGGTATCGAGAAGCGCGCAAGCTTCCCCCTAGTCCTCATTGGAGCCCCTCACAAGGAATCCCTCGCAAGGGCCAAGCTCCCGGTTGGGTAACTCCGTGGATAGCCTCGGGCCTTCCCCACGCGCAAGTGGGTCTCCGATGTGCCTTCCGGCAAGCCTCTCCCGGATGCTCCCCGCCGTCTTCACTATCAAGCTTCCGGCCAAAACGCCGCGGGCCTTGTTCCCTTCGGTACACGGTGGCGGCCGCACCACAAACGCGGTTGGTGCGATCTCGCAAGACTTCAAGCCCCTCCGATGTACAACTCTTGTGCTCGCAAGCACGGGGTGGCAAGAGGTATGCAAACCTCACTAAACACTAGGCATACACCTAGAGCAAGCGCATAAGCGGTGGTCTAATCAACCTAAGCACTTCGCAAAGCACCTACGCTAATCACCTGATGAAACACTAAGCACTATGTAAGTGGAGATCACTAAAATGGTGTATCAACACCCTTGGTATGTTTCCTCAGCTCCACACTTGCCAAATGGCCAGTTGGGGGTTGTATTTATAAGCCCCACTGAGAAAGTAGCTGTTGGGGTCGAACTCCCGCAAATCTGCTACTGACCGGACGCTGAATCATCCTGACCGGACGCGTCCGGTCGTCCCGACCGTTGTAGCCGCGAACCACCGATAGGACGCTGCCAGCGTCCGGTCGCCTGCCACCGGACGCGTCCGGTCGTAGTTTCGCGCGCCTGGAACCTCTCTGTACTCGATCAGACGCTGTGTTTCTGCGTCCGGTCGGTTGCCGCCAGCGTCCGGTCCTCACGTCCGGTCGCCTGTCTACCGAGCCACCGGTCCAGCGTCCGGTCGTGCTTCCAGCGTCCGGTCCAGCGTCCGGTCGCCTCTGCGAGCTTGTTTCTTCGCGATCTTGCGTACGGCTTGGTTCCTATCTTCATGCTTGGACTTTGCTTGATATCTTGGGTCTTTTCTTGTGCTCCTAAGGTCTTTCTTAAGATGTTGATCATCGGATCATCACGTCACCTTCGTCCAAGTCATGTCTTGCACCCTATTGAAATACAAAATAAACACTTGCAAATTCATTAGTCCAATTTGGTTGTGTTGGTCATCAAACACCAAAATCCAAAGTAAATGGGCCAAGGGTCCATTTTCCTTACAATCTCCCCCTTTTTGGTGATTGATGCCAACACGACCAAAGCAAGCAAATAATTAGAATTTGGAAGTTAAAAACTACCTACTTGCTAGGATGCAATGCAAAGGGCAAGTTTATTTGATACTTAAAGATACCAATTGAGACTAAATGAAAGGTTATCTTGCCCTTGCAAATGTCCCCATGTGGCATTATGGATTCCTACCAATTTTACCATTACTTAGACTAATCCATAATCCACTTTCCTCCCTTACCACTTGTAGACATCAACTTGATGCTTGCCTTTGGTCCTTCAAATTCTCCCCCTTTGGCATCAAACACTAAAAAGGAAGACATTAGTAGCACAAGGGAGGGTCAAATTTCATGATCCTTTGTTGTATAGAGTGAAATGGATCACAAAATTTGACTCTCGTATTATATAGACTAAGCTCCCCCTAAATATATGCATACATATGGTAGAAAGCAAAGCATATGCATAATTAGCAATTTGTTGCACAAGAGAGTTTAATCTATATAAAGCATGGAGAAAGCATATAAATATGAAATGAAATCAACATGATGATGCTAATTGAAGAATGATGCTTAACTCCGGGGACTCCAATTTCCTTACAATGAGACTACTATACATGTGATAGGTTTGAAAAATTGATACCATTTGTAAAAGTGTTAGTCTCAATGCATCCAAGTTGTAGAATTACTCCCCCTAAATATGTGCACACAAATGTAGAATACTTTGTAGAAATCATGCACATTGATTTTGGAAAAAAATACCACTTGAAAGATGACATCTCATGAATGTGAGAATCATTTTCAAAATAGATATTCAGGAGAGATTATCTACAATTTGGACTTTGGCACATATTAGATGAACAATAGTAAAACAAGCTATGTGCCGTGCTCTTAAACAATTGTGAACCATGTAGGTTTGCTCCAAGGGTTAAGAATGAAACCGAGCAAGCCTACCATATGATATACCTAGTGTATGCATGACAAAGGATATAAGAATTCAAATGCAAACATAGGCATGAAGAGTAACTAGATGCTAAAAGATACCAATTGTAGGAAAATTTTAAATCTAATGCCAAGTGAAGTAAATTGAATCTAGTTACCTGACATGGGAAGGGGAATTTGGGTCCATAGTATTCACTAACCCACTTGGCAATAACTTTGTCCAACATGATGCACCCCATGAAATGCACCCATACTTTGCCAAGTCTCCAAATTCCCCAAAGTCCATTGGACTTCTCACTTCCCCCTCGGGATCCAAACCTTCTCGGTGCTTTTCATGTTGGAAATGATTTCCTTTGGCACCCAAAAGCGTTTGACCCCATTGTTGGCTTGCTTGTTCACCTTGATGGCCACCACCTTGTCATTTTTCTTCTTCTTCAAGAGATAAGGTGTGGAGGCTTTCTTGTCCACCTTGTTGGTGTAGGTGTTGGAGAGCTTGCTTGTTTGCTTTTTCTCTTTCTTCTTTTCTCCTCCCCCATTCTTCACCTTGCACTCATAGGACTTGTGGTCTTCCTTGTGGCACACGTAGCAAACCATGGTTTGTCCTTCATCAAGCTTCTTCACTCCCTTGACGGTGTTATCTTGATGAAGTTGGGTTTGCTTTGTCTTGCCTTTCACTTGAGTCAAGTCCTTGGTGAGGCGAACTACTTCTTGCTTGAGTTTCTCATTCTCCTTTACAACCTCTTGGGTGCATGTATCTACAATCACTTTCTCAACACAAGCTTGGTTGCACAAGGGTGAGTCTAAAAATAAATCATTGCAAGAAGTAGAGGCATCCTTTTTATTATGTCATTTCTTTTAGATGCCTTGGTGGGGGTATTTTTGACGGCCTCAAGATTAGCAACTTTATTTGTTAGCTCATCACAATGTTTGCACATGATTTCCATTTTAGCAAGCAAACTTTGATAATCATTTTGTGAGCTAGCTAACTTTTCTTTTAATTTTTCATTTTTCTTTTCAAGTTGCTTATCATTGATTGTGCATGCACTTGTTGTTGCACTAGCCTCAAGTTGCTCAATTTTAGTAGATAGTTCAACATTGAGATTTGCAAAGTTTTCATATTGTTCAAGTAAATTCTTATATGCTTCTTGTGAACTACCTAGCTCTTCTTTTAAAACTTTGAGCTTCTTTTGTTGACTAGTGCAAACTTTAGCATATTTAAGATTTTGTTGCACAATTGTATTGTAAGAAGGCAAATCATCATCACTATCACTCTCACTAGAGGATGAGCTTTTGTTACCTCGTGCCATAAGGCACACACGAGAAGAGCTTGATGATGAGTGTTTGTGCCCTCGCCTCTTGTGATGGTCTTCTTCACTTGAAGAATCATCCCATGATTTTATTGATGTGAGGGCTTTGTTCTTGCACGCCTTCTTCTTTGTCTTGGGTGTGGGCTTGTTTGGACAAACTTCCACAAAGTGCCCCACCTCGCCACATCCATAGCATCCTCTCTTTCTTTGCTCGTTTCTTTGATTGGTGAAAATAAGGTCTTGGATTTGGATGGGCACACCCTTGACATTGAGCTTTTGGATCATCTTCTCCACCTTGTTGATAAGTTTGATTGATTTTTCATCAAGGTCGGAGGTGGAGGAGGAAGATTGATCATCACTTGATTCTTCTTCTTCATCATCATCATCCTCATCTTCATCTTCACTTGAGGAACTTGAGCTTGAGCTTGTCTCAACTTTCTTGCCCTTCATCTTCTTTTTCTCGCTACATGCGAGAGCTTTGCCTTTGCTCGATGAAGAGGCTTCCTCTTGACCCATCTTGTGTGACATTTCAAATGCCACTATCTTGCCAATGACAATGCCCGGGGTCATGGTGCTCAAGTCCTCCATATTGTGAAGGATGGTGATGATGCTTGAATATTTCTTTTGTGGTAGCATGGAGATGATCTTCCTCACGATGTCCGCATCATCTAGCTTTAATAATCCTATAGAGTGGAGCTCATTGATAATTAGATTCAATCGAGAATACATATCACGAACAAGCTCATCTTCATTCATTGTAAAGGAATCATAATTTTGCTTAGCTAGACAATGTTTTTGCTCACGGACATTACTTGTGCCGTCATGGAGCTCTTGGAGTTTTAACCAAATTTCATGTGCCGTATTTAAAGTAAATACTTGGTTAAAAACATCCATGCTAAAAGATTCAAACAAGCAATTTTTATCTCTAGCATTAAAATGCAATTCTTTTTCATCACTCTTCGTGGGTTTTTCGGGATTCTTAATGGATTTCATCCCATCGCGAGTGACTCTCCATACACCTAAATCAACCGCCTCAAGATGGCAAGCCATTCTAGCTTTATAATAGAGGAAGTTAGTGCAGTCAAATTGTGGAGGCCTAGCGGTATCCATCCCAACCACTCTAATTAGCGTCGGCTCAACGGCGGTTAAGCCAAAGGTCCAAATATGAGCCAACCGGCTCTGATACCACTTGTAGGACATGTGGACGCCTAAGAGGGGGGGTGAATTAGGCAACTTAAAATTCTAACTCTAAACTATGGCCTCTTTTTCTCCCTCTAGCAAAACCTATGCAAAAAATAATCTATCTAGATGTGCAACTGTGGTTTTGCTAGTGTGTTGCTATCTCTACCGCAAATGATAATAAAATAATCAATGTAAATGCGGAAGCTTAAAGAGCAAGGTAGAGATAAGCAAACTCCCATCGACGACTCCGGTATTTTTACCGAGGTATCGAGAAGCGCGCAAGCTTCCCCCTAGTCCTCGTTGGAGCCCCTCGCAAGGAATCCCTCGCAAGGGCCAAGCTCTCGGTCGGGTAACTCCGTGGATAGCCTCGGGCCTTCCCCACGCGCAAGTGGGTCTCCGATGTGCCTTCCGGCAAGCCTCTCCCGGATGCTCCCCGCCGTCTTCACTATCAAGCTTCCGGCCAAAACGCCACGGGCCTTGTTCCCTTCGGTACATGGTGGCGGCCGCACCACAAACGTGGTTGGTGCGATCTCGCAAGACTTCAAGCCCCTCCGATGTACAACTCTTGTGCTCGCAAGCACGGGGTGGCAAGAGGTATGCAAACCTCACTAAACACTAGGCATACACCTAGAGCAAGCGCATAAGCGGTGGTCTAATCAACCTAAGCACTTCGCAAAGCACCTACGCTAATCACCTAATGAAACACTAAGCACTATGTAAGTGGAGATCACTAGTGTATCAACACCCTTGGTATGTTTCCTCAGCTCCACACTTGCCAAATGGCCAGTTGGGGGTTGTATTTATAAGCCCCACTGAGAAAGTAGCCGTTGGGGTCAAACTCCCACAAATCTGCTACTGACCGGACGCTGAATCGTCCTGACCGGACGCGTCCGGTCGTCCCGACCATTGCAGCCGCGAACCCCCGATCGAACGCTGCCAGCGTCCGGTCGCCTGCCACCGGACGTGTCCGGTCGTAGTTTCGCGCGCCTGGAACCTCTCTGTACTCGATCGGACGCTGCGTTTCTGCGTCTGGTCGGTTGCCGCCAGCGTCCGGTCCTCGCGTCTGGTCGCATGTCTACCGAGCCACCGGTCCAGCGTCCGGTCGTGCTTCCAGCGTCCGGTCCAGCGTCCGGTCGCCTCTGCGAGCTTGTTTCTTCGCGATCTTGCGTACGGCTTGGTTCCTATCTTCATGCTTGGACTTTGCTTGATATCTTGGGTCATTTCTTGTGCTCCTAAGGTCTTTCTTAAGATGTTGATCATCGGATCATCACGTCGCCTTCGTCCAAGTCATGTCTTACACCCTATTGAAATACAAAATAAACACTTGCAAATTCATTAGTCCAATTTGGTTGTGTTGGTCATCAAACACCAAAATCCAAAGTAAATGGGCCAAGGGTCCATTTTCCTTACAACCCCATGAACAAATAGAGCCGTTACCCCTTCACTGGGCAAAACTCGGGATGACCGGACGCTCCGGTCCGATCGACCGGACACTGGACCTCAGCGTCCGGTCGTGCGATGCACGCCACGTGTCCCCTTCTTCAAACGCTGTTTGCCCGATCTCAACGGTCATCTGTTGATCAGACGTAACAGCTTGAACTGACCGGACGCAGCAACCCTAGCGTTCGGTCATTTGCAGTAAGGTATTAGACATGACTGGACGCGTCCGGTCGGTCGCGATCGGACGCAGCACCAGCGTCCGGTCACCTCCAGCAACACTGCTCTACCTGCATCATCACATGTCACCTTGACCGGACACATACGGCCAGCGTCCGGTCACTTCCAGCGCCAACGTCCGGTCGATGACCGACGCTAGCCCACTGACTGCCACTACTGACCGGACGCAGGACCCCAGCGTCCGGTCACCCCATGACCAGCGTCCGGTGCACTCTGTGAGACCCTGTCTTTTTGTATAGGGCTCCGATGGCACCGTCGGACTGTCCGCACTCTACGGGCGGACACTCCACCGGTGGAGTTCCTAACCCTTCTCGCCTCCGTTTCATCACCGAGTTGATCCACATCAACTCCAACTTCTTCCCTTATGCAAATGTGCCAACACCACCAAGTGTACACCACTATGTGTATGCGTGTTAGCTTTTCACAATCATTTCCCAAAGGGTTAGCCACTCAACTTGCCACGCCACTCGATCCTAGCGACGATGCAAAGTTAGATCACTCGAGTGGCACTAGATGACCGATATGCAAACAAGTTTGCCCCTCTTGATAGTACGGCCATCTATCCTAACCCGGTCATAAACTTCTCTACACACCTATGACCGGTGAAATGAAATGCTCTAGGTTATACCTTTGCCTTGTGTATTTCATTCCATCTCCTCCAATGTCGATGCAACACATGCACCAACACGATCAACAATGATATGATCCACTTCATATCATCGCGTGATCATATTGGTTCATCGATCTTGACTTCACTTGCTTTTCATCGTTGCCTTCGTCCATCAGCGCCAAGTCTTGCTCAAGCTTCACCGCCACGCGGTCCATCGCTCCAAAGCCTCCGACTTGCCCTTTACGCTTGCAACCAGTCCATCAAGCCAAGCCTTGTCTTGATCTTCTCCACCTTTGATCACATGACTCAATGTCATGTCTCATGTGCAATGAGCTCCTTCATCATCACATGTGTGAGCTTTGCAACATCTCCAAGCCATTTTCACCTTCATGGCATATGTTGCTCACACACATGTATCTGTGGACTAATCACCTGTGTATCTCACATAAACACAATTAGTCCACCTAGGTTGTCACTCAATTACCAAAACCACACAAGGACCTTTCATAGGTGCTGGCTGATAAATGATGTGGAGCTACCTAAATCTAGGAGAATCAAGACTGGCCGCTGCTGAAACATGCCTTGGAATTGCAAGGTCTTTACCCCTAGTTGCGCTATAGTGTCAGAAGATAAGCAGTAACAGGTTTCTTCTAGCTCTGGTCCCTCAGTGCCATCTTATGTCGGATCTTCTACTGGTTCTTCAGAGAAAAGAGCATAGAGCTCGTCCAAAACATGGAGTCCCACTTGTTGTGCACACTTGTGGTCACGATTCCACTTCTCTCCGCAGTGATCACACAAACCACGGGCACGCCGGTAAGCCTTGAGATCGACGAGCTTCTTGTCCAGTGGTTTGTGATTCAGCAAAGGTTTGTCCACTATACCAACTTGCAAACTGTCTTGTCGTGGAGGAGGGGAATAGCCGGCCTTCTGATGCCATGGCTTGAACTCACGTTTCCGTGATGACTCCGCTGCCTCTTCCTGCAACAACGCCAAAGTATACGCAGTATCCAAGGAATCGGGGCGCTGAACAAGAATGACAGTACGAATGTCTGAATGTAAGCCATCTAGGAAACGAGTGATGTAATGCAGAGCATTTGTGGAGGAATCATAGGCTGTGAGCTGGTCAACAAGTTCAGAAAAACGATCAACATAATCTTACACAGAAGAAGTTTGGCGAATGCGGTTCATCTTGTGAAGAAGGTATTCATGTTGATCGCGATCAAAACCGGTATGCAAGGCTTGACAAAATTCAGACTAGGTCATGGTTTTTAGTTTGTTAGTAACTGATTGGATCCAGCGTTTGCCAGGGCCAAGGAATTGCATGCGTGAGCACTGAATCCAGACTGAGGGATCAACAGAGTACATGTCAAAGTAATCTTCAGTGCAAGTAATCCATAGTTTAAGGTCAGTGCCATCAAAGGTTGGGAAGGACATTTTGGGAAGCTTGCCGGTGGGGTTACGGTGGGTTTCAGGTGGGCGATTGCGGGATAACACTAAGTCATATGCAGTGCCATGAAACTTAGGGGGATTTGCAGAGGAGTTGTCCATACTCGTGATCGGGGAATGAGCATAGGTTGTGACAACCCCAAACTCATTCTCCCGGTGGTGAGGATCGACGCCGTGCCCGTTGGGCCGAGCAGCCTTGTAGCCAGCAGATGCAGATGCGGCGTGCTGCTCTGACTTGACTGGTGGTTCGGTGAAGATAGCCGGCTCGAGGTGAGCGGCGGCGGACTCAATCATGGATCGGTTCCAGTACTTGTCAAGCTTGTCGATGTGAAGACGGAGGTCGTCGACGATGCCTTGGTGTTCGTGGCGCCAAGAGGTGAGATCTGAAGCGGTCTTCTCAATGGAGCTGAGGCGTGCGTCCTGGCGAAGTTCGGAGTCGATGATCCGCTGCTCGACCGCCGCGTCAGCCTCCCGGAAGTGCTTGTCCAGGACTTCATCCGCTTCGGTGAATCGCCGCTTGAGGAGATTCGTCTGCTCGTCGATTTTCTTCTGGGTAACGACTTGTGCGGAGGCGAGTTTCTGGAACTCCGCCAACAGGAGCTGGATATCCGGATTCATGGCGCCCCGATGTTTGGCGGAACGAGTATAGTGGAAACGGATTGGAGGTCTTGGTGGTGGTGGCGGTGGTGAGGAATCTAGGTCGCGTGTTCTCGACTCGATTCGCGGATCCGGGGATTTACAGGAAATCAATCGCGCAACCATAGCTAGCGGCGGCGCGACAAAATCTACCAACCACGGCAAGTTGCGAATCAGAGAAGAGAAAGGGAACGCGAAGGAGAATCGGAAGGCTCTGAATACCAATTGTTAGCTTCCCAGGAGGAAGGAATTGGAAAGGGGAAGGGGAAGTTGGAAGAACAGCCAGATGACGGAAGGAGAAGCTTAGTATTCAGTTGTTCTCATATGTTTTTTCATACCCCTCGGTCTCTCTCTCTGTTCCTATGTATATCGGCCCTTGGCCATTGGCGTGAGTCTCACAGACGCAGCTGTGCGTATCCTATGACTCACGCCCACTCATCTCCACCGAACCGTACGTTGGTGCGTCGGACGCGACTCCCTTTCCTTGGTTCAGGTTCGTCCTGGTTCACCGAGCCCGTGACGCGTTCAGGTGCTCCGTCGCCCTCCTGGTTGGTGGTTGACTCAGGTTCGACTTCCTTGGTGACGCTGACACATAGTTCCTCTAAAAAAGTTTCGTCTGCTTTCCGAGATTATGGGACATATTACAATTAAGTTCAGGAAAATGTTGCACCAAATTACAATTGAGGTTTGTGCATTGGAGCCAGCACTTGGAAGTTTCTAGGTTGCACAAAAATTAGCATAAAACCGTTCTACTTTCTGAACTTACATTCAGAATATAAATTCTAGAGAGAAATAACAATGGCAGAATAGTATGGTGCAGTACTAGTATGCCAAGGATCAAAAGGTGGGTCAATGGTCAAGTCACTCCTGGGACATGCCTACCTCCTTTCCGTAATAATGCTACTTAACGTGGGATCATCATACATAATCCACATGTGTGCTTAGCAGTGCGAAGAGATGGACTTGAAACACACTTCCTTGTGCCGACTGATGACATCTGCAGGTAGGCTTAGTTCCAACCAAGTTACAGAACTTTTTACCATCCAGTGGGAAATGCAGAATTGGAGGCCAAAATCCTAGGGCACCAAATCCTTAAAGTGACTCGAAACCATTTATAAATCCCCATTACCACCAAAAGTTATTGCTTGTTAATCTAAAGCGTTTCTGGACAGCCTTTGTTAGTGGTTATCCCACTAGAAACGTCGACAACAAAGGAACGGAGAGTGCCACCACGTTGCTTTATTTGGACTAGCTAGTATTACATTAGTTTAAGCCAGCTACAGAGGGAGTATGACCAAATCTGTATGGGCAAGCAATGATCAAACGTCACTTTCTGTCTCAAGATTTTCAGCAATTATAATATATATTTTTTCTATATAATAGCAAAGGTTGATAAAATCTTTCTTGAATTCTTGTAATGATTAGAGTATTTGTTTTCTTCATATTTGGCTATAAAAGTTCAGCACTTGCACAGAACCATGACTAACCGAAAAATGGAGTGAATGACCATGACTGGAACTATTGTAAGTGCAATCTGATGCAACTCAACTCAGACAAGACTTCCATGGAAGAATGGTTGAATTTATGCATATGCCAACTACAAAGTCATCCTCTTGTACCGCTAAACGTAACTGTTACATTGATCATCATGATCGGCGTAAACTTTGTCATGACAACAAAAATTGTGGTCTACTACCTTTACAACCTCCGCATCAGAATCGATCAGTTCATCCTAAATATCCTCATGACCATGCCATGCATCTACCTGCCCCTGGAGCTGGAGTTGTTCCTAGCGCTGTCACTCCTAGGGGACTGCACCTGGCCACGACGCGAGGACGAGGAGCTGTTCCTGGGCTCCCTCACCCTGCTCTTCACAGACTCGATCTTCTCCAGTGCCTCCACCACTTCCTTCATGGATGGCCTGCTCTTTGGGTCACCGTTCAGGCACTTGAGGGTCAGCTGAGCAGCCAGGAGGGCTCCTTTGGGATTGTACTGCCCCTCCAGCCCACTGTCCATCAGCTGGCTAAGCTTCCTCCGGTCAGACAACAATGGCCTTGCCCAGTTTACCAAGTTCACCTTCTCGCTCTGGCGTTTCGGGTCCAACGCCCTCAGGCCAGAGATCATCTCCAGCAGTACAACGCCAAAGCCATACACATCACTCTTCACATACAGGTGGCCTAGTTCATGAAAGATGTGATCACTTATCATTTAGCTCTATGAAAAAATCATATTCCTTATACTGCTTACACAAATTGTCAACCATAAGGGATAAAATGATAGACATGTCGGGGGGAGAAAAACCCTGACACATACCGGTAGAAACATACTCTGGAGCTGCATAGCCATAGGTTCCCATGACTCTTGTTGTCACATGAGACTCCCCACCATCTGGACCATGCTTGGCTAATCCGAAATCTGAGAGCTTCGCATTGAAGTGCTGAACATGATATTGGTGTGTACTGATTATAGTATCCGTCAGGTAACAACAGCTAGTCATTAGTAGCTCTGGAAAGAGTATTTACCGAATCCAGTAAGATGTTGGAAGCCTTGAAGTCCCTGTAGATGATCTGCCTTTCTGATGAATGAAGAAATGCGAGGCCACGAGCTGCACCGATGAGAATCTTCAGCCTGAGGCTCCAAGGCAGCGGCTCGTAAACCGCCCCTCCTGTCAATGGTGAATAATCAGTATTAATATTACGACTAGAAAATAAGATGTTTCACACAAACAAAATACCCTGGATGGCCCAGAAATAGTAACAGGGAAAACAAGTGGAGACAACTTTTTCATCATGAATTTCCATTTTGACTCGGCAAGGATAATTGAAAGCTGAAGCAACAAGATATCGTACAGGTCTGGGCAATTTAGCTGATGCTGACATGCATCCTCCAAAAATGCTCGTTAGTTGTATGGCACTATGGACTATGGTGCTTCATATATAATATTTTAATGAAAATGATTTGTAGATGCAGATGAAGCACCAACATTTGCAAAGTGCGCTACTGCAGGTGAAGTTGGCATAAAGAGTGTTGACCAATGTGACATAAAGAGATGTTTCTGGATGAAATACTATCATTAGGAAAATAATATCTTCTAAATATACTCACTTCGGAACAGGTGGTTCTCCAAGCTCCCCTTTGACATGAACTCGTACACGAGTAGTAGCTCGTTGTCATCCATGGAATAGCCCAATAGTTTGACGAGATTGGGATGCGAAATCCTCCCAAGGAAATTGACTTCAGACTGTATTTGGGAACAAGTAAATTAAACCCTTATATGTTGATAAGACTAAAAGTAGGAAAGATAGAAATAAAAAAAGCACAAAATAAAAAGGTGAGAGTACAGGAGCATGCACTAAGTCCCAACAACTAGATCATTCTGATTGTAAATAAAACAGGAAAGAATACTAATAAATAACTAGACTCACATAGGGATTTCTTAGGTTCATCCTACAAAAAGCAGACCAATATATGATTTAACAATCCATAGAGAGAAAAATCAGTACACAATTGAAACGAGCTGAAAAGGGCAGCAAGCTGCACTATTGTGTAATGTGTAAGCATTCACTGATTCATTTCCCTAGTTCCCCGATAATTAAACCTGGAACCACCTTAGATTGCATCTATTAGATTTTTCTAAAGCTTGCAATTAATAAATAAAGCCTACCCCAACTTGCTTGGGACTAAAAGGCTTTGTTGTTGTTGTTGTTGTCATAGTTGTTGCTGCAATTAATAAATAATAATGTGATGAAAAACTAGAAACTCGGCAGTTTCTGTACCTGCCATTGTTCCATTCCCTGCACGCTCTCAGGATTGAGCTTCTTGACGGCAACCATGATGCCAGTGCTAGCCTTTGACGGGTTGAGGGTCTTCTCATCAACCCATCCCTTGTAAACCTTGCCGAATCCGCCCTCCCCAAGCACAGTCTCAGGCCTGAAGTTCTTGGTGGCGCTCTTGAGTTCGGCAAAGGTGTATATCTTGAGGTTTGGAGACTCAAGAATCTGGCCCTCTGGGTAATCGTCGTCGACGCTGACACCACTAACTGTGGACGGCATGAAGGTGCTGGTGCTGCTAAGCGTTGACAGCTTCCCGGTGGTGGCAGAGCTACTAGTCCTCCTCGATGCAGACATTCCTGAACGTGAGGTAGGAAAAAATGTGAGGTCTTGAGTTAGTTGGATAGGAAGTGAGAAGTTTCAAATGCATAATAATCTACCATGGCATTAGAATTTATATAACAGAGGCTAATTTTGCTCTCCGAGATAGATATACAAGATTGGGAAATAAATTTTGACATTTGGATAGCAAAAGAAAATGATACTCTCCAAGTTTGTAATTACATATAGAGATATATAAGGTGCAAGTACAGAGGCTAGAGGCCAAGGGTTGACGGACCGAGATAAATTTTCTTATACGGTAAAAAAAAGAACGAGAGATGGTCCGTTTTTTATTCTACAGACAAGTCTCAATTGCCAGAGAACAACAAAATAACAAATTAAATAAATATAGTTGCAGAGAGCTTGAAGAATTTAGTTGATTCATCGATTGTCCCAAACATGAGGACTTGGTGAGCACGTGCGCCTTACGTTCAAAAGCATGTGATTCTTGGAAAGTAGGTTTGTTAATGATGTAACAGAAATTTGTAAAACAACACCAAGAAGAACAAGACGACGTGGTGGTATGAGTCCAATATATGTGCGGGTAAAGAGAACAACTGCACGCGATATGCCATCAGATAAACAAAGGCATGTTCCGAGGATGGGCTGCGTTGCGTGACGGAGGAAAAAAAACAGAGGATTTCAGGCAACAACCCGAACAGAACCGCCGGTTGCATTCCAAGGCGGTGCCGGTTGCATGCCAAAGATTGAAGCTTTAGGAGAGAAGAGAGGAGGAAATGCTGGCGGGGGTTACCGTACCAGGAGTAGCGGCCGGCGACGGCGACGGCGACGCCCTGTTGCCGCGCTGGACAAAGGCATCGATGGCGCTGGTGCAGTTCCCCATGACAGGCGGCCGGCGCGCGGGGGCAGGCGGCAGCGGTTGGAGAAGAGAAGAGAAAGGCCTGGGGTGAGGAGGCTCTAGCGGTTGCTGGAGGGAGAGGGAGATTCGATTTGCAACCGCAACCGCGACTGCAACTGCACTGGAGTAGAGCCACGGGAAGGAAGGGAAGAGGAAGGGGGAGGGAGCAACCAACTGCGAGTCTGCGACCGCCGACTTGCGCTACTCGCTATATTGTCCTCTGGCGCGATGCAAGCCACTCCGCCTTTTCGTTTTTTTGTTCTTGCTCGTGTCTCGTCTCACTCAGACTCAAGTCTATCACCGCGGGCGGACGAAGAAGAAAAAAGAAAAAGGAAACGAGAGAGAGTCATTTCTTTTCTCTTCTTCTGCCGAACACAAGACAAATGAAAGCGCGCATGCACACAGCACACCTTAAAAGTTAGGCCTTGTTTAATTTCCCCCTAAACTTTACTTCATATCCCATCAAATATTTGGACACATGCATGAAGTATTAAATATAGACTAAAAAAACTAATTACACAGTTTACGACTAATTTGCGAGACGAATCTCTTTAAGCCTAATTAGTTCATGATTTGACAATGTGATGCTATAGTAACATGTGCTAATAACAGATTAATTAGCCTTAATAAATTCGTCAAGCGGATTACAATCGGATTCTGTAATTTGTTTTTTTATTAATATCCAAATACCCCATGCAACACCTTCATATGACACCCGATGTGACGCCCTAAAATTTTACACCCTGAATTTAAACCACGCCTTAGTTAAATAACTATTTGACGAGTGAGTTCACGGTCTAGTCGCCGTAGGGATATTCACCCAATCAGCTCCAATCCACTCTTGCCCCTTGGATCGCGATTTAGATCAAAGCTGATTTTCTCCCATAACTAACTTTATAAAAAAATCTTCTCGCAACAAAAAATACTTCTAAAAAATCTAGTCTAGATAAAACAAACTTGTTGTTTGTAATGCAAAGAATTCAGAGGACGAGATCCGACAGTGGGTGCAGGGGTTCCCTCTGCGACCTCAACCGCAGAGGAGTAGGCAGAGGGAGTAGAGGCAGCGCAACGAAGGGTGAGCGATGGAGGGGCACGAGCGCGAGAGAATCGGGATTTTTCCTACTACGGTTTGGGAAGGACTTCCGCATCTATATTGAAAAGGCATGGGGAGAAGAATCGTGGATGGATAAAGCGGCCTCAAAAGTGTGTCGTTTGGAGGGGTTGGTGCACTTTTATTTCACCGTAAGCTGGTGGAAAGCGGCTCCAAATAGGATCTAGGTATGCTTTGCTTGTAACACTTCCAACTTGTTCCACCATCAGCTTTAGCTCATGCTCGATGACGGTGCGGGAGGCCAAAACGACATAAGAAGAGGGGGCTAGCAGGAGGAGGCTGCCGTGGCAGAGGAACACGATGGGGGTGAGCTAGGCCACCTCCGTGGTGGAAGACAAGGAGGGAGAACGGTGAAACGTCGGCGCAACTCAGGAGCCCTCCTCACTAGAGTAGAGGAAGACGAGGGCACATGGAGTCCATCGCCACCGAATCCACACAGAGAAGGTTGGTAAGAGGGACGGGGAAGGGCGGGGAAGACCGAATCAATGGGGGAGAAGGGTGGCAAGGGAGGTGAGGGAGGCTGAGTCATCAGAGGAGAAGGAGGGTAGGGTGGCAAAGAAGAAGGATGATGGGAGCAGGATTGGAGCATGGGGAGCAGGTTTTTTTCGTTCCCACCCATAGCGCAAAATGGGTGAAGCGGCAGGGAGTAGTAGCATTTTGCAACACTCTGCCCAAATCTTTATAGTGGAGTGGAACGAAGCATAACCCTGCCAATCTAGGCATAGTCGTATTTCCTTTTGCACAGCCATTGAACCAAAGGTGGGTTTCCCAACAACCTCTATAAACGCCTCCTCTAACCTACTCCACACCGGTGAAGCTAAGGCTAGGCCAACCTCAGCCTTGTCACCCTCTTGCCACAGCCTAAGTAGTAGTTATAGACTAATAATCAATGTACAATTGGTATTTTTTCAATCTCATACTAATTTGTACTCGCTATATAACCTATACAGTATACTAAATGGTAAATATTTGTACTTAATACAGTCTTTCTGTTATTTAATATTAGGTATCTATGTTGTCAGTGACTAATTGCTCTAGCAATTGTGTGCACATTAATCTCTATAATGTAAATTGTCCCCTCTTAAAAGTTAATCCTAGCCCCGCCACTGTCCCATCATCGTAGCCTACAACTATCACACAGAACTCAGTCTTATTGCAAGTCCTGCACCACCTGGCGGTAGCCATCTACCTAGTAGTCATGGAGCCCATGACTATAGCTTTAAAAATAGCTAGCCATATTGAATGATGCCAAAGAAAAGCGAAGCTAAACTCGTTGTTGGTTCGAGGACCACTATTGACGGTAGTTAATAATCATTATAAAACGCCAATATAACATGTATAAGGGCATAAATATAATCACCAATGAAGGTTTAGGGGTTTAAACTAACAAATTCCATGAGTTTTGGTGAATTTGTATTTTCTGCAGGGTTTATCTAGAAAACCGTCAAGATGGACCTACATGTCAGATTTAATTGCGCTTATTCGCAGCGAAATGGACACCAGAAGACTCGGGAGGACTCCACACCGAAGCTGAGAGCAAGACGCCACCAGGTGGGGCCCACCTGTTAGCCCCTCGTTGTTATGTCGGTTCTCCACCGCCTCCTAGGTTGCATCTATGCCATCCTTTAAGTTGGTTTGATCCAAGGGCTCACATTGGACACTCCGGCCTATATATATCAGCCTCTGCCCCCCTAAAAAGGCAGATAAGTCATTTGAGAAGATAGAAACCCTAATCATCCTCAGAGCTCCACCATATTCTAGGGCATAGCTAGTTAGGCTAGGTCTAGAGGGAGGCAAGCAGGCTTCGCTTGGACTCCCGATCTTGTCAAGAGCGTGGTTTGATACAATCTTTGTTCCCCTCTCTCGTTTGTATCTCTATTACTTTTATATGCTAGTTACAACTGTTATGACAATATCAGTATTCATCTTATTCATGTTCTTTATTATAATGTTCATGGTCTACTTTGATTATATGCTTAGTATAGTTGGATTATCATTATGCTCATGCATAAGTTCGTATAGCGCTCACTCTAAGGATCCATGGGTGGGTGGTTGATATTGTGTAAGCGTGGTGCTTATACGTTGTTTACCTACGAATACACCCTATATTCTGGGTCATGTGGTAAATCGTGGATGTGACACTCCCGTTGAGTCCTTTGTAGTCCACTCCTCGAATATAGGCTCACGTAGGGTTCAGTTACGAAGGAAGAGCAAGCTCTGTTCTTAATCTTCCTTAGTAATATCTCTTATGTGTAGATATGACGATGATCTTAGCAATGATTACTAGGTATAATTGCACTAATCAATGCATGCTTTGACTTGTAATTAAGAATGACTTAAGAACTGTTCCTCTAATATTCTACCTGACCATGCTAATGCCATAGAAAGGAGTACTTTGAGTGATTTATCATTATCATTGATAAGATATATATATATATATATCTTATCCTATGACTTACCCCTGTTATGAGTAGAATATTGGTTATGGTTTACTTCTCCTTCAATAGTATAAGTTATCAATATATGCCCATGCTAGACCTTCCTGTGATAAAAATATAAATAACGATACCTGGAATACTCTTGGGTAAAATGCTACAATGGTATATTATCTATGCGCTTGCAGATCCTTTTCATTCATATATTTATTTATTCTTCCTAGTCACATAATTAATAAAGAACTACTTAGTATTATTCTAGTAGTAATGCTATGTAGTACCAATAAGTATCTCTAATATCATCACTAGGGATGACAACCTAGTAAAATTAGGAGATATAGGTTTATAATAGGTGGCTATTTAAAAATAAGTGACACGTTAATAAATACCAACAAGCATTTCTGGCGTTGTTGCTAGGGACTAGATTTAAAACTCTGTTCTTAGTAGCGACGCTAAGAAATGTCAACAAACATTTTTAGCGCCGTTGCCGGGGAAGGTAGTTAGGCAAAGGAAGTATTGATAAACTTATACTTGTTGATGTGATCGAAGATAACCATTGACCTCTGCTCAAACAGGCTTATCCTTGTTTTGTTTACTTGTGTATCTTATGCAGGGTAATGTATGACCGGTTTTGACCTTCCGACAAACTACGTTGAAGATCCAGAAGCATTAATCAGAAGGACTAGAGCTAAACTCAAGAAAGTTCTAGCTTTAAAGTTGGAAGACAACCATATAAGATGAAGTTTAACACCAGAATTTGAAGCCAGGCTAACAGGACTCTACGTGATTTCTCTGCTCCAACTATAGCCAACATCCGTACTAGACCAACAGTCAATGTTGGAGACAATGGATTCGAGCTCAACCCAGCTCTCATCAACATGGTGCAAGCAAACTAGTTTTGTGGAAAGGCACATGAAGATGCGAGTGCACATCTCCAACACTTTCTAGAGATTTGTAGCACTTTCACCATCAAAGGAGTAACCCGAGATATTACTTCACCTCTTCTCATTCTCACTCTTGGGGAAGGCAAAGCAATGGTTCTACACCAATAAAGATAGAAATACTACAAGGGATAACTGCCCCACTGTCTTTCTAGCAAAGTTATTTCCCACAGGCAAGACCAATGCTTTGCGTGGGAGAATTTTAAGCTTTCAACAACAACATGATGAATCTATCCCTGAGGCATGGGAACGCTTTCAAGATTACATTGCGGAATGTCCTCATCATGGGATGGAGAATTAGCTACTCATGCATACTTTCTATCATGGGTTGACCAACAATACCTGTGAGACTTTGGATGCTGCTGCCGGAGGTGCATTCCTATCACTCACCATACCTGCTGCAACAGCTCTTGTGGAGAAGATGGCCTCCAATCAAGGTTGGAATGAAGAACGTGTTCAAATCCGCAAGAGGGGTGGAGGTATGCATCAACTCAAAGAGGTAGACATGCTATCTGCCAATATGGACCTGCTGATAAAGAAGCTTGAAGATCGAGCCAATGAGAAGCAAAAAGTCATGCATATTCATGATTCTCGCATGGCATGTGAAGTATGTGGAAACATTGGCATTCAGGAAACAGCTGTTCTGAAACCCAAGAGGATGTGAACTTTGTCAACAACTACTTTTGTTCTCAGCAGAATCAAAGATGGAATCAGCAACAAAGGCCGAACTACCAAGGTAACTATCAAGATAATAATTTTAATAATTTCAATCAACCACCCTTGAGAGAATTAATTGCTGGCCAATCCAAACTTATGGAGGGATTATCTAGAAAGATAGCTACCAATGATAAAATTATAGAGAACATAAATAATAGAATGGATAGCTTTGCTTCTGCTATTAAAAACCAGCATAGCTTTAATAAAATGGTAGAATCACAAATAGCTCAGCTGGCTGTTGCTGTTCCTTCGTCCCATAAAGGTAAGATTCTGGGGCAACCGAAAGATCTAGAAACTGCAAATCTTATTGATATTCACAATGCAATATATTACTGTATACAACCATCGATGGGAAGGTGGATAGACTATACCTTGCTGGAGAAGAAAAGCGATCCAGGGAGACCTATCACCCCCATCGCCATTGGACCTCACATTTTTCAAGAAGATGTCTGTGACTTCGGAGCAAGTGTCAACATCATGCGTAAGGTAATTTATGATCAAATTAATAGAGATAGTTTGTTGTATATAAATATGCGTTTGTAGCTTGCAGATCAGGCACTCTATTACCCCAAGGGAGTTCTTCAAGACGCTATTATTCGAGTGGGACAATCATATGTTCCTATAGACTTTGTGGTTTTAGAAACAGGTGGAGATATAAGGGCACCCATTATTTTTGGCCGACCTTTCCTAAGCACCACAAAAGCCATCATCTACGCAGACAGTGTCAAGATCTGTTTCACAATCAAGTATAGAAAGGAAAAGTTTTCTTTTAAGAATCGTATCTTACAATCTCCTAGACATCCACAGACGCCATACCTGCCCAAAGAGACAACAGTGACCAAGAAGAAGAATAATAGGAGAAAGAGAAAGAACAAAACTAGGCAACCATAAGAAGAATTAGTCAACATGATCAACACACTCCGATCAGAGTACGACCACCTCCTCGCTTTACCATTCCTTGCTAAGAAGGATGATCCAGGTGTACCCACGATCGAGTGTACCATTGGACAAAGAATCTTCCATAAGATCTTTTGCGACATTGGGTCGGGTGTCAATCTAATGTCCAAGGTAACGTATGAATACTTATTTGGTGATGAACCTTTGTTTCCTATATATATGCAATTACAGATGGTGGACCAATCAATCCGATTTCTGGTGGGAATAGCAAAATATCTCATGGTAAGGATACATGATCACTATGCCCTTGTCGACTTCATGGTTCTAGACATGGGAGAAGAAGAAGACGATACATCCACCATGCTTGGAAGATCGTTCCTCAACACTACTAATTGGATCATCTACGTCGGATCTGGACAAGTCCACTTCTAATTCCCAAGAGAAAATGTACACTGTTATTTCAATAGTTATACCACTTATGAGCAGCCGAAGAAGTCCCGCTCCAGGCGGAGATGTCGATCATCCTGAAACCAAAAGAATTAATCCACAAATAAAAGTTGGGAGAAAGATGAGGAACCTGAAGTTGTAAAAGATGAGCCCGCTCTGCCAAAGTCAAGTCCACAGAC
The DNA here is from genome assembly GCF_019320115.1 of Miscanthus floridulus. Lineage (NCBI taxonomy): Eukaryota > Viridiplantae > Streptophyta > Magnoliopsida > Poales > Poaceae > Miscanthus > Miscanthus floridulus. The sequence continues at coordinate 111,133,648 of NC_089598.1, forward strand.
CAAGCAGGTATGGAAACAAAAGGTAACATCGACACCAGAGTCACAAGATGTGCAACCATCTGAGTCTCCATCGATGAGGCAGGATGATGCACCCAAAGAGTGAAGAACTTTTCTCCAGCCAAGTCCAGTCCGAAGGACTTAAAATCCGAACCCTGGCCGTGAGGTAACATCGATAGTTATCCATATTTACTTTTTAGTATTGCATGAATTACTTTTCATTTTAGCATATTTATTTTTCTGCATTAGCATTGCATTTAGAACAGGAAGATAAAAAGTTTCATGACTGCATTATAGTATTGCAACATAAATCCTAAGCCCCACGTGAGTAATTTTGCGGTGTGTAAACACCCACGAGAAGATTCACTGTGGTGGCATAAAAATTATATATATATATATATATATATATATATATATATATATATATATATATATATATATATATATATATATATATATATATATATATATATATATATATATAACATGCATGCATATTTTCTTTCTGCATTATATAAATAAAAAAATCTAAAAATAATAGACATCTTGCTACAAATTTGCCAATTAGAAAAGCTGTCTAAACCTCCAAGGACAACAATTCTCTGAATGGCTGACCGCTAACCCCTTATCCTAATATGTGCCATGAGTTTTGGTGTTCTTGTTGGAGTATTTTGCAGGATAATCAAGAGTAAAGCCATCCATCCGAAGTATATTTTCCCGAACTGTCACTACATTTGCTGCACGAGGAACACAACTTCTGGACGGATGAGAAAGACTTTTGCTAGTAGACTCACTCTTAGAAAGACTACGACAACATCCAGTTTGGGGGAGGAGCATCCCCCATGTATCTAGCTAAGTATTTCTTTCCCCTTTTTGTTTTACTATTTTTTTAAGCTTGCTTCATATTTGCTAAAAGAAATAAAAGATGCATAATAAACAAAAACAAAATAAAAAAATTATTTTAGGTATATAATAGTAAGGTGTGATCTTAAAAGTAAAAACAAAATAAAAAGTGTGCGTCTAGTTTTCTGTTTTTAAGAAGCTAAATAAATAAACTCTGAGAATAATCTCTTGCAATGGAAATGATGAATAATTGCTCTATCATAATTTCTTTCAAGTATCTAGTTTTCAGCCTTGAATTCTCCTGAGTTTTAGATACGACTGTTTCGATATAAGAATTTACTCTGAACTTGAAACCCGTGGGTAGCATATGTTTGATCTAAGTCTAGGTAATTAACAAATATGATATGAGAATGTCTGAGCTGTTGTTTATCTTGTTCCAAGTGATACTAAAGTTTTGAAGATTTATCTTTTGAAAAACATAAAAATCCTACATGATGAGCTCATATATGACAAAGTTTGAATTCCTACCAGAGCCATATATGATATTTAGATTAGAAAAACTTCCACATATATGTTGCTTGTACTGCATTAAGTTTAGTCAAGCTTCGTTGACCCTTATGAGAGGTTTGCCATGCTTTTAAAATCAAGATCACGTACACACCACCCACATATGCACTACTCCTACACTGGGGGTAGGCGCAAAAAATATACCATTCTATCTAGATCCACCTAAAAATATTTTACTCCTACACTGAGAGCAAACACCAAAAACATGTTCATAGGATATCCACCAAATAAACGCTTCAAGTTCTTGTTGCTATCTCTCAAAAGTTTTGTTGCATAAAAGGGGCATGTGGCTATGCAAAAGTTATTCATAAAAAAAGAGATGAAAAAAAACAAGTGTCCGATATATTTAAAACAATGGGTACTTAGATGCCCGTCCTAAAAAAAGATGAATAAGATAGCCCATGTTCTCTTGCAAAGTTGTTTCCAAGTTTCAAAAGAAAAATATGTTTTCAAGGAGCAATGTAGAATTAGATTAGCCACCAAATATATCCACTACATACATCCATACACATGCATATCTTGATTTGATTGTATGCCTTAACTCTCTCTGGATCCGAGGTTTGACTTTACAATATATGTATTGCAAGTATGCTCTTTCATGCTATCTCCATTCCTATGAGCTCCACATAAGCCTTAGTTATAGGAAGAGAAAGGCATAACACCACTATTGCCTTGCTGAGTGTCCACAAATACCATACATATATTGAGAGACTTGAGAGTGTCATATAATGAAAGCTCTGAGTTTTATTTTAAAAACCTATAAAAATTCTGGAATAATGGTTGAGCAAAGAACTTGAGATATAGTGCTTAACTTGATCGTTCTGTCTTTCAATTGCTCAAGACCCAAGTGAAGGTTAAAAAGCCCCATGGTTGAAGGTAATATGGGTGAATTTGAAAGTGAGATCGGTTTATTCTAATCTAGAGGAGAATTCTTATTTGAACGCATGTGTACTTTTGAGGAGTTACATCAATGTTTTTAAAATCCTTAAACTCTTGATCCATTTACTGAGTTTAGATTTGCTAAGGGGCTAGCAAAGGTTAAGCTTGGGGGAGTTTGTTGACGGTAGTTAACAACCATTATAAACCATCAATATAACATACATAAGGGCATAAATATAATCACCAATGAAGGTTTAGGGGTTTAAACTAACAAATTCCATGAGTTTTGGTGAATCTGTATTTTCTGCAGGGTTTATCTAGAAAACCGTCAAGATGGACCTACATGTCAGATTTAATTGCGCTTATCCGCAGCGAAACGGACACCAGAAGACTCTAGAAGACTCGGGAGGACTCCACACCGAAGCGGAGAGCGAGACGCCGCCAGGTGGGGCCCACCTATCAGCCCCTCGTTGTTATGCCGGTTCTCTACCGCCTCCTAGGTTGCATCTACACTGTCCTTTAAGTCGGTTTGATCCAATGGCTCACGTTGGACACTCTGGCCTATATATATCAGCCCCTGACCCCCCTAAAAAAGCAGATAAGTCATTTGAGAAGATAGAAACTCTAATTATCCTTAGAGCTCCACCATATTCTATGGCATAGCTAGTTAGGCTAGGTCTAGACGGAGTCAAGCAGGCTTCGCTTGGACTCCCGATCTTGTCAAGAGCGTGGTTTTGTATAATCTTTGCACCCCTCTCTCGTTTGTATCTCCATTACTTTTATATGCTAGTTACAATTGTTATGACAATATCAGTATTCATCTTATTCATGTTCTTTATTATAATGTTCATGGTCTACTTTGATTATATGCTTAGTATAGTTGGATTATCATTATGTTCATGTATAAGTTCGTATGGCGCTCACACTAAGGATCCATGGGTGGGTGGTCGACATTGTGTAAGCGTGGTGCTTATAAGTTGTTTACCTACGGATACACCCTATATTATGGGTCATATGGTAAATCGTGGATGTGACACTCCCGTTGAGTCCTTTGTAGTCCACTCCTCGAATATAGGCGCATGTAGGGTTCAGTTACGAAGGAAGAGCAAGCTCTGTTCTTAATCTTCCTTAGTAATATCCCTTATGTGTAGATATGACGATGATCTTAGCAATAATTACTAGGTATAATTGCACTAATCAATGCATGCTTTGACTTGTAATTAAGAATGACTTAAGAATTATTCCTCTAATATTCTACCTGACCATGCTAATGTCATAGAAAGGAGTACTCTAAGTGATTTATCATTATCATTGATCAATACTCATCATATATATATATATATAACTTATCCTATGACTTATCCCTGTTATGAGTAGAATATTGGTTATGGTTTACTTCTCCTTCAATAGTATAAGTTATCAATACATGTTCATGCTAGACCTTCCCTGTGATAAAAATATAAATAACGATACCTAGAATACTCTTAGGTAAAATGCTACAATAGTATATTATCTGTGCGCTTGCAGATCTTTTTCATTTATATATTTATTTATTCTTTCTAGTCACATAATTAATAAAGAACTGCTTAGTATTATTCTAGTAGTAATACTATGTAGTACCAACAAAATATCTCTAATATCATCACTAGCGATGACAACCTAGTAAAATTAGGAGATATAGGTTTATAATAGGTGGCTATTTAAAAACAAGTGACACGTTAATAAATACCAACAAGTATTTCTGGCGTTGTTGCTAGGGACTAGATTTAAAACTCTATTCTTAGTAGCGACTCTAAGAAATGTCAACAACCACGAAAAACATGGTTTCCATGAGTGCTACACCCAAATATGGATATCAATTTCTAGAGATGGATGGTTAAGACACTTGCCTATGAAAATTGTTTTTAAAGTACACTACCCCTTTCATAGTCCCCAATCCGTGCACCTCCACCTCATCGGCTCACCTACTCTGGTAGAATCCACACGTCCCTTTCAACAATCATGCCAAAATTTGGCACTATCTTTAGGTCCTATGATGGTAACCCTACAGCAACCAAATGCCTAACAGTGCAAGCCACCGTCTCATATCCATTGTTGCTCAAATGGGCCTAACTTGCAAAAATAAGAGTTTCTATAGACAATCATTTATGTGATCCACATCTAGAAATAGACCAGTTTGTTGGCCCAATTAGATCTCAGATTCAGATCTGGAAACTACCAGAGGGCAGCTTGGCTGCTTGGATTAAAAGGAAATACAATGGCTTCATTTTTACAATGACAATGCCCTTTCCAAAAAAACAATGACAATGCCCCTACTTTATAGGTAGAGGGCCTCCCTACCTGCACCAGCATATTCTAACCACTAAAGTAGATGCTGAGCATATTCCTAAAACAAGGCTTAGAAGCCAAGGAAAGTAAAGTGCAGAAAAGTAAGATACAAGTGCTTTAGCACTAGGCTTATCTATCAATTCTCACCCTAAGCCTTGTGTCGAGCACTAGAGGTGATCTGTTGTAGCCCAATCCTCTCTCTCATCCCCTGCAACTTGGACTTCCCCAGTGACTTGGTGAGAATATCAGGTAGCTGATCAGTAGTGGTGATGTGGCTAGCCTAGATGCTCCCATCCTCCAAGCAATCCCTGATGAAGTGATACTTGATATGGATGTGCTTGCTTCTTTCATAGAAGATAGGGTTCTTGGCCAGAGCTAGGGTAGACTTGCTATCCATCTTTAGCTCAACCACATCCACCTTCCTACCAAGTTGCTCTGCTAGCATCATTGACAGACATAGGGCCTGAGCAGCTGCAGTGGTGGTGGTGATGTACTCCGCTTCATAGCTTGAGAGGGCCACCACCTTCTCCTTGAGGGACTGCCAGCTAATCAAGCAATCACCGAGGAAGAACATCATCCTGGTTGTGCTCTTGCTGGTGTCCACATCACCGGTGAGGTCACTGTCGCAGTAGCCGATGAAACACGCCGTGTCAGGGCCCTTCCATAGTGAAGACCATAGTCGAGGGTGCCCACCACGTAGCACAGGATTCACTTGATGGCTTGCATATGCTCCATCATTGATGCTCCCTGAACCGGCTCATGTACCTGACGATGAGTGCGAGGTCCGACCGGGTGTGGACCAAGTAGCGCAAGCTTCCGATCAGCCACCGATAATGGGTCGGATTGACCTCCTTCTCCATGCTCTCCTAACTCAGCTTGAGCTTCTCCTCCATCGGGATGTCGGCTAGATTATAGTCTATCATGCCACCAAGCTCGAGGATGCGCTTGGCATAGTGGGTTTGGCAAAGGGCGATCCCACTGGCGTCCTGGTGCACTTCAACACCGAGGTAGAAGCATAGGAGGTTGAGGTCACTCATGTCAAACGCCTTCTTCATCTACATCTTGAACGCCTCCACCTTCTACTCTTTAGCGCCAGTGATGATGAGGTCATCGACGTAGACACTGACCAGTAGAACATTGTGTCCGCTGCCTCGCCGGTACACCACCACCTCGTGCACGCTCTGCTTGAAGCCCATCTTCTTGAGTGTGGCATTGAGCTTCGCGTTCCAGGTGCATGGTGCCTGGCATAGGCCGTCAAGTGCCTTGCATAGGCGGTACACCTTCCCCTCTTCTCCGACAATGGCATAGCCAGGTGGCTAACACACATAGACCTCCTCCTTGAGGTTAGCCATTGAGGAAGGTGGACTTCATGTCCATGTGGTGGACTTGCCACCCCTCTTGAGCTGTTAGCGTGAGGAGGACATGGACTGACTCCATACGTGCCATAGGGGCGAAGGCGTCATCGTAATCAATCCCCTCTTGCTGGACGAAGCCACGCACCACCAGCCGCACCTTGTGCTTGATCACCGTGCCGAGCTCGTCCTTCTTTAGCTTGAACACCCACTTCAGGGTGATGGGACGGTGGCCATCAGGCAGTGGCACCAGCTCCTAGGTGTGGTTCTACTCGATGGACTTGCGCTCCTACTCTATTGCTTCCCACCACGCCAGATCACCCTATGCCTCAGCGTAAGTGGTTGACTCACCAGTGTGCGGGTGAAGAGCCGCTCGGGCTGGTCCAGTGGAGACTATTTTTTGAGGATGTTTGCCACCGTACGATACTGGAGGGGCTCATCGTCATAGTAGGCATCCAGGCGATCTTCATCGTCCTCCAGCGGCGTCGCGTACTTGATCTCCAGTTGCCCTGCATGCGCTGGGGCTGCAGTGGGTGAAGCAGAAGATGCCATAGCGGTTAGCTAGGTGCCATAGAGGTTTGGACCCGTCATCTACCGCCTTGTCCCATGCCCAGTCGTGTCCTTCATTGAACATGACATCACGCGCCATGCACACACACCGTGTCATCGGGTCCAGCACGCGGTAGGCCTTGGACCCTCTACGTAGCCAATGAAGACCCCCGGTGAGCTGCGATCGTTGAGCTTGCTGATGTGGTTCAGCTCCTTAATGAAGGCAAGGCAGCCAAAGATGCGCAGGTAGCTGATTGCCGGGTTGCGCCTGTGCCAGGCCTCATACAGCGTCTTGCCATCGAGTGCACTGGTCGGTGAGCGGTTGAGTAGGTGTATGACAGTCATAACAGCTTCGCCTTGGTAGGTCGTTGGCATGCCGCGCTACTTGAGGAGGGCACACGCCGTTGCCACCATCGTCTGAATGCAGCACTCGACCTTGCCGTTCTGCTATGGTGATCATGGCGTGGAGTAGTGGTGCTGAATCCCCTCATTGGCGTAGTACGCCATGAACTCGGGCACCGTGAACTCTCTGTCGTTGTCCATGCGAAGCACCCAGAGCTTGCAACCACACTCCTTCTCTGTGGCTACCTGGTGGCACTTGATGGCGTCTGCAACTGCCGCCTTGGAATCGAGCAGCACGGCCCACATATACCGGGTGGCATCGTCGATGAGCAGTATGAAGTAGCGCCGACCTCTAGGAGTGGCCAGTGACACATGACCACAGAGGTCACCATGCACCAGCTCGAGCTGCTCGGTGGCACGATAGGAGGCTTGATGTGGGAAGGGCCAGCGCTTCAGCTTGGTCACCACATAGGTGTCGTAGAGCTGCTCGACGTGGTCGACGCAGGGCATGCCACCAACCATCTCCTCCTTGCTGAGCTGCTTTAGGGCTTTGAAGTGAAGGTGCCCGAAGCGCTTGTGCCAGTGCCATGCCTCATCATCCTGATGCGTGGGAAGGCAAAGGGGGTGCGCCACCTGCACATGAAGCACATGAAGCACACAAAGGCGGTTGCTTCCCCGGTTCACCTTGGCGAGAAGACGGTGTCGATGTTTTACCACCGGCAACCCGTCACGGGGTACCCGGGACGGTGATTTGTTCGGAGGGGTATCGGCGTTTGCAGGAACTCGATGGTAAATGCAGGGAGACAATGATTTATACTGGTTCGGCACGCCAGAAAGTCATGGTGCCCTACGTCCAGTCTGGTGTGGATAGTATATTGCGCCCTGCGCTATTTGTTGTGTTGCGAGGTATGTTGTGGTTGTGAGTTCTGTCGGTTATGTGTCGGTTATGTGTATCTTATCTTCTCTCGATCTAGGGACGCCTGCCCTCCTTTATATAGTCCAGGAGAGGCGGGAGTCCTAGTCGGTTACAAAGTAGAGATCCTAGTAGGATTACGTGTAACTAGTTCTAGTAGGATTACATGGGAATCCTAGTTGGACTAGGTCTTCTTCTCTCTTCTCCATGGGAAACCCCATGGGTCCCGTATCGACAAGCCCCCGAGCATCTCATGGATGAGCTTCGGAAGCCTTCTTGTTCTTCTTGGTCTTCGTTGAGTTGTTGTAAATCCATTCCAGGTTCTTCTTGAAGTGAAACCTTGAGATGGTCTTCTTTGTCTTTTCTTCGGCTGATGTGCACTTTTGGACAAAAGTGCACTCAGTGAGTGTAGCCCCCGAGCCTCTTGCTTGTTGGGACAAGAAGCCAGAGGGTCCCTTTAGTCTTCTTAGTTGCTCCGAGTTCTTTTTTGGTGGGTGCATTTTTTCGTAAAAATTGCACTTACTGAGTGTAGCCCCCGAGCCTCTTGCCTTTGCTTGCAAAAGTTGGAGGGTCCAGATTCTTGTCTTCAAAAAATTTTTGGGGTTATGTATCCCGCAGCCCCCGAGCCTTCTCCGAGTACTTTTCTTTAGAATAGAAATCGGATGAAGGGTCTTGATGTGTTGTCTTTGTTGTAGTCTTGAGTACTTGTATTCTTGGTCTTTCATCCTTGAATTCGAGTCCCCGGGCGTAGTTGAAGCGAATGCCGAGCCCCCGAGCTTAGTGTTTGACTAAGCCGTGATGCTCTTCCGAGTTGTTTTTATTCATCCAGGTCATTTCTAGACTTCTCTGGTTCTTGATGTACCTCTTCCAGGTTGTTTGCACTTCGTCCAGGTTCTTTCTGAACTTGTATGTACCTTATCCGGGTTGTTTTCTGATTTGACTGAGCCGTGATGCCCTTCCGAGTTGTTTTTATTCATCCAGGTCATTTCTGGACTTCTCTGGTTCTTGATGTACCTCTTTCAGGTTGTTTGCACTTCGTCCAAGTTCTTTCTGAACTTGTATGTACCTTATCCGGGTTGTTTTCTGATCAATTCGGGTTATTTCTGAATTTGTCTTGGTACTTGCAGCACCTCTTCGGGGTTGTTTTATGATCGATCCGGGTTCTTTCTGAATCTGTCTTGGTACTTGCCGCACCTTGTCGGGGTTCTTTTTTGATCAAACTGGGTTGTTTCTAGACTTCTCTGGTTCTTGATGTACCTCTTCCAAGTTGTTTGCACTTCGTCCACGTTCTTTCTGAACTTGTGTGTACCTTATCCGGGTTGTTTTCTGATCAATCTGGGTTCTTTCTGAATTTGTCTTGTTACTTGCAGCACCTCTTCGGGGTTGTTTCTGATCAATCCGGGTTCTTTCTTGTCTTGATTTCTATTCCCAACTTATCTGGGTTGTTTTTCTTCAATCCGGGTTCTTTCTGATCTTGTCCTGGTTCTTGCCGCACCTTGTCGGGGTTCTTTTTTTATCAATCCGGGTTGTTTCTGGACTAGCTCTCAGGAGCGTGCTTTCCTGATCTCATGGTACCGATGTAGCTCCCCTGCATGTTAAACATAAAAATATGTTGTAAATGACATTCCGGATATGAAGTGGGGAGCATGTCCCATATTTGAATAATCAATCAGGGGCGGGCCCCTGCATTATGAAATGCATATAAACTTTTTGCGTCTTGCTCTTGCTAGGCCATGCAAATTCCTCAGTTAGTGTCCTATTACGTTTAAGCACTTGAATCTCTGGCGTATGGTTCAGAGGTTCATGACGTGACCATGTGAGCGTGGCACTTGGTTCATGACCGTCCATGTGAGTAGACAAGCTTCACGGATTAAGGCGTGTTCTACCTGAGGAATTCAGTGACCGTTAAGAGAAGACCTAGAGCACTATGTTTGCTCGCATGATGATTTTACTTAGAGCACTATGTTTGCTCGCATGACGATTTTTTATGTCTTCCCTTGCTAGGTCGGTTAATTTCCTGGGTAGTAGCCTGTTACGTTTAAGCACTTGAATCTCGCATATGGTTCAGAGGTTCATTGACGTGACCACCCGTATGGTTCAGAGGTTCTTTGACATGACCATCCGTATGGTTCAGAGGTTCATTGACGTGACCATCCATTCGAGAAAACAAGCTTCACGAATTAAGGCTTACTATTCGAGAAAATTAACAGCCGTTAAGGGAAGATGATATGGCCACAGAGGCATATGAATAATATCCGGAATATATAAAAAATGAGACGTGACTTAGCTTGGTTCGTGGCTGCGTTGTTGACCACCGCAGCCGGGTAGTCGGTCGGTGTGGCAAGTAGTCAGTTTGCAGCCGAGTTGTTGGTGTAGCATCCGAGCTGATGGAGGCGGGGTCGACAACTTGCTTGATGTAGTCGAACAGCATGATGAAGTCGTCGGACAGCTCGTCCGAGTTGTTTGCTGATGAGTTTAACCAAACGAGTGACTGTCATGTCGAGTACTCGAAACAACTCGGAACGTGTTGCCGGGTTCCCAGAATTTGGTTGCTTGCTCGTGACTTGTCGGCTTGCTGTAGGTGGTCTTCTCTTTATTGACCGTATAGCTTGTATTTCTTGACCTTCTCTCGTATGAGTATGTCGTATGTATAAATCAATGCACCAACACCTTTGGCTTTGCTTGCTTGCTTCCTTTGTTAGCTTCTTGCATGTCCGTGATGTATTCGTATACGAAGTTGACTTGGAGACGGGGGTGTGCGCGTGTATGCACGGGTTGATCCATTAATTCCGTATATCCTGACTGACTTGCATGTCGTTATCCTTTTCTGTCCAATCTCATAGCTTGTATATCTCTTGGATATGTTGCTTCATAATTGGCCCACACGTTGTCGGCTTTGTGTGGGAGTAGGACTCTTCTTGTGTCGGAGTTGGACTTGAATCCGCATATAGCTGAGTTGTGATGGAGTCTGAGTTGCAGTCCGACTTGTACTTGTATTAGTCATGTTTGATGCTGGTTAGCGTGTAGTAGGAACGTGATACAGTCATGCTTCTACTGGGATCTCGCTGAGTTGACGAAGTCGGAGTAGATGTTGACGAAGAGGTCTCGTGCTCGCACGAATTGATGCTGATGCTGAACGTGAATACGGCGGTGCGACGAATCTTGATTTTGAGGTCCACCGAGCTCTTGAACGCAAAGCGCCGAGAACCCCTACCTGGCGTGCCAGCTATCGATGTTTTACCATCGGCAACCCATCACGGGGTACCTAGGACGGTGATTTGTTCGGAGGGGTATCGGCGTTTGCAGGAACTCGATGGTAAACGCAGGGAGACAATGATTTATACTGGTTCGGCACGCCAGAAAGTCACGGCGCCCTACGTCCAGTCTGGTGTGGATAGTATATTGCGCCCTGCGCTATTTGTTGTGTTGCGAGGTATGTTGTGGTTGTGAGTTCTGTCGGTTATGTGTCGGTTATGTGTATCTTATCTTCTCTCGATCTAGGGACGCCTGCCCTCCTTTATATAGTCCAGGAGAGGCGGGAGTCCTAGTCGGTTACAAAGTAGAGATCCTAGTAGGATTACATGTAACTAGTTCTAGTAGGATTACATGGGAATCCTAGTTGGACTAGGTCTTCTTCTCTCTTCTCCGTGGGAAACCCCATGGGTCCCGTATCGATAGACGGCGACCTCTATCCTAGATGTGTAGCACATTGTCCTTGATCTCCACCCACGAGTCGTTCTCATCCAGCTGCCCGACGCTGATGATGGAGTTCCTCAAGGCTGGGATGTAGTACATGTCGGTGAGGAGGCGGTGTTCCCCCGTCTTGGCCTTGAAGATGATCGAGCCAACTCCTTTGATCTCGATGGCAGAGACATCATCAAACTTGATGGAGCCCTTCATGCCGGAGTCCAGGTCAGAGAAGAACTCATGTCGACCAATCATGTGGTGCGTAGCACCAGTGTCGAGGTACCAACCGTCAATCTTGTCATCGTCGGCGCCTTTGCTGACAAAGGGGAAAGCTTGGACCTTTCACCCCCTCTCCTGCTTCTGGCTATAGCTCGATGCACCCGTGCACCAGGAATAGGGTAGCATCCTGCTCCTCTACTTGCGCGACGTGAGCCTGCCCACCACGGTGTGAAGGAAGATGGCAGTCCTTGGCCCAATGGCTAGACCTACAGCAGTTGTTGTAGGTGTCATCCCGGGACGCCTTGTGGTCGCCGCCGCCGCCTCTATTAGCGCCAGCCTGGCCCTAGGGCCCTTTCTCCTCCTCCTTCTTGCCACCACATGGATGTCAGCGACATTCCTTGGAGGAGTCGGACGAGCCAGATCCTTCCTTCTTCTTTTTGAAAGCGCGCCACTGCTCCATTATGTACAGCAGCTTGCCTCCGGTGGCACCTGGCTCAGCGTGAGGGCCCTCCTCATAGCCCTGCACCACCTTGAGCCTCCCGGTCATGTCCTCGACGGTGAGCTGCTCGAAGTCGAGGAGCATCTCGATCGACATGACGATATGCGCATATTTCATCGGCATGCAGTAGAGGAACTTCTCCACCGCACGCTCCTCAATGAGGTCGGAGTCGCCATTGCGCGCCATCTGCTCCATCAGGTTGGTCAGGCGAAGGGCAAAGTCTTCGACTTGCTCACCAGGCTGAAAGGCGAAGCCTTCCCACTCCGCTCGGAGGCGCTGCAATGTTGCCCGATGCATGCGATCTCCACCGATATGTGCCGCGACGATCGATTTCCATGCCAGCTTTGTCGTGGCCTTGTTGGCGAGGGAGGCGCCGAGCTCAGTGGGGACAGCGGCGCACAACGCCTCTAGTGCTCGACGATCATCGTCGTAGCTGACGCCATCGACGTGGACCGCCTCCCACAGCCATCGAGCCTACAGCTTGACCTTCATTAGCAGGCTCCACTCGTGGTAATTCGAGTTGGTGAGCATCGGCCATGGTGTTCCCGCTCCGGAGTCATGGTAGACTGTCTGCAGCACCGGTGAACGGTCGTGCCAACCACAACACCGCTCTAGTGACGGCGATTGGCGACGGCGCCCGACCGGGCTATGTGATCCTCTAGCTGGCTCTGGCTACCGCTCCATCTCGGCGCGCAGCACCACAGCTGCAGCCACCGTGGCCTGGGCGCAGCCACTGCCTGCCTGGCCGTCTCGGCCGCCGCCGTAGTCGCTGCCTCTGCATCAGCAAGGCGCATCGTGGGATCGTTGATCACCGCACCGGCAGCCGCGGCAGTGCTCTCTCTCTCTCTCTCAATCTCGCTGGCGGTGGACATGGCTGCTCACTCAATAACCCTAGCGGCCCCGATACCAATTGTTGGCACGATTGGATCTCAGATTCAAATCTGAGAACTACCAGAGGGCAGCTTGGCCCTTGGCCACTTGGATTGAAAGGAAATGCAATGGCTTGGTTTTTACAATGACATTGCCCCTGCTTTATAGGCAGAGGGCCTCCCAACCTGCTCCAGCATATTCTAGATGCTGAGCATATTTCTAAAACAAGGCTTAGAAGCCCAGGAAAGCAAAGTGCAGAAAAGTAAGATACAAGTGTTTTAACATTAGGCTTAGAGCAACTCCAACAGATGTGCTAAAATAAATAGCCAAATTTTATAGTTTAGCTATTTTATAAAATATAGAACTCCTCGAAAAAGAAGAGTTTTCCAACATACTTGCTATTTCTCATCTTGTATATTAAAAAATTGCCATGTCACCAACTACCACGAACCTATTCCTGGCGTTTGAAACTTTCCACGGACCTATTCCTTCAGACTCATCCACAGCAATGTCCTGGCGGCTCTGCTCCTTCGCGTGAATAGAAGACTCCGTGCGTTCTGGGCTTCTGGCAGCGACATCGCCATTGCGTGCATCACCGGCATGAGACGCTGATCTTGGTGGCGACAGGCTGCTGCTACCCTGTAGGTGTTCCGACCCATCATCGTGTATGTTGCTTTGCTTGATATCAGATGAGTAGATACATTGTTCATGCATCAACATATATATATATGTGTGTGTGTGTGTGTGTGTGATGGTGCAGACATCAAAAGCAACTCCTTTACATAATAATATAGATAACAAGGTTCATGCAATCACCTCGCTAAGAATTAGTTTTAGTTGCACTTCTTATTAGTTATGGGGCCCATCGTAGTAGTGTATAAACGTCACCAAGAGAGTAACTTAACACATCATCCACAATTGACAAAAATACAATTAGTTGTGCCCCCGTTTGCTGATCTGAAACTTGACTGAAAAATAATGTTTCGGCTGAATTATTGTAAGAGAAAAATACTATTCAGCTGATTTGGTAAACAGTACACTGAGAGGGGGACCAGCCGTATGGCTGGTCTGAACCAGACCAGCGAACCGCCCTGTCCCGCGAGTGGAAACCGCCGGCAATTGAACTACGGTCGGTTAGTCGGTGAGCAAGTTTGTCTGCGTGTTTCTATGGCTGCTCCTGTACGTGCTGCTTCTTGGGTCACACTGACCGGCAAAGATTGACGCCGAGTCGTGCATACACACACTGTCTGCAGTCTGCTGTGCTCTAGTCAGTCAACCACACATGAGAATATGAGACCGCCAGGCAGAACTCGAGAGGTTTCTCACTTTCAATTCATGACTAATGGTCTGCAACTAAGAAAGTAGAGGCCACAGTGTCCAATGACCTGGATAGATGCGAGGCAAACTAGCGTGAATAGACGTGGCCAACACTTAATTGTCAGTATCAACGCTACCACATAATTGGATATCACTGTCGGTGTCATCATTGCCGGATTTTAAAAAACCAACAATGATAGTCTATCACTATCGTTTTTTTGGCTAAAACCGACAGTGATAGGACCAACCGACACTGATATTCGGGTCTTCAATGTCGGTTCATATCACTGTCAGTTTTAGACAAGAACCCGTAGTCATATTGGGTTATTACTATCGGTTTTTGCCAAAAACCAACACTGATACTATCACTGTCGGTTCGTGGCTTGAACTGACAGTGATATACTGCAAGAAAAACTTCATAAGTTTCTCATATGTCGTCCGATGAAGACGAACTTTATATCAAAGTTGCAGTACTCGACGAGATCTACAACTTTGTAGTTTAAACTTTTTAATTTGAGATTATTTAGATGTCCAAATATTTTCATTTGAAATCATCTATCTCACGAAAATTACGTTTGATTTCTAAAATTTAAAATTTGAATTTTTCAAAACGACCTTGGATAGAGAAACGCCCAAAACAAAAGTTGAATATCTCGAAAAGTTATACAACTTTATAGTTGACAACTTTTTTCAATTGAAATCATTTAATACTTTAAAATGTTGTTTGAAATTAAATTTGAAAATTATCGAAGAGCTTTGATTTCTCTTTTAATCTCTGGCTAAAATTTATAACTAATTTTTCTCCCTCGTACTAATTTCAAATTTGATGATTTATTTCCTAAAAATTTCTAAAATCATGCTCTATCAATTTATTATGTTCTTACAGCTATTATTTTGTCCATCTTTTCATGTGGCTGTGTTTTATCTATTTGAATTTTGAATTTAAAAAAAATAGCAACTTCAAACGTCATTTTGGAGCACTAAATGATTTCAGCTGAAAAAGTCATGAACATAGAAGTTGTAGAACTTATCAAGATTTACAACTTTTATTTTGGTCATTTCTTCATCCGATAAAGTGGTAGTAACATTATTCACAAATGTAACATTAGTGAACAATATTACTACCACTATTGTCGGATGAATAAATGATCAAATGATTAAAATAAAAGTTGTAGATCTTGGAAAGTTATTAAACTCTGTAGTTGACAACTTTTTTATTTGAAATCATCTTATCCAAAAAAAACTACGTTTGAATTTCTAAATTTTGAAATTCAAATTGTGTAAACGACCTCGGATGGAGAAACTACCAAAATAAAAGTTATAGATCCCAAAACGTTATGAAATTTTGTAGTTGACAACTTTTTTATTTGAATTCATCTTATCAAAGAAAACTACGTTTGAATTTCTAAAATTTTGAAATTTGAATTTTTAAACGACCTCGGATGGACAAATAGCAAAAATGAAAGTTGTAGATCTCAAAAAGATATAAAACTTTGTAGTTGACAACTTTTTGATTTGAAATCATTTGTCATATAAAACTATGTTTGAATTTTTCAAATTTGAAATTCAAATTTTGTAAATGACCTCGGATGGAGAAACTACCAAAATAAAAGTTGTAGATCCCGAAAAGTTATAAAACGTTGTAGTTGGCAACTTTTTCATTTGAATTCGTTTAGGATCCCAAATACTTATTTCAAAATCAGATGAATATAAAATGGCTAGGACGAAAATCTCATTTGGACATGAACAGCTTGCAGGTGGAGTGGTTAGGGGCTGAAGATGTGAAGCAAGAGGTCAGGGGTTTGAGCGTCGGTGGTCGCGAAGCGCGCGGTGTTCGCGTGAAAAATCGTGTGACTCGTGACTCTCCTAGAATTAAAAAAAATCCTATTTTTCAGCCTGTTTTTTGGATTTCCTGAAAACCACATCACTGTGGTTCATAAGAACCGGCAATGATGTCAATCCCACATCACTGTCGGTATGCCACTGCCGGTTCAAAATCCGGCAGTGAAGGGGGGTTTTAAACCGATAGTGATGTCAAGATCTGGGGTAGTGCAATATAGTAGAGACTTGCATCATATTTCTTCTGTCCCTAAATATCTGTCGTTTTCGCTTTCCGATAAACAACTTTGAATAAATATATATATAATATTAATATTTATGGTACATGATTAGTATCATTGGAAAGATATTTGAATCTAGTTTTTTAATAAATTTATTTGGAGATTTAAATGTTGCACATATTTTCTATAAATCGAGTTAAACTTGTGGCACGCACACCAACAGCGACAATTATTTAGGGATGGAGGGAGTACAAACTAATAGCCATAGCTATTCTCATACACATCCACTGACTATGGGGATAAGAGCATATGCTCTAAGGGCATATTTAACTTTACCCTATTTTTATAGACAGTCTGATGGTAGAACATGGTAATGGTAAATATATAGCGTTTCACACAATCACAAATCACTACTAGAGAACAGACTTTAGAACGATGTCCCAATTTAGCATTAGCCTTGGTATTTTTTGCCCCCGGGACTAAAGGACCCTTTAGTCCCGGTTGGTAATACCAACCAGGACTAAAGGTCCCTGCCCAACGGTCGTCCGCGGTGCAGGGATCTTTAGTCCCGGCTGGTATTACCAACCGGGACTAAAGGTTTACCTTTAGTCCCGGTTGGTAATACCAGCCGGGACTAAAGTTTTTAGTCCCGGTTTGGGTTATGCCCCGGGAATAAAGATTAATATTTAGTCCCGGTTTGGACCCCTAACCGGGACTAATTATCCCGGCCTATAATTCTGCTCAATTCTTCCTCCCCGAGCCCGAGCCATTCCATTATTCAAACTCACTGCCTCTGTTCTTCAGCTTGCTGTTGTTCTTGCACTCTCCCCCTCCATTGGTGTTGCTCTTCGATTTTGGAGGTAACAAACTTAATCCTCTTATGTTTTATCAGTAGCTTATCTCATTTTGCGATGTAGATGCATGTGTAACTTTATATGTTGGACTTTATTATGATTTTATATGTCATTTTTAGCTCAAAATCACATGATGATTTGCATATATGTTTGGATAAACAAAAGTTAAATTAGTTCATCAAAATCACGCCTCGCTCGTCCTCGCTGGAGCACGCGCCATTCTCGTCCCCGGTGGCTTACGTGATCTTAGAATTAATTTTTCCATGAAATGAAAAACTTAGAAAATTGTTAGAAAATTGTAGAAAATCCGTACTAGTTGAACTTGCGGACCGTGTTCATGTCGGCGAGCATGTTCTCTGCCGAGCGGTAACGGACGTCAAGGAGGAGCTTTGATTCTACGAGGGAGAGCGGCAACGGTCGTGGAAGACCGTGTTCCCTTTCTCGTAGAATCAGAGCTCTTCCTTGGCACTCATCATCATATGGGAGTTTTAAGAAAAATTTTGTAGTTGGTATTTTTAGTGTATGGATTTTTCGGGTTGTTACACCTGTTTATGTGATGTCTTGATACACACCCCACCAGCTGAACCTAGTAAACCATCCCAAGGGGCCACGGTGGGCAACAGGTAGACTGGAGCAGGACCTTCGCATAGTCCCAGGTCCGGTCAGCACGGCTCATAGGTTGAGGTCCAGAGGACCTGGTGGCATTGTATGCCACGTAATGATGCATCTATTTCCTAGGATAGTGTCCATTTGTGGACGTAGTATGACCCCTGTTTAGACCCCAGCCGTATCTGTGGATGGAACTAGGGAATGTTGTCTAGAGATAGACACCAGTGGGTACGAGTCTCGTAGGTTAGTACCGCCTTTAGCGGAGGTATGGGCTGATCGAACGTATGGGTAAAGTGTACACCTCTGCGTAGAGTCAAAAATCTATCTGGATAGCCGAGGCTCACGGTTACGAGCCCACATAGTCAAAGCTCCTGTCGATTAGCGATAATGTGTTTCATAGCTTGGGTGTTGGTGAGGTAGGGCTGAGGCCCCAAGAGAGTAATCTTGAAATGAGGTGTAAGCTGGCCCAGAAGGACCCTGACGGCCTCTAGAGCTTCTTTAAAACTTGGGAAGTGGTAGGGGAGGTAAGATTCCCCCTCCAGGGCCAACAATATAATAAAAATGCCTTCTTCCTCTTCTTCTTCTTCCAAAATTCCACCTCACCTTGCATTGAATAGGTTTATTATCAAACCTCATACTCTTCCCTTGATCTCCCCAGCATCTAATATAATTTCAACACTACGATTTGCTGAGTACCATTCATAAGTGTACTCAGGCTTGCTTTCATTGTGCAGGTACAGGTCTCCAGGTGTTTCAACCATCTTGTTAGTGGATGGGCACCTGCGCTTCTCTTCGTTGCGTTAATGTGAATTTGATTTCTTATTAATTTATACGTCTTTAATTGCTTAAATACTGAACTGTGATGATAACTGTATTAGCCTACTGATCTAGGGACTAATACAGGCGATCAGCGGGACCTTCAGAGTAAGGCCCCCACAGGTTAAGCTTTTAGAGTGGCATAATCTAGAGACTAGAATTGTAGATGTAAATCTACACAAGAATGGTGTTTTTCAGTTAAATCCATGTAGGTCTTCGTCACGAAGCAAAAAGTGAAAAAGCTTGCGGCACATGGGAGAGCTTTCCTCTGCTCCTTCCTCGGATCTGTGGGCCTAGGGCAGATTTGCCCCGTGTAGGCGTGCGCGCGCAAAGAAGACTGCGGCTGAGGTAGACGAGGTCGCAGAGGATTCACTGCTGGGAAGACGGGCCCGTCGAGGGGCGTCCGCCGCTGCCGCTCGCGGAGGAGCCGTCGAGTCGCGCGCAGCCACGGCCGCCGCTGCCAGGGCATGCGCGGAGGTGCCGGAGAGGGCAAGCAAGGGCGGTGTGGAGGTGCGGCAAAGGCCTGCGGCCGCCACGACGGCGCTTCATGCCATGTGCGAGACCGGGAGGTGGGAGGCCGATAGGCGTGTGCGGTTCTGTGTGTGTTGGTGATAAGGTAGAGAGAGAGAGAAAGAACAAGAAGAAAGAGGAAAAATAAAAAAATGTATTTTGGACTTTTCATTCTTTTTAACTAGAAGAAAAATCTATTTTACCAAATGTTTTTAAAAATATTGTGGTTATATATAGTGTATGTCTTATATTTATTGGTTGAAAAAATATTGTAACAATGTCCATCTTATTTATGCTTGATCCGTTTTCTATGAAATAGAAACAAAATACTATATAAAATGGTATTTATGGTTGATCTTGGCTAAATGCAAAAACATTAAACAGCTTGCAGATAACAAAATACAGTCTATTGTACGCCCCGTGCTTTTAACTGTCTATGCTTAGATTCAAAAATATTTCAGACATGAGGATGTCTGTGGGTTGAACATGCTTAGCCGATCCATCCTGATACATAGTAAGCGAGGCCTTTAGAATTCGTGCATTGGAGCAATTTGTTGATGAGTCACGACAAGCATTGCTTGAATCACGTGAACGAGAAAAATCTCTTGAGGCAAGAATGCAGGAGGAGATCAAGAGGCAAGTGCAGCTAGCAATGAGTCAAATGCAATCGCAATCAACGCCGGGAGTCACCATTAGCCCCGTTGGTCAGATGAAAAGCAGTTGTGCTTCTACGGAGCTGCCAGTTATTCAAGACGACGCTGGGTTGCGCTTCCCTGTTGATGACATTACCGAGCCTCTAACAAAATGTGAGCTGCACATTCCAGATGGTAATGCATCAATCATGGTGGCTGTCGGGGTTGTATCTCCAATAGACCGAACGAAGACACCAAGAATCCATGGGTCAGTTATTCAACCTGGATATGCTAGCGTCTCGGTCGATAGAGTGCTCAAAGGTTACAGCAATGTTCCTCTTGACATTGAAGGCGGTGATGGGGAGAAGACACTAGGAGAAACAGAGAAGACATTTATTCAATGGCGCAAACGCTTCATCATCATTCCTGGGGTGCCACCGCTTCCCCTACCTCACCCTAGGTACGAATGAAAGTGAATGAAATATTATTTTCCATTAATTTTCTATTGGCTTCAAAAATAATTGACACACAAATTGTTTTTATAGCAGGGTCTCTCCCCAGCCTAGCCTAATCATTCATTCCCCATCTCATCACAGCGTCGCGGGGGGCGAGACGACTTCATCCCCACGGCGATCGCCAACTCCTACACTGGCCCCATCGCCTCCACAACGATCTCCAACTCCTACACCGGCCCCATCGCCTCCACAACGATCTCCAACTCCTACACCGGCCCCACCGCCTCCACAACGATCTCCAACGTCTCCACGCCGGTCTCCACCAACACTGGCCTCATCGCCTCCACGCCGATCTCCAACACCGCCCCCACCCCCTCCACAGCGACGCACTACAAAGACGTCTAAGGTCCCGGCGGCAAAGAAGACCCCAAGAAAAAGAGTTATTTCTCAAGAAATACTTCCTGAAAAGACTGATGAGCAAATAGCAGCTGAAGAAGACAAAAAAGTAAAAGATTTTTTTATAGATATCAAAAACAAGAGTCAAGCAAAGCTTAAGGAGAAGCCATACTTTTACATACCACGAGATGTGCTGAGGCAGAAGGTCGATGCTCACAAGAAAAAGATGATTGAACTACGTAAGCCTTCGCCACTATCAGACTATGACCGCTCCCTCGTGAAGTCACATGATGCAGATAAGAAAAGGAAAAGAGCATCAGGGAAGGATGTCCCACAGCTCGGACAACAGAAGCAACCAATGCAAAATCTTGTTGTTGCTAATGAATATGGTTCCAACATAGAAGTCTATCGACCAGACAACTCTGGAGAAGTGTCGGTTCAAGCCCTTAATGCTTTTTTTAAAGATACTGGTTTAACCTTGGATCAATTGACGGGCAAAGCTCCAATCCAGAACCTGGAAGTTGATACCTGGAAGACTTATAAATATGGCAAAAGTCTATACAACCCTGCGGCTCTGAATGAATTGGGTACGCAAATGTACTTGCTCAACAAGTGGTACATGCAGGCGTGTGGCAGGGGTGAGCAGTGGATCTTTGTCAGATTTAGAGACCATCATTACTTCCGTGGCGATGACATCTTACATATTAGTTTCGAAGAATTGCATCAACTATTCCACTTGGACGCTCTGGACAAATCAATCATGAGCTCCTTTTGTTTGTAAGTGATTCTTACTTTTATTTAATAAACTCACTTCCATGCGTACGTGTATATAATTATCCTCACATGTAACTTATATTTATATATAGATTCCAGATGTCAGAGCTCCAAAGAATACAAGACACCAGTGTTGGCTTCATTGATCCTTATATCGTATTCAAAACCGATATTATTGTCAAGGACCACTGGGTATCTGAAGCACAGATGAATATCATGAAGTTCTTCGTGAAGCAGCACGACAAGACAACAATACTTTTCCCGTACAACTTTGAGTAAGTGTTAATAATAATGTAGTCTACACATTTTATGTAATATCAATACAACTTATATGCATGTACGTGTGTGTATAAACCAATGCAGTTTTCACTGGATACTCATTGTCATTGAGTTAAACTCAAGTCGGTTACTAATCTTTGACTCGTTGAGAAAAGAACGGGCACTATACCAAGATATGATAGACATTATCCAGGGGTAATTTCGATCTCTCGCGCACAACTATTATTGAATAGACTTTGCCATAATTTATTAACGATCGTACATTATTGGTCGCACAGGGTTTGGAAAGAGTTTATTCGGCAACATCGCAAGGATTGCAAGGCACCACTTAATGCAGTTGAAATACCAGTAAGTTGTACTATATACACTTCCCCACGTGTTTAATTACTATATCGTACTTCAATTTACGTGTGAGATGATGAGAATAATCTTCTTCTCGTACAGTGGTGTTTGCGGCAGGAACCAGGTAATAACTTGTGTGGATACTACGTTTGTGAATTTATCACTGCGCACATAAGAAGAACTCCTGAAGATGTCCTCAGAGTACGTATATATCAATTTTTATTTATTTTTAAATGAATATATATACATATATGTGTATTGATACTTTTCCTTTTATTTCAAATGCAAGACTGAATGGTTGAAACGAAGGGTCATGCAAAAAGACCATCTGAAAGCAGTTCAAGAGTCAATAGCAGGATATCTTCTAGAAAAAGTGCTAAATCCCAACGGCGAGTTCTACTTTGATCTTAAGGAATAAATGATGTAAATTAAATGTTTATTGATATCGTTATTTTCGAGAACAAGATTATGAAAGTGTTGTATATATACATATATATATATATATATATAATATATATAGTTTCATACTTTATTCGAATATAATAATGCTCAAGATGAGAATTAGATGTAATTATATGCGTGCGTGTATTTATATTAGCAACGTAGAATACGTACATAAAAACATATTATATATTAAACAAATACGTGTAACTGAACTGAAAACAAATTAAACAAAAAAAAGAAAAAGAAAAGGAACCTTTAGTTCCGGTTGGGGTTACCAACCGGGACTAAAGGGTGAACCATTAGTCCCGGTTGGTAACCCCAACCGGGACTAAAGGGTGCGCCAGGTTCGCTCGGCTGGAGGGCCTTTAGTCCCGGTTGGTGTTACCAACCGGGACTAAAGGTCCCTCTTTAATCCTGGCTCGATGACCCGGGACTGAAGGTTCCACCTTTAGTCCCGGGATCGTTGTCCCGGCGCGGTAACCGGGACTAAAGGCTGTTACCGCCCGGGACAACAGGTCCATTCTGTAGTAGTGAATAATTGATAAGCTCATTAGATATCTAGTTTAAGGACTGGTATGTTTATTAGTTAATTTTTTTTTGAAAAAAGTTTGACTCCTCGAAGCAGGATGGGCATTTATTTTTGGGATTGAGAGAGTATATGTGTGGACACAAAATTAAATTTCCGCTTGGATTCAGACAAAGAAGCAATACCCTCAAGCTAGCAACGACTCCTGGGTCCTGTCCAGCTAGCTTAGCAACCAAGAATTGAATCCTGACGCGTCCTTTGAAAATGACCGCTATATATGGTGAAGTGACCTCCTCCTCTTCTTGTGGTGTGCATGCAATGCACGCGTGGACGTACGAACACCGCAGTGCAGTTGTCATCCTCGTCCATCTCGGTCCATCTAGGAGAAAAACTAAGGTAATCTCCAGAGTGGACACAGGTGTGCCGCATAAGTGACCTCATTTACGTCATGCTTTCTATTTTTCATCACACTTCTCCTATATTTTAGGTGCCTAAATTTTAAGATAATTTTACTCAACACTTTTATACAACCAACTAGCACAAGTAAATTGTTACATTTGTAATTTGTTATTTGCCTTTGTATCATAATATATCAAAATTTTGTCCTCGTCTTACTATAAAAATAGTTGTAAATTGTTAATTATCTTTGTGCCAACATAGATCAGGTTTTCTCGGGTTTCTGGTTTTGTCTAAAGAGTTTTTTTATTCTCTAAATCGAAAATTGCAGGTTATTCCTACATGAATTGCAACAACTAAAGCTGTAATTTTAGTATAAGATATGTGCCAAACTGTCGTCTGGAAGGAAGCTAAAATTAGCAAATCCCTTTTCTTCATCTCCCTCCTCTTTCTCCTCATCTTCCTTTCTTCTTTTTTCTCCTCCTCTCCATCCGTACTAAAATCAATAGGGGCAACCGCCTCCTAGGGCCTTGCCACCGTCCCGCCAAGTGGTCACTTTGCCGTTACAGTTACAGCAAGAATTATCTCATATTTATAGCCATCATAGATACAGAGTTCGACTCTAACTCTATTCTACTCTCTCTAATATAACTCAAGTCGTAACATAATTAAAATATATAAAATATTCAACAAATAGCTAACAATCGGTGATATGCTTCGTGCTAGGCGGAGACGTCGGAAGAGTTAGTGTGCTATTGAAAGTTTGATAATAAATCTTTGTTAGCAAGCGCGTCGGATCGGCGATGATGGCTAGGTAGTTTGATTAAGCGAGTAATAGTCCATGATCTCCTTATGCTAAGGAGGGCAGAGTTGATTGTATAACACTATTTCCTCCTGGTGTACCATGTCTGTGGCGCGTCGTTGTAACTTTCGTTATTTCTCGATCTTAATATAAAGATACGCAAACCTTTTACGTATTCGGGAAAAAAGATAATAAGTCTTCGTTGGCCGGAGGAAAAGAAGGCTTGCGTTCAAAAAAGCATCCGCAGCTGGCTGTGCGCGGTAGGTACGGTATATGGATATGCAAAAGCAAATATTATATGGATATGCATGCATGGATAGTCCCTGCTGACCATATCATATGGATATGCAAAAGCAAATACTCCGTATTATTTATGCATCGATCATTGACCACAAGTACCCTCTATTCAAAAAAAAGGGACCACCAGTACGTAGTAGCAGCGCTATATTTACTACTTATTAGGGGTAGAACAGCATCATTCTAGGTAGCTATCCATGCATTATATTCCACACCGACGACGACCATGCCAACCCAAAAGCCAAACCGTGTGTGCTGGATCGGAGAGACCAAGAGAGACACATGCAATGCATGCAAATTTACTCCCATCCCACCTCGTACGTTCCCTCTCACCTGTGGCGCTGCGATATCTACATTCTATACATTATCTGCTAGCTGCTTGATTGGTTGGTCTCCGGCCGGACGATCTCAATGAAGAAAAACTTGATCTTATTACCAAATTAAAACCATGTCTGCATGCATGCAGTGGTTGGTTGCCGGACACGGTGGACTCAGCATGCATGATCCATGTATGCACGTCAATTTCCTCGCTGCGCTGCTGCATGCGTGCCTGCTGCAATAATCCGGCCATTTTCAGGAGCACCGACTCACTTGGATGCCTTCCAATCCCAATCCAGTGTTATACTCATATATAAATAGGCTTTGTTTGGATGCACTCGTATTCACCTCAATCCATGTGTGTCGGAGTGGATTGAGGTGAAAACCCCTATCTAATATTTTTTTTGTTTTTTATTTAATTGAAAAAAAAATATTAGGTAGGGTTCCTCTACTGTTTCGGTCAAAAAAAAAGAAATTTAAGTTCCACTCCAACATATGTGGATTGAGATGAATACGAGCACATTCAAACAAGCCCTTATAGTCTGTTTCGGTCGTCGTCGCTTCGATCAGTATGAAAATACGACAGCCGTAATGCATGCATTATACTTATTAATACCGGGGTCAAGTCGTTTCAAGTCCACTCCTGCCTGCACCGGCCAGGCCAAACCTGCCGGGCCAGCTATGTCAACTCTCAAGTGGACAGAGAATCCACGACATGCATGATCTGCGCTACATACTGCTCGATCCATGCATCGTCACCATTGGACTTGTGGTCGACACGCGCATGCATGCATGTGCTGGTCTTGCTCCTACTTACACGCTCCAGCTGCATCCTTTTTACAATATTTATAGGAAAAAGTCTACTTGACCCCCCAACTATCATACTTGGTCTACTTCACCCCCTCAACTATGAAACCGTCTGTTTTACCCCCTGAACTATCTAAAACCGTCTGTTTTACCCCCTGGGGCGGTTTTCAGCGGCGGTTTTGCTACAGTAACAGCGGGCTTGCTACACGGACGGTGGGTTTGCTACAGTACCCCGTGGTTTTGAATTTTCTTTTTTTTTATTTATTTTCGGTGAATTTTTGAAAAATCATAGTAAATCATAGAAAAATCATAAAATGAAAAATCTAATTTTATTGGACTCCACATGAGTAGATCTACATAGTGAATATATAATACGGTATACTTTAGTACAAAATTTTTACTGTAGCATTAGATTAATTGGAAAATCCAATTTTTACTGTAGCAAAACCGCCGCTGAAAACCGCCCCAGGGGGTAAAACAGACGGTTTTAGATAGTTCAGGGGGTAAAACAGACGGTTTCATAGTTGAGGGGGTGAAGTAGACCAAGTATGATAGTTGGGGGGTCAAGTAGACTTTTTCCAATATTTATATATAATCCACCAATTGACATCCAGAGAACAAGGTGGTAGTCGTTTGTCGATGATCCGATGCGCCATGTCGTTTGTCGTTCGTCAGTTAATCACGCACATTGCTTATTGATCCCTCTGTCAAACTATATGTATATATAGGCTTTGATTCTAACAAGCATATATATAAGGACATCTTCGATAAGCATACCTCAGCTAGCCCATGTATGCAGATCCAGCTCATTAAATTGCTCAAATGGAAGATGACGAGGACAGGGTTTCCTGATATGATCTTCCGTTTGTTAGCTAGAGATAACTCTAGAGATTTGGTAGAGAATGGACATGATTCGGCTTTCGATCAACAAGACCTGAACCGTGCAATCGCAACACCTTGTACGTCTCCTCTACTGAAATCTCATGGCAGCCATGAGCCAAGTATAGGCGTGAGGGGTGGTGGCCCATGATGAGCCTCGGGCCTATATGGCCATCTATACTCATGGCAACCATGGTGTGCGCGCTGGGCGTGGCGGCCGCGGGCTCGCCAGGCGAGCGCGGCGTGGTGGCGGCGCGGCGGGCTTCTTCTAGCGGCGCGGCGGGCGGGCGTGGCGCGGCGGCGGGCGCAGGGCGGCTCAGGGTGCGGCTCCTCTAGTGAGAGAGAGAGAGAGAAAGAAAGGGAAGAGAGGCCGGGTACAAGGGGTTGTCGCGTCGTGATGCGTGGCACGGCAAGCCCGCCGCGCCGTGACGAGTGGCGCGTCAGACCTGCCACGTCAGCGGTCGCCACAGTCGTTGACTGCCCCTGCCGCGCCTCCATGCATGGCGCGGCAGCATGAATTAGCCGCGCCGTGCAAACAGGCATGTCCAAAAGTATTAGTTTTTGAAAAAAAAATTAAACAATGTTAGTTTTAAAAATAGTTTAAAAAATGTGTTAAAAATAAAAAAAAATCGCCGTGGTCACCCGCCACTCCGGCCTAGGCCTAGAGGAGTCTGGAGAGCGGGCTTTGCCCTGTGACACGGCGAGGATCTGCCGAACCTGTCTCATGGTCCTATGCATGGATGATCGTAATAAGTTTATTATTTTCTGACGGCGCCGGATTTGAGCGTGCAGTGCAGATGGTGGCATGCATCCCATGTGCGTGCTGCAAGTGCAATGATGAATAATGCGTTCAGAGATGGGTGGATGGGATGAAAGCAGGGACTCCCTCTGTCCCGATTTATTTGTCGTTTCCGGTTTTCGTGCCACAAGTTTGACTCGATTTATAGAAAATACTAGTAACATTTGTATCTCCAAATAAATTTATTAAAAAACTAGATTCAAAGATCTTTCCGATGATACTAATTATGTATCATAAATATTAATATTTTTTAATATATATTTTGTTAAAATTATTTCTCGAAAAACGAAAGTGGGACGGAGGGAGTATCAGTGAGTGGTGCCGTGCCGGAGACGTTGCATGCTAGCTGGACCCTCCGGCTGACCCAGTCAGTCAGTCAGTCAGTCAGTCAGAAAATTACAAGTGGCGAGGAGGATAGAGATAGATCACTCTCAACGCATCACTGGATGCCGCCATATATATAGTAGTATATGTATGGAATATGCATCATCGGGTGCACGCAGAAATAAAAGATGAGCTAAGCTTCTGTCGGCAACGACGCAAGATAGAATCTGATCTGTAGCAGCGGTTAGGCAACGTCGTCGTCATCTCCGGCGGCGGCGGTCCCTAGCTAGCTAGCTCCGGCCTTCTACCTCTACTAGGGCACGCGGCACGCCACGCCATCGCCGCCATTCTTGCACTGGGACCGACGATGCTACTGATGGTACCGTGATGGCGATGGATGCAGCATACTCGTACTTGCAAAAGAAATGGAGCCCAACAATAATAATCACAACAACCTTTCCTCAAAATCACAACAACCAAATTCAACAGATTAATATTCCCATAATTCAATTCAATGGCTACGACTCTCAGATTGGAAGGCAAAGAAACTAGAGAATGCAAGTGCTAATATACAGCATGCATGCATGCAACAAAATTAAAGGTAATACTGTTCCGGAGCTTGGAAATTAATTTAATTAAACCTACTAGCTAGCTAGTTACACCAGGGTGTCGCTCGAATAAGCACCGGCATCATGCTGCTGTGCAGGAGGAGGAGGAGCCAAGGAGGCCTTGTGATTCCAATTGTAGCCACCGCACAGAACATGAGCAAAATAAAACAGAGCACCCTTGCTACGTTGTCCTCGTACGTCATTCTCCGTGCCTATATATATACACCCACATGGCGAACCCTAGCTCTTAGCCTCCGGCTCCGGCCGTGAAATTTTTGTATTTTTGTCCCTTTTGAAAATATTTTTTACAAAAAGACCTACGCCAAAACGTTTGCTGAAAATAGACCATTTTTAAGCGTCTTAGGACATGACGCCGAGGTATGAGGGTCGGCGTCGACTGACACGACGTCGAGGTCTTGCCACGTCACGGACGACCCCGGTCGACGGCGACACGGTGGCGCATGGGCCCACTACGTCGGCGTCGTGTCAGCCAACGCCACAAGCCTAAATTCGGCGCTGTGGGGAGTCACGCCGAGCTATTGCCACCATCCGGCACGCGGCCCAGCGGCCCAACAACGCTTCGTGGCCCAATAGCTCGGCGTGCGATCAGATGACGCCGAGACGCTAACCTCGGCGTGGCCCGACTCAACGCCGAGGTTCGATCAGAACCCCACCCCACGCATCACGATTCATGAGATCAGAGAAGCATGCATGCAGCTCGATCGGTTTCATTCCACTAGTGATGGAGACATGGCATGTTCGTCTGCGGGTGCCGGGAGACAATTCAGAGCGGCAGAGACCGGAGGTAGTGCATCCCCGCTGCCTAGCCTGTTGCGGGATTGCGGCAAGCCAAGGTAACGTCTCGGCGTCATAGGTCATGGCGCCAACCTCTAAATTTAACCTAACACCCTAGTTTTACCGTGAGATGGATATATAAAATTTTGGCTAAGTCTTTAAATTTACCATGAGATGGACATGCTGAAATTTGTGGGACAGACATATGCAAAAATGGCTAAGTCTGAATTTTTGCTATGACTTGGAGACTAGAATTTTACCATGACTTGGACATTGACAAATTTAAAATTTTACCATGACTTGGATATTGAGAAATGTGGCTAACTCTAGAGTTTTACACTGACTTGATATTTGAGCACTTAAAACAACATAGAAATACTTAGGATAAAAATGATCTAGGGTTCATGTTGATGAACAAGCCTAAAAATGTTTCTAAGTGTTGGATCAATAGTTAACACATTTTTTCATGATGCAGTTTTGACCACAGTAAAACTATAGTTTCTTTTCTAGATATAAAGTTTGACCTTTAATAGAAGTTGTAGTTTGAGTTGAGTACAACAAACTTTGTTTTTGGACCTAAACCTAAATCAGTTTTTAACATGGCCAAATAGTGACCACAAGTTTGAATACAGTGCTATTTTGTAGAAGTGAATTGACATGTTTGCGATATTTTATCTTCCAAATAGTGACCACGAGTTTGAGTACTCTCTGAGGATATGACAACAAAATAAGTCTCGTCAAGTTTGGACTTAGCCACGGTAAAAAATCAGACCATCTCGTGGTAAATATACATATGTCCATCTTATGGTAAAATCATAGAGGTTAGCGTCTCGGCAACGGCGTTGAGTCGGACCGCGCCGAGGTTAGCGTCTCGGCGTCATCTGATCGCACGCCGAGCTATTGGGTCACGAAGCGTTGTTGGGCCGCCTGGACCGCGCGCCAATAGCTCGGCGTGTAGTCCCACCGCGCCGAGGTTAGGCCTGTGGCGTTGGCTGACACGACGCCGACGTAATGGACCCCATGCGCCACCATGTCGCCGTCGACCAGGGTCGTCCGTGACGTGGCAAGACCTCGGCGTCGTGTCAGTCGACGCCAACCCTCATACCTCGGCGTCATGTCCTAAGACGCCTAAAAATGGTCTATTTTCAGCAAACATTTTGACGTAGGTCTTTTTATAAAAAATATTTTCAAAAGGGACCAAAATACAAAAATTTCACGCTCCGGCCGGCCGCGTCTCCAACCTCGCTCCCCCATCACCTTCTCAGCATCAGCGACCTGCCCCCTTCCGCCTGACCGCCCCTTATTTATTTCTTCAGCATGATAATTAAAACTGGTGGTGATGGGCTATGGGGGGTGAAAGTGCAACCGACGACAGAGATGACAGCACCATGCTCGTCCATCGGCCTAGCTCGATCGAGCTCGCTCGCCACGCCAACGTGAATCTCCGCACATCATCGGTGAGGTCCTCGGAGGCGGTAGGGGACGGTGAGGCTGCCCGCTGCATGCGAGGACGGTGGCCGTTCGCCCCACAGCGCCCTCTTCGTCCGATTCGCCTCCGCGCAAGCAAGACAGCTGACAGCCTGGGGCATTTTTCTTGTCACTAAGCCAATACACTGACCAATAGAAAGCAAAGAACAACCTAGCTGGAACTTAAAGATGTGTGACAACACAAACCAAAGTTGAGTAGCAACACCATACTCAGAAAAGAGGTGCCTCCTCACAACAGAAAAGACAGGAGCCATCCTCAACTTTCATCCTCTTTCCAAGATTATCTCTAGTAAGAATTTTATTTTTTGAAAGAAGCCACAGGAAATAGTGGACTCTAGGTGGGACTTTGATACTCCATAAAGAAGGGACCACAACAGGTTGGATACCCCTAAAGTTAATAACCTTGTACAAAGATTGAGTAGAGTAAACTCCATTTGAAGAAAATTACCAGATCATAGCATCCTCCCTACTCTGAAAACACAATTGTGGACGCCAGCTGATAGACCTCCAACCAGAGATCTTCTAGATTATCATCAAAGGTCCTTCTAAAAGTACACTTAGGATCGGTATCATCCCAGGTATCAGCTATTGTTTTATTTTGTTCATTGACAATTCTATACAATTTATAACATTAAATAGCTAAGCAGGAGGATCCTAGCAGTTATCCTCCAAAAAAACGAACTTTACAGCCATTCCCAATTTTCCACTTAAAGCCCATTCTATCAGCTTGTGCCGCCCACATGAAACCCTTGAAAAATTCAGAAGCCCCATTAATCTTAGAGTGAAAAATATTACTATTGCTAGTGTCATACTTAAAATCAATCAACTCTCTCCAAAGCTTGTTTCTATCATTGTTATACCTTTTCAACCAAGAGGTTAGAAGACACACATTAAGGTCTCTCAGATTGGGGATGCATAACCTCCCAAATTCCTTACACATAGCAACAGATTCCCCCTTCGCAAAAAAAAAAAAAAAACATAGCAACAGATTCCCAATTGGCTAGGTGGTACTTCCTATTTCCATCAAAGTCATTCCACAAAGCAATTAGCCATCTGGGAGTTCAAGAGCTTGATTGCCCACTTTGGAAATTTAAGGAAGGAAAGAATATAAATGGGTATATATACTGGCCAGACAAGTTTCAATTAGCATAGCTCTAGCTGCTAAAGAGAGAAGCTTCCCCCTTCACCTAGCTATTCTCCTAAGAAGTTTGTCCACCAGAGGTTGGATATCCTCCCTGGTTAGTTTTGAAAAATGCAAAGGTACACCTAAATACTTAAAAGGAAAGGACCATGTAGGACAGTTAAGAATATGTGATACCTCATGAATCAGATTACTGTCCAGATTCATAGGTATGCATTCACTCTTGTGAAAATTAACTCTCATGCCTAGCCATTGTTCAAACCACAACAGAATCTGTTTGAGATTTTAAATAAATGGCCTAATTAACTCAGCACTAGAGAACAGAATTGTTTCATCTACATACTGCAGAGACAAGATGACACCCTCTCTAAAGTCATGCAGTAACCCTCTAACTAAACCACAGCTAGCAGCCTTGTCAAGCATCCTAGTAAGGGCATCACCAACTAATTAAGTTAAATAAAACAGGTGAAATGGGGTCACCTTGCCTTAAGCCTTTACCTGGCTTAAAGTAGGCACTATCCTTCCCATTCACCATAATACCCTTAGAACCACACTAATCCATTTTGTTGAAAAAACTCTAGAGGCATGAAGTTCAAAAAGAAAATTCCAACTAACTCTATCATAAGCCTTTTCATAGTCTAGCTTAAGGATAACACCCTCCTCCTTGTGCTTATGTAGACTATGCACTACCTTATGAGCCATAACTACACTCTCCAGAACATAGCTACCTTTGATAAAAGCACTCTAATTAGATGCCACTAATCTATGTGCCACTTTTCCTAGTCTATTTGTAATAAGAAGCTTAGAGATCTTAAAACTACAGTAAGTAAGCTAACAGGTCTAAACTATTTCATCTGACTAGCATCATCAACTTTTGGAACTAAGGTAACTAGAGAAAAGTTTAATCTATATAAATCCTAGTCACACTTATAAAAATCATCAAACAAATGTATTATGTCTTTGCCAATTACCTTCCAAAACTTTTGATAAAATAAGAAAGGCAGTCCATCCGGGCCTGGGGCCCTTCTGGATATCAACCAAAAATAGTTTCCCTAATCTCTTATGCACTAAAAGGAGCTTCCCTAATCTCTTATCAGACTATTTCCAAAAATTCTCCCCTAGATGAACTCCTGCACTAGGCCCCTCAACAAAGAGATTTTTATAAAAAATCCAGAGCAACATTCAGCATACCTTGTTGATCATAAACATGTCCATTAGGACCACCCCTCTAGAAAATCAATGAGCTCGCCCCATCTTCTTTTGGAACTCCTTGTCTTGTTCCTCTCTCATCTTCTTGTAGTCCTCCTCCGTCTTCTTGCAGTTTTCTTCAACCATCTTTTGAGCCAAGGCTTCGGCCATAGCCTTGACCTCATCTGTAATGACCCAACGTCGTTCCAACTGAAGCGCAGAAGAAGGTTGTGACAACGAGGGCAAGCTAAAGCGCAGCTTGGTCAATGACAAGGGAGACCAGCCACCAATCAAGAAGAAGGATATTGATGATGCCTCGGATGGGAGCAAGACAAGCATCCGTAATGTCCCAAAAGACCTCATGGTTGAGATCGTCAGACGCTTGGACATCAGGTATGGCATCCACACTACCATCGTCCGTCACCCTTGGCGTACGTTATGCCTGCAAGCATCCCTAGACCAGGATGACAGGTCTGAAGCATGCTATCCAAGATAGGTGCATGTAGTACAACAGCAGAGAAATGGCCAAAAATCATTACCAAGGTTGTCAATGATCATGGGGGGCGATCAGAAGGATCTCCTTCAGCTTCTTTTGGCTTGATGTCCTCCTAAATCAGTTTAATCTTTAGAAGGAGAGCGGGAGGTTCTCTGACCTGGATGTCATGTATCTTAACTTTACTGGGGGATATGGTTTCACTATATCCAGTAGGAGCAGCTTGTGCCACATGCCGTGTTCACGCTTGATGTTGTATGCTCGGTGACTCTAGAAAAATTGCATTGCGAGGACAAATGTAGCTTCTCATCTGGAAGGCTGTCAGAGGTAGAACTTCGTAATGTCAGGGGACCAAGTGGAGCTATTGAGAATATCATCATGGAAGCCCTTAGGATCGAAACATTGATCCTTGCAGGGAGCCCATACTCTGAACCATTAAAAATTGAGTTTTTGCCATGCCTGCACCGCTTATTCATTTTGCTCAGACCTGATGATCTAAAGACGTGGCTAGGAACAGGGATGATGAGGTCAGTAGCATTTCAGTGATATACAATGCCAGTCTTGAGGAGTTGTACATCACGCAGGATGTATACGGCCCATATCTGACTCTAACTAGGGTGCCCAAGCTAAGGTTCTATGGTTCGTTGGGTTGGAGCAACAGGCTTCTAGATATTGGGTACACATACTTCTCGATAAGACATTCGTCTTGATCCATTTATTCTATCATGTTGCTGTGTATTTTCTTTTCTTACTGAGTCATTTTAATCTTCATGTTACTGTATTTGTATATCAGTGAACCATGTTTACTTGCCTTGCTGCTCAATTGGCGAGCGTGAAAACGTTTTGCCTGCAACTGCTTCGACCAAACGTTTCCAAAATGCTGGACTTTCTATACTATTTTCCACGCCTAGAAACTCTTCACATCAAGGTTGTTCACTTAATTCCATCACACATATCTTCTGCTTTTGTGTTGTTTATCTAATAAGTTTTGCCTTTTTGCAGAAAAATTCTAACTTATTTGCCGCCAACATCTAGGGAATTAAAGACGAGGGTGATGGCATGCTTCCTAGTGGTATTGCACTCGAATGTCTGGAGGAGACTTTGAGGAAGGTTCTTAAGGTTTAAAGACGAGGGTGATGACATGCTTCCTAGTGGTATTGTGTTCGAATGTCTAGAGGAGACTTTGAGGGAGGTTCTTAAGGTGTAGAACAACTATACTAACTATGCTTAGCTAAACACTAAGAAATAAACTATATAACCATGAAAGACGTTTAAGTAATTAGAGAAGATACATATATTGCTACTTGAGTCTTACAAAGGAATGATACAACGATATACCGAACCTCTAAGGACTCTTCCGGAACCTGAGCATCTCTTCCTAACTCACAACTACACTATTCTACTTGTACATCTTCAAAATAGAGTGGAGGTGCTCCCTTGTGGTGTGTGGTGTGTGAGGAGGGGTGGCCTCCTTTAATAGGTGGAGAGGAGGGAATGATCCATATAATATTCTCTTTATTCTCTCTATTAGTAAAGGAACCGCCATCCAACGCATTCAATTCAGGCCATCCACCCCACAACCATCATTGGCAAGGTGGTAAGTGACTCCCCCCTGAGGCCAAATGGGCCTTGGTAGGGGGTCGTGCGACCCATGGGGTCGACCAACCCCCTACTGAGCCCAAACGAGCCCAGCTTGGGTGGGTGACCTCCTTGTGGGCTTCTTATTTGGACCCATGGGTGTATGCGTGGAGTTGAGATGGTTTTGCTTTAGTTATGGACTCATGGATCCATGTGTTTGGGCCCAGATTTATCTGGCAAGTGGGCCTCTTTCATTTTCCGAGCTTTTCTTTAATATTCAATGTGTTCTCTTAGCCCTTTGTGTGTATTTGCACATATGTCCTCCTGTATACAAACAATCACCAAAACTTGTGGAATTTGTTAGTTATAATCCTTAATACTAATTTGTGTTTATATGAATGGATTTCATGCAGGGTTTGGCGGTTAAGTTTAGGAGTTAAGGACCGCCAACAAGCTCCCCACACTTATTCTTTGCTCGTCCTCGAGCAAAGGTAAATGTAATTGTGAAGCATGACTTCATAAGATATGATGCTAGCATAAAGATAGTAGAAAATTTAGCACGCTTCGCGCGTCCTGCCGTACCAGGCATCACTAAAGCCGTATTCTATTCTCAATAATTAATAGATGAGAAGATAAATAGCCGTTCACATTATCTTGGTACCATGGTAACAAATAGTGACACTAACATTTGAAAATAAACAGTAACCGATGTACACGAAACCACATGATACATTACATATGAACAATTTACAAATCGCATAAGGGACGATGCTAAATACTATTGTAGGTATACCCTCAGAAAGTACTCCTGATTATATTCAAGTCCCATATAATTGTTGTAAGTGCTCTTGTAGATGCACCTGTAAAAGGAAAAGTATGATTAGGAACGGTGGATGGAAAATCCTAAAGTAGAAATTTGTCATGACAGTGTTAATGTAAATTCAAAAAAAAAATAAAGCTCATCGGTGAACTCTAAATTTTTTTAAAAAAAAAAAATTGGTCTGGTTGGCATGTTTTTTCCTCAAGTCTTATACTCTTATAGCATGTATCTCGGTACAATATGCAAGTAGATGAAAAAGGTTTTTTTTTCATCCTTCCAGTTAGGTATGAGATTAGAGCCTAAATTGGCTAACTGCTGTACCCAATTAGCAGGCACAAAATCCACAACTTCAGGAGTCTTACTTCGTCACAAAGGAAAAAAAAAACATGACTAAGAACAGTACCAAAACAAGCGCTTATCTTGGCTGAGCTAATGTTCCAGCCAGCACATCTAGTGTAAGTCTTCTGAGAAGAACATAATCATGGCCATATTAAGTGGGTTACTGGGCTCTGCAGGAACTGTAGTAACCTTCTCATTTTCTCCACTCATAAGTCTCATCAAATTAAGAGATGAACTTTTTTTAAAAAAAACACTCTGAGTTGGAAAACTGGTCGGTTAAGATACATATTTGAAAGTCTAAACTTCACAGAAATATAAATATTTCAAAGTACAAACTTGATTGGTTAAGATGTTATGTACTTATCACATGCCTTTGGACATAATTGAAAACCAGTTTGAATCTGAACAATTAAAAAAACAACATACCTTCAAAGATAATTACGGAATAACCTGGAGAAAGAGCTATTTCTGCAGGAAATTTCATGAATGAAATAATCCAACAGTGATTGGACTGGAGCTTAGGCCTCTCTGCTCCAGATTTTAAACTCTTCATCACCTATTAGCTGTAGCATTCGTAGTTTCATATCAAATACCATGTGTATAAGCAGAACTATATAGGTATTACGCAAAAAAAATATTAAAGTATGACAACAACTTCTTAGAGGATTAATAAACTAAGCCTTACAATTATTACCAAGGAAGTTTACTTGAGCAAAGATACTAATAACACTCAAAAGTTTCTTTCTCCAGAAGATTACAACAAGTGACTGAAATGAGAGGAATTCAGACATCTTCTTATATATGGATTGTATTCTCAACGGTGGTAACTGCTGTTTGTTTCTTTTACGTTGGCAAAGGATGTCAAACAATCTCTCCCCAGAGAGGGATGGAACCGAGGGCAAGAAGAAAGGCACCTTCTCAGTTTTCCTTGCTGACTTAATTGGTTTATTGAGAACTTAAAGACACAATGCAGAAGTTAAAACTTCAATCTAGTTTTTATTTTCTCGACAAAAGTAAACAGCTCTATTAAAAGGTAAACAAGCAACACAAGCCATATATAATCCGTCACTTTGCAGTTGAAACCTGAAAGCAGGCCAAGTGGTGGTACGCCAAGCGGTTCCTGCACCCCAGCATCGTGGCGCCCCACGACTACGTCTTCCTGTGGGACGAGGACCTGGACGCCACCTTCTTCGACGCCGAGGAGTACGTGCGCGTCGTCCGGAAGCCTGCGTGCACACGTACGACGTCACCGTCCGGAGGATCGGCGGAAACGGCAACGGAGAGAGCGCGGTGCACCGCAGCAGCTGCGGCCCCGTCGAGGAGCGGCGGCTGCCGTGCAGCGGGTTCGTGGAGGTGATGGCGCCGGTGTCCGGGCGGGAGGCGGCGGCGGCGTGCGTGTGGCACATGGTGCATAACGATCTCGTCCATGGGTGGGGGCTGGACTGGAACTTCTGGAGGTGCGTGGACAATCCTGAAGCGCAGGTCGGGGTGGTGGACGCGCAGTTCGTCGTGCACCGCGCACCGCGGCGTTCCCACCCTGCTCGCCCAGGGCAAGGCGGAGGACGGCGGCGGGGGCGGGGTCAGGGAGCGCCAGTGGGCCGAGTTCCACGCATTCACCTGGAGACTGCAAGACGCTGAAGGGAAGGCCCACCAGGCCGCTCTGCCTTCTGTTAAAGTCAAACAGAAGGCCAAGGCCAAGGCCCAGGCCCAGGTCCAGGCAGAGGCACCACCACCACAAGATGGGTGACATATATATAGTATATACCTCCCAACACTCTCACGTAGTAGACCTCAGCTAAAGTTCGGGCTGGGCTGGGCCGACCGGATTCAGGCCTAAAATTTATTACTAGGCCTGCCCAGTGGGTAGGTTCAGGCCTCACATTTCGGGCCGGGCTACCAGCGAGTTTTTAGTGTAAAAATAAAATAAAAATTGGCAGCTAAACCTCTCTGCCCAGGCCCCAAGCCCTGTCCAACAAGGGCATCGGCAGGCTCAGGCCGGGGCGAGCCTGGCTGGTCTATTTCTTACACCAACATCTATTCTTTCATACCAACATCTCATTGTCACGGGTGGTAAATGTAGACCCCACAGCTGGAGTCCAAAGCTAGCTACACTCTCTCTCTCTCACACCTGTCTCCGTTTCACTCTTTTCACTCCCCTGTCTATATATTCCTAACTTTCACACCTCTTCTTTCGTCCCTGACTTCCACTCAATCTTTTCACTTTTACGGATGGCAAACATAGACCCATGCATGGAAAAAAAAGGTTCGAGGCTACGGGTAGCAAGCATAGATCCATGGTAGGAGCTGCAAAACATTTGCTGACACAACGAGTATGAGAATGTGCCACAACACATTTGCAAGCCCCCCCGTTTAAACTCACAATAGGTGTACATAGTAGCCCCCGTTTAAACCAGGCAATCCCCCATTCAGTTTACCACACGAGCTTAGATTATTCTTTTTCACATAAAATTTACGGTATGCTTGGAATTTATTTGATTTAGTTGAAACATGTTTGGGCCAAATCCACTTAAATAAATTCAACAAAAATAGCTAGCTCAATGTCATTAGCACACCCCGATCCAAGTGACTGTATAGAAGTTCTATGACCTATCTTTGCAAATGTGTGAGCCTTTGTATATTTCAAGATAGCGTGTTTTATTTTTTAGTAGGAATGACTGGCCTCACACACTACTACAGAAATTAACTGTAGGGGCGGCTCTAGAGCCTCTGTAGGGGCGGCTGCGCCAGCCGCCCTTCCCAGGGTGTTCCTACAGAGGATGTCTCTGTAACCGCCCCTACAATGCCCTCTGTAGGGGCGGCTGGTAATATCAACCGCCCCTGTAGTGGACTTCTGTAAGGGCGGTTGTATCACCAGCCGCCCCTGCTGTGTGTATTTGTAAAGGCGGTTCAATCAAGAACCGCCCCTACAGTGGATTTTCCAGAAAAAAAAATTCAAATTCAAATCTGACCCCCCCCACACACACACACACACACACACACACACACACACACATATATATATATATATATAATCACATCCAGAGTTAAAAAACCACATGTCCAAATTCATTCACAATTTCTTAATCCCAAAAAAATCCATTTCATCTTGAATCAGCAAGGAGGTATGAATAAGATTGATATACATACACTAAGGCTGACTAAACACAGCAGAACTAAGGTTAATCAAGATATGGAGGGCATTGTTCCCCGCTGATGAGTTCTTCAATCTCTTGTGACTGCTGCTTTCCTGATATTTCTTGATTTTTCAATCTTTCTTGTGACTGCACAATATGCAAATAATTAAGAATACACAATTAGATATTGGCGTATGGTCACTATACAATTAGCACAAAGACAAAACTGTAATGCTGCAAGTCTTCAGGGTTCTTACTAACCAATATACAATTGGACACAATGTTGTTGTTTTTTTAAAAAAAAAAATCTGACAAGTGGAAAGTTTGCAAAGGTAAGTGATAATACATGTAGAATTTGTCAGACCATGATGCATCCTAATATAGAGCAAGGGGGAAGTTAACAGGCTCAGAACTATATATGAATCCTGCTGCACAGATATTGTATCAAATTCGACAAAAGGAGCTATGTGATGCATGAAGTAATTAAGGATCCCAATGGCCAACACTTAACTGCCTTGTTTCTGAATCATTCTGAAATTCCTACAGCCCGTTGCTTCAAACTGCAAGCTATGCACAGAGGGTAAACAACACCACGAAAAGGGGACAAAAAAGAACGGAAGAGAGGAGCAGGACAAACCGCGTCCCAACTCCAAATCTGGACGTCATGGATGGGCCTCTCAAAGGGCTCAGAAAGATGCAACAGATAGATGCGTTTCTGGACGTTGCTGTGGCCAGATCGAGGCGTTGGAGTTGGGGCCGGATCCTGCGCCCTTGGCTGCTGCCCCTGCCGGATCGAGTCTCCTGGACACCGCCGTGGCCAGGTCGAAGCTCCTGGACACCGCCCTCGCTGACGGCTAGATCGAAGCTCCTGGACGTCACCCCCACCAGATCCTGCTCTCCTAGACACGTAATAATTTTTTTAACTGCATATCATAGCTAGGCATTTGAACAAACTAACAAACATTTGCAGCGGACTGCAGAGGATCGAGTGCACGCACCTTGTGGTCGGACTCGGAGGCGGAGGCCAGCGCGAGCAGGGCAGCAAGGGCGAGGCGAGGCCGAGCAGGAGGTGGCGGTCGCGCCGCCGCGGAGCCGAGCTCGCACTCGCCCACATCCTCCGCGCTCTCCCTGCGCCCTCTGCCATCCTCCGCGTTGGGCTCAGGCCAGTGCAGATCGGGCCACAACGCCGTCGGGGCTGGCCGTGTGCGCAGGACAGGCCGCCGACGCCCCTAGGGGCTGCCGTCCGCACGCTCGAGCCACACCGACACCTGCGTCCGCTGTTTGCCGGTGGGAGTGGGGAGGCTCAGAACCGCTGCTGCTGTAGGATCCACCGACCAGTGCCGGGAGGGAGCCCGTTGCTGGTTCGTGAGATCCAGATGCAAATGTGGGGGGAGCAGGGTGGCAGAGGAGACGGGGATGGATGCACAGCGACGGCAAGAGGGCTGCACAGACATGCGTCCTCTCCGGCTATATACTAGGGTTCGTGAGAGGCATGTCAGATGTCAACCATTGGATCTACAGATCAACGGCTCACGGTGAGGAAGGTTCCAGCTGGGCCTGCAGATGTATTGGGCCGATCTCAAGTATCAGGCTAAAGGCGAAATAGATATTTTGGTCCCTAAAATATTGCCCAGAGCTGCAAATGGGAAAAAAATATTCACATGTAAATAATAAATAATACAGTACAAAATTTTATAATTATTTTTTTATAGATATATTTACATATACAATAACTAAAACAACTACAACAGTTTAAAATTGCAAAATTGAACCTTTAAAAATAGGAAAAAATTTAAATTTTAAAAAATTAAAATCAAAACTACTAAAATAATTTTGAGACACCAAATGATCTCAAATGAAAATTTGATAAACATCAAAGTTGTAGAGGTCATGAAGATCTACAACTTTTATTTTGGTCATCTTATCATTTGACAAAATTTTAACCTTTCAAATTTGAAATTTTAAAAATGACAAGTTCGAACCAAAATTTGAGACCCAAAATGATTTCAACATAAAAAGTGATGAATACCAAAGTTGTTCAACTCATTAATATCTACAACTTTTATTTTAGTCATCTTATCATTTGACAAAGTTTGAACCTTTCAAATTTGAAATTTTGAAAAACGACAAGTTCAAACCAAAATTTGAGACCCAAATTGATTTCAACATAAAAAGTGATGAATACCAAAGTTGTTCAACTCATGAATATCTGCGACTTTTATTTTGGTCATTTCTTCATTTGACAAATTCTTGGAACACATTGTTCACTAATCTTACACATGTCTCATATAGTTTCTAAAACCTTAGGACAGATGTGTCATATTTGTGAACAATGACATTACCACTTTGTTATATGAAGAAATGACCAATACAAAAGTTGTAGATCTTGATGAGTTATTCAACTTTGGTGTTTATCACTTTTTCAGCTGAAATCATTTGGGGTACCAAAATCTTGTCTGAAGTTGCATTTTTTTGAAATTCAAATTTTAAATTGCTCAAACTTTTTATATGTATATATTGACAAAACCAACAAAATAAATTGATAGAGAATGATTTTAGAAAATTTTAGAAAAAAAATCATCAGATTTGGAGTTAGTATGAGGAAGAAAAACTAGTTACGAAGTTGACCCACAGATTAAAAAAAGAAATCACATTGTTCACTGTGATCATGTAAGAATCATCTAGAACAGTGTGATTTCTCTTTTTAATCTGTGGGTAAACTTTGTAACTAGTTGTTCTCCCTCGTACTAACTCTAAATGTGATGGTTTTTTTCCTAAAAATTTCTAAACTCATACTTCAGCATTTAAGTTTGATCAAACTTGATGTGACAATGTTTTACACATTTTAAAATTTGAAATTTGAAATTTGATAAGTTCAAACCAAATTTTAAAACCCTAAATGATTTCAAATGTAAAAGTGATGAATACAAAAGTTGTTCAACTCATCAAGATCTACAACTTTTATTTTGGTTATCTTGTCATTTGACTAAATTTGAACCTTTCAAATTTGAAATTTTGAAAAACGACAAGTTCAAACCAAAATTTGAGACCCAAATTGATTTCAACATAAGATGTGATGAATACCAAAGTTGTTCAACTCATGAATATCTACAACTTTTATTTTGGTCATTTCTTTATTTGACAAATTCTTAGCACACATTGTTCACTAATCTTACACATGCCTCATATAGTTTCTAAAACCTTAGGAGAGATGTGTCACATTTGTGAACAATGTCATTACCACTTTGTCATATGAAGAAATGACCAATACAAAAGTTGTATATCTTGATGAGTTATTCAACTTTGGTGTTTATCACTTTTTTAGCTGAAATCATTTGGGGTACCAAAATCTTGTCTGAAGTTGCATTTTTTTGAAATTCAAAATTCAAATTGCTCAAACTTTTCATATGTATATATTGACAAAACCAACAAAATAAATTGATAGAGAATGATTTTAGAAAATTTTAGAAAAAAAAATCATCAGATTTGGAGTTAGTATGAGGAAGAAAAACTAGTTACAAAGTTGACCCACAGATTAAAAAGAGAAATCACACTGTTCATAGTGTGATTTCAGTGTGATTTCTATTTTTAATCTGTGGGTAAACTTTGTAACTAGTTGTTCTCCCTCATACTAACTCCAAATGTGGTGGTTTTTTTCCTAAAAATTTCTAAAATCATGCTTCAGCATTTAAGTTTGATCAAAATTGGATGTGACAATGTTTTACACATTTTAAAATTTGAAATTTGAAATTTGACAAGTTCAAACCAAATTTTAAAACCCTTAATGATTTCAGATATAAAAGTGATGAATACAAAAGTTATTCAACCCATCAAGATCTACAACTTTTATTTTGGTTATCTTATCATTTGACTAAATTTGAACCTTTCAAATTTTGAAATTTGAAAAAAGATAAATGGGCACTGCAGGGGCGGCTGGTGATTGAGCCGTCCCTACAGATCAGCCCCAACTGTAGGGACGGCTGAGCTGCTGGGGCCCGAGAACGCCCACTGTAGGGGTGCCCCCAACCCCAGCCGCCCCTATAGTAAAAATGCCCCTGTTCCTACAGTGCGAATTTGGCGTAGTGACATTAAGTAAAAAAAACTCAACTCGTGGGGATGACGTACCCTGAGATATTGTTGTTAAGAAGGAGACCATCTCACATAGGTAAAGAAAATCCCCAAACCTTATGTCCTACCCACACACAAGAGTTCGTTACCCCGTAAGAGAGCTGGTCCTTTTATCAAGCGGGACAGACGAGAGTTTTTTTTTCACTCCACCGACCCGTAAATTCGCCCGACCAAGGACCGAGGGCTCCAACTCTGGCCACGGAGGCGACATCCGGAAAGCCCGACCAACTGGTCATGCAACCGTAGGCACCTCACATTAAGTATGGACCACATGTTGAATACTTGAACCGGCTTGTATGTTGGATCAAAAGTGAGTATTTCCGGCCCTGTTTTGTTCCTAAGAATTGAGAGGAATTGAAAAATAATCTAATAATAAAATGAGAAGCACTTTCTAGATATTGGTTTCAATTCATAAGCCCTTGTTTAGTTCACGAAATTTGAAATTCGGGGCTACTGTAGCACCTTCGTTTTTATTTGGCAAATAGTGTCCAAACATTGACTAATTAGGCTTAAAACGTTCGTCTCGCAATTTCCCACCAAACTGTGCAATTAGTTTTTCTTTTCGTCTACATTTAATGCTCCATGCACGGGTCGCAAACATTCGATGTGACAGGTACTGTAGCAACTTTTTAGACTTTGGGATCCAACTAAACAAGGGCTAAGATCCAAACAGGCCTGAGAAAAATTCTGCCAGTCATATTAAATCTATATATATGCTCTTCGTATCAAGAAAACCATGCATATATATCATAATCTACCTGGACCCTACACACCATCTAAATCAGACGTTAATAAGATCATTTTCAGGTCCTTCAAACGTGATGGCTCGGTACGGTCTCCCATACTATCGCACTACGTACGCTGGCTCTCCCTCACCCGCCCATGTATCATTCATCGTCGCAGTAATTACCTTCGAGTCTAAGGCCTCTAGTAGGATTCTTAAAACACAGGAATAAAGAAAACTTAGAATTGAAGAAGCACGAAAATACAAAAGAAAGCTTTCGTGAGATCCAACCTCATGCTAGGTAGTAATCCGAAGAGAAATTCACAGGTGCTAATGCTTTGTCATGGTATTAAAGCCGGCTGATACGTCGGCTGAAGCTGTTTTGTTATGAGAAAAATATTGTAGATTATAGCTGATAAGTTCAAGCGAACAGGCCATATGGTAGCCAAACATGTAGCT
This sequence comes from Miscanthus floridulus, assembly GCF_019320115.1. Lineage (NCBI taxonomy): Eukaryota > Viridiplantae > Streptophyta > Magnoliopsida > Poales > Poaceae > Miscanthus > Miscanthus floridulus. The sequence continues at coordinate 111,178,224 of NC_089598.1, forward strand.
TTAGCTTCTCTAAGAAGCAACTTGACCTTTGAGCCACATCCATCCAATGAGTTTACGGTTGGTGTCTACACACGGCAAAATATATGACCAATATTGTCTTTGAAGATATGAAATTTCAAAGAAAAAGGAACTAAATATTTTTGAAAGTATTTTTCATGGGTGAATATAATTAATGTGTATATATTTTACACCATGAATCTATATATAATATATATGATGGCTTGTTATGTACTAATGTACGAGGGCAGTCTCAATGATGAGTTTCATGACATAGTTATTAAGACTGTTACATCAGCTTTTGTGTTCGTAAGGTCAGTCTTAATGGGAGTTTCATGGGCATTAAATAAGCTGATGTAGATATAAATGAAGAGAGAGATGAAAAACGTTTTGCGGGATAAAACGAGTTTCATGAGGATGAAACTTGTTTACACTGTTTACGACACCGGAGAGTCTTGAAAACATAGACATGAATCTTCCATTGAGATTGGCCTAACTACGACATCGAGTTTCATCTCTATCTCTCTTTTCATAATTAATCTGACAACTCAACAAATTTAATGTGTCATAGCATTAAATGAGAATGAAATTTTTTTGAAACTCTAATTAAGACTGGCCTATATGGTTAACGTTAAGTCCGAAGCTTGACCGGCAAAACCTAAAGAAGACCATGCGTGTTGAATCTGGACCAAATTAAGGCGCGGTATTATCGCGCGTGTCATCATCATGGCACCGTAGAGCCATATACAAGACTTGTATTATTGAGTGAAGACCAACTCTTGCTTGGAATCTTGGAAACGAACGCTCTCTCTCTCTCTCTCTCTCTCTCTCTCTCTCTCTCTCTCTCTCTTCCTTCTTTGACTGAGATAACATTTGTGGTTGCATCTATAATATATCATCATCCCCTCTGCCACCATCTCTATCAAATTAACACCATGCATGAATTATTGAAGCAAGTAGGATGACGTGGTCTTGCTCAACTTTCTAGTTTTTTTTTTGGAGGGGCGTGGTGGAGTCGGGGGAGGTGGAGTTGAAAACAAAGAAAGTTGTTTTGAAATTAAGATTAATTAAGTTGTGTTCACAAAAAAAAGATTAATTTAATTGGATGACGAGGAGGGAGCAAGATTACTGGGCTGTTCGACTGGACTTATTATGGTTGCGGCTGATTTATAAAACTGATTTGTTGTGAGAAAAAAAAACATTGTTTTATTACTGAAAAGTAAAACTGATTCTGGATAAGCTGGAACAAACTGATTCTGGATAAGCTGGAACCTACGTATAGTCATTAGTGATGCATCGAAGGACCGGCATTTGCATGATGCATCCTATATTATATTATATATATAATAATACTAGTGTGAGCCCCCACGCACGGGAAAAAGAAAGGGAAAAAAGGTGTAACGGGTGTGTACTGTTGCATAACGGGCGCGTACTGTTCCGTATTGGGTTTGTGCTGTTTCTATATTGGGTTGGTACTGTTCTTTATGGGGTTTGTACAGTTTCTTATCGGGTTGAACACTGTCCATCGCGGATCCGATACTCGGTACTGCTGATCTGCAGTGATCTTAGTCTGGGGCAGGTTCGGATGAACAGTGGTGCAGTGATTGCAGACAAAAATAAAGTTATAATATATATATATATATATATATATATATATATATATATATATATATATATATATATATATATATATATATATATATATGTAGCGTGGGTGCCCACGCTTCGCGTGGAAAAGAGGGCGGAAAAAAAAACGGTGCGTACTGTTTCAGAACGGACATGTACTGTTTTATATCGGGTTTGTATTGTTCCCTATTGGGTTTGCACTGTTTTTCTTATCGGGTTGGATACTGTTTGGCGCGGATCCGGTACCCGGTACCGCTGATGTACAGTGATCTGAGTCATCGGGGAGCCCGGATAAACAGTGCTTACCGCTAATCTACAGTACCTGAGTCTGGGAACGCTCGGATGAACAGTACATCAACAGTGCACAGTGAAATGGCAAACATTTGAAGTTTTATAGTAGATTTGAAGTTTTATAGTAGATACCTTCGGCCAGCAGTCCAGCCAAAGGAAACAAAAAAAAAAAGGAAGATTCTGGCAGAGCCTAGGCCTTGTTTAGATTGCAAATTTTTGCAATCTGGACATTGTAGCACGTTTCGTTTGTATTTGACAAACTTTGTCCGATCATGGACTAACTAGGCTCAAAAGATTCGTCTCGTGATTTACAACCAAACTGTGCAATTAGTTATTTTTTTTACCTACATTTAATGCTCCATGCATGCATCCAAAAATTGATGTGATGGAGAGAGAGTGAAAAAACTTGGAATTTTGAGGCAATCTAAACAAGGCCCTAGTTGTCTCCTGCAACTGCAACCTGCTGTCACCTGTGCGTGCCTTGCGTGTTTCTTGGATCCAGTACGTATTTTCTTTGGATCAAATCAAATATATACTCCTAGGCCTGGTTTAGTTGGCGATTTTTTTTGGAAAATGGTATTGTAGCACTTTCGTTGTTATTTGACAATTAGGCCCCGTTCGCTTGTCTGAAAAAAAGAAGCCAAAACACTGTAGCGGCTGGTTGTGTGAGAGAGAAATACTGTAGCGGCTGGTTGATGAATAGTGCTACTGTGAGGAGAAACCAGCCAGCCGAACAGCACCTTAGTGTCCAATCATACTCTAATTAGGCTTAAAAGATTCGTCTCGTGAATTTCGTCTAAACTGTGTAATTAGTTTTATTTTTTATTTATATTTAATACTTCATTCATGCGTCCAAAGATTCGATGTGACGGAAAATCTTGAAAAAATTTGTAAAATTTTAGAAACTAAACGGTACCCTAGCAGTATACATTTGATGAGCTAGCTGCAAGATACTGACTATATATCATATATAACTAAATTATACGAGCCGGCCACTAACCTACTACCATGGCATGCCACTCAGGAGCGCGTTCGGCTGGCTGGCCGGCTGGGGCTGGGCTGGCTAGTGCACTCACATTGTCACTGTGCACGTAAACAGTATTTTCAGACAGAACAGTATTTTCTCTCACAACAATCAATCGAAACAGTATTTTAGCTTATTTTTTAGTCCTACCAAACAGCCTACAGGTTCCTGATTCTCATGCATCTTAATGCATTTTCAGGCCTGACAACTAGTCTTACAGTGCCATCGGTCACAACTTGTCAAAGGATGTCACCTACTCCTAATACTGAGCACCAACAGAGACCTTAGAGCACCTGCAGTGTTTGTGTCGAAGCCGGTTCTATGCATTTAATGCATGTATAAGACCCGGTACGTTACACTACGGGATCGAGGATGGAGGAGCAGCTCCCAGGCATAGAACCCGTCCCTTTGCAATAAAAAAATATATCACTATGACACATGACACAACTCCGATGGCTCCAACTGCCATGAGCTGATGAGCACCTCGGTTTCATACACTGTAAGCTCAATACTAGGAGAAGTCATGTCATTGATGGGACCCGCGATAGGAGCAACCCCGTTCCTTCGCACTGCGGACGCTCTTACCGCCATCACAATTGAAGATAAATCAGGGTTCGTGGTGGCGATGACGATGCCACGAGGCACTAGCTAGCTAGGGTCCGGGGAAGCACGGAGATGGAGTGCCAAAGGCTAACATGTGTGCCATACACTACCCACTAGTGAAGACCTGAGATACGGTGATCCACCATGACGAGTTTAGCAACCTAGAGATAAACATTTTCAAAAGACTTGTATGACAAGCAGAGGCGCGGACCTAGACTTAATAGAGAACGAGTGTTCAAATTTCGAAGAGATTAAAAAAAACTTGATTGCTTTAACCCTATTTTTGTTGACATGTATGGCCCCATTCGACTCGCTGAAACTTGGCTGAAAATACTAATATTGTGAGAGAAAAACACTGTTCTGGCGGAGGAAAAAAAGACGAACAAGTCGGATATAAGGTAAGCCGAACGGGACTTATATATAATTGATCGATGATTATTGATTATATTCTTGAATACCATTGATTAGCAAATATAATGGGTATTCATTCAATGGATATCCTCAGATACCCCCACCTGACAAGTTCCAAGAACTGATAATGCAATTTTGAGAGTTCATTCATGGACCTAGCTAGATGAAACGAAATCCTGAAACAATTTTCGGAGCCCACAATGTATTTTACTCAGGACGAGATACACATTAGCATGTTTGGTTGCCTGCACGTGGGCTGGCCTGACTCCCTGGATGCAGCAGCGCAACATTTGGTTGCTCGTATGCTAGTTTGAACCAGGCTCCGCAGATATAAAAGCAACCAGCGAGCATGGCTCGCAAGAAACGAGAGTGAAATCTGTTTCTCCAGAGCCAGGCTCGCGGGATGCAAGATAATAGCAGCTTAATGATGGTAGTAATATATGATTAGCATAATCTAGGGCATATTAATACATTACAAAGAAAATTAAGATTTATATGGTAAAAATAAGTGATATGCAACCGATTCAAGCAAAATAAATATTATGCCCGTCCACACTCGGACAGCGCCGATGGTGGACTGTGACGCAGTCCAACGACCGCTCATTCACTCGCCCTCGCTCCCAACCGTTCTAAAATAATAAAAAAACTTCTTATCCCTTCTGCTCTTCTCTCTCCACCACATCGCCTTGCAGCTGCCACTCCGCCATTCCCGTCCCAAACACGAATGCCACTCTGGGCCTCGCTGCTGCCGCACGCCCCACCCGGCGCCTCTCGCTCGCCCCGGCACGAGCGCTTCTCGCCCCCTCTCGTCGTGCGCACTGGTGCTGGTGGTGCCCGCTCCACCCGGCGCACGCGCCGCCTACCCGGTAGAGCTAAGACCGGTGCTAGTGGCGCCAGTGTGCGCACGCGCCGTTGGTACTAGTGCGGTTGTGCTGGTGGTGGTTGTGCTCACGCGTCATCTCTCGCTGCCGGCTCCGACCCCGACGGTTGGAATCGACCAGCCTCGACCTTCCCCTCCCCTATGTTGCATATGTATGTTTTAATTATTTCAAACGTTTCAGATGTACGTTGTAATTGTTTTATTTTGATGTTGCCAAATTAGATCGGGGGATGTTGTACATATTTCAAGTGTTTCAGATGCATATTGCAAGCGTTTGTTCAAAATATTTCATCTGTTTTCAGACGTACGTTGCAATCGTTTTTTATTTGGATGTTGCATATGTTTCACTCATATGTTGCGACAGCATGTATCAAAATGTTTCAGATGTTTCAGCCTTATGTTGCAGCAAGTGGTTTCATGTTGCAAGTTACAAGTTACAAGTGTTATTTGTTTTTGATGTTTCATGTGTTCCACACACATGTTGCAAGTGCATGTTCCAAATGTTTTCATTTGTTTTTCAAACGTATGTTGCATTCAATTTTTTTTTCATATTACAAGTGTTTTATGTTGTTCGATCGTGGGGGGTGGGGGTGGGGGCAGGAGGACAGTGCGCACAGCGTGCTGGGGTGCTGCAGACGGGGGCGCTAGGGGCGGGCGGGCGGGTGCTCCGGTCGGGGGCACCCCGGGTCCCAGCTCTTGAGTGTTGCCCGCGTGGAGAGAGAGGAGCGGGTATGAGGAATGACCGATGGGCGCAGATATAGGAGCGGAGTGAATCTAGATGAGGTTGGGGCGATGGTGGACTGAGACAGGCTATGCTGGCGTCTGGACGCGTGCGTCCGTCCGAACATCCGGGCGCTAGCCACGCCGTTCAATGAACCAAACAAAGGCAGCTTGTATCCCTGCAGCCTGGTTCCTAGGAATTCAAAAACCGAAAAGCAAGCGACCCTACCCTAGTTCGTAGGAAGTTTCCATAACCGAACTCAACGAATTCCATTCAAAACACGCGAGCATATCCAGCATCCCTACCCCTACTCCTAGTCGTCCTACCGTGGATGGACCAACAGCTGATGACAAGAGAAGAAGCCAGCAGCCCAGCCCGCGTTTTCTTCATCATCATGGGCCAATCGCCAGCCATGCAGCAGCCGCCGCCCTCGCCGCACCGCCGCGCCACCACCAGGGCCCGGGCCCTACTGCGCCTGCTCTTCCTCGTCGCCCTCTCCCTCGCCGCGCTGCTCGCCTTCGTCACCTCCACCCCGTCCTCCTCCTCGCCCGCGCGCCGCGCCCTGCAGCTCGTGCCGCCGCGCCGCCACCGACAGCCGCTAACCACCCTCCGCGCCGTCCGGAGGGACGAGGACAGGCCCACCTCGCCCGTCGCCCCACGAGCGGTGGGCCAGGGCCAGCACGACTCGGACTTGTCGGACCTCGACGCCGTGCTGCTCCCGGACTGGGAGGTCCTCGTCCTGCTCCGCCCCGACGACGACGACAGCTTACCCTCCGGCAACGCCACGTGCGCGTTCCCAGGCGGGGCCACGTCCCCGGCGCGACCGCTCGGGAGGATGCCCGCGTCCGGCAGCCAAGCCTACACGTGCGCCATGCCGAGGCCGGAGCGCCGCCACAGCAGGCCTTTCCGCGCGCCACGCCTCGTCGTCGCCACGCTGTTGTCCTCGGCGGCGGATGAAGAGGACGCCGTGCCAGCGGCGGCAGCAGCGCGGTCGTTGACGCCGGAGATGATGCGGTGGAGCGGTCGCCTCGTGTACGACTCCGCCGCGCTCGACGGCGGCGACGGCGTCCTCGTCTTCGCCAAGGGAGTCAACCCGCGCCAGGGAGTCAACCGCGACGCCGCGGATATTCGGTGCATCTACTACCGCCGCAGCACCGCAGCCATTGGAAACGGAGACAGAGACGTCGTCGCCTCGCTCCCGGCCACCACCTCAGCGCAGCAGGTCTTCCGGTGCCCGCCGCCGCCGAGCACCGCCACGGCCGCGTCTCCCGCCGAGGCGCAGCAGCTCCGCGTCACGCTCGCCGTCGCTGGCGAGGACCCCATCCCCTCGGTGGCGACCTACACCCCTCCTCCTCCACAAGACGCCGAAACAGCCCAGACGACGGCGTCAAAGAAGAAGCTCACCTGCGCCTGCACCATGGTCCGAGACGTGGCCAAGTTCCTCCGGGAGTGGGTGGTCTACCACGCGGCAGTGGGCGTCGACCGCTTCTACCTCTACGACAACGGGAGCGGGGATGACCTGGAGGGCCAGGTGCGCCAGCTCAGCGCGGAGGGCTTCCACGTGTCGACGCACGCGTGGCCCTGGCCCAAGACGCAGGAGGCTGGGTTCTCCTACGCGGCCGCGGCGCACCGAGATTCGTGCGAGTGGATGGCGTTCGTCGACGTTGACGAGTTCATCTTCTCCCCGGATTGGGCCGGGTCAAGCGAGCCGACCAAATCAATGCTCCGATCCGTCGTCACCACCGTTGAGCCAGACGTTGGGCAGGTCATGCTAGGGTGCAAGGATTTCGGGCCCTCGGGACACACCAAGCACCCCAAGGAGGGAGTCACCCAAGGGTACACCTGCCGGAGGCGAGCCGAGGAGCGACACAAGTCGCTCGTCAGGCTTGACTCCATAGCACCATCGCTGATGAACTCGGTCCACCATTTCGAGCTTCGGCCCGAGTTCAAGTGGGAGCGATCGAGGGATGCGAGGGTGAACCACTACAAGTACCAGGCTTGGGATGAGTTCAAGGTGAAGTTCCTCCACCGTGTGTCCACCTACGTGGCGGACTGGACCGACAAGGTCAACCATGGTTCCAATGACCGTACGCCCGGCCTAGGGTTCGAGGCTGTCGAACCGGCCGGGTGGCCACACAAGTTCTGCGAGGTGGAGGACACCCTGCTCCGAGACGTGACACGGAGGTGGTTTGGTGTTGGATTCACCAAAAAGCTTGCTCACCAGCCAGTTGGAAGGACAACGCACAGCAGCTCATAGTTTTTTTTTTAATTCCTGGTATATATTATCCATCGGACACGGAGATGTACATGTATAGTACAAAACAGATTAGGGAGAATTCATTTTTATTCTTTCAACAGACATACGGTTCGTTAATCAGTTTTATGTGTGATTTAACAAAGGTGTACAAAGACGGTTAGGAGGAGGTGTAACTTCCATGTGATTATCTATATGCCTTTCTTGTTGCAGTGGATTGGCACCGGCAAGAAATGTGTACAAAAAGCAAACTGAGTCGTTGCTTACCTCAATTCTTTGTTTGTATTCTAATTCTAATATAATATATAATCATACATTCATACATGCATCATACAGTATGCTTCCATGTGATTGGCAGGTGGATGAGCATCATGTGAATGTGATGTTGGCATCAGCATATATGCTAACGTGTATGTGATGAGTCCTCGTCTTATAGGGAGGGGGCTAGATAGTTTTAATCAAGCAAAGTTACATTCTGCAACTCCAAAGGCCCCCAGATGTATGTACCTTTCTATTCCAACTTCACAGGGCCTGCTACAAGGAAACACACCTTCAGTCAAAGACTACTTAAGAAAGAGGCTGATAGATGAAAGGAATTCCTAGATGAAAAAGCCTGACTGCGCCAACTTAAGAAGAAAGCCCATGTAAACACGGCCCATTTTCTTGCCAAAGTCATGGGCCGAATAGGATTGTTGCAAAGAGGTCTATTATAGCACGCACATATAGATACACATGTCGCAAGGGCCCGGACGCTGCTCCCGCACCGCATCCCACACCTCGTATCCCATTCCATGTCAGCGCCTGCATCCAAACGCAGCACCCTCGACGACTCCCATCCCAACGCCAACGCCAACGCCGAGGTGAGATGGAGGGAAGGGAAGCGAGGGGAGGGAGAGGGTGAGGCGCGACACGCAAGGTAGGAGCCGAAACCCTGTGGCAGGCCGCTATCCGCCAACCATCGACGCCATTACAACTTGTGCAACACCCGATCTACTTTTAAAATATCTAGATAAAACATTTGCAGCATACGTCTGTAGTCAGATGAAACACTTAAAACATACGTCTAAAACACTTGCAAAAACACCTGAAAAACCATTGCAAAACACATGGCAACATCGAGATAAAACGCTTGCAACATATGTTTATGCAACATCCAAATAAACACACTCGCAACATGCGTCTGAAAAAAACAGATGAAATATTTGGAATATACACTTGCAACATACGTATATAGCCATTGCAACATGTGCAACATTTCAATCTACTTACATCCAAATAAAACACATGCAATATCCATATGAAACAATTGAAACACTTGAAACATACTCTTGCAATATGCGTTTTCAGCGTAGTGTCGCCTTGCAGCTTGGAAGAATGGAGGCTCGTCGTTGCAGAGCTCGATGCCAGTACGGAGGTCGGTGGCGGTGCATGGAGCTTGGCGGTGTGGGCAACTCGCCAGTGGGATGGCGTCGCACGAAGCTCCTCCATTGGCCAAGGGAACGATGGCGTTGGAAGCACCTCAACGCGGCTGGGGACTAAGCACAGCGCACAACGGTGGGGGGATGGGGCACGACGCGCAGGGCGGGGACAGGGCAAGGCGTGGCGCGACGTGGGTTGGGACGCCGCGCAACGGCGAGGCGGCTTGGGGCGGGTGGATGGTGCAGTGAGCCGTGACGAGCGAAGCGAGTTGGGAGTTGAGGATTTCTCAGTCGTCGTAGTGTAGAGATGGATGAGAGAGCGTAGATGGAGCAGGCTTGTTGGCTGTTAGGCCCGGCCGCTGTGCAGGCCCGGGAACTGGGCGTTCGGATGGACACGCCCATACGGACGTCCTCACCAGAGTATTAACGTACACATGTATATACAATTAGAATACAGAAATGATAATGGTCTCAAAAAAGGAAAGTATTTATTGAGTTGGCTCACCTCAAGGCAGCGGCAGATCTAGGAAATATTTTAGGGGGGGGCTAAACAACAGTGTTGCTCGATCTTAAATCTCAGCCCCCCTACACTATAGAACTTTGCCTAAAAAATCATGAGGGCTCCACAGGAATTCCACTGTTCCGGGTAAGGGGGGGCTTGAGCCCTCCCCCCAACCCCCCCCCCCCCCCCCCCCCCCCCGTCCCGTTGGATCCGCCCCTGCCTCAAGGGAAGAAGAAAACTCTGGTACATATACATATGTGAGGGTTAGGGAGTAGTATATGCTCCCTTTGTCCCAAATGAAATTAACTTCTACGCCCAAATGAAATCTAACTTCTATAGTTGATCCTAAGTACTATATATATACTCCATTTAGTGACTCGCCATGTACAATCACAATGCACTGTACTCTCCGAGAGACAAGGCATATGTCCCTTTCCAGAAGCCATGATTTCAAGCGCATGGATAACACTATACTACTGTTGGGTGCTTCCGGGTGCAAGTCTCTCCGTCACCCACTTTTTTGTGGCTTTTAAAGCAGAGGCGGAATTTTGCGGCACTTTCATTTCATTTCATTCGTCGAAATCCACAGTATACTGTAGAAATACTAAGGTACAAGAGACGCCTTCATGCTTCCTCCTCTTGAACTTTAGTCATTGTCTCATCGGATGTTTAATATATGCATGGAGTATTAAATATAGACTAATTACAAAACTAAATGCACAGATTAAGATTGCTTTGCGAGACGAATGTTTTAAGCCTAATTAGTCCATGATTTGACAATGTGTTGCTACAGTAAACATATACTAATGACAGCTTAATTAGGCTTAATTAGTCACTCAATCCAAAACACTGTAGTAGCAGCATTGCAGGCAAGGCATACCGCCGTTGGTTATTGGCAAAGTGGTAGCGTGCATCACTGGGCATGGTGTAATTGGGTGCCGACATGGTAGGTTGCAGTGACCCCCAACCTATGAGCACTTGTGTTATTGTCCTTCTAATTTTGCTGGCCCACAATAAATGTTTAGCTACTTCCATCCTTTCCTCTTTTTTTTTACAATGACAAGCTTCATTCTCAAAACTACAAAACTTGTTTAGCTACTTCCTTCCATCCTTCTTTTTTACAACGACAAGCTTCATTCTCAAAACTAGAAAACCACTAAACTAAGTTGCTGCTAGTTTCTGACACATGTTTTTTTTTGTCCAGAACAGTTAGTTGTCCAGAATTGTAATTGATGAAAAATCTCTAGATTATGGTCCAGCTACTTCTTACATACTGAAAAAGAAAAATGTGCCCGGTTCGTTTGGGCTTGTTTGGCTAATAAGCCATAGCTGAAAGTACTGTTGGCTGGTTTGGTGCGAGAGAAAAATACTGTTTGTTGGCTGATAAGCTATGGCTTATAAGCCAAATATAACCAAACGAACAGGTTGATGATGGACAACCACTGTATGAGGGTTACACTAAATATCTAACCAAGTACCAGATGACTATTCTCCATCCAAACCAAATAAGTGAGATGGGAGTCAACAACTTACCCAATACCAAATGCAGGACCAGTGCCCCCCTTGAAAAGGTCCAACTAAATATCCTGACTTTCTGCAAAGTTTCACATGATATCTATATACTTTGCTGTTGGCCATCAAGTTTATTTTTTAATCATAATGGTAACAAATAATCTTTAAGAGCTTTAGTTGGTATAGCATCCAATCCGTGGAAACTCTAAGAGGCACGAATGCATTGCAAACTTTTTAAACAGTGTATGGCCTGATATGTGTGTGTCAGTACCATGAGGGCACCAACAAGTTATTTAATTCTATTCTATATAAACAGTATATATATTATCAACAGAAAACCTTGCGGCTAAAAGAGAAGAATCCTCACACGACACTGATATATTTATAAATTGGTAGCACATCCATCACACGACAGGATAAACATGAGCGGAAAAGATCAGATATGTATTGCAACAAGAAGGGACATCGTACTTGGAAACATATAAAGTAGATGACGAGTGCCTGAAAACCGCCGTCCAGGCCAGGGCATGCTGTTCTTTTAGCTCAACACGTGTGAACCACCACAGCCAAGAGCCAACTACCCACGAGAAACAGATTGGTGGATTCAGTACTGGCCCCTTCTGAATTCTGGTCATACACACAGAAACAGGGGTCATATATTGCTTCGAAAGATCAGGTCGTTGCTTACCGCTTTTGTTTATCCCAATCCAGCACGCCTTGGTTTTGTTCAGATATGGGTGAGTTTCCCGGGGCCTGCAAAACCAACACCACTCCAGTCAGAACAGAGTGCCTCCTCCTGTTTTCCCTGCTGGTAGAAGTTTTTGGCATTCCTGAGCACTAAGCACGCACTAATCCACATAATCAGTGTCAACAGTACGAGAGCCCGTTCCAAATGATGGACCAAACTAAAGCTATCCTGAGATGGAGTACTAAATATTTTGCCAGATATAGACTATACAGAACGTCGGTGGTAAGGGAAGGAGACCCTAATCAGGAACTCGCATGCGAAGTAATATAACCTGGTAACTGAACATGATGGAACTCTGGCAGAAGAATGACAGACTGCAGAGCACCTGGTTGCAGCCAATAATGCAAAGACTCTGTGGGCTCCTTGTGCTTTTGCTCTCCTTCCAACCTTCTCCCTATAAATACAAAGGCGTGCGCAAGGCAGAACCATCAGCTAAGATAGTAGCAAAACAAGTGAGTTACTTACAACCAACCAAGGAGTAGAAACCACCTGAAGCCATGTGCATTGCTGCATGGATTTGGCAGGCTCACCCTGTGCACCAACTCCTCCTGATTCTCAACAGAGATGAGTTCCACTGCAGGTGCGTGATCTTGCTTGGTTTTATCGATCTTTGTAGGACCCCAATCTGCAAGTAATAGCTCTGCCATATGAGGTACTATTTTGAAAACTGGGTACTTTTTCCCTCCTAAGCTATACGTTCACTGACAGAATTTCCACGAACCCCACTGACATATGTGATGCTACTGTTCATATACTAACGTGCATGCTCATATCTTTTCTCAGAAGCAAAATGCTGCTAGAGAAATCTATAGGCTATAGAAAGGTTACCCACTGCAAAACAACAACGCTAGCTGTTCAGTGTTCATCACTTTGTATCTTTTTCTTGATGAACTGATGCAGGCCTACAAAAGCAGTAGGATGGTGGGGAGAAGGCTCAAAGAAGATTCTTGGCGGCAGGGACGTGCTTGGTGGAGGAACATGGATGGGTTGCACCAAGGATGGCAGGCTTGCCTTCCTGACCAATGTGCTTGAACCAGATGCCATGCCCGGTGCACGGACTAGGGGAGATCTGCCTCTCAGGTTCCTGCAGGTATATATAACAAAACAAATCAAAATCTTCCACTAGATCATTCAAGTTCATTGAGTCTTTACCCGAAAGCTGAGGTAATACCGAGAAAGATAGATTCATTTCTTGTACAACCCAAGTTGGTGTTTTCCATCATACTTTTGTTGTCGCTATCATTCCTTAGCAGCTGATTCGGTCACTCTGACAGTTCCTTCGTTTTGACAGTGATTGGTGTAGACACTAGATGGCGCACACAGGAACATATATTCACACTGCATTCCCATTATAAACCAAAAAATTTACCATTGAAAACAATTTAGTGGTTCATCCTATTACAACTAATAACTATAGCAAGCAATGTAAGAACCTACGATTAATCAACCACTCCTAATCAAAATGAAATTATCTTCGATGTAACATTGTTCCTGAATAGCAAGCATAATCCAGTCTGTACCGCGCAGAGCAACAAGAGCCCACTCGAAGTTGCAACTGAAGTGGCAGAAGAAGCTCATGAATACAATGGGTTCAACCTCATACTAGCTGATCTAACAACAAATATCATGGTCTATGTGTCAAACCGGCCTAAGGGGCAGCCTGCAACAATTCAACTCGTCTCACCAGGACTCCATGTGCTGTCCAATGCAAGGCTAGATAGCCCTTGGCAGAAGGTAAGCAGAGCACTTTCATGTTCAACAAGATTTGTAGATAGCTAAAAATCTCAAAATGCCTTGCAAATAAAAATGAACAGGACGATTTTATTTGGTATAGTGGGTAACCATATATTGGTAGGTACAAAACTAGAAATGCCGAACGCCAATGAGGTGTCATGTTAATTATTTCATTTTTAGCTGCACTAAATTATGGATCACAGGGAAAACATTGAGCTGGGAAAAGCATGAGAAAGCTACAGGTGAACCATCTAAAGTACTTCCCTAGTAATAAGCAACATTGCATTTAACTCAATTTATAGCACAGCATGTGCAAGAAGATAAGATGACAATGCATTATTGCAACCTACTCTGTCTCTCAGGGACCATTCATCCCTACCAAGACCGTCATTCATGAAGACAGTGTGAAGGTACCCAAAGGGATTTTTTTTAATTGTTGTTTATGCACTTGTAGGCAATTCGCCTCGGTAAAAACTTCAGGGAGCTTCTTAGGGAGCATGGTGACGATGAGATTGAAGTGAAGGATATAGTTGAGAGGCTAATGACTGACACCACAAAGGCTGACAAAGATAGACTGCCAAACACTGGTTGTGATCCCAACTGGGAGCATGGTCTGAGCTCCATCTTCATCGAGGTGCAAACTGACCAAGTGAGAAAAAAATCTCTTGATTCAGGGTTCAGCTAGTTGAAAAACTATATCATCTGGCCACTTATAAATATCTGTGTACATAAGCATAGGCTAATACTACAGAAATGAACTTATGAATTCTGTTTTGGTGAAGGGGCTCTACGGGACACGGAGCACAGCCGTTTTATCAGTGAACTATGATGGTGAAGCTAGCTTGTACGAGAAGTTCCTTGAGAGTGGTATATGGAAGGACCACACAGTGAATTACCAGATAGAGTAGTAGGCATTGCACAGGAAAAGCTGGCAACCTCAAATAAATAGAGATATGAAGCAGACACAATTGTGAATTTCATTCTTTCCCTATTCCCTAGTCACCTTCACGACTATCTAAGATCCCATCATGATGCCAATTATACATTATTTACTGTAAGCAGATTTGTCACTTGACGATAAAATGTCAAGCAGAAGTTTAAGTTTAAATATATACACCAAATATATAAATTTACAGACTTCGTGTAAGATCAGTTTTTTCTTGCCTTATTGGACATGTTTACTCCAGAAATCTTAGCAAGCTATTGCATGTTGAGTTCTGTTGTATTAAAGGTTAATTCACTAACATAAATTTACCATAAGATTATGATACGTTTAAGCTACTGAAATTATAGAATGCATCAACTACATCACAAAAAACAATGCGCATATGCGTAAAGAAATGCATCTGGTGTACCTCATTTGGTCAAATATGCTCCAGACCTCCAGTGGTGTCGGTCATGCAGATAGTAAGTTCTCTAGTCCTCCAGACTACATAATTGCCAGTCCAAAGCAGTCTTGAAAAGTGATAGCCTAAAAAGGATTACCAAGAAACAACGATACAAATGTTCTTGTGCAGTCTGCAGTCAAGTGGGGTCTGTGATGATGTTATCCAAGATATGTAGATTCCTCAATGAGAAACAACAAATTACCATCATAGAATTGCATTATTCACGTTCATCAACATGAGTATACATAAATATGAAGCTCTTCTGTCAAAATTTCAGCTTGTAGACAAGTAAGCTAGAAAGAACTGTAAAGCTTAGCACTACACCCCAATAGCTAAACACTACACCCCCACTTGTATGCTCTTGTTCTTCGTTGCTGGATACTTCTCTGCAGGATTTGTCTTGTTGCTCACGGCACTGCTGTGGTATCCATCTCGTGATCGTCCTCTCATGAACAATCATCTGTTCCAAACAATCCAAGGATCCCAGCTCGGAGCTCTTGGTGCTGATGGTCAGAACAAGTAACGTCTTGGCCACACTTCCAGAGGCCCGGAGCACACAGAGTAGTTCAGACCAGACCTGCATGCGGCCACACCTAGTGCCGAATGCTTTCCCTTCTGGAACCACAATCACCGCAAACTCCGAGTGCACAAGTGCCGGATGATGACGGTAAGCTACAAAGTGCGCCCCGTACTGCAACCCCGACTTCACAACCCAGTTCTTCAGCCTAAGGTGTTCATACGCCCTGTACATCTCCGGGAATTGCTCCGAGGTAGAGGCCAAGAGATCCCACAGCTCCGGCGCACCCATCCGCGCCTTGTTCTCCGACTCAACCGCGACGCACTTCAGGGCATGGCAAAGGAAGAACACCTCCTCGGGGCCCAGCTGGAACCACTGCCTCTCCGCGCCTGCACTCTCCACGGCGCGGCCAAAGGAGGCGCAGTTCAGAAGCTTGGCTTGGTCTTTGCCGACCTCGAGAATCGCGTCCCTGGTGTGCACGGCTAGAGTCGCCACGGCTTCTGAGTCCCTCAGTTTAGCCTGGAGCTCGGCGACTATGGTCGACATGGGATTGGCTGCTGCGAGTGCTGCAAAGTCCTTGCCGTCCTTGCCCTTCTTCCACCTGGGACCTGGCAAATCCATAAGCTGATGGCACACGACATGAGATTTGATGGAAATCCGTAATCCACAAATCTAAGGGCATGACATCTACGACATCGATGAAAAGGGGAAACAAACGAGAGAGAAACCAGCTCACCTTGTGCAGGAGCAAGAGGCCGGCCGTGCAGCTGCTTGCCGCACTTGCTGCTGCCGCAGGGGTCACCCAGGAGCAGGGTCGCAGGGGCCGCCAGTCTGGAGCGGGGCAAGGCCGTGAGGCGTGGCGTTGCCCTGGAGCCGGCGCGGTCTGCTGCAGTGGACGGTCGCGGGGGCTAGGCGCGGGAGGGGCGGCTCACCGGGACATGGACGCTCCAAGGTGCGCGCCGCCGCTGCAAGGTGAGCGAGGAAGTAGTCGGAACGGTGGAGGACGTGGGCTACTGGGCCTCAAGTCTTTGTCTTGGGTGGGTTGGTCTGGGCCGCTGGGGTGTTGCGCGCGCTTGTAATGGGCTTTGGCCTTCGGTTCCAATCTGACACTGGAATTTGTCCCGTGTGTTCCAACCTCAAAACCGAGCCCAAAATGGATGTTTTCCGGTGAAATCTTGCGCCAAATGCGTTCCTGTTCTGCAAGGACCTGGGCACTTGTGTAGAGCAGTATGAGATTTTCTAAGACGTGGATAAATAAAAGATTATAATCCAACTATGTTTTATTGGCTGTAAAGAAGATGGTTTGCTACTTCATTATGATTATACAGGCAATTATATATTATTCATTCATTGGTCTATAATTTGCTACTTGTACCATTATATATGCCTTAGGGCTTTTCTAATCCGTTCCAACACACTGACAATAACTGAGTTGAGGCTCTTTGAAGTGAAGCAGTTGGCAACCCTCCTTTTAGCAATTATATAAAACCACTCTTGGCCTTGTGGGGCACATTTGTCTTCCTGTTGCTCAAATCAAAAAGGCCCTCCAGTTTATTAAACCCACAACACTAGCAGTACAATAACATTGGATACGACCTTCAAAAAAAAACATTGGATACAAACGCACACGGTTTAGTTTGTGCAGTAACTTTTTTTTTTTTGCAAAAAATGTGCAGTAAGGTTATTGCATATTGCTATATCTATTTGCATGGACACAGCATAACATTTTACAGAATTTTGGTACCTTTGGAACACAGGAAATTTACCCTAATTCTACATTTTTCCTTTAAAACTGAATTAAACCCTGGAAATCCTATACAGTTTTTGTGTTCCAAAGGACCCTTAGTTTTCAAGAGCAAGGTAGAGTCACCAATAACTTGGTTTTCCTTCGTAAAAAAATTCAACAGTATCCAAACCCCAAGCACATGTTTGTGATTTTCACAATGATTGGACTATCTTCTTTTTCTTTGGCATGTCTTACTAATGTTATTGCCCCTTTCTGCATGTAAGGACGACTGTAGTCACTATACCATGACCATGGGAAAATGGGACATCTTCGACCCATGGTCCATGGACCACTTTGGGCTCTTTGGATTTGGGTTGACTTTTGAAAGATGCTTGTTTTCCTAAGAACATCACTCTTTAGCAAACCTTTTCTTCATGTAGAACTTTCTGTACATAAAGGACTAGCAATACCATGACCATCGAAACAACTTTTGTTCCAAATTGGGCATTGCTCTTCTCATGTAGAACTAGAACGGTTCTCTTTTCTTCTTCTTCTTTTTTTCTGCATGTGGTTCAAAACACCTTTGTAGGTAAAGAGTGATCAATATCATAGCACTCTCCAATTAAGCTACACAATGCAATTGGCCACGCCTATACAATGCGAGTTGTTTGCCTTCTTGTGAGGACCGAGGAAGAATACATCTGTCATTGATAACGTCTATAAGTTTTTAATCTCTGTATTACATACGGTCGGCTGCGGAAACCGGAAACCCAGGCGATGGATTGCGCTCACAGAAAGCACAGCGAGAAGCACACACACAAACACGCCCCCCGCACGCCAGCCAACCAGACGCGCTGTCGCGGATCGGTGACGTGGCGCCCCCTCCCCCCAAGGCCCAAGGTGGGCCCGCGTCGGGAAAATATCCGCCGCCGTGCCACTGCCGTGCGGGGCCCGCGCGGCTCATGCACACCCGTTCCCCTGCTGCGGTTCGGCCCTCCACCAGCCCAAATTTTCCAAAATCCCGCCCAAGCCCCTGCCGCCGCCGCTTTTGCGCGGAGCACCCCGGGGTGTCCCGAAACCACGAGAACACCCCTCCGCCACTCGTACGCGGGCGGCCGCAGCCCTAGCCGTCGTAGCGGAGCACCGGATGGCAGCCGGGCCCCGGGACCCCCTGGCCCCGCTTGTCAGTGAGGGCCGCGTATGCTGTTGGCGTGAGGAAAGGTCCCGGCGGGTACGGGAATTCAAATTGGGAGGCGGGTGCGGGCCCTCGCTGCGCGGGCGGAATCGCAGATATGCCCTTGGGCCACGACTTCCTTCTTATCCCCTGCGCCTGCCCTCCCCCTTCCTGCAGCCTTGCCCCCTTTCCCCTCCACATCCCCGGCAACTCGCCCTCGATTCGTCCCCGCTTCGCCCGGCCGCGAGCGGGATTCGCTCCGCCCCGCGCGGATCTGACCGCTGCGCTACGTGTCGCCGCTCGAATCCGCCATGAAGGGGGCCAAATCCAAGGGCGCCGCCAAGGCCGATGCCAAGTAAGAATAACGAAACGAATCTCGCGGTTTTCTTCTTCGTTGTTCGTCGCGTAGATCTGTTCCGTGGTGTACCAAGCATTCGATTTATGTTGTTGATATTATTATTATTATGGCGCCGCTGCTTTTGACTTTTTTTTTTGTTGCCCTCGCTGTCGCTGTCGACGTCGGCGGCGGTTCGATTGGTTTCTGCAGGCTGGCGGTGAAGAGTAAGGGGGCGGAGAAGCCCGCCAAGGGCAGAAAGGGGAAGGCCGGCAAGGACCCTAACAAGCCCAAGAGGGCTCCCAGCGCTTTCTTCGTCTTCATGTGAGATGCGACTTTTTTTATTTCCCCCCTTTGTTTTTTTTTTCGTTGTTGCTGTTTCTGGAACTGTGGTTCGATCTGTTTTTGGATGGATGTGTATACAGGGAGCAATTCCGCAAGGAGTTCAAGGAGAAGAACCCTAAGAACAAGTCTGTCGCCGCGGTAAGTTCCCCAACCGACCGATAGTATTGTTATCATCTACTTTGACTTTGCTGCGATTAACCACTTTATTTAATTTAATTTATTTAATCGTCTCGATTCGTTGTTTACTGAACTTCTTTTTTTCGTTTTCCCCCTCTTTCCTGGTGGAACTTTTCAGGTGGGAAAAGCTGCCGGCGACAGGTGGAAATCCCTCAGCGAATCGGTAAGCTAAGCTTGCTCCACACATTACACCTCCTTACTTAAAAGTAGTTGTTGTAGTGGTTATATTCGACTAAAAGCTGGTGCTGATTGGTAACGTACATGCTTGTGGATTGTAGGACAAGGCTCCCTATGTAGCCAAGGCTAATAAGCTCAAGCTAGAGTATAACAAGGCCATTGCTGCCTACAACAAGGGCGAGGTACAGAAACTTGCATGCTTCAATTGCTTTGTTATGTTACTTAGTATATATACTGTTCCTGCTGGTCATTTATTCGAATAAGTGAAGATTATCCTTACTGAATCATGTGTTAGCTTGTTCAGAGCACCACTGCTGCAAAGAAGGCTCCTGCCAAGGAGGAAGACGAGGAAGACGAAGAGGAGTCCGACAAGTCCAAGTCGGAGGTCCATGATGAGGATGACGACGAGGGTAGTGAGGAGGTATGCAGATTTCTTTCATGTCGTCTTGAACGCTTCTAATCTGCTTACATGTGCTGTCACCTGACAATTGCATGTATGCAGATTTCTTTCATGTCGTCTTGAACGCTTCTAATCTGCTTACATGTGCTGTCACCTGAAAAATGCATGTAGCATGCTCATGTGTTACCCAAGTTGCTATACATAAGCTAATCTAGAATGTAGGTAGTATTGGATTGGATTCAACCCATACACCAGATAGGAAGGTTCATATATCTATATAGCCTTTTTGTAGATTGCATTACAAGTCTAGAATGTAAGGCATTGTTTGGAAAGAAATTCATTGTCCTTTGGAGTTAGGGAGGCTTAAAATATGTACTCCCTCTGCTAGCATTTTGTAGATCGCATTACAAGTCTAGAGTGTAAGGCTTTGTTGGAACCAGATTAATTGTGCTTTGGAGTTAGGAAGTCTTAAAATCTGTCTTCCCTTTGTTTGCAGGACGAAGACGATGACGAGTGATGGAGCTTGCTTTGTCCAACAATGGAGCTGCGACAGAAGGCCCCGTGGCGAAAAACTATAAGGAGCCTATATCCATGTACTAGAATTATTCAGTTTCACTTCACATCGTGATGTTTTTACTTTTGTCGTGCTATAACGGATAGCGCTCCTTGTTGGCGCCACCGGCAGGTGGTTTTGCTTCTGGTCTTGTGTGTGGCCACACTGGACCAGCAGAGACGCCTGCTTGTACCTAGATTACTGTTTCCATTGTCGTCATCGGCTAACATTGTGATAATATCAGTTTGGGTAATGTTAGATTAAGTAATCATTGTGTTCCATATCCCTTTTTTGTGTTACATTGTTGCTCTGGGCTTTGCTATTGGGATCTGTTTCTTTGCATTGCCTGTGCCTGACGTGTAACTGCAGATTGCCGTTTGGGTGATACATGAACTCCATTAGTTGGTTGAGGCACACACGGTCACAGTGTAGTTTGAATGTTTGTGAAGGAATGGAATGGAGCTGGGCAAAATAATTGGCGTGCTGTTGACATTCGGGCTGTGGTGGTTGGTTGGCGTCCTTGCCCTATTTGGAAAATTCGACTGGGTTGCCTTTGCTTTGGTAGTTTGGTTGACCTTTTTCGTGGTTCTGTGGTTCGTTAGTCTATGCTGTGGTGGTCGAATATGCATAAGTTTGATGTGAGCTGACGGTGGGCATGGTAAGGTTCGAAGATGCATGTGTAGGTTTTTATTGTGGTTTGATTGGATGATTGCGCCTGGTAGACTCTGTAAACTAACAAATCATGCTGTGTAGTAGAAGAACGTTCGTTTCATAGGTGAAAGGAGCATTTGGTTCCGTTGATGTTCATCATGGTAAATGGTAGCAGAGGCTGAGGGGCGTGTTTTGATTGGGCTGCTAAGGAACAGTGTCTTGTAACGAATTAGCGATCGATACTTTTCAGCCAAACGAATAGGGTTTAGTCACCTTTTATCTAAACACTATGACTAAATGAGACTAAAAGTGTATTTAGTTAATTAGTCAAGAGGGATTGTTAAATGGGACTAAAGTCCAGCCTCACCTTTTAGTCACTTTGGATATAAACACCCTGACTAAGCGGGTGTTTTATTCCTACTCCTAAATTTTAGTCACCGTTCTATCGGATGTTTGACACATACATGGAGTATTAAATATAGACTAATTATGAAATTAATTACATAGTTTGTGATTAATTTGTTAGACGAATTTTTTTAAGTCTAATTAGTCCATGATTTGATAATGTGGTGCTACAATAAACATGTGCTGATGACGGGTTAATTAGGTTTAAAATTTTTGTTTTGTGAAGTACTGATGGATTATGTAATTTATTTTTTTATTAGTATCTGAACACCCTATACGACACATACCTTCTAAATTTTAGTCACTGAATCCAAACACCCCCTAAAAGGGACTAAAACACTCTTTTAGTCCACCAAAATAAATAGGAGTGGCTAAAGTTTCGCAAGTGGTTTAGCTGTCTAAATCTTAGGGGCTTCAATCTAAACAGAGCCTAAGCAGTGATTAAGCAACTCAAGTTTCAAGTCTCAATTTTTTTTAAAAAAAAATGCTCGTCGTTCATGGTGGACGCGTACTACTTGAGATAGGCAATGGGAGTGGAAAATTTTGAGCTGTGGGGACGGCAGCAGGGACCATTTGCAGTCGTATGTGTCCGTTGAGGTTCTAGGCAATGTGCTCCTAGGGTAGTGATAGTGACTGACTAGGGAGGGCCAGGCACAGTGGGACGTCCTCTGCTGTCCTCCTGCCCAGTTTACAGCAGCTGAGCCATGAGAGAGAGCAGGCAGTACTCATCAACGGTCGACTCAGGACTCCCTCCTTTTTCTTTTTCTTGTTATCCTAACGAACAAGTACGAGGAAAATGGAGGTGCTTTATTTCATCGACTGATGGTCTGGACGAGGAGTGAAAACGGTTGTACACATTCTATCGATAGATGGGGGAGAAAAGAAGAGAGGCGCAGAGTGGTTTTGTTCAAAGCATTGCGTGATAGGCGTACTGCCAGGAGCAATGGAAGGTGTACTCCCTCCTCCCAAAAAAATTGCAGCTTTAGATTTGAACAAAATCATCTTATATTTAAGTCTAGTCCCTCTCTTGTATTGGCTTCAACTTCTTTGCTTTTTCAGCACTGCGGCTTCTTCACCGGCTTCCGGTTCGTTTGGGTGGAAGATAGCTCAATAAATAATGACGCCCTTACAAACAAAGCTGGCCCTCCGTAGCATAGTGGTAGTGCGTTCGCTTCGTAATCGAATTCTGTCCTTGTTTTCCCAGGGCCATGACGACAACGACATGTGACTAGACCAATTCATTTCCTGCTCTCATGTAGTACTAGTAATTGTATCCTCCGCTTCATGCTCATCAACGTACGCAAGGCTTGAAGGTTGGCGCTCAACCTCCGCAGTCCGCACGACACCATCCTGCAACTTTGCCTCTCGATCTTGTTAACCCTTTCAGCAATCCTCTGCCGTTCGTATTGCAGACGATGAGCCGCCGCCACCACCACCACCACAAGCCACCGTCCAACCCGATCACCACCACCAACCGTCTCCATCCCACCGGCACCGGCACCAGCACCGCCACCGCGGAAGAAGAGCCGATGATGATTCACAGCCACAGGGACGACGACAGAATGCGTCCCATCGCCCACCTCCAGCCGAACGTCATCGCTCGTCTCATGGGCATCGACGATGACGCCGTCGTGCCGACTCCCCCGCCGCCAAAGCCTGTCGCAAGCGCCGTCCAGTTCCAAGCGCGACGACGACAGGCCAACAGGTGGAAGTGGAGCCTGCAGCTGCTGCCGCACTACTCGTACCGCGGCGGGAACGACGATGCAGAGTACCATCGCGGTTCCAGTTCCAGTTCCAGGATTTGCCTCCACAAGATGATGGTAGTGCCCCGATCCCGGAGCAGGCCGTCGCGCCTGCGCCGGCGGCGTCATCCCCAGGCGTGGCAAGCGTCCAGGGCGCCGGCGCTGGAGACAAGTGACGCTACTAGGCCGTCGGACTCGGACGGCGGCAGGTCCCTTGTTCAGGCGATCGCACAGGAGAACCTGCGCAAGCAGAAGATGGACAGGTATGGTTTCGGTTCGGAACAAAGCAAGGTGACGCAGCAGGACGAGCTTCCACTGATCAAGAACAAGAAGAATGCCGTGCCACAAGGTGACACGTCAGAGCATGCAGAAGCTGCTTCTGAACCAGCAGCAATGCCTGACGACAGAGATCTGGACGCGCGCAGGGATGGACATGGCCATGGCCACGGCCACGGCGCGCCTGCTGCTCAAGCTCAGGAGCTGCCGTCACACAGGCATGTTATAGTAAGCCCAGGATAGTGTTTCTTTTCTTAGGAAGTAGATCAGTGCGCGATCTTCACGGCACGACCCAGGGCGCTGGGATGGCAGTGGTCGATCACGAGCGTGCCCTGATTTTCTCGGTCCTTAGTGACCATGTAAAGATGCATGTATTTCCTTTACATAGAGATAGAAAGCAACTGAAAACGTTGCCGCTTGTTGACACCGTTTTTTGCACGTGTCAAAATAATCGGAGTGGACTAATCGGTAAGGGGAAAAGTTATTGAATACTTTGATAGCCGATGAAAGCCAGCTTGTATAGATGGTTGCCGATAGTTGGTGGTGGTCGATGGAAAGATTGACTTGGACTCAGGCGTTGCCGATAAGGTTGGAGGTGTTTTTGTCGATGCCGATGAAGGGAGGCTTGAAGACTACTGCCGATGAAGGGAGGCTTGAAGACTACTGCCGATGAAGGGAGGCTTGAAGACTACTGCCGATGAAATAGGGAGTATGCCGATGGGAAGGAGGACGGTGAGATTTCCATCGTAATTGAGGCGGACAGGGAAATAGATAGGAGTTGATTTCCTTTTCTATATTAGTTAGAGTATGATTCGTGTAAGAGTCACGTGTTTCCTTAGATATGGGATTGGTGTCCTAGTTGTGTTCGGTTGTGTCTCTTTAGATCAGGGTATAAATATGGAGTGAGGGGCAATGTAAAAATATATATCAATCAATATCAAAACCAATTTTTACTCCTGTTTGCATCTACTTACTTTTCGGCGACTTCGTCAATTTGCATATTTTCTTTCTTTTTACGAGTTCTCATTGATTCGACGAGCTGCATCGTTTCAGTACGACCTTCGACGATTCTCGAGTTCCGCGTGAACACCTCTTGGCCGTGACTTCCGGGCGTATCGCTGTTGTCAGGACCAAAGTGTTCGTATCTTCATCCTTGTCGATTAGCAGGTCAAATCGACTGGCACGCTTTGGATATCGATTCGGGTATTAGCCCTTTGTGTTTGCAGATCCACTTTTGCATCAACACATCTTTTGGCACGCTCGGTGGGACAAATTAATCAATATGTTCAATTTCGAGATCGATTCGGGGAACATTATCGCGGTATCAGAAGAAGATCTCAAGGAAGAACAGAGGCAGGCCATGGAAAAGGCTGTAGAAGAATACAAGCAGCTTTGTCTGAGATCATTTAGCTTGAACAAGAGTGGACAAGTCATCCAGAAGCAAGATTTGCCGTTGCCTCGGCAGGTTACCTTTGACTCCAATCCTGGTAAACTTCAAGAGATGGTTAATTCTGCAGTAAATCATGCTTTGATTAATCATTCCAATGTGCTGTCCAATACTGTTCATAATGCTGTGGTTCGAACTCTCAAAGAAGGACAAGTGGCACCACATTACGTTGGGCCTGCCTATCATCAACCAGAGCCAGCATCTGTCAAAACTCCATCGGCTCCTTCGGCCGTTGTGGGTACAGAAGTTACCTCCCCTCCAGTATTGGCAGGCTCACCTAATATTCAATCTACACCGATACAATCAGATCAGGTACTACCAGGAGGGCGAGTTCAGCTTAATACAGATCTATCGGCATCAGCTATGTCAGGCCCTGTGTCTCAGAATAGCCAGATTCCTATTAATTGGTGGGGATATGGCATGCCTCCGGAGTCATCTGCTTTTAATCCTAGATTGCCTCAAGGGTTTGATGCAGTAGGAAAAGCGCCTATACCATCGGCCGTTTCGCCGATGGCTCAAGTGCCTCAATATGCCGCAACTACTTCTGTGCAACCAACTTCAGGAGGTTTCCAGATGCCTATGGTTCAAACATTCAATTCAAGTCCATCGGCGAGCTTACTGCCGATGCAGCAGAAAGCCCCTGCTATGAGTCAAACTGGGGTTCAGTTCATGCCTCAAACCGGTTTTAATTATCCAACAATATCAGCAAATTACCAGCCATCGGTAAGTTTTGTGCCGATGAGTTCTAATAATGATTGGTCAGGACAGTTACCTGTTCAACATACAGTTCAGCGAAATCAGCAGGTTGCAGGGATTCAACAAGGTCATATGCAAGCTGGTTTCCAGAATCAAGCATCGGCAGCCCAGCCGATGAATCCTTTCCAACAGGCTAATGGACCACAAGTAACGGCAAATATGCCGATTGCTGGAGATCGTGGGCCACAAAGATATGTGGAGGGATGTCAGCAGGCACCTGTAGAAATTCAACCGGTTCGTCAGCAGGAGGCTGATGCTTTTTGGGCCGATAAGATAGCAGAAATTATGAAGGATCAGTTTGGGATAAAGCCCAAGGTCAATACTTATTCTTATCGGACTCCATACCCTCCTGCATACGATTTAATTCCTCTCCCAAATCGGTACAAGGTACCGGATTTCACTAAATTCTCTGGGCAAGATGATACATCAACAATGGAACATGTCAATCGCTTCATTATTCAATGTGGAGAAGCAGCTAACAGAGATGAATTAAGAGTTCGATTATTTTCATCATCTTTGTCTGGATCAGCATTTACATGGTTCATTTCATTACCACCAAATTCTATTATTACTTGGGTTGATCTAGAAAAACAATTCCACAAGTATTTCTTTGCTGGAATCCATGAAAAGAAGCTTACCGATTTAGTAAAATTGAGACAATGTAATGATGAATCGGTAGAGAGCTTTGTACAAAGGTTACGAGATGTAAAAAATAAGTGCTACAGCCTGGTGCTGGATGATCGGCAGCTTGCCGATTTGGCTTTCCAGGGGTTATTGCCACATCTTAAGGACAGATATGCTTCTCAGGAGTTTGAAAGCCTCAGTCATCTTGTGCAAAGGATCTCTGATCAGGACACTAGGGTTTTTGAACCTAAAAAGAACTGGAGTAAAAAGGTATCATTTGTTGAAGAGGTAGGAGATTCTGATTCTGATGAAGAACCAGTTATCGGCTTAGCTGAGTGGGTTAAGAATAAAAAGCCAATATCATGTCCCTTTGGTCAAAAAGAGCCAGAGAAGTTTACCTTTGATATCACCAAGGCCGATAAAATATTTGATCTTTTGCTTCAAGAGGGTCAAATTAAGCTGTCACCTAATCATGTGATCCCATCGGCAGAAGAGTTGAAGAAGATCTTGTACTGCAAATGGCACAATGCAACTTCACACAGTACAAATGAGTGCAAGGTATTCAGGCAACAGTTACAATCGGCTATTGAATCTGGGAGGATTAAGTTTGGTACTTCCAAAGCCCAGAAGCCGATGAAAATTGATCAACACCCTTTTCCAGCAAATATGTTGGATGCCAAAGGAAAGACCAAGGTTTTGACGTCAGAGGCTGCTGAGAAAAACGCGTCAGTGGACCCCCAACATCGGATAACTACCGATGATGCAAAAAGTAAGGGTTTGCTAGGAGAAAGCAGTAGTTCCAAAAATCCTCCTCGATCTGGCATTGTGATTACTCATCGGAGGCAGCAGGAGGGTTGGCGTCAACGTAATGACCGATATCGACAACAGCAAGAAGTGAGACGTCGGGAGGAATGGAATCGACATAAAGATCATTGGAGATGTCCGTTTTTCATCCATTGCTGGGAAGAAGGTATTAAATTGCCAACTGTTGAAAATTGCCCTGAGTGTAATGGTTATTACGGAGTCAATCGCTCAGAAAGGAGGTTTCAACTTGGTAATCAGGGTTCGTCTGTCAATGAGCCGATCAGAGGCAGAGCATCAGTGCATGATCGGCTGGGGGGCAGACTTAGTGTACATGAGAGGCTTGGTAAACGCGCTGGATATTTTCCAAGGAATCAAGAGGAGCTTGAGGAGATGGCAAACGCAAGAGTTCCCAATGAGGAAATATTCTACAGGGACCCTAATATACGTCGTGTAGAATCAACTAGGACTTGTTATCAGCCGGTTTGGAAAACCAAGTTTCCTCGATGGTGCCCAGAGGGTCTGACAAAGACGCAGAGGAGGAGGATGCAACGTGAGCGTCAGGAGGATTTATACCAAGAAGAAAATTCCTCCAATGAAAAGCCTGGTCGTCAGCAGTGGCAGGTAAAACACAAAAATAAGGGTCCATCGGCAGATGTTAATATGGTATTCATGTTGCCGATGGAGTTTTTGGCACTATCTGATAATGAGGAAGAAGTTGTTCTCTCTGATCAAGTAGCTCAGTTAACATTAGATCCAATGATGGCTGTTTTTGAGAAACCTACCGATGACGAAAGACAGCATCTTAAGGCTCTATTTGTGAAGGGCAGAGTTGATGGACAGCCTGTGTCTAAGGTACTTATTGATGGAGGGGCTGCGATTAATATTATGCCTTATGTGATGTATCGGAAACTTGGTAAGGGGGATCAAGACTTGACCAAAACCGATATGATGTTGAAAGATTTTGAAGGCAATGTGACACCGGCTAAAGGGGCAGTGTGCGTGGAATTGACCATCGGCAGCAAAACCTTGCCAACGACGTTCTTTGTTATCAACGGCAAAGGTGCATATAATCTGCTTCTAGGGAGGGATTGGATTCATGCTAATTGTTGTGTTCCTTCTACAATGCATCAATGCCTCGTACAGTGGATTGGGGATAAGATTGAGGTAGTCCCTGGTGATTCTTCTTATATCATCGCATCGGCAGAATCAGATGCTTATGAGCGAACTAAATGCATATCAGGAGAAGCTTGGGAAAAAGAGTTCCTTAGAGTTGCTGATTATGAAATTCCACCGATCCAAGCAGTCGGTTCTGAAGAGGAGTTTTAATGGATAGGTTTGCCGATGATGGAAAATTAGGTCAAGGGTTCACATCGGCAGATGATTTGGTAGAAGTAGATATTGGTGATGGTGATAGGTCAAGACCTACTTTTATTAGTGCTAAGTTAGATTCCAAGTGTAAGCAGCGAATAACAGATTTGTTAAAAGAATATAAAGATTGTTTTGCTTGGGATTATACTGAGATGCCCGGATTAGACCGATCGATAGTTGAACATCGGTTACCTATCAAATCTGGATTTCGGCCACATCAGCAGCCAGCGCGCCGATGCAACCCTAATGTACTTCCTGACATTAAGGCCGAAATAACTAAATTAATTGAAGCAAAGTTTATTCGGCAATGTCGATACGCAGAGTGGATCTCTAATGTGGTTCCTGTTTATAAGAAAAATGGAAAACTTCGTGTTTGTATTGATTTCAGGAATCTCAACAAAGCCACACCAATGGATGGCTATCCAATGCCGATTGCTGATTTGTTGATTGATGCTGCGGCTGGACATCAAATTATCAGCTTCATGGATGGTAATGCAGGTTACAATCAAATATTCATGGCTGAGGAAGATATTCCCAAGACTGCTTTCAGATGTCCAGGTCATGTGGGGTTGTTCGAGTGGATAGTCATGACGTTTGGTTTGAAAAATGCCGGTGCTACTTATCAAAGAGCTATGAACTTTATTTTTCATGAATACATCGGCACATTAGTGGAGATCTACATTGATGATGTAGTGATTAAGTCTGGAGATATCACAGCACATTTAGCCGATCTGCGAAAGATACTGGAGTGCACAAGGAAGCATGGATTGAAGATGAATCCTAATAAATGTGCATTTGGTGTATCGGCAGGACAATTCTTGGGTTTTATAGTGCATCAGCGGGGCATTGAAATCAGTAGGAAGTCTATTGATGCGATTAACAAGGTGATTGCTCCTGCCAATAAGACTGAATTGCAATCTTTGATCGGAATTTGTATGGGGAGTTGAACAGCAATTAGCCCTTGATGAAATTAAGAAATATTTATCAAATCCTCCAGTGCTAGTTCCACCTCAACATGGGAAGCCTTTCAGGTTATATTTGTCAGCTGATGATGCAGTTATCGGTTCAGCTCTTATTCAAGAATTTGAAGGGAAAGAACGTGTTATTTATTATTTGAGCAGAAGATTAGTGGATGCTGAGACAAGGTATTCGGCTATCGAGAAATTGTGTCTGTGCTTATACTTTTCTTGTATCAAATTAAGGCATTATTTGTTATATGCCGAATGTACGGTCATATGCAAAGACGATGTGGTCAAGTATATGTTGTCGATGCCGATATTAAGTGGTAGAATCGGCAAGTGGATTTTAGCATTATCAGAATTTGAACTACGCTACAAATCAACTAAGGCAGTTAAAGGGCAAGTGATGGCTGATTTTGTCACTCAGCATTGTAACACGGTGGATTCTCTGGGGATTGCTCCCTGGACACTTTTCTTCGATGGGTCCACATGTAGTGAAGGAGCAGGTATCGGCATTGTGTTAATTTCACCTCAAGGGAAGAAGTATGAGTTTTCATTGCCGATTGTTGCTACAGCAACAAACAATCAAGCTGAATATCAAGCCTTGATAAAAGGGTTAGAATTGCTGAAGGAGATACGTGCCGATGTTGTTGAAATCTTTGGTGATTCTATGCTAGTTATAAATCAATGGGCTGGAAGTTATGAATGCCGAAGTGAAGCTTTGATTTCGTATTATGAAAGATGTTTGCAATTGTTGAAAGGATTTAGAGGTTTTCGTCTTGAACATATCTCTCGATTGCATAATGAGGAAGCTAATCGACTAGCTCAGCATGCTTCAGGGTATCAGCCTATTCAGGAAGTGCTAACATCGGCAGTTGATACCGATGACTGGAGGAAAGAGATTGTCGATTATTTAAAGGATCCACATAGAAAGGTTGAGAGACGTATAAGGTTCCAAGCTACCAAATATGTGCTCCTCGATGATGAATTATATTATCGAACTATAGATGGAGTTTTACTTAGATGTGTTAGCCATGATGAATCGAAAAGCTTGATGGGTGAAATTCATGAAGGAGTATGTGGGGCACATCAATCGGCTTTCAAGATAAAATGGATGATCAGAAGGAATGGATACTATTGGCCGACTATTCTTGAAGATTGTTTTAAGTATTTTAAAGGATGCCAGGAGTGTCAAAAGTTTGGTAATATTCAAAGAGCGCCTGCATCGGCTATGAATCCTATAATCAAACCATGGCCGTTCCGGGGATGGGCTATTGATCTCATTGGTCAGATTTATCCGCCATCGAGTAAAGGACATAAATTTATCCTGGTTGCTACCGATTATTTTACAAAGTGGGTTGAGGCAATTCCTTTAAAAAAGGTGACATCGGTCGATATGATTGATTTTGTGAAAGAGCATATTGTTTACCGATTTGGTATTCCTCAGACTATCACTACCGATCAGGGCACTATGTTTACATCAGGAGAATTTGATGAGTTTGCTGTAGGTATGGGAATTAAAATTTTAAATTCTTCTCCATATTATGCTCAAGCTAATGGTCAAGCTGAGGCTTCTAACAAAGGGATCATCAAACTCATTAAGCGCAAAATTGAAGAAAATCCTAGGAGGTGGCATACAGTGTTAAATGAAGCCTTGTGGTCATATCGGATGTCATGTCATGGTGCAACCAAAGTAACGCCTTATCAGTTAGTATATGGACACGATGCAGTATTGCCTTGGGAAATTAAGGTTGGCTCTAGACGAATACGTTCTCAAGATCAGCTGACAGCCGATGATTATAATACTCTTATGAAGGATGAGTTGGAAGATGTGGCGGGTCATCGGTTAAGGGCTTTAGTTAGTATCGAAGAAAATAAGAAAAGAGTAGCTAGATGGTATAACAAGAAGGTGAAGGTAAAAGAGTTTGCCGATGGAGATCTGGTCTGGAAATTGATTTTACCGATTGGGACTAAAAGTTCAAAGTTTGGAAAGTGGTCTCCTAATTGGGAAGGTCCATATCGGATAAATCAGTCTGTTCCTGGTAATGCATATATTTTAGAAACCCTCGAAGGGGTTGTGTTTCCCAGAGCGATAAATGGAAAATATTTAAAGAAATATTACCCTAGTATCTGGATAGATGCATAAAAGTATAAAGTGCCGATGCAATAAATAAGATTACACGTTCAACAAGGATTGGATAGCTAATATCGCACGCAGGCGAATCTGGTCGGCTTCCTCCATTTCCTTGATATCGTCATCGGCGGCACCCTCCACAGGCTTGAGTTTTTTCTTCA
This sequence comes from Miscanthus floridulus, assembly GCF_019320115.1. Taxonomy (NCBI): domain Eukaryota; kingdom Viridiplantae; phylum Streptophyta; class Magnoliopsida; order Poales; family Poaceae; genus Miscanthus; species Miscanthus floridulus. The sequence continues at coordinate 111,210,063 of NC_089598.1, forward strand.
TGGCTAAAGCTTTGCGAGCTTGGATATCTCTTTCTTGCTGAAGGGTCTTGATGGCATCGGGTAGCTGGCTTTCTTCTTGTTGGGCATGAGTTAAGGCTGCCTCAACTTCTCTCAGTTCAGCCAATAGAGCCATCTTCCTTGCTGATAAATCTAAGATTTTCTGCTTAAGTTCAGCGCCCGAAGTCTGCAAGTTGCCGATGCCCTTGTGCTTCTCATCGGCAATCTGTTTCAGTTGTAGCATCTCTTCTTTGAGTTGAGCCTGAGCTGCTCTATCGGCAATGCGCTGAGCGGCCCGTTGATATTGCAGTTGGCGGCTTTCTAGGTGAGCTGCTGGGAAGAGTACTTCTTCAACATCGGCAGGAACCTGGCCCCGAATTGTTTTGAAGATTGCCTTTGCGGGGTCCGAGTCATCTACCAGTTGGGCGGTACCTTGTTGTAGCAAGTTCAGGAGGGTTTCCAACTTGGATTTAGTCTCTGCCGATATTGTTCCCAGTGCAAGGGAAGAACTTGTCTCCTCTCCATCGTCGTCAGAAATATCAATGGCAAAGGAAAATAGGCTGTTCGGGGAGTCTTGTTCCTGAGAGAGAGAGAGGGAGATCAGTTAGGGGTAAGTATGAGTATTGTAAATCAACTAGGCTGATCGGTTTACCTGTTTCAAGGCAATTTCTTGTGCTTGACTGGAGGAAGCAACCTGGAGTATGTCGTGTGGGGGATCGGCTGAGCTTGCCGATGGGATATCCTCTGTGACTTCATCGATGGTGGGCTCTTGAGGTATGACGGCCGATGACATTGGGGCAGATGTAGGGATCGGCATAGACCTTTGTCGTTTTGGCTGTGCTTCAGTATTTGTTGAAGCTTTGCGTTTTGCTTGGGCATCGGCAACGGTGGTCTGGGGGGCATCGACACTTGTTGGTTGTGAAGCTTGGACATCTGGTACGTTTGCCGATGTACCCAATTGTTGCTGCAAAACAAGTGTAAGAGATGATATTTAACAAATGAAATGTAAAGTCAAGAAGCTACCTCTGAAGGTTCATCGAAAGAAGTGGTGCTTGATATCGGCGGAATTGCCGATGATGATCCAGTAGCAGCTCTTACCCCCTGATGATTAAGGTTAATACAGTTTGTGATCGGCATGAGTAAAGATGAACGAGGTTGTTACCTTAAATGCTTTGACCAAGGTTGTAGCGGCAGCCGATGGAGTAGCCCTGGATGTAGCCAATTTGGACTTGGAAGTGATGGTCTTGGTACGAATCTTCTGGTGGGTCAAAGCGGCTAAGGTGGGAGCGTTGTAGCCGATCAGCGATGTTGGGGAAACAGGCCGGAGATTGAAGGGTTTCCCACTTTTGCTCACCGATGGTGCTGGGTTGTTAACCTGTTACAAGAGAATCGGTTACTGATATATGAAGGGAAAAGCAGAAGGGAGTTAAAGGAGACTTACCGCGTCGTCAGGGATGGCGTATTCAGGGTCGATCATGTGCCGATATGTGTGAGCAGAAGTTGCGAACAGTTGTTCTTTCCACTCTCGCCACCATTGCTTGTATGACTCGGTGATGAAAGATATTGGTGTCCAGGTGGATATATCGACATCTGTGGTATCGGCATCAGGAGAAAGTTGTACTACCTTGTTCCAGTCTGTTCCGCAGGTGATTGTTTCCCTGGGTTTGATCACATCGGCAAAGCAGAGTTTGATTGGCAGTTGCCCAAAAGCCAATTGGCGGGATACTGCCGATGGGTTGTAAAATTCATATGTAATGTTGGTGTTTTTCCCGCTGCCGAATGTGTTTACTGGAATTGCCCTGGGAGTGATGATAGCCATCATAAGCTCATTATCTTGATTCAGAGTGTCATCGGCAAAGTTGAAAAGAAGGGGGAATCTGTTTTCTTCGTCGATATAAGGTACCCAGGCCCTATGATCACGAGAAAGACCATTATAGAAGCTTTGAAAGAATCTGCCGATTTGGTCTTCGTTGGCTTCTGTTCCAGGGAGGACGATTATGGCTTCACCAAAATTGAGGGGTGAGCGTGTTGCCGATTCATCATCCCCGAGCACATAATCTTCAGCAATTTCTCGTGGGAATTGTTGAGCAAAAAAGTCCCATTGCAAACGTTTGTGCATATGGGCATTCAGCCACATGTTGATAAACCACCACGGGCCTCCCAGGTTGCCGATGGGTTCGCCAAGCAGAAGCTTCTGAGACACTTGGTGAAGAAGATGATAAGTGGAGCTCAGAAGGTATCGGCCAAGAGGAAACCTTGCGCCATTAGCTAGAAGTTCAGCTGCAGGGAGGAAGGCGTTGGTTGGTCCTACTGATCGACCACAGAAGATAAATTTTTCTAACCACATATTCAGGAATGTGGCATGTTCCCTCTGGCTAGGTGTCCCGGTTTTCTGGTATTCTTGAATATATCCTGTCCAACCGCCGATGTTACGGGTATTCACTCTATATTCAGGCTTTCTACCATAGATGGAGCCTTCGTCGGCAGTTGAGATGTCCAAGCCAGTAAGCATGTGGACATCGGCAAGGGTAGGGGTAGCTGGGCCATGTCCAAACATAAAAGTATTGGTTGTATCTGACCAGAAATAAGCAGCTGCAATTATCATTGATTCATTTTTCTGCATATCGGCAATAGAGAGCCTGATACATTGGTCTAATCTTCGTTCTGCCCAGTATACTTGCATCGAGTTATTAACTCTCAAGTACCAGTCTTTCCACCCCTTGGTGGTTTTGGGCCAAGATCGGAATGTGTCTTTCCACAAATTCAGAGAGAAATTTTGGGCTCTAAAGGGGATTCTGTTAACCTCTGCATTGATCAGATCGGTTGGATCTGGGTTGCCCATTGGTCCGAGGCATTGGACGTGCGGCTGATCGGTTGGGATAATTAATTTGTTGCGCAGTTCCTAAGGTTATAGAATCCAGAGAATAGAAAAAAAGGGAAAATCACCAACTGAATGAATTTGCGAAAAGATCAAAGTAAAGGGTAATGGAAGTGGAGCGAACCGCGGGGACGTTGAAGTTGATGGCCATGGTCTTGAGGAAACTTGAAGTTAGCGCCGGAGAAGGGTTTTTCTTGGTTGAGGTCGCGCGGGTTGTTCGTCGGAGTCGCCGCCGGAGAGAGAAAATGCCGAGGATTGAAGGCTGAAGGTGGAAAATGAGGGTTCCGGAGAAATCTATTTATAAGCCGCCCGGAGTAAGGGTATTTTGGACTTATCTCTATGTCGCGCGCATATAGGTCGAGACGGTTCAGAAGGATATGGTAACTGTTCGCACGATAATCAGGGGATTGTATAGATGAGTTGATGGCAAGTAATCATGACTTGGAAGGGATATCGATACAGGATATTTTAATTCTGAAAATGGCAGCGTTATAATCTTGCCGATGGGTTGTTGTTTCGGTATCTTAACCATAATCAAGGCAGGAGTGGTTGGAGATTGTGCGATGTTTACTGAAGTGTGTGAATCAAGATTAGATTTGATTGGATTTGATAACAGATCAAGTTTTGGCTTGGAGAGTGAGTTACGGTAATCGGGCGAAGGCAAGCGTTATCTGGAGTAAATTTCGGAGCATTAATGGTTTTATACTCCGAAATTGGGGGGGCATGTGTTGACACCGTTTTTTGCACGTGTCAAAATAATCGGAGTGGACTAATCGGTAAGGGGAAAAGTTATTGAATACTTTGATAGCCGATGAAAGCCAGCTTGTATAGATGGTTGCCGATAGTTGGTGGTGGTCGATGGAAAGATTGACTTGGACTCAGGCGTTGCCGATAAGGTTGGAGGTGTTTTTGTCGATGCCGATGAAGGGAGGCTTGAAGACTACTGCCGATGAAGGGAGGCTTGAAGACTACTGCCGATGAAGGGAGGCTTGAAGACTACTGCCGATGAAATAGGGAGTATGCCGATGGGAAGGAGGACGGTGAGATTTCCATCGTAATTGAGGCGGACAGGGAAATAGATAGGAGTTGATTTCCTTTTCTATATTAGTTAGAGTATGATTCGTGTAAGAGTCACGTGTTTCCTTAGATATGGGATTGGTGTCCTAGTTGTGTTCGGTTGTGTCTCTTTAGATCAGGGTATAAATATGGAGTGAGGGGCAATGTAAAAATATATATCAATCAATATCAAAACCAATTTTTACTCCTGTTTGCATCTACTTACTTTTCGGCGACTTCGTCAATTTGCATATTTTCTTTCTTTTTACGAGTTCTCATTGATTCGACGAGCTGCATCGTTTCAGTACGACCTTCGACGATTCTCGAGTTCCGCGTGAACACCTCTTGGCCGTGACTTCCGGGCGTATCGCTGTTGTCAGGACCAAAGTGTTCGTATCTTCATCCTTGTCGATTAGCAGGTCAAATCGACTGGCACGCTTTGGATATCGATTCGGGTATTAGCCCTTTGTGTTTGCAGATCCACTTTTGCATCAACACCGCTTTGCAGCACCAAAATCATAGTGTGTCCACTGTGTTCGCGTGTGTTCATCGTCTTCTCCCTCTCGCCGGTTCGGGATTCTGACATTTGGTACCAGAGCCAGGTCCCGACGTCGCCATGTCACAGTCACCATCCAAGAAGCTGCTGACTGGTGATGCCTCCGGCGAAAAGAAGGTCCAGCCGTCGAACTCGCCGCCACGTCGCCGTGGCCGCTCTCACAGCCGCCGCTCGCACAACCGGGACGCCAGGTCGCGCGTCGTCAAGCGCATCATTGAGCGACCATCTGCGAACGTCGCATGGCCGATGTTGACCCGGACCAACTATCCGGAATGGGCCCTGGTCATGGAGGTAAACTTCTAGACCCTCAGAGTCTGGGACGCCGTCCACCATGGCATCGCCGAGGACCCCGACGGAGATGAGTACCACGACGACCAACATGCAATGGCCGGGCTCCTGCGCTCGGTACCCTCCGAGCTCTGGAGCACCCTCACCGTCAAGCGCACGGTGAAAGAGGCGTGGGACGCGGTCAAGAACTTGCGGATCGGCGACGAACGCGCACGCGACGCCAGCGCGCAGCAGCTGCGCTAGGAATTCGGTAACCTCTCCTTCAAGGAAGGGGAGAGCGTCAACGAGTTCGGCATCCACATCACCGCACTCGCCACCAACCTCCGCTCCCTCGGCGACAACATCACCGACGCTGAGGTAGTGAAGAAATTGCTGCAGGTGGTCCCTGAAAGGCTGAACCAAGCCGCTGTCTCCCTCGAGATGTTCCTTGACCTGAACAAGGTCACCATCGAGGAGGTGGTCGGACGGCTGCGCGTGTTCGAGGAGCGCGCCAAGCCCAAGGAGGTCACGGACGCCATGGGGCGCCTGATGCTCTGCGAGGAGGACTGGGAGGCCCGCCGTAAAGCGCGTCGTGAGCAGGAGAACTCTGGTGGCAGCGGTGGCCCCAGCAGCCGCGGGAAGCGTCGGGGGCGCGGCCGCGGTCGCGGTGGTGCGGGATCCTCAACGCGTGAAGGCCGTGATGGCCAGAATGCAGGCGCCAAGAACGCCGGTGGCGGGAGGCCACCACCCGATACCCTCTGCAACAACTGTGGCAAGTCCGACCATTGGGCCAAGGATTGCCGTGAGAAGAAGAAGAAGGGCGCGGCACATGTCGCGCAGGCTGAGGAGGATGAGCACACGCTGATGTACATCGCCGCGGACGCCGAGGTAATCGCGTCGTCCGTGTCATGCTGCCACCCTAGGTCGCCGCTACCCATCATTGAGCCACAGGCGCGTGTCCACCTTGTCGAACCGAAGGTGCTCCTCCACCTCAGTGAGGAAGAGAAGGAGGTCGTGGTGTCTCGCCGCTGGGTACTAGACACCGGAGCCATGAACCACATGACAGGTACACGCACTGTCTTCGTTGAGCTGAACACCGGCATCACTAGCACCGTCAAGTTCGGGGACGGATCCTGTGGTCGACATCCAGGGCAAGGGTACCGTCCTATTCGCCTGTAGACCGGGTGAACATCATCGCCTTGACGGGGTCTACTACATCCCGCGCCTCACCGCGAACATCGTCAGCCTGGGGCAGATGGACGAGGACGGCTACAAGGTCGACATCGAGTCCGGCATACTGCGCCTCTTCGACCTAGAGCGACAACTGCTGGCGAAGGTGCACCGATCACCGAGCCGGCTCTACTTCCTCGACATGAACATCGCCGCTCCAGTGTGCCTCACCGCGAGTGTCGGCGACGTGGCGTGGTGCTGGCATGAGCGGTATGGTCACCTCAACTTCCAGGCGCTGTGCAAGCTCGAGCGTGCGGACATGGTGCGAGGACTACCGGTGATCGACCACGTAGATCAAGTCTGCGAGGACTGCGTCCTGGCAAAGCAGAAGAGGACGCCGTTCCCCAAGGCTGCCAAGTACCAGGCTCAGGAGGAGCTTGTACTGGTCCATGGTGACCTTTGCGGCCCGATCTCGCCATCAACACCGGCCAGGAACGCCTACTTCTTGCTGCTCGTCGATGACATGAGCCGCTATATGTGGCTCACTCTTTTGCGCTCAAAGGCGGATGCACCGACGGCGATCATGACGTTCCAAGCACGCGTTGAGCGCGAAACCGGCAAGAAATTGAAGGTGCTCCGCACCGACAACGGTGGTGAGTTCACCTCAGTTGAGTTCGGTGAGTACTATGCAGGAGAGGGCGTCCAGCGTCACCACTCGGCCCCATACGCGCCACAGCAGAATGGCATGGTGGAACGTCGAAACCAGATGGTTGTGGCGATGGCGAGGAGCATCCTGCGCGCGCGGGACATGCCGGGCCACTTCTGGGGCTAGGCGGTGCACACCGCCATGTTCCTCCTCAACCGGGCGCCCACCAGCGCGCTCGATGGGATGACCCCGTACCAGGCGTGGTACAGGAAGAAGCCGCCCGTGCACTTCTTCAAAGTGTTCAGGTGCGTCGCCTACATCAAGCGCCTGCACCCGCACCTCAGCAAGCTCGACGACCACGGGCAGAAGGTTGTCTTCATCGGGTACCAGGATGGGTCAAAGGCGTACCATTTCTATGACCCTGTCACCGAGCGCGTCCATGTCTCCCGCGATGCCACCTTTGACGAGGGCACGCGCTGGGACTGGGAAGATGCCTCGGTCGCCATCAACGAGCACCCCTTCACCATCGCGGACGACTATGAGCTACGACACCAACGTGTCAAGGCGACGGCCCAAGAGCCGACGTCTCCTAAGCAGCGCTCGCCAGCTTCCTCACCACCGATCGCGTCACGCTCGTCGTCGTCACCTGGCGCACCGAGCTCACCGCCACCCGCGTCGCCGGTCTCGACACCATTGATGGCTGGGACGCAGGTAGAGTTCACGACACCACTCACTGCTGACCCAAACCTTGATGCTAATGATGATGAGGGGGAGCACCGGTACCGGACGCTGGACAACATCCTTGGCACGGATGCAGCACCCGGACTGGCACACCGCGACGCAGTGGAGGCTGAACTACACGCAGTGAGCCACGCCATGAGCGTGGAGGAACCCAGGTCACTGAAATAAGCCGACAGCGACCCCAACTGGGTTGTTGCGATGGAGGAGGAGATGAAGTTGATCCACGACAATGAAACATGGTCGCTGGTCGAACTTCCACGCGGACACCGAGCCATCGGTTTGAAGTGGGTGTACAAGGTTAAGCGCGATGAGAATGGTGGCATCATCAAGTACAAAGCTCGCCTTGTCGCCAAAGGCTATGTGCAGCGTCCCAGCATTGACTTCGAGGAAGTGTATGCGTCGGTCGCTCGACTGGAGTCGGTGCGGCTGGTCATCGCCATTGCGGCGCACTACGGGTGGGGCATCCATCACATGGACGTCAAGTCAGCGTTGTTGAATGGAGAGCTCCAGGAGGAAGTCTATGTCCAGCAACCTCCTGGCTTCGTCGATGACAAGCACAAGCATAAGGTGCTCTGACTTCACAAGGCACTCTACGGCCTCCGTCAGGCTCCACGTGCATGGAACCAGAAGCTAGATGTCGAGCTACTGTCGCTCAGGTTCACGCGCTGCATCGACGAACACGGGATGTACACCCGTGGCAAAGGTGAAGGGCGCCTAATCGTAGGCGTATACGTCGACGATCTTATCATCACTGGAGGTAACACAGATGTCGTGGGGAGGTTCAAGAAGCAGATGCTGAGCACCTTCCGCATGAGTGATCTTGGGCTCCTCTCCTACTACCTTGGCCTCGAGGTCACCCAAGGAGCTCATGGGATCACACTGCGCCAAAGTGCTTATGCCACCAAGATCCTCGAGAAGGCTGGGCTGGTAGGTTGCAATGCGAGCGCCACGCCCATGGAGATGAAGCTGAAGCTTCTGAAGGAAGGCTCAACGCCAAGTGTTGACGCCACCGAGTACCGCAGCCTCATTGGCAGCTTGAGGTATTTGTGCAATTCCAGGCTGTACCTGGCGTACGCGGTGGGCTACCTTAGCCGGTTCATGGAGGCACCACAACAAGAGCATCTGGCAGCTGTGAAGCGCGTCCTTTGCTACGTGGTGGGCACGGTGCACTGGGGTGTGCACTACCATCCGGGAGGAAAGAAGGGAGCAGTGCCTCGGCTGCTGGGCTACTCTGACAGCGACCTAGCAGGCGACATTAATGATCGGAAAAGCACAAGCGGTCTCATCTTCTTCCTTGCCGGTGGGCCGATTGCATGGCAGTCGGCGAAACAAAAGGTGGTTGCGCTGTCGTCCTGCGAGGCGGAATACATCGCGGCTGCTGGAGCTACGTGCGAGGCAGTTTGGCTGGCACGGTTGTTGGCTGAGCTCATCGGAGGAGCCATCCTCGCACCCAAGCTCAAGGTGGACAACAAGTCCGTCATCGCCTTGATGAGAAATCCTATGCATCATGACCGGAGTAAGCATATCAATGTGAAGTTCCACTTCATCCAGGAGTGCTGCGACAGGAAGCTGATCGACGTTGAGTTCGTTGGCACTGAACTGCAGCTGGGCGACATTCTCACTAAAGCACTCGGGCGCGCTTGGTTCTAGGAGCTTTGTGGCGACATCGGCATGAAGAATTTAGTTTAGGTACTCCAGGGCTTAGGAGGAGATTGTTATAGTAAGCCTAGGATAGTGTTTCTTTTCTTAGGAAGTAGATTAGTGCGCGATCTTCACGGCACGGCCTAGGGTGCTGGGAGGCAGTGGTCGATCACGAGCGTGCCGTGATTTTCTCGGTCCTTAGTGACCATGTAAAGATGCATGTATTTCCTTTACATAGAGATAGAAAGCAACTAAAAACATTGCCGCTTTGCAGCACCAAAATCATCGTGTGTCCACTGTGTTTGCGTGTGTTCATCGTCTTGTTCCTCTCGCCGATTCAGGATTCTGACAAGGCACACGGCGATAGTGCTCCTTGTAAAAAACGAGAATGCTCAAGTTTTATCATTGACACTGTGTATAGGTACATATACATGATGCCGATCACTGCTAGCCAAGCGATGCTAACTACTTCCTACATGCAAGGATCAGCTAGAGAATAGGACGCAAGCACCAGCAGTTTGACTGACTAACTGAAGCAACTGATCCTACTGCTATCTAACTGACGCCTGTAGAATCGTTTGCTGACACCCCCCCGTAGTTGTAGCTTTGGTTGATTGAATGCATAAACTGTCTCTGAATTCATTGAACAATGGCATCGATAGTCCCTTGGTCATGATGTCTGCAAATTGATGCCGTGTAGGTATTTGCAGCACTTTGAACTGTCCCAGGGCAACCTTCTCCCGCACAAAATGTATGTCAAGTTCCACATGCTTGGTCCATCGATGATGCACCGGATTTTTAGATAGGTACACTGCAGATACATTGTCACAGTAAATCATCGTTGCCTTGTCGATGACCACATGAAGTTCTTGAAGAAGATTTCGTAGCCAGCAGCACTCCGCGATGGCATTGGCTACCGCTCGATACTTGGCCTTGGCGCTTGACCGTGACACCATAGTCTGGCGCTTGGACAACCATGACACAAGTGAGTCACCAAGAAAGACGCAGTATCCGGACGTCGATCGCCGCGTGTCCAGGCAACCGGCCCAGTCGGCGTCGGAGTAGACCTTGAGTGCAATCGACAGTGTAGCCGAGATCTTGATGCCATGGTTGATAGAGCCACGGAGGTATCTGAGGATGCACTTCACAAGGTTCCAGTGCACATCACGCGGGGTGTGCATGTGGAGGCACGCCTGGTTCATGCCGTAGGCGATGTCCAGATGTGTGAGTGTGAGGTATTGGAGCGCACCGTTGATGCTGCGGTAGAAGGTGCTGTCGGACGCGAGCTCGCCATCGGTGGTAGACAGCTTCGGCTTGGCTTCGACGGGAGTCGATGCAGGTCTGCAGTTCACCATGCCTGCTCTTTCTAGGATGTCCTCGGTGTACTAGGCCTGGTTGAGGTAGAATCCCGTCGCATCGCGGCGCACCTGGACTCCGAGGAAGAAGTGGAGCTCACCAAGGTCCTTGAGCGCAAAAGCTTGGCGCAGCTGGTCGAAGACGTGACGTAGAACGGTGGTCGTTGAGGCTATGAGAATAATGTCATCGACGTACACAAGGAGATACGCCACTTGGTCGCCATGCTTGTAGATGAACAAGGAGCTGTCTGCGCTGGACGCGATGAAGCCCATGCTACGTAGGTGGCTTCCAAGGCGCTAGAACCACGCCCGTGGCGCCTGCTTGAGCCCGTAGAGGGACTTGATGAGCAGGCAAACATGGTCGGGGCAAGCGGGGTCGACGAAACCTACAGGTTGATGACAATACACGCGCTCAGCAAGATCACCGTGGAGGAACGCGTTCTTGACGTCGAGCTGATGCACAAGCCACCATCTTGTCGCCGTGAGGTGCAATACTGTTCGAATCATCGCTGGCTTGACCACCGGGAAGAAGGTCTGATGGAAGTCAACACCGAGGCGTTGGGAGAACCCACAGACGACCCATCTGGCCTTTCGACGCTCCAATGTGCCATCAGGATGCAACTTGTTCTTGAAGAGCCATTTGCCGGTGATGACATTGGCTTGTGCAGGTCAGGGCACGAGCGTCCACGTGCTGTTGCTCTTCAGGGCGTTGAATTCGGCCTGCATCGCGGCCAGCCACTCCGGATCATGAAGAGCGGCACGAACACTTGACGGCAGCGGCGACGGCACAGGCGTGGTGGCGACGTGTTCATACTTGGGATTAGGCATGTGGATCCCAGCTTGCGCACGCGTGACCATCGGGTGTCGTTGCGGTTGCACGGACGATGTCCCTGGAGGGTCCGGCGGTGCCCTCAATGGTGGAGAGCCCGACGTCACAGAGTTGGGCGCTAAGGACAATGTCGCGGCAGGCAACGATGATAGTGCTGTAGGCTGCGCGTCCGGCTGCGGGGATGTCGCGTTGCTGGAAGCAGTGGGCAACGGGGTCTCAGTCGATTGAGAGTCCATTGCTGGTACGTTGAGCTGCACTGCTAGAGCACGCCGTCGAGACTGGCTTGGTCTAGTGGGGAGTGGGACCATGTCAGGCAGGCACGATGAGCATGGAGGAGCAGCAGATGGTGGCATCGTGTCAACCTATGCAAATGGAAAACAAGTCTCGTCGAAATAGACGTGACGTGAGATGAGCACACGTTTGCTAATAGATTTGTAGCACTTGTATCCCTTTTGGTTGAGTGGATAACCAAGGAAGATAGAGCGGACAGAACGTGGAGCCAGCTTGTGCGGGGCTATAGAGGCGGTGTTGGGGTAACAAAGGCACCCAAAAACTCGGAGGTGGTTGTAATCTGGCCGTGAGCCAAAAAGCAGCTCGAATGGGGTCAAGTTGTTATGAGGTCGACACGGCCGCCGGTTCAGTAGATAAGTGGAGGCAGCGAGCACGTCCGGCCAGAAGCTAGGCGGGATGGATGCCTGAAATAGCAAGAAGCGAATGCCATCGTTGAGAGTGCGGAGGACGCGTTCTACACGCCCGTTCTGCTGGGATGTGTATGGGCAGGTGAGGCGAAGAGCAATGCCGTGCACGACGAAGAATGTGCGCGACGCCGAGTTGTCAAACTCTTTGCCATTGTCGGTTTGGAGACTCATAATGGGCACCTAAAACTGAGTGCGTACAAAGGCATGGAAGGAGATGAGAGTGGGTAGAACATCGGATTTGTGACGCAAGGGAAAGGTCCAAACATAATGCGAGAAATCATCCAAAATGACAAGATAGAATTTGTAACCAGAATTGCTCATTATAGGTGAGGTCCATACATCACAATGCAGAAGCTAAAAGGGAAACTGAGAAATATTATTGGACTCGATAAAAGGCATCCGGACATGCTTGCCAAGGCGACAGGCTTCACATGTATGACGACTGGACTTGGAACAAGAAAAACCTATGGAGCGCGACAGGCGTTGGAGCGTAGCATGACCGGGATGACCAAGGCGCGCATGCCAGAGCGTGCTGTTGTGCGATGCAAGGAGAGCAGTCGAAGGGCGCGCTGTAACAGAACCGTCCAATTTATACAAGATCAAGTACAGCTGTCCCCGCTAACACGTTGACACACACATACTTTTGCTTATATAAACCCGGTAGTCCACCGAGTGTCACGAAGGACCTCGGTAAATCAATATCACAACCAAGATCACATGATTAAGTAAATACACATCACATACACAGAGTTGCAGCAGAAATAATATTACAAATGAGTTCACAAGTAATAGTACAAGTTTGGGTTTCAAAACCGATTAGTGAAAATAACATAGCTTTCAATTGGTTACCTTAATATAAGTTCCAAATACATTGCTAGCATAAGTGACATCCTCAGACAAAAGCATATAGATGAGAAGTAAATATAGAATCACCGAGCCCACCGGCGGTTAGCCACCATCTTCAACAGGCCGAAAACTTCACCTGCAACATGGTGGGATAAACCCTGAGTACTCGAATGTACTCAGCCATACTTACCCGTCTTAAACCAAAATAAAGCGACACCAAGGATTATGCAAGGCTTTCTTTAGTGGTCTAGCTGACTCATTTGCGAAAAGCATAAGCTATCATGAAGAAACCATTTTAAGTACTTTGCATCATCTTTATTATGACCTATCCATCTAGGTAAGCACCTATACTATAGCAATCACTTGATTAACCAATAACATCTAGTTACCAACTTAGATTTACCATATCCCATACCATCCAGATAACCATCAGTGTTCCATCATAATTACTACGATGCTGTAGCTCGAGTCAAGTGCTCACTATCCAGGAGCGATGGTGATTCGAATCGATTCCTAACCAGCTGGTGATTTATTCCTTACACAAACCTCACTCACCCGCTAAAGTGAGGTATCGGTCACCGAGTCAACTATCTAGGAAAAATCTCGAGTTTGCCAGGAACCACATGTACCCGAGGGCCGACCGACTGCCTTTCGGTCTTATCATCGCGCCCCCGTGTCCTACCACACCTGCTCCGGTACAGTGCACTGCAGGCAATCCACTCGGCCCGAATAATCTCCCAGCTTCATGGTCGAAAGGTACGTTATTCGGCCAGCTAAATGTAAGGCATGCGTTCAACATGACCGAGGCCCAACAACGGTCGGTCCTTAATCGACATAGACGGAAAGCACTACAGTCCAAAACCCTGTAAGTCTCCGTCCGGTCTCAACTTCAAATTAACACTTAGTTATACCATGAATACATAGTTATCCGAGCAGATCTAGGTAACCACCTATAGCTCGCAGGTGACAGGAAATCACCCGATTTCTACCAGTCTAAGCCAGCTAAGCATTGACTCGACTGTGGATACTAGGGTAACAAGGATATAGTATAACAAAGGTAAACAAGGTATAATGCAGCAACGGTTGCAAACAACTCCTGAACGTAATGCATCAATTAAAGTAAAGCATTAATTAATAATCGCAAACCGGGGAGAAAAATGCTCCGGGGCTTGCCTGGGATCCGACACAAGTCAGTTCAGTTAGCTTGCACCGTCTTGGTGACATCTTCGGTCCTAGCACTTGCTTAGTCCTTCCATCTTCGGGATAGATCCACCAAACCAAATCTTCGAGTTTGGCTCCACATCACATCCTTCACGTGGTTCATCTAGCGTACCTAAATGAGATGCAAGATGCATGTGTATGAATGTGATGAATGGTAACACAAGATGCATCACCTAAGCATTCAAGACAAACACAAGATTATGCAAGACATAGACACCAATAGCTATTTAACTAACATCACACCACTAACTATAGAGAGCAAGCACATCAAGCATGGCACAAGTTTCCAAGATCTCAGGTGCTCTAACTCAGTCATCATTCAAGGCATAAGTCACACTTAACAATATACAAGCAAACACTATAATTGGAATCTGCCAATTTCTGGACATGCAAACAGCAGCTACAAGATTTAGCTATAACTGGAGTTACACAAATCCAAATGACTTGCAAGAAGACATTTTGGAAAGCTTATGAAATTATCTACATTTCATCTATAACCATCACAGCATGATTCCTAAGTTAAGTAGGTCGAAATTATACCTTTACAGAAACTGGTTCATACAAAACAGAGAGCAACAAATCATGTATTCTAACTTTAAACAGTTGTAACTCAAACACTACTTAGCCAAATGATACCAAATTTTAACAGCAGCTAGATACATAAATTATCTACAACTTTTGTATAAACAAGTTTCACAACAAAGCACATTATCATGAAGAACTTTGCTAAGTTCCTAAATCTGTCCATAAACCACATTTGCAAGAAAATAAATATTAACTTATGTTGCAAACACATAATTGGGCAAAACCAACTTTACCAAAATGTCACACATGACTAAAGAACACCAGAAAACCTAGTGTCCATGACCAAATAAATTTTTTTAATGCATTTCTTAATTTATTTTAGATAACAAGGTGACTTAATGAACATATACCAAAAGTGCACAATAACTTCTACAAAAATTACAGTGGCTCACATATACTCTCAATAGTCTAATGTACAAATTTTACTCCATTTTAATATGTATAGCAACCTCTATGAAAAGGACAAGTTGATAAAGCAAGAAATCATGTGAGAGCAAGATAAACCAATAACTCACTCATGCAGCAATCAATGACCATGAAATTTTTACCACACATCAAACATCACATGAGTAGCATGCCACAAAAATTTCACTTCATTTGGAGCCCTACAACTGCAGTTATGAAAAAGACAAATACAACTAGAATTGAAAGCCTAGATGCATAAATCCATTTTCACAGCTAAAACTTTAAACTAAAACCTGAAATATTATAGATCTACGGCATATAAAATTTCACAAGGATTCCAAAAAGTTCTCATTTGCTATTTTACGAATTTCCTATGATTTATTATTATTTTCCAAACTTTCAGCCGATTTAAAACAAATAGGTCCCTAGGAGCACTATTCATATGAGTCTATAACATTGCAGATAGGACCCTCCCTTTCTCCTAATTGTTGCGCGAAGTCCTTCGTCTTCTTCAACACACAGGGAGCTAGGGAGGACGGTGGTGAGGGCCGGCCGGCGGCCAGACAGCGACGAGGAGTGGCGGCGCAGCACACGGGGCCCGTGCGCACCTTCTGGTTGTCTCGGATGGCCGGGAGGCGGCCCGAGGTGGCCTGGCCACGTGCACGGCGGTCGCAGCGGGTGGCTGCATGGCTCCTGCGGACGCGCGGCTGCTTGCCGTGGCCAGCAAGCGGCGGCAGCGAGAGGCTGGCCCACAGCGGCGGCTACGGGGCACGGCGAGGAGGAAGGACATGGAGAAGTCATAGGGCTCCGGTGGTGGTGTGCCGGCAGCCATGGCTGGCACGAGGCAGCAGCAACAGTGCGAGTAGGGGAGAAGAGAGGGCCAGCAAGAGAGAACCGAGAGTGAGAGAGCGAGCAGGAGGAGGAGGGCGAGTGCTCGGCCTTTCAAGCAAATGGAGGCGAGGTGGCGAACGGGCGCAGCACAGCGGAGCCACGCGGCGTGAGCAGTCTGCGGCGGTTGGCAACAGAAACCGGATTCAAATTTATGAAGGAGCAGCAATACTACCTCAAAAATACGTCTGAAACCCTAAGTTCGTCCATCTGTAGATCCTAAACCACGACGATTTAGCAAAAACCCTATTAGTAAAAGTTGTAGATCTACATACCATCTCCAACTTTTCTTAAGTGATCTAGGTCTAATTCTCAAAGGATATAAAGTAATATCGTCACAAAGTCAGGCACATCGAAACTGTAAACTCACTTTGACTTAGAAAAATTCCTAAGTTCCAAAAATAGTACAATGTTGATTCTTGTGAGCTCTAAATGACCAAGTTAAGCACTAAATTAGCTCATGACCCAAAAATAAAAGTTGTTGATATAATCAAGTACTACAACTTTGCTTAAGGGTGCACTGCCATGCAAACACCGTAAGCCACATTTCAAACCAGGTCAAAGTAGCATCACGGTAAAGCTTAAATTAGAGTTCATGACCGATTGAGGCGTTTTCTTGACCTTTTCTCAACATGAACCCTTCATGACTTTTGTTGTAGATTTCAATTTGAGTCGTTTGGGCAAGGTAGCAAGGTTCGGTTGATGATCTATAATTCCATTCACTTAATAAAGCAATCCAAGAAAGATTATAACTTATCATTTCATGTAACTTTTTTATTCCAAACTTCACGAAGCTTTTCCAATCATCCATGTGGGTGGAAATTGATGTGAGGCACATGAAAGAAGTAGATCCAACATTACTCAAGCATACTTTTTGGAAAGGGCAACATGTAAGCAAGGGTGCATGGTCCAAGTTTAAGTGGTGGCTCATTTTTGTAGATTTGATCTTTCACCACTTTAACATGTCATGGTTGAGCTCAACTGGTAACAAACACCTGGGGTGTTACACGCGCCGAGGTGCTGGAGTGATGGCGAAGTGGGTAGAGTTCGCTGGACGAATCACATCGGAGCAGAGTCATCCTGGTGCGGAGATCCTTGATAGAGAAGCCCCATGGATCAAATTCAACAGAAACAAAATTGTCACGGGTTAGAGCACGCACTGAATGAGATTTTTGAGAAGCTGAGGAGCAATTAAAACATTGCGAAGTTGCAAAGGAGAAGAAGTGGTAGGAATAGAGGTGTTGCCAGTGCACTGGGCAGGAAGAAATTGGCCATTGTCGACAACAATATGATGATGAACAGAGGGGGAGGGAGAAAAGCTGAGGATACCGGAATTGGACGCCATGTGTGCCGTGGCTCCCGTGTCAAGGAACTAGTCACCGCCACCGCCACCGGGGTTGTTGATGGACAGGCCATTGAGGGTGGAGTAGAGGCCGGCCAGTAGAGAGCCCTGGGCGCCGGCATAGAGGGCGGGGTCGTGCGGAGGCGGCGGGGCCGAGAGTGCCGCCATGGCCTGTGGAGGGTTGACGCCTGGCCGCGAGCCGAGGACACCAGGTCGCAAGGCGTTCATCGGCCACGCCTAAACAATGCCTTGCCAAGGGTTGTAGGCCGAGGCCCACGGTGGCGGCGGTGCACTGGCGTGGGGCGCAGGGTGGCCGCCGGAGGCGTTCTGGTGATTTCAACCATCAGCGGACTTGCGCTTCTTGCGACGGTCATTGGCACCGGTGTTGGGTGCCTGTGGCGGAGGTGGGGGCAGCGCCACGGGCCGGGTCATTGTGGAGGTGGTGGCGGCTGCAAGGAGCGCCGTCTGCGCCTCCATCTTTTGAGAGTGCCGCATCCGATGTTCCTCCTGCAACAAATAGGATTTGGTGTAGAGGAATGTGGGCGGTGGAGTCATGGTGGAGAGAACAGCAATGGCCTAGCTGAACTTGTTGTTCAGGCCACGCAGGGTGTTGATGACGAGCGCCGGATCGGAGACGACTGCGCCGCAGTCGTAGAGAGTGTCGGTGAGGCGCTTGAGACGGCCACAATACTCGCTGATGTTCATGTCGCCCTGGAACAGGCTATGGAACTCCTGCTGAGCATAGACGGCGCGCTGAAGGCTGTTGTCGAGGAATTGCCCCGTGATCGCCGTCCACGCAGAGTAGGCGGTGGCGCCCGGCTTGTTGACGTCACTCCAAATCTCCTTGGACACGGTGGTGTAGAGCCAGGAGACGATGCAGGAGTGTGGGGGGTATGACCCCGGATACCCATGGCAGGTCACATGGGCTATGCCTCCAGGGGCAGCCCAGCCCGCAAGAAGGAGCCTTGCGGGGCACGATTCTGCTCGGCGACCCCCGCAAGGCACGGAGAGGATATCCTGAAGATGTTACGAGATCTAATAGGATATGTACGATCCCATGTTTCTTGTAATCTATTATTACTTTCCGGTTATCTCTCAGATCTAACCAACTTGTAACCTTGCCCCCCAGACCATATAAGGCGGGCAAGGACCCCCTACGAATTCACGGTGAATCATACGATAGCTAATGCAAACCAACAGACCACAGGAGTAAGGTATTACATCGTACCGATGGCCTGAATCTGTATAACTCATGTGTCTCTTTTGCCTTCTTGTTCTTGATTACACGCACCTCTGCTGATCAATCTACCATCGCGGGGTGCCCCTCGGTGGACTGCCGACGATATTCTGTCGATAGTTGGCGCGCCAGGTAGGGGTGTGCGTTCTGTTTCCTTGCCAAACAAGATGGTTTTTTCCACAGGCTCTTCGTCCCTCCCGTAGCCCGGCCAGATCTTCACGGTCGGATCCATCACGTGGGTCATCAACGCCGACGGAGTTGGAGAGCTTCTTGAGGCAGTACAGATCCATTCTGCACCGACCACCCTCGCACCTACAACCATAGATCCAATCTCGGAACCACTTCCGGGGTCGACTCCATCAGCCACCCGCCGCTCGCTTCCTTGCTACCAGAGGAGGCATGTCAACAATGACGATCTGATCGAATCTATCGATCAGGTTGGCCTGAAACTCGCCGATTGCCTCACCATTGCTGAGTCGGCGCTAGACACTCTTGTTCAGCATCGAGCACCCTCCGATCCTGATCTATCGACGTTCAATGCTCGGCAGACTCCAGGGCTCATCGCCCTGCCCTTCGGGCTCGCTAACACCGCAGCTACATATCAGGATGGCCTGAGGAGCAAATTCGCCGACCAGCTCGCCGACCAGCTTCCACCAACCGTCAACATGCTGCACGCCGGCCGGGGTCTCAAAGCATCTCTCCAAACTATCCTTGAGGAAAATCCGGACTCCGAATCTCAAGGATCCACCGAGCCCCTCGCCGAGACCTTCACCAAGCAATCTCCTCTCCTGCCTTTCCAGGGTGGCGCAATCTTCAACGTTAGTATCGACTGCCCCCCTCGGAACAGCGAAACAGATGAGGAACGCGCCGCCCGTGAAAATAGGAACGCCAACCACATGCAATGGCATGATAACGAACGCGCCATTGCGATGGTCGAGGCCACTCGTGATAACCAGTTCGATTCACAAGGAAGGCCCCTCCATCGCAACCTCAACGAAGAATTCCACCGCGTTGACGGCCACGACGTTTTCAAGACTCCGAGCGCTAATCTGGCCGTGGCCTCCAATGAACTTGCTCACCTCCTGCAGACGCTCGAGCTCGCCAAGGTCGCCGCTATGCTTAAAGCGGCACACTGTTAAGTTAACGAGATCCGAGAAGTTCAGAGACCTTCATGCTCCACAAGCGTGATCCGCCGATCAGCTGATCATAGATCTAATCACCGCCCTAGTCAAAGCCGCTTCGCTGACCAGTCACTACCTCTCCAGGGGGGAGTTGGAGGCCACCACACCGAGCATCATCGCCAGCACAACCAAGAGGTCGAACGGGACGCCCGAGTGCACCTCAGCAACCTTCGAGACGCACGGCGGTGTATCGATCAACGACATTTCGGGCGCCATGAAGATGAAGTACGACGTCGCTAGGAGTACGAGCAAGAGTACGGCAACCCGGACTCGGCTCTGGAGCCAATCGTCGCCGGCAATACTGCCGATGTCGGCCCCGACAGCCCGGAAGAGACAGCAACATCATGGCAAACTATCTCCCTGTCATGCTCACGCCAGCCGCCATGAGCTGGTTCACAAGCCTCGCCCCAGACTGCATCGGCTCTTGGGAAGATCTAAAGAGTGTATTCACCGATAACTACATGGCCACATGCAGGCGGCCGGGCACCAAGCACGATCTCAACCGCATCAACCAAAAGCCGTCCGAACTACTCCGCAGCTACATCAGACGCTTCTCCGAGATGAGGAATTCTATTCCCAACATCACGGAGGCCGAAGTCATCACCGCCTTTGTCCGAGGACTTCATCACCGAGAACTCCGTTCTAAGTTCAATAGAAAGCCACCTACTAGCATCGGCGAGATGATCACAACCGCCAACCAGTACGCCGACGCCGAGGAAGCGGAGGTGTGTTTTAACGAAGATACATGCACTAATCGCCCGCCTCACTGCCACGACAACCGCAACGATGACCGACAGCACAACGTTCACCGCCATGACGACCGCAACGACAACCGACAGTACAACGATCGCCGCTACGACGACCATAGTTTCCACCGGGACAGCGGACGTGATCAGCCAGATGGATTCAAACCTGGTCAAAATCGCCGCCGCCGACCAGATCACTTTGTTGCCAACGTCAATGAGCCGCGCGCAAAGCGTAACTACGATGAGCAGTACAAGAAGATCCTCGATGGATCGTGCCCCCTGCACAAGAACGCCAAACACAAGATGAAAGATTGCCTTGGTTTGGCTAAGGAGTTCCAGGAGAAAAAGTACAACGACGACAATGGTGGGAACGGAGGACGCCGACCACCTAGGGATAATAACAATGCCTTCCAGGACCATGACAAGGTAGTTGCCACCATCTTCGGGGGTTTCGCCGCTAACGAGAGCAGAAGGGAACGGAAGCTCGCCGCCCGACGAGTGCTCGCCGTCACTTCAGAGGAAACTACCACCAACCCCAGCTATCGCCCATGGTCTGAAATCCCCATCACCTTCAGCAGGGCCGACCAGTGGGCGGACATACCCTACACAGGGTGTTTTCCCCTCGTCCTCGACATGACTGTCCAGAAGGTGCTCTTCAGAAAAGTCCTTGTCGACGGTGGAAGCGCTTTGAATCTACTCTTCGCTGGGGCCCTGAGGGAGCTCGGCCTCGGGACAATAGACCTCTCGCCCTCAGACTCCTCCTTCTGGGGTGTGGTACCTGGCAGGGCATCCAGACCACTTGGGGAAATTACCCTACCAGTACAGTTCGGCACAGCAACCAACTACCGAGTGGAGCATATCAACTTTTACGTCGCCGACTTCGACACCGCCTACCATGCCATACTAGGGCGTCCGTCTCTGACCAAATTCATGGCCGTTCCGCACTACGCGTATTTGGTGTTAAAGATGCCTTCCCCCGCAGGAGTCCTGTCTCTACGGGTCAACCTCTCCGTCGCCTACGCCTGCGAGACAGAAAGTCTCGCTCTCGCCGAAGCCACCGACCTCTCCATCTAGATGGCCAGCGTGGTCGCCGAAGCCAAAACGGCATCTGCCGACGACATGGAGATCCCAGAGCCTCCCCGTGCCTCTGCCAAGTCCAAGGAAGTCAAGGAGATCGGCCTCGGCCTCAGCGACCCTTCCAAGACGGTGAAAATTGGGGCTCACCTCGACCCCAAATAGGAAAGCACGCTCGTCTCCTTCCTACGTGCCAACGCCGACGTGTTTGCTTGGAAACCTGCAGACATGCCGGGGGTACCACGGGAGAAGATCGAGCACTCCTTGAATGTCTCGCCGACCACCAAACCAGTCAAGCAGAAGCTTCGCCGATTCGCGTTGGACAAAAAGGAGGCTATTAGGGTAGAAATAAAACGGCTATTAGCTGCCGGATTTATAAAAGAAGTGTATCATCCAGATTGGTTAGCTAATCCTGTTCTTGTTAAGAAAAAGAATAAAGAATGGAGAATGTGTGTTGATTATACTAATCTTAACAAACACTGCCCTAAAGACCCCTTCGGCCTGCCTTGGATAGACGAGGTTGTAGACTCCACCGCCGGCTGCGAGTTGCTCTCCTTTCTTGACTGCTACTCGGGTTACCATCAGATCTCCCTCGAGGAGGAAGACCAGGCCAAAACGTCGTTCATCACGCCTTTCGGTGCATACTGCTATACCACCATGTCCTTTGGACTAAAGAACGCCGGCGCGACCTACCAAAGGGCTATCCAGACGTGCCTCAACCAATAGATCGGCCGCAACGTCGAAGCCTACATCAACGACGTGGTCGTCAAGACTAGAACCACCGACAATCTTATCACCGACCTTGAAGAAACTTTCTCCAACCTAAGCAAATACTGATGGAAGCTGAACCCTTCAAAGTGCATTTTTGGAGTTCCATCCGGTATCCTGCTCGGCTACATCGTCAGCGCTCGAGGCATCGAACAAAACCCTGACAAGGTCTCCGCCATCACCAACATGAAACGGCCGACGTGTGTCAAAGATATACAGAAGCTTACGGGTTGCATGGCTGCGCTAAGCCGATTTATCTCGCGTCTCGGTGAAAAAGGGCTACCTTTCTTCAAGCTCCTCAAGGCCTCCGAGAACTTTTCTTGGTCAGAGGAGGCAGATACCGCTTTCGAGCAGCTCAAGTTGTTCCTAACAAAACCTCCAATCATGACAGCACCACGACCAGATGAAACTCTACTGGTTTACATCGCCGCCACCTCCCACGTTGTCAGTACGGCTATTGTCGTCGAATGCGAGGAAGCCGGACACGCCTACAAGGTGCAACGCCTGGTCTATTTCATCAGCGAGGTACTTAATGAGCCCAAAGCTCATTATCCTCAGGTTCAAAAACTGTTATATGCAATTTTGATTACCTCACGAAAGCTCCGACATTACTTCGAATACTACAAGATCGCCGTGGTCACAGAGTTCCCTCTGGGGGATATTCTCCGCAATAAAGAGGCCAATGGCCGTATCATCAAATGGGCCATGGAGCTCGGCACTTACTCCATTGATTTCAGAAGCAGACCAACAGTTAAGTCGCAGGCGCTTGCTGATTTCATCGCCGAGTGGACCGAGATCCAAGAACCCGTTGCCGCCACTTGCCCTGAGCACTGGGTGATGTACTTCGACGGTGCCCTTAACATCAATGGTGCTGGTGCGGGCATTCTGTTCATCATACCGACAAAGGACAAACTCCGATATGTTCTCCGCATTCATTTTCCGGCCTCCAACAACGCCGCGGAGTACGAAGCATGTCTCCATGGTCTTCGCATAGCCGTCGAGCTCGGCGTCAAACGTCTCATGGTATACGGGGATTCAGCGCTAGTTATCAACCAACTCAATAAGGATTGGTCCTGTTCTAGTGAAAAAAATGGACGCATACTGTGTCGAAATTAGAAAAATTGAAGGGAAATTCTACGGTATCGAGTACCACCACGTGCTACGGGATCAAAACCAGCCAGCTGACCAGCTATCAAAGATAGGATCTTCTCGAGCCGCGGCTCCGCCAGGAGTTTTCATCCAAGACCTCCTGGCACCATCTATAAAAGAGGATAAGGAAGTTGTAGAAATACCCCCAGCCGAGCAGTTGGTACTAACGGTGCCTTCGCCAATCGCCGATTGGAGGGAACAGTTCATCAAATACATCTCCAGCGACGAAACACCCGCCGACAAAATCGAATCCGAATGACTAATTCACCGAAGTAAGCATTACGTGCTGGTAGACGGTATCCTGATGAGGAAAAGTGCCAAGGAAGGCATACTGCAAAAGTGCATCATCAAAGACGAGGGCGTGAAGTTACTTTCCAAAATCCACTCTGGTTCCTGTGGCAACCACGCGGCTTCAAGAACACTGGTCGGCAAAGCTTTCCGGGCAGGTTTTTACTGGCCCACGGCTATTGCCGACGCAGAAGATCTCGTTCGACGATGTGAGGGGTGTCAATTTTTCACCAAGCAAATACATGTGCCGGCGCAAGAATTACAGACCATTCCAGCTTCCTAGCCATTCGCATGCTGGGGACTGGATATGGTCGGGCCTTTCAAACCTGCGCTAGGAGGCTTCCGGTACGTGTACGTCGCCATTGATAAGTTCTCCAAGTGGATCGAGTACAAACCACTCGTCGCAGCCACTGCTAAGAAAGCAGTCGAGCTCTTTGAAGACATCGTACATAGATTCGGTCTCCCGAACAGCATCATCACCGACCTCGGGTCAACCTTTACCGGCCATCATTTTTGGGACTTCTACGAGGACATGTGCATCTCTGTCAAATACGTTTCCGTTGCTCATCCTAGAGCTAACGGCATGATCCTCGATGCCCTCAAGAAAAGGCTCTATCAAAGAGAAGAAAAGCACCCGGGCAGATGGCTCAAAGAACTACCAGCTGTGGTCTAGGGACTGCACACTCAAGCTAGTCGCAGTACCGGCGTATCTCCATATTTTATGGTCTATGGCTTAGAGGCCATACTCCCAGCGGATATTGCATTCCGAGCACCTAGAGTGGAAAATTATGATGAAGAGCGGGCCACAGCTGTTCGGACAGAAGACATTGACCGAGCCGAGGAAGAACGACTGATTACTTGCGTTCGCACGGCCAAGTACCACGAAGGTCTGAGGAGGTATTACAACCAAAACGTCAAAGGTCGTTCGTTCGCGATCGGCGACCTCGTCTTACGTCGAAAACAAAAAACCGAAGGGCTTCACAAGCTGTCTTCGCTCTGGGAGGGCCCTTACATCGTCAAAGGTGTTACTCGGCCAGGGTCTTATCGCTTATGTGATTTAGATGGAATTGATGTTCCTAACTCCTGGCACATAGAGCACCTTATACGTTTCTATCCCTGAAATAACACAGATATGTATTCTTCACTTTCATATTAATAAAGTTCTGGTGTCCGTAATTTTCCTCCATTATTTTTCATCTATTATAAGTTTCACTCATCGCCATCGGGCTATACGCCACGACATGGCGATCTCCAACACGTTCGCCGAACACGATTCCTCCAATTCGCCGAACACGTCGACTCCAAACATCGCAAAAAAAAGATGACTCCTAAAACACCAAAAAAAGGTTACTCCAAAAATCGCCGAGCACGATTTCTCCAAAAATCGCCGAACACTTCATCTCCAATTCGCCGAACACGCTAACTCCCGATCGCCGAACACTTCATCTCCAATCCGCCGAACACGCTAACTCCTGATCGCCGAACAATTTATCTCCAATTCGTCGAATACGCTAACTCCCGATCACCGGACAATTCATCTCCAATTCACCGAGCACGCTAACTCCCGAACGCCGAACACTTCTCCAATTCGCCGAACACGTTAACTCCCAATCACCGAACATGATTTTCTCCAAAAATCG
Organism: Miscanthus floridulus; assembly: GCF_019320115.1. NCBI lineage: Eukaryota > Viridiplantae > Streptophyta > Magnoliopsida > Poales > Poaceae > Miscanthus > Miscanthus floridulus. The sequence goes on from NC_089598.1 coordinate 111,235,267, forward strand.
CCTACTTTGCTTCCTCCGGGTCGCATAGGTTATCCTACCAAAAACAACGATGATTTCTCGCTCCAAACATTAAAACACAGCTCGCCAAACTCCGAGCAGCACACGTTTTTTCCCTCTGTTTTCTATGGAAGAGACCCAGTCTCTGACTACATCCTACACGTGCTTAGGGGCTCCGCCCTCTGCGTTACGGTTGGTCGGCTGCGGTTCCTTGGCCACGCCTGTTCGCCCTACACGTGTCAGGGCCTCGGAGCTCGACGTTATGGACCATGGGCTAGTCAAGGCCTAGCTTTCAGGAATGAACTAACTGCTCGGACGCCGCCTTAGCCATTTCTCTTGCCAAGCTACTCAAGTTGGCTGCTGGGCAACACGTTTTTCCGCGCTAGCAACTCCGGAGGACACTAAGGCTCTAACATCCCACCAAACGTACAATGAGCTCGGTGCTCTGCGTGTTGGGCGGTAGGCCACGGTCTTATGACAATGCCTATTTCTCCAACACACGAATGGGCTCCGCGTTATGCGTTACGGATCACGACCTAACTAAGGCATCAAGTTTAGTGAAAACTAACTGATCGAATACAGCTTATACTACGCATAACTGCATCGGTTGATAATACGATGATTCTTCATAGCCAGATAAATCAAGTGTTACAGGTGGTAATACTCGGGTAGTTTGTTAAGATTCGCCAACAGTTTCTATTTCGCCAAACAGGTCTATATCGCCGACAAGCACTTTCGCCACATCCTCAACGTCATCCTCTAGCTGCTGGGTTTGCGAACCCGCCACCTAGCGACTGGATGTCGACGGACGGATAATGGGACCGAACCACCGCAAGGGCATGAGTAGCGGCGGTCAAAACGGCGTCGCGGTTGAAGTTTTTGAAGTTCTCCCACGCTGCCTTGCATCTCTGAACGATGGTGTCTGGCCCTTGCTGCCTACCATCAGGACGGGGCGCCGGTTCAATGTCGATGCAGTCGAGCACTGGTTTAATTGCGGCAGTTATAGTGTTGAAGTTGTCCTTCTGGACTTTGGCTTCCTGCACCAGCACATCGAACTGTGCCTTGGTCTTATGTCGATAATCTACAAGAATCACAATGGTTCGTCACGACAAAAGAGTACTACGACGTCACTTCCGATCAGGGGAAACCTACCTTTCAATTCTTCAGCCAGTTTATCTGCTCGCTCCGACTCCTTCGTTTTCTCTTGTCGGATTTGTTCGACGGTCTGGCGAAGCTGGTTGAGTTCTGCATCTTGCTCTACAAGCACAAAAGATAAGAAAAGGAAAATATACGGCCAATTACTGCAAAGCACATTACGCGAAAAAGAATACCGGATTTCAGCTTGGATACATCCTCCAATTGCTGGCACTTCCGGTCGAGCGGCTCAGTTTTACTATCGAGTTCTCCGTTTTTCTTGCTCAACTGCTCGGACATAGTCTTAAGTTCCTCGGACACAATCGCTAGCTCCTCGGATGTCTTCTTCATCTGCTCGGACGAAGCCGTTAGTCGCTCGGACAGAACCCCATTCTGATGTTCAAGATCCCGCGAGTTCGACTCCACAAGGTCCCGCTCGCGCTGGGCCCTCTGAATACTCTTCTCTGCAAGACTTAACGCCTCCCGAAGTATCTTATTTTCCTCAGCGAGGGGCTCCATCCTCTTTATCAGTTGATGCCGTTGATCGGCTGTCCGAGCTATCCCCTGAGGATTAACAATGAAAGAGATAAACCTTGATCTTCCGACAACATATATCGGTGTCATTGGCGTGGCACTCACCTCGATTTGAGTCATAACTCCAGCAACGGTGGATTTCAACCTCTTTATCTCCCTAGTGGTGTTTTCTTCCTCGACGACCACCACCTCTTCCCTGCGTTTCTGGAGAATCCGGACGGACTGGGGTTCAGGTGCGGCACGCTCGATCTCCACAACCTCGTCCTCCTCTGCCGTCGCTTGAGGCACCACCGGGGGGCTCTGTGGTCGGACCGCCGCTCCGACCACTCCTGGCATCCCTGCGGGCGACGACGTTTGCTCCTCGGCCGTTGACGGGGTGGCGTCTGTAACCTCCGGCGCATCAACAACAGCCGCAGTTTCCGTTTCCAAGGTAACGACCTTTTCGGTCGTAGCCACGGTTGCGGTCGCCGACGCGCCCATCGTGTGCGCCAACGATTCACCATCGCCAGGTCTGCTAGGAGCGACGGCTGGCTCGTCCTCTGTTCGCCGAACACTCGGGGACTCCTGGACGGGGGCAGTCGTCATTTTTTCTTCTGAGGTCACGGGCCTCGGCGTCGCACTGCGTCATATCGGCTTCTCAGTAACAAGAGGAAATCAAGGAACAATAATATTACTCCAAGGCAAATATACTTACGGTTTGGTCTTCCAATTGATTTTTCTTGAATCGGCAATGCCTGCCTGACCCCCCAGGCGCGGCTGCTTGGTCGGCTTTGTGGAAGGACTCCTACGCCTCCGCAGCGGGCTGCCGCTCTTCTTGGTGCCCGGGGGCCCCGCCTTCTGTGCGATGTTTGGGGACTTCGGTAGTTTGCATCACCGGGACCTCCACCGTTGCCCGAACATAACCTTCCCTTGCTTGCTTAAGAGTTTCAGCGTCCGCCGATGCCTCCTTCGTGCTCGGTGGAAGCACTGACTGGGCTTCGTCATCATCCGACCACTCCAGCACAGCGGTTCTCCATGGCCTAACTTTTCGGTCCTCACCAAGAGAGATGCCGCCTGATTAGTGTGCATGAGAGCTGGTGGTTTTCCTCCTCTTTGGGACCGGCTCATCTACTGCCGGCCTTTTCCCGTGGATCTTCTCCGATACTAGGGATGGACTATCCAACGAGGAGCTCGGCTCTACCTCCTCGGGATGTAGCGGCCTCCGAATGTCCACCCCCTTCGGCCAATCGGCTCTCGGCACGTCTGAAAAGTATATTGACCTATCCTGTGAATGGATCTTTTCATAAGTAAGTCAGTCCTATGCTCGGCAAATTGATGCCTGGTCGATGCGAAGCGAAAGGGTTACCTGAGGAGGTGGATTGCCACAGTTGAATGCTTTCGTTCCTTTGGGCCAGCTGAATGAGACATTGGAAGTAAATAGATCCATGGCACGATCTATTACTTCTTTCTTCGACAGGCGGTCCGTGCTTTCACGGGTACCGTCGTTGTCACCTTTAAAGTCAAACGTCGGGTGGGCCCTCTCTTTGCAGGGTTGGATGCGCCGAACAATGGAACTAGCTGCAACCAGTTCACCCCTAAGCTCCAAGCCTTTACTCAATTCCAGAAGTTCCATTACTTGCTCCATGTCAGCGTTGTTGGGTCTCTCTGACCAGTTACTGTGGTTAACCGGGATGTGGTGGACGTCGCATCGAATCAATGGGTGACTCTGTTTGATATAGAACCATCTAGAGTTCCAACCTTTCAGGGAGGTATTCAGTGGAACGTTGATATATTCGCTGGCCATCCCATCCCTGAGCTGCAGGTACACGTCACCGACCACCTTTGAACCGCTGCCCCCCCCTTCTTTTTCAGATAGAACAGGTGCCTGAAGAGGTTAAAGTGCGGAAGAACACCGAGAAACGCCTCGCAGAAATGGATAAAGATAGAAACATGCAGAATGGTGTTGGGGTGCAGATTACAGAGGCTAATCGCCCAAAACTCCATAAGATTCCTCAGAAAGGGGTGGACAGGAAACCCTAATCCCTGCCAGAAATAATCCTCAAATACTACAGCCTCATCAGTATGTGGTGTCGGGAAGGGCTCACCAATAGCTGGCCACCATCCAGCAGTGAGACGGTCTAGGAGAACGCCCGCCGCCACCATCTTATCAAGATCCGCCGCCGACGTCTTCGATGGCACCCACTCCTCATCGCGGCTGGCTCCGGTGGCAACTTTCTTCGGCTTTGTGGCTCCTTTTTTCGGTGCCATTTCCTATGGATTGATCCTAGGGTTGGAGGCGAATGCTCGCGACTGGTGCGGAATGTGAAGCAACGGGGTTGTGAAGGCAGGAAGCAGAGTGGTTTAACAGAGATAGGAGGCGATGTGTGTGGCGGCGCGGTTATAAAGCACTTTCCCCACTCTCCCTTGACTCTGAGGGTTTTTAGGAAACCGTTCCCACGATCAGCGCTACCTCAACTCCTCCAAAGTGGTTTAATGGGCCGCAACTTGGGCTATCGCGTCACAGTAGCCCACACCCCTCATTAATCGCCGCCACTTATTCTCCAAAAATCTCCGCATTTTAATGAGGCTTAGTAACTGATACTGTACATCCATTACTCCGAATTACTCGCCGTGGCTTGATTTATCCGATATCTACGCCAGAAACACGGGGACTGGCTCCCTGCTCGGATGGTTTACTAATTTCTGAGCCTGGCACCACGTGACTACGTCACCTACTGTCAGGCTCGGGGACTAAGTGGGCACACTTCACCTTGCGGTGAATGTGTTCGTTTTTTTGTCTCGAGGCTACGCTCGGGGACTGGCTGCCTGCTCGGACGGTTTGCTAATTTCTGAGCCTGGCACCACGTGACTACGTCACCTACTGTCAGACTCGGGGACTAAGTGGGCACACTTCACCTTGCGGTGAATGTGTTTGTTTTACTGAAAGACTCCGAGCCTCTAAAAGATAAAACCAGGTTTTTTTACTTTCGTTTTCGGATTTTAAGTGGGCACACTTCCCTTTACCATGCAGGAATTTTTAATTTTGGACTTGAGCTCCTTAAACCCTTATGACAAGCCGTGCTCGGAACACACTGCTCGGCGATGTTGTACGCTGCTCGGCAGCTGCTCACAACTGATCGGCAACTCCTTATGGTGGTCGGACCATGATTTGGACAGCTCAATTTTGGTTCGCACCTGCTCGGAAAGTCTTAAGACGGCCTGGCACAACGGGTACAGGGTGCTCGGGGACTAGCTGTGGGGGGTACGACTTCGGATACCCACGGCAGGTCACATGGGCTATGCCTCTAGGGGCGGCCTAGCCCGCAAGAAGGAGCCTTGCAGGGCACGATTCTGCTCGGCGACCCCCGCATGGCACAGAGAGGATATCCTGAAGATGTTACGAGATCTGATAGGATATGTACGATCCCATGTTTCTTGTAATATGTTATTACTTTCCGGTTATCTCTCAGATCTAACCGACTTGTAACCTTGCCCCCCAGACCATATAAGGCGGGCAGGGACCCCCTACGAATTCACGGCGAATCATACGATAGCTAATGCAAACCAACAGACCATAGGAGTAAGGTATTACGTCGTACCGACGGCCTGAACCTGTATAACTCGTGTGTCTCTGTTGCCTTCTTGTTCTTGATTACACGCACCTCTGCCGATCAATCTACCATCGCGGGGTGCCCCTCGGTGGACTGCCGACGATATTCTATCGACAAGGAGTCAACCTGGAGCCATTCCGGATCGTCGATCATGGTGGCGGCATCAACGGTGCCGTCGATGTGGTTGACGAGGCCGAATCGCTTGATCGCGAGGTCGAAGAAAGAACGCCACTGCCGGAAGTTGCCGTGATCAGCGGAGAGGATGACCGGAACGTGGTTGCGGATGTTGAGCAGCACGAGGGTGGAGGCTAGGGGAGGAGCAGGGTCGTTGCCCACGGCGAAGGGATTGGAAGAGGTGGAGCCGTGAGGACTGTCCATGGCCAGGAGCAGCGGAAGGTGGAGGTTGGATCGGAACGATCAGTATGATACCATGTAAAAATCGAGAATGCTCAAGTTTTATCATTGACAGTGTGTATAGGTACATATACATGATGCCGATCACTGCTAGCCAAGCGATGCTAACTACTTCCTACATGCAAGGATCAGCTAGAGAATAGGACGCAAGCACTAGCAGTTTGACTGACTAACTGAAGCAGCTGATCCTACTGCTATCTAACTGACGCCTGTAGAATCGTTTGCTGACACTCCTCAAGCCTGCCACTTGTTCTGAATCTGATACTACAGCTACAGGTGGTGTTGCCATTGGTGGTGGTCAGAAAAACTCCGTCTTGCTGGGGGCCTGTTTAGTTCACCCGCTGAATCGGCGCCGCCAAATTTCGGCGTACACTGTAGCTACTGTAGCGTTTTGTTTTTATTTGGTAATAATTGTCCAATCGTTGACTAATTAGGCTCAAAACGTTCGTCTCGCAAAGTACAACTAAACTGTGTAATTAGTTTTTGATTTCGTCAACATTTAGTACTCCATGCATGTACCGTAAGTTTGATGTGACGGAGAATCTTTTTTTTTTTTACGTAGTGCCAAATTCTGGAATCAAGGCAACTAAACAAGGGCTTGGTCTGCCGAAGCTCCACATGGATGCCAACATGAGCGTGCTTCTTCAGGAGGTCAAGGACAGGGTTCAGAGAGAGCTCACAGTACTCACTGCCGCTACAGCTACAGGTGGTGAGGTCATCAAGGCACCAACTTGGGCGATTCCACCATTGCAGCAGGTCACCAAGGAGACCAAGGAAGACCGTGAAAACAAGAGGAGGCTGTTCCGCCGGTCACAGTCCTTTCGCGCTTTCAGAAGCGATCGCAAGCGCAACGCCGCCACAACCACAACACATGCATCTCCAGAGGCTTACATTCTGACGAAGAGCCAAACCGTGTCACCAGCCCATGAAGAATCGATGACGACGTCGGATGCATCTCTTTCAGTACTCCGGCCAGGCGTCGGCGGCGTTCCTGACGACGGCCAGAGCTTCAGAAGCGAGTGCCTGACCCTGACGAAGCACAAGGACGACGACGCTGTGCCGTCACCACGGCTGCTGTTCCGGTCCTTCTCTGCACCAGAATCAGGGTTCTCCTTCTCCTCCCTTGGCAGCAGGCTAGCCCAGCGGGCGGAGAGTCTGTGGCCGGAGCAGCCGGCGGCGGTTTTCGGCGGTGGCCACCGGGGCTAGCTCAGCGGCCCGAGAGTCGACGGGAGATGTCTGTTAGCAGCGCACAAAGTGGCTTCGCTTAAACACAAGGCGTCTCTTGCAGAGATCCATCCTGCTAAGATGGAGATGTCCGTCTGCGCAGCGTCACCTCCATCTCATGAAACTTCCAGCCTGTTCAAGGTTGCACAGGCAAGTAGATATATCTACTAATAGTAAATATCAGCATCAAATTACTTATTACTTTATTTACTTGCTGCTACTGTAATATGAATGCTGTATGTTTCAGCAAGGGAAAATGGACTGACTGAAATTCTGTTGCTTTTCGCTTGCTGCTATTATGTTAGGCAAATCTCAGCGAGCTGCCTCCGAGCCCATTGGAGGTTGCAGCGGGCCACAGTTCCCGCCATTTCTTCAGCGATTTGCACTTCGCCTTGTCAGGTAATGAATGTACACACACACACACACACACACACACACACACATATATATATATATATATATATATATATATATATATATATATATATATATATATATATATATATATATATATATATATATATATATATATGTAGCAAGAAAACCACAAGCAATCCTCTGATTAATTAGTTTCTGTTTTTTAACATGATATAGTCTCCTATATGCAGAGCTGAGTCCAAAATTCCTGTCAGAATTCGAGGCACCTGCCACTGCCAGTGAATCATCATTCAGGACAGACATCACCGACGTCGAAGCAGCGTGCAGCCGAGACAAGGCCTACATAACAGAGGTTCTCATCGCCGCCGGCTTATACGACGACGACGACGGCCAATGCTAGGGTGGACTCGATGGCGAGGCCGATGCCCATCTGCGACGACGTCTTCGAGGACATGTACTACTACCGCGGCGACTACATCGTCGGCGGCGGCAGGTACGATGGAACTGCCGGAGGAACAACTGCGGCAACGGATCACAGGATGCTGTTCGACCTTGCCAACGAGGCGTTGCAGAGCCTGGTGGTAGAGAGCTCGAGAGGTGGTTCGTCGTCGCTGCGTCAATGGGTCGTTGACAGCACGGGGGTGGCGCGAGGGAAGAAGCTCGTAGATGAAGTGTGGCAGCAGGTCAGTGCGTGATCTCGCCATCTCGGTTGTTGAAACCTACATGCAGGAACATATTCTAACTTTATACAAGAAAAAAATGGCAGCAGCTTTGTTAATTTGTTTCGAATGACTTTAGGTGCAAGCTCTGAGGAATAATCCACAGGCGCAGGAAATGCAGACGATAGATGGCATGGCGGCGTATGAGGTCCGGAGATCCGTGTGGGCGGAGGTGCTGTATGAAGACGTTTATGTTGCTGGGAGGAAGATTGAGCGTGCCATCTTCGATGAACTGATCGAAGACCTTGTTGCATGCGCTGGAGGTTTTCATATGTACGATTGTACTTGTAGAAGTCTTTAACATACTTTAGGAATGTTAATTTATTTTCAGTAATAACATATATTAGTATTTACACGTACATTTGAGAGATATTTTTGTTTTATTTTTTTATAATCACTGAGGTAGATACAAATATAAAAGTAATACTTCATAGTTCATATTATCTTTTGTAACAATGATATATATGGGGTGGGCTGAAGACAAACTTAGGAGGTTACTTTGTATTATCTTTTATAATGATAAAGATGAGCAATTTATAAAATCATTAGGGGTACTTTAAATTATCTTTCATGATGCTAAATGCGGGTAATTTAGATACGAAGTTAGAGTGCTATTTTAAATTATCTTTTACAATGAAAAAGATGGGTAACTTAGATGCAATGTTATGAGGTTATTTTTGAATTATGGTTCATAATTACAAAAAGTGTGTAATTTAGATGCACATTTAAGCAGTTATTTTGAATTATCTTTCATAATGGCATATGTAGGTAATTTATATATAATTTTAGGGGTTATTTTGAATTATCTTCCGTAATGGCATAGATGGATAATTTAGATGTAAAATTAAGGGGCTACTTTATGTATTTTTCGTAATGGCAATTATCGACCAGGATGATTTGAGTCTACAAAATTAAAGGCTTGATATTTCTGATTATTGTGAGAATTTATAGGATTTATCTTTTTTTCCTAGCGCGTTTGGTAGGAATTAACATGGTGCCCTGTTCTGCGGCACTACTTCAGCAGCAATACTTTTTAGTGAATAAACAGTGTTTTCCTTTCACCACAAATCAGCATAAGCATCGATATAGGAGGAGTTTCGAGAAACCTATATTGTTTGAATTTCAGCTAATAAGAGTTGGTCATCTACCTTAGTTAAGGCTGAGTTAAGTGGAAATGAGAGGAAAGAAGTGTACATACATACATATATATATATATATATATATATATATATATATATATATATATATATATATATATATATATATATATATATCACAGTAGTAAACAAGCAAGAGCCTGCAGATACATACACACACAGAACATCTCGTTGCTAGCTGCACACGTAGGAGGAGAAGGTTAATTAGATGATGAAATATTATTATGCTCATCAATCATCATCCTTCAAACAGCTCCTGCAACATGTCCTCCAGCTCCTGAGGGGTGATTCTCGGCGTGGTCACGTTCTTATCCTCCAAGAATTTCTTCAAGCCTGAAGTGACCTTATTGGTGATAGCTTTCCGCAGCCTTCCCCTGAGCTCAGGGTCTGGAACCTTCCAGAACCTCTGGGCCCTGTACACTTTGTGGAACTCGAACTCGAACAGAGGCAGTGCGGAGGAGTACCTTCCCCGGCGCAGGGGTCCCGGATCATAGTACAAGAATGAGAGCACCGGGCCCCAGGACACCTGCAGGTAGCTCTGTATGTAGTCGTCGATCTTGCGGTTGAGGACAGCCATGGGGAACGCCATATCGAACATGGGATGGAGCTGCTGCCAGATGAAGTGCGAATTGTTGATCAGGAATAGAATGCCAAGGCTGTCGCATTGGGACTGGAACCACGAGTGGGACATGCTGACGAGCTTCTCTTCCAGACGGGAGAACATCTCCGTCATGAGGCTGGTCAGAGGGGCGACTCCGAGGATCTCAGGCAGGTAGCTACCAAGTTGAGCTGCTTCGTATGCAATGCGACTGAGCAGGACGTAGTTTGTGTCTAGCAGGTTGATGCAGCTGATCACGGACCGGGTGAGCTTGTGAACGTCGGGTGATGCTGAAGCAGAGTCGTCTTTTCCAGTTCCAGTTCCAGTTCCAGTTCCACCCATGAGACCAGTCCTGATCCCATCCATTGTGTCCCAGATGGCCTTGTCCAGTTTACCCAGCTTGGACGACAGGAGGTCACTTATGTCGTCGATTATCCCTGCAGATTCTACATGGTAGAGCGAGAAAAAACTGGGCCAGAACTGGATCTCCTCCGAGGCCGTGGACAGAGCGTCGCGGACATCTACCAGTGCCTGGAGCCTCGTTGCCGCCGCCGTCGTTGTCGCAGGTGATTGCAACGATACAGTCCCCCCATGTTGTTCACTGCTGCAATTGCACCTAGGAATATGAGCAGCAATGGCATCGACAAAGGGGAGCATCTTGAGCAAGGTCGATTGGACGAATCGTGAGAGTTCAGAGAGAACTGCTGCTGCTGCTGGTGGTGGTTCACTCGTTGATTCCGCGTCCTCCTCGTTGCAGCACAATCCGTCCATGTATACGAAGGTGGAGTCTTTAATCTCGCGGAGACCAAGGATCCAACAGCGTGCTGCGAGTGCGAGGCGAGGATGGTCCCCGCACCCGCAGACGCGTCGTCGTCACCGACACCGACACCGAGGCGGAGGACCCAGGCGATGTCCATCTCGGAGAACCACCTCTCCAGTGCACTCCCACCGGCGGCGGCATCACGGAATTCCTCCACCAGTCTCTTGATGTGGCCTAGCTTCTTGGCTCTTGCTTCCGCGTCCAGCTCCAGCGCCGAGAGGATACCGGGCGGATGGAAGCTACAGGACGACGACAGGGGAGAGCACCCGGGCGTGTAGGTGGACGAGAGCGTACCTGAGCAGCTGGAGCAATCGCCGCCGCCGCGGCCGGTGGAGGATCCGCCCCCGACCTCCATGAGCGCACTCCGATCCCTCCGGCCTCCGCCGCAAGTGGACAGACACGCGAGCGAATCGGCCGACGATGAATTGACTTGTTCTTGACTTGAGAGCCCACCGATCGAGCGATTTTACAACTCATCAGGCCGTAAAGAATTATTATTATTATTATTATTATCCTTTCTCATGAAGTTGATGGCACAGCAAACAGCCCTCCAATAAAATAAAATTAATTAACTAAATATATTCCGGTACGCGCAAACAAAGTCAACATTTGTAGCATTTTAGATTCGTACATAATTTGATAGATTAACCTAATTGCTACACGAAATAACAAAAATAAATCCTCAAAAACTTATCGTTTAAACGGTGTAACCGGTTGCAAAAAGCCCTTGTTTCTCTCAAATTAAACCTGATTGTTTATCAGGTGAAACGCACATACATTACCCTAGTTATCCTAAAATTAATGTTACTAACGACAAGCATGCACAGCCGTCTCTGCCCGATTCTTGCTCCATTCTTTCTTAGCAATATGTACTTCTTCCGTTTTAAATTATAAGTCGCTTTGACTTTTTTATATATCCATTTTACTATGCATCTATATATAATAATATGTTTAGATAAATAATAAAATAGATGAATAAAAAAAGTTAAAATAATTTATAATTTGGTCAGGGCATCGATGGACATAGCAGACCTGAAAAGTTGTTATAGCTGCAGTGAGCTCCGCTTTTAGTCCATGAATGTGTTGTTGCCGTTCCCACCGGATATACCAACTCCCAGTGAGAATTGGCTCTGTGAGCTCCGCTTTTAGTCCATGGACCTGTTCTCCTTTTCTGATCAATTCTTTGAGGATTAAAGAACCTGATCGGTGGGAAAGGTGAACCTGGACGTTGATGCATCCTTTGATGAAAGTTGTTATAGCTGCTGCCCACAGCTATGTTCCTCGTCTGGTAGATGCGTCGATGGCAGAGGCGTATGCTTTGAAAGAATAATTGATGCTAGCACAATATATTGGATGTAATCAGCTTATCATCCAATCAGATTGCATAGAGGTTGTTGAAACAATAAAGGACGGAGGTTTTTCGGCAAGTTTAGCACGGCTGAATGCAACATTATTTGGAGTGGATTTTAGGATATAGCCATTGAGTATTATAATAGGGATGCAAATCAGGGCGACACATGAATTGGCAAGAAGAGCTATGCAATCTAAGCAAAATTATACTTGGGATGATGAGAACTAGCTTTATTCTTAATTTTTTTATTAATAAAGTTTGCCGATTTGTCAAAAAAATGACAAGCACGCACAGAGCAAAAACTAATAAATGTTAGAAATTCTCACGGTACCCATAAACATATGATGGAGTAGACTATAATCATTATTATCAATAATATAAACTGCATTATTGGATCTACTTAGTTTCTAAATAATTAACCATAAAATTATTCAATGAAAGATAACTCAAAATATAGCTCTTCTATTCAAAGAACTCAACGACACATAAAGGAGGCGAATTAGGCTACACTAAAAGATTCAAAGCAATAACCTTAGCCTACGGAAATATATCTATTCACCTACTTGCACCGTACATCCTAGACCATCACATTAACCATGTGTTTTTTGCAAAACAAAAAGTTAGGAGAACACTAAAGGAGCATGCTAAGCAAGTTTTATTGTGTTACTATATTGCTATTGTTCTCTTATAAATTATCATTATCTAAAATGGATATAGTGTTACATAAATTTGCTTTAGAACACGTATTGTTGTCTTAGCCTCTCATCTGAAATGCCCTTTCGACCTCTACAGGACCTATATGGTTGGAATCTGCCGGCCGGCTACAGTACAAGCGCTCAACTGCAATATTCCAAATCGGTTCCCTAGTTGCATCATCATTGAGCAGGCAAAAGAAATGTTGAATTGTTTTCAAGACTTCAAAGTCACAAAATGTCACAGGAGTGCTAATGGAGTGGCTCATGTTTTAGGGCAATTTAGGAGGAGAGTGTTTTCTTCTTGTTTTATGTTTGAAGGTGTCCCGACCTGCGCGTTGGCAGCCTTGGACTATGATTGTAATCACGCTCATGGTTAAAATATAAGCTCTTTAACTAAGTTCTTTGTCATGTATAACTTAGTCATAGATTTTATTTAGGTTTATGCTTCTTGTATAAGCTCTTTAACTAAGCTATACATGATCCAATGAGTATGAAATTTTTACTACAGTTCAATCATACAATAATTAGCTCATCATAAAAATTTCATAACAATTGGACCATAGAAACTGCAACTCTAAATTATTTCAATTAATTACAAAAAAGCATAGATCTAAAACCATAGCAAAAACTTTGTACTAAAACATACCATATTATATGTTCACTGTGTAGATCTACTCATATGGAGTCCAACAAAATTGAATTTTTCATTTTATGATTTTTCTGTGATTTAGTATGATTTTTCAAAGATTCAGCCAAAATAAAAAAAAAAGACAAAACCGACTTTAAAACTGCTTATAACAGGGCCAGGGAGATAAGATGAACGGTTTAAAAAGTTGAGGGAGGTGTTTTGTCTGGTTTGGAGTTTTGGGAAGAAAAGCGGACTTTCGCGAAAGTTGAGGGAGGTAACGTGGACTTTTTCCTACAAAAACACTATTCAATCTCACACTTTGAACACATTTCCTTTCCTCAATCTTGAATAGTTAATCAAGGCAGGTTTGTGTTTCTCAAAAAAAAAAATCCTTTGCTCAAAAAAAAACTTCGAACGCATTTCCCCTTAAACTGTTAATTAATTTTGGAGAAAGGTCCATTATACCTCCTTGATTGACTGTAGTGGTCTAATTTTACTTCTCAAACTCTAAAAACAAACACCTTATCTCCTGGACTCTTAAAACTGTTCATGGTTTAAAGTGGTTCCAAAGGTGGTTTTGTACCTTTTTTAGTTATTTTTTTTATAAATATTTGGTAAGATTTTAAATCACATAAAATGACTCTAAGTTTTTTAAGTTCCAAAGAAAAGTCCTAGAGATAAATTGGGATATGACAAATCCAAATAAATATTTAAAGCGTATGAGAGTGTCTTTCGAAGCTTTAAAAAAATAGATTTAGCTCGAGGAAAATAAGAAAATTATCTAGAATATGCTAGAAAGTGTACAAAACGTTATAATTGATGTATAAACATGTTTTAAAAAATTACATGGGAAAGAATGAGGCGCAACTAGCATGAATGCTACTTTAATGCTGAATGCATTCATGCTATGCATTCTTGCTAGTTGCGTTGCTTTTGTTGCAAAAGGTTTTCAAAACGATTTTAGACATCAACTAGAATGTTTTGGATATTTTGTTTCTATTTTTCTGTAATTAAATCCTTTTTCAAGTGTTTAGAAATATTTTCCATAAGGTCTAAATATTTTATTTGGATTTTTTGTATCCCAATATATGTCTATATTTTTTCTCGAAAATTTTAGAAGTTCATGGACATTTTCTATGGTTAAAAATCCTTATCAGGTTTTTTAAAAGAACTAATAAAAGGACAAAATCGCCTTCAAAACAAAGCGGAGATATAATTTAAATAGTTTTTAGAGTTTAGAGAAGTAAGTGTCTGGTTTTCAAGTTGGAGGAGAAAAATAGGACTACGAAGATATTTCATGGAAGTATAATAAACTTTTTTCGATTAATTTTTAATCCGACAGTTTGGTTTCTCGGTTACACCTAGCGAAAGCAAATGATCGGTAACTAACACCTTTATTGCATGCTTTTTAAGTAAAACTTTGTGACATCTATATTATCTTCACTCTGTTCGCTTGTTGGTTTCAGCCAGTCCAAATCAGCTAGCCAACAGTGTTTTTCTCTCACAACAAACCAGCACCAGCCAGTCTAAACCAGCCCAGAAACGAACCAGCGAACAGGCCGCTTATCTGATACACTCATGCTCTGATGCGGGGCTAGGATCTCTGCAAGTACTAATTCTTTCGACATATATAGGGGTAGGGCTCCCCACGAGGGTTGTGGATGGAGAGCCATTCCCTAATGAGAAATTTCTCCACGTGCCGCTGTATGGGGAAGAAATAATTGTTCGATTGCACAACACATAGTAGCAAGCACATTCATGCGTAGTGTTTAGTTGGCGATTTTTTTTTGGGAAATAGTACTGTGGCACTTTTGTTGTTATTTGATAATTAGTGTCCAATCATAGTCTAATTAGGCTTAAAAGATTCGTCTCGTGAATTTCGCCTAAACTATGTAATTAGTTTTATTTTTTATTTATATTTAATGTTTTATGCATGCGTCCAAAGATTCAATGTGACGGGGAATCTTGAAAAATTTTGCAAAATTTTGGGAACTAAACAGACACTTACATGAAATGCTGAGAAACAATAAGTATGACCTCGCCATAAGCTAGAAGGGATATATATTGTTATGCCTCTGAAAAACAACCCTGGTTTGAGGCTCTGTAACTATGTAGAGCTTAAGATCATGTGACTCAGATACATATAGCCTACAGGTGGTAGCTCTATCAAGAGTTCCTTACAAATTCTACATTACGACGTAGCGGCATTCTCTCTAAGAAGAGATTCGAGCATAAGTAGCCATACGATAAATAAAAATATTCACGAGCATAAGTAGCCATATGACAAATAATATATTTGCGAGTATAAATATAAATAGCCATAGTACCACCCCTACTATCATAATTAAAACATCAAAATATGAGTGGCACAAATAAAACAACATTATGTGTGTTAAATTGCTGGAAACCGAGTGACAAAAAAGTGGATCTTTTCCTTGTATATATTCTCCTTTGATGTTTGGGATAACATTTTTATCAAGCTTTGATGATTGGGAGAATTATGTATTTGGCACTGAAACAAATCCGTCTTCCACATTTGGCACTAAAAAATTTAAACTTTCTTATTTGGCACAAAGTTGAAATTTCCTTCCCTAGATAGCACTGCCGTCCATTTGGGCTAGTAACGGCGTCAAGTGGCTGGTAAAATGACATGAATGCCCTTCTTTGTAGCAGAAATACATGATGCCAAATAGGAAAATAATAGATGGACATGTTGTCAAATAAGAAAATTATAAATATCACAAATATATTGTGAACTAAAACATGGGATTTTGATAATCGAAGTCTGCAAATAAATAAATAATAAATTTCAAATTCTAAGGCAAGAGCAGCATGGGATTTTGATAATCGAAGCCCTGTCAAATGCAGCATATTACACCTTGATTTTTCAAAACCCACAAAACGAATAGTATGGTTGGCCCAGTTGCTATTGTTACCTATATGCCATCTCCATTGGATACCGGAAACCCGATTTCTCTCAGAGTGAAGCATACACAGCGAGATCATCCTCAGTGAACCACTCTGGAAGAGGTGTTGACAAGTCCGCAAGGTCCATAATCTCTTGGTCTTCTTTTGCTATTGGGATCTCGCTCCTAGAGAAGAGCACGTAGATGGTCTGAACAACTCTCTTGACATCATACCGGCCAAAATCAGCCTCCGCTCTTCCCGGTTAACAAGCTTCCCCTGTCATTGTTTTCGGCCACTGTACTCAATTTGGCAATGGGGATTATATATATTTTTAGATTAGAGAACAACCCGCCAGCGCAAAATGTAGAAGCCTTCTGGCAAGCTGGTATAGGATGAGCCACCGTTAAGGAAGGGGACCCCCAAACACATAACACCACATGTGCAGCTAGGGTGACGTAGAGCAAACTCATAGGCTGGCATGGCTCCGAAATCCTTCACCACAAGGAAAGCCTGTCAAGATTCACAAGGTAAGATTATTTTTTGAAGAAATTTTACTATGATTGGAAATTATTTAATTCAACTGAACTAATGACTTAGTAGCACAAGTTGGGCAGATAACCAAAATAGGCAAAGCTTAGTCTGATGGACAATAGAACTGCCAAGAAGGTTTCTCTAAGAAATACACAGGAATTCTATCCTTTTTTTTCCTTCAAATTTCCACCTTATTCTGAATAAAAATAAACTGCCAAGCGGTTGGATTCAAAATGTTGGTCTTATTTGTTTCTTCTATCTAAATATACACTAAGTATGTTTTCCCAACAAATCATATCGTCGCATGAGATGGAAAACAGTGGTGAACGAATTCTACGTGCCCTTAGAATTGCACAAACTTAACAGCAATTTTCCTTAAGAACTACTTCATCCATAGTATTTTAAAAAAAATCCTAGCATATCGTTTGAGATGTACATTCCAAATCCTTCAAAACATATAGCCATGTCGGAACATTCTTACATGGTTCCTGTCCACCCATCGTGCCAATCGCAGTATCATATCAGATAAGCTAACAGTGACAAATCGCACCAAAGTACTGAACCAACAACTACCAAGAAAAAAAAAATCCCCAATCAAGACCAAACCCAAGAACTTAGGGTAGTCCCAATGGAAAAAACTGATGCGGTTTACATAGCATAAGAAATCATCTATATAAACTACCTTCCACAGTGGAGGTGTCTTTGTGTAATAATTATTTTCTCTTTCTCTCTTCCAACTCTATCTTCTTCCTCCAATGGGAGTGTGGCACGAGCCCCCTGAAAACTGGTGGTTTCTCCCCAATGGCGATTTCATGGTTTCTTGGTGCATTGGGTCAAGAGAAGACCTAATTTCTTCATGAGGAAACAATTTCTAGGATTTTTGCTCTCTTTCTTCATTAATTATGTTACCATGTCAGCATTTTTGCTACGTGGCAAGTCATTTAATGAGGATAGAAACCATCATCAATACACCATTGGGACTGCCCTTACCACAGCGATTCTAAAAAAAAGCAGTATTACCTTGGGAATGGAGAGAGCATCGAGGATTGCGAGGAGATCCTCCACCAGGTCTTCGTAGGACGCCGCCTCCGGCTCCGGCGGCTGGTCCGAGAGCCCGTACCCTCGCCAGTCCGGCGCGGAACCCGGCAGCGGCCACGGCCAGCATTTGGTGGCGCCACGAGTACCATATCTCCGGGAACTCGTCCAGGAACACCACCGTGCCCAGCGCCAGGAGCCGCCGCCACGCTGCTGGCTGCCCGAAGGGGCCGCGCCGCCTCCGCCACGCCGCGGGCTGGCCGGTGCGTCGGCCCCGCCGCCGCCCCCGCGCCACGGCCTAGCTCCGCCGGGTGAGGTCGCTCTACCAGAGGGCAGGCGCAGCTGGTGCTGGGCGCCGCCGGCCGCAACATCCTCTGCTCCATCATCCTCTGCTCCTCCTTCCACCAATCTTCCATCAATCTAGGGTTTGGTTTTTTTTCTTCGGGGAAGAAGGTCACGCTAAGAAAAAATTGGCACGGTTAAAATAGTTAACTAACGAATGAATGGATGAAATTTTAACTCAGTCTCAGATAAGAAAGTTTAAATTTTTAAATACCGAATACGAAAGACTGATTTGTTTTAGTGCCAAATATATAATTCTCTCTTGATGATTACCACACAAAGGGTTGCACAACATTTGGTTTGAGAACCTGACAATCATATGCGTAGATTTTATTGCAAATACATCGTGATCCCATAGGTTGTTTTATATAGAGAGAGAGAGAGAAATTAGCGACAGTCGTGTTAAAAAATTCGGAGGCATCTTAGGATTAGCCGGTTACATAAGATATATAGGAGTGGTAAGTATAAAACTGTGGCTGTGACCTGTGAAGCCTCCTTCCCCTGTGTCCTGTCTACGCCGGCCTCCTCTTGTTCTCACCACATAAATCCAGCCCAATTCCGCACCGATCTCTGCCCAGCACGCGCCTCCAAGGTAGGGTTTCTCTTCCCCCTCACTTCTGCTCCGCCTCCGCGCGGAATTCAGACGCAGATTTCCATGTCCCCGATGCTAAAGGAGCCATTTTTATCCGCGTGCCCGTGCTAGGACCTCGCCTCTCTTGCCAGCCGGTTCGGGGATGGACGCACGGATTTAGCTGATCCAGCCGCTGGTCGCGCTCGATCTCGCGGCGCCCCGCCCCGGCCCCCCGGCTCCGCGAGATGATCTGAGCCCCGCGATCTGGAGCAGAAATGGAGCCGCCGCCGTCGGATCTGAACACCCACCTGCCGCCGCGGAAGCGGCTGCTCGCCGGGCTCAGGACGGCGGTGGCCACCGCCGGCGACGCCGCCGCCGAGCCGCTCCCGTCCCCGCCCGCCTCCGCGGGCGATCTCGCCGCCCGACTTCCGCGAGATGGCGCTCGCCGCCAACGCGTCGGCGTCCTCGCCCGAGGAGATGATCGAGGCGGCCAGGGCGGCCGCGCAGGTCCGCTGCGGACGCCGCCGTGGCCGCGCGCGCCGTGGCCGCGGAGAAGGCCGCCGTCGCCGCCAAGGCTAGGGCCGCCGCGCGGGCTGCCATGGAGTTCCTCGATTCCTTCTCTTCCAGGGGAGCCGGCGCGTCCAGGAACGGCGGCCTCCAGTTCAAGGTCAAGTCCAGGAAGAAGCATGTGCAGGTCAAGATGCTGTACAGGCCCAATGGAACCCTAGGGCCAGGGGAGGCTCCCAAGCCTAGGAGGCGCAAGCAGTCGGATGAAGAGGTCGCGCGCAATTTACACCGTGTCATGAATAGCTCGCCGAGGATCTCTCACACTGGACCGCCCAAGAGGCCTCGCACCATCACTGCTGGTGATGCCAAAGATGGAGTTGTTGCCCCTGGTGGAGGTAACGGCGAGGGTGGCGCTGATGCTTGTAATGGTTCTTCAATTCATGTGCCAATCGAGGCTGGCAGTGGGTTGGCTAATGGATGCTCTGAGGGGAAATCTAGTGAGAGAACTGTTCCATTGCTCAATCATGAGGGTCCTGTTGTTGACGGTGAAAACTCATCCAGACACGCCGCAAAGAGTAGCGGCGACATTGCTGAGAATGGAGTTTGGGTTGGAAACTTAAGTGCCGGTCAGAAAGTAAAGATCAAGAGAAAGGAGCTGCTTCTGAATCAAAATAGTGGTAGTAAAGAAACAGAAGAACCCAAAGAATCAGAACAGCCCAGAGAAACAGAACCCTTTGTACATTCTATTGCGCTTGATGAATCAAAGTCAAACTCAAATGGAAAAGGAAGATCAAAGCCAAATGGGAATGGAGCAGAAAAGCTTGCAGGCCCTGCAGATACAAAGGTCCCAGGCGACGGCGTGACGCCGATGAAGATAACATCCGTATGGAAGTTCAAGAAGCTAAAGACATCTCACTGTTCTTCCGACAGCAAGGTGTTGCACAAGGTTTGCCCGCCGCCTCCTGCGGCGGCTGAAACCTCTGCTTCGGTGAAAGCTGATTAGCGAGGCACCATAGCGTATAGTTCGGCAGATGCTTGTCTTAGCTATGCTTGTTGTGAGATTTTTGTATGTTGAAGTGGCTATTCAGACGAGGGGAGGGAGAGGAGGTAAATCTCTCTTGGTAGATCTCACCTTTGCTTTGATTTTTTATACAAATGTGCTTGTTTTATGGTATATAGATTATTGGGTATTTCTACTGTATTGTTTCCGTCCGTGCTTCCATTTGATGTCACTAGTGATAGGGAGTGTGGCATAATCATGTAGATGTACCTGTTATGCATACATCGTATTAATAAATGGCACCGTGTAACCAATGCTCTGAGATACTAATTTTTTACCTGTGTTTCTTGCCTTGGAGTAAATGATGTCCTTTACGCTATCATGGTGCAAATCTGTGTTAAATAGTGAGGGGATTATGACAACAGGTAAGAAGCCCTATTTGCTTGTAACTACTATTGGAGGTAATTGCTCTTTTATGTCTGAGCTTAGAAGAAATTGTTATATAAGGAATGTAATTAATAAGACCGAACATGACTGATGTGTGAGCCTCTGTTTTCGCTGCTTCTGAGTAGATCCTAATTCCAGCATATGATGTTAGCATGCTTCCGATTTGGTTAAACTCTTGCCCTCTTTTGTCTAATGATAATTCCATGTAAAGGTAGTTGTACTATTGACCACTTTTCTAATTTTGGCCATTAGTTCACCAAATTTACGCCCTGTGATGGGCAAACATCCAGATACTTTGTATGGTGTTACTTTCCAGATCCTTTTTAATATGAGAACTCACCATGCATGGGTGGTTGAGCATGGAAGGCCATTGGCATTGCAAGATGTCAAAATTCTATTCCTTTTCACATGGGTGCCTGCATGTTTGTATGACCCCGCGAGATGACATTTATGGGTAGCATGAGAAGTGGTCAAGTGTTTTGATCTCGGTGGACACCAAGCATAACCTTCCATTACTGTCTATGTTGCTGCCAGCACAAGATTACTGCTGAAGAAGACATCATGCTTTGCGTTGTAGCAGCGTTAGGGAATGTTGCAGTAGCTAGTACCAGTATACTCTGATGAGTGTGCTATAGTACGTATACATAATACATGTGGATGCACCTGGGCAACATTGGCTTGTGATATCCTGGGTGGTGGTGGTGACAGGAAATTATGGAGCATCATGGGTACTGTTGCTGGTATGGCAAGTGGAGTAGTGGTGGTGGCCACTGGTGCAGCTAGATTCTTCTCAGCTGGTTGTGCAATAGTGCATCAAGTGGACAGGCATAGGAGCAGACGTTGCACAGATGATGCATACTCCTAAAAAATGGCATTCTAGTGTTGTCCACAAAATGACAAATTATCTTATGTTTGACCAAGTATTAGGCTGTTGGATTGATTGGATTGCTGGCTGTGGCTGGGTTCGCTTGCAGCTAGAGCATGAACTGCCAGTGGCTGGGTTCTATGCTTCTGTTAGGCTGAGTGAGTGAGTGACTGACTGGCCGGCTTGTCGAATCCGAGTTTCAGCCATGGCAGCAGTTGCTGCCACCGCTGTCAGGCGTGGCCGGTTGAGTTGAGCCGCTCGTAGTCGTAGGTTGTTGGGTTTGAAAGGAAGGCAGAGGAGGCCTTGCTCGTGCTACTCTGATCATCCTGCAGCAAAGCAAAGCAGCAAGTGGCATTATGATTGAGGTGAGTTGAGTGCTCAGCTGATTCATTTCAGAATTCCAGATCCCATCTGGTTCTGGTGGCTTAGTCAGTCACTCTAACCATTTTGCTTGCACTGCCTTTGTAAATTGTTGTTGTTGGTATCTACTAGTGAATGCCGCGCGCCTTCGCGCGCGCCGGTAAGAGAATAAGCTGAGGTTTTTCAATGTAGAGTTCTCATGCTGTATATGATTTACTGTTGTACATATTTGCGGCGATGTGATAAGTTGGAACTTGCAGGATGCTTACATTACATGTAAAAGTTGTGGTAAAACACATACGTTAGATGGTTACATTCTACAAAGCTGGGAATGTCTTAACTGTACAATTCTAGGTTGCATATGTTAGGCAACGATATATGTAGTGGTACTGTTGTGCACATGAGCATGCATATTATATATAATAAATAAGCATTAGGTAGCAACTGTGCAGATGCTGATGCCGATCTTGTTATCTGGCAGTATCTTGTTCTGTTCGAAGCATCTGTATGCATCTAGATGTGTGAGTTATGTGGTATATAAAGTATATGATAAAGTTGGCAAATGGTGAGGGACAATCGATGTACCTGATTCTTGGTAGCGGCACATGCACTCGGTGTGGTGACTGCATCCAGATATAGAACCTGTAGAACAATGAAGAAGAGGTATAGAGTGTTGGGCTTATGAAGTGTTTAGCTGATCTATTATTTATATCTATTTTAGCTGTACCTGCTCAATCAGATAGAGCCGTGTCATTTTCATGGTCATCGTAGTCTGCCGGGAGGCAGTCGTAATCAACTAAATTTTCTGGGACTGAATGTACGTGTGTGGCGAGGTATGTGGAGGGAGCGGGGTTAGAACCAATAAGAAACAAATGTAAATAAAAGTTTATAAAAACAAAGGATTTGTGATGTTGAGCCATACCTAGTCTTGCATCTTCTTCTTCCTGCATGATCTGCATGTTGAAGTCATCGTCGGAAGTGAGATCAATTGGTTGCAGCCAAATGGGCCATTGGGATATTGGTATGTGTCCATGGCTGTTGTTGCTGCAAAATCAAAGGCATTTGAGAAGTTTGCATGTGAGGTGGCTGTGCTGGCAAGTAGGGATGGTATAAAGAGAAGTAATAAGGCAATGTTTTAAATTTAAGGCTATTTTAATCTTGTAATATTCAAACAAGAACTCTTATTCAGTAGGTATGAACCTTATGGATAAATTATAGGCTGTGTTTGAGAGACGTTTATGGGAATCTAGGTGGTTGGAACGAGAAGTAATTTTTTTGATTCATTTGTATGTACAGAAAGCATTCCCACATAAATAGATGTCTATGTTTTTATCTATTTATAGCGATACTTGTGTTCCAAGGTGTTCTGAAAAGGAAGGCGAGTGCATGATTGTTATCTCTGTTGTTTGCAATGTTTTTCTAAACGGTAAACGGTCTTTACACGGTCGCCCTTCGTTTAGCGTTTAGGCTATTTACACGGTGTTTAAACGAAGTTAAACGATCTAAACGGTTTTATACTTTTAAAAAAAAAATACATATAATTATATATGTGCATGCAAAAAATCAAGTATTCTAGCATTTATACATATTTATCTGAGTAAAAATTAATTATTTTGGTATGTATATATATTTATGCATATGAAAAGAACCAAATATAGATATTTATGCATGTAACATATCAAGTGTACACATTTATAAATATAATAAACTTAAGTATACAAATTTATCCATAGAAAACTGAACTAGATTTACCTCGTGCTCGCCTAAACAGCCGTTTAAACCACTGTTTAGCCCGTTTAATACAGTTTATCTCCGTTCCGTTTAGGCCGTTTAGACCGTTTTTTCCGTTTTTTAACCGTTTAAACGGTCAACCATTTAATTTCTGTTTACCCCCTAAACAAAACAGTTTACCACCGTTTATCGTTTAGTGACCGTTTAATCGTCCGTTTAGGCCGTTTAATCGTCCGTTTAGGAGAGTTTCATTAGGACAATTTAGATATACAAGAAAATATACATACCAGAACTATCACCAAAAATTTGTGCATTGTCTCATAAAGGAAACACTTCTATCAGATGGCTAAGAAGAGATTATGGATGCCTCTAATCTCTAGATACCCGTGATACTGGCCATCAAATAATTTTAGTAAAGCTATATAAGTACTGAAATTAGAAGTAGTCCTGTTAGAAGTTGAAGGACTATTTGTTTAGGAAATCTTATTGCAAAACTATTTATCAACACCGATAAAGCACTATGGCTTTGACCTTCCCCATACTTTATTGCTGCTTTAAGTTGGCATTTCTACTCCTGTATCTTTCTGAAGTGTTGGAAAAAAAATAGTCCAAGTCAAAACCGTAGAAGAGTAACATGCTTCTTAGGCTTGCTAGACATTATCTTGTTAATAAATACAGCTCTGCATTTATGGATTGTCCATGTTCCAGCTCTACAATTATATGCACCACCAATGTATAATTTATTATTTCACCAAGTTTAAAGAACTCTGAACATATATAAGTATAAGAAGAGATTCTGTAAATGGGTTATGTTCAAACAAATAATGCAACAATATTCAAAGATCTATTGAACATTAATGTTTATCCTGAATTCTTGAAATCAGTTTGTGGCTCTCAATTGTCAGTGACCATTAAAAACTTGTCAATTTGTTAAAATCTCATAATTGTTCTCACAAAGTCGGTGGCACCGTCAGAAGATTAGAAAAAGTTAGGATCTATGAAACTAAACATATATATGACCTGACATGGTGTGCTTTAAATATAGACCATAGTATTGTGACAGTAGTCGGTGGCAGCATCAGGAAATTAGAAAAAGGCAGGATATGTGAAACTCAAGCTATATTTGATCAGGCGTGGTGTGCTATAAATATAGGCTGCATTTAATAGTGGTACAATTTTGCATACATATATAAAAAAAGCACAACTGCTCTGCTGCAGGCCACAAGCATAGGAAGAATCGAGATAACGATATAAAGGCTTACGAAGATGCCTCTCGGAATATAGCTTAGGATAACACCATGCGCAGCAACCTCAATGTGTTTCTTGGACGTAGGCCTGATAAAACCACCAAATGGTTAGACTATGGGAGCAAACTAAAAAGTACGTGGATGTCTAAAATCTTAATATAATGAACCAAAGGAGATAATCATCTTTATCACAAGGATTATTACATGTAAAGATGCAAAGGAGCCTCTACTGTTAACGCAACCTTGTTTTCCCAGTGATCTATGAAATGGAGCTGCAGCCAAAAAAGATGCAGATAATCAATTTAGGAAGAAGAGGAATAGCACAGATAGACCATTGAAGCATGCATTGTGAGTGGTTTTTTTAAAACGAAAAACACTGAGAAGGCATACACTTTAGTAGATGAACTGCCATGCACTTTAAGAAATGAATTCCCATACACTTTAATAGATGAACACATGACATCATCTAATATTTGCAGCAAGATGAAGCATAAAATCTGAGCAATCTTGCTTGAAGCATTTAAAGAACTGCATAATACAAAGTAAAGTATCTAGTTGCTACCTTAACAGTTTCAGAAAGAGGAAACAACGTTGTGGTGCAGTGGTGGAGTTAATGTTGCTGCAGAAAGGTCAGAGATAAACTATCTCTGTTGAACTTCTTGGCAACCAAGAGCAATTTGTGTTGGGTGGCTAACGTACTCGTCATTCCTGCTGCCCTTGCAGCAACACAAACGGCAGCACGGGCAACTTTCATGCACAGGAGGACACCATGATAATTATACTAAAATGCACATCAACTAATCTATACATTTTCCATAAGGAAAATATAGTGCGATGACAGCCTGCTGTGGCAGAACCTCCTAAATTATAGGACCCATATGCACCTGTCACTGTCCAACGACCTTTGACAACTATGCATATGTTCCTAGTAACTTAAGAAGTCTGTCGGGTGTCCTCAGAGAATCCCGAATCATCCACGATTTCCAAGCAGGATCACATTACAGAGTTATTGTAGTATTACAACATTTATTCAAATATCAACACCAGAGTAAAAACAGCGGAAGTCTTACGATAACATAGTTTACAAACCAGTTATTTCAAACCTTACAAACTAAGTTCGGTACTTATTACAAACCATAGTAGTAGTGGAGTGGCATATTTAACATATACATAACACACAAAATAAACATCCTGCCCAAGGATCACACAATTACTTCTCATCGTCAGAACGAACGATAGTCATGCAGCACGATCCAAAACAGATCTGCTCATGAGGCTCATCTGCAACAAGGGTCAACGAACCCTGAGTACAAAAATACTCAACAAGACTTAACCGAAATAAGATCTGATAAACTCAGGAATGCAGGCTCAGGGATTCAAGGTATAGCTTTAACAATGATCAAAGTTCTTTTGCGTAAAAGCTCTTTTGGCGAAATTCTTTATATAGAAAACTTCATAAGAATTATATACAAAGCTGACACGATCCGTGCTGAGATCATGAAACTTTATATCCGACACCTTCACAAGCCTTATTCAAATTCCAGTTATTAATACTACGATGATGAACAGTGAGTTGAGTCTCCATAACCGAGGAGCAACGATGATTCGAACCGATTAAACCCAGCTGGGGATTCCAGACCACACGACATATGCAGGTCCCCGACCTACATATACCAACCTACCCTCGGATCCTCTAAAACAAGAACGGGTCCGCGCCACCCGAGAATACAGTACTCCACTATTCCAGCCCATGGCCACGTGGGTACACGCTACTCTCGCCATCTCTCCACTCCCAGTGCGCGAGTAGCCATTCTCATAATAGAATAGCCGAGCAAAGGCTTACCGGAGTATGTGGTTAGTACTACAAATTCTCACCTCATGCAATTCAACAACGGACGTGCCTTAATCGACACAGGCGGAAAGACCCCGCTCACAAGACCTCCATGTCTGGTGGCTCACACTCACCGAGTCCGCCCGGTCTAGATTTATTACTCCACATTCCCATATCACATGCTAACATAATTAACCAATGTTCCATTTAAAACTTATAGGTGGTAGGTAATCACCCGACTTTCATCGTTCTACGCATAGCTAAGCAAAACTAGGCATATACGAGTTTAAAACTAGTAATATAGTAAATATGGAATAACAAGGGTGGTAATGCACCAATTAGGCTCTTACTTAACTCCTAATCACTTAATGCAGTAACAGAAAGCAAAAAGCGAAATTAATTTATAAAACACAAGGTAGGGTTGTATGCATCCGGGGCTTGCCTTCGTTGACGGAAAAGTCCGGTTCCTGCGACGTTTCACAAGTATTTGATCCGACCTCAACAGACGGATTAACCTCCTCAACAACTTGATTAACTACCACATGTTCACCTTCGTTCACTACACGTAATAGCAATGCCATGTTTAACATGATGCGGAATACGAAACATGATGCTCGATAATGGATGCAAAAATTAACAATTTGAATACAACTTTCCTTCGCGGTACAGTTGCAAGTCAAACAACTAAATCTTTTTTATAACATATACATCAATTGCCAAGGATCATTATCAACTAATGACCCAAGGTCATCACTCAATCCAAAATTTCAAACAAAACATAAATCATCAAAGGTTACTATTTGCTTTTATGAATTAATTATTTAATTCAAAATTATGAAATAAATCAACTTATTCTAATTGAGCTCAAAATTTTAGTAAATGTTCATTACATGATAAGTAAGTGGCAAAACAAATTTCATAATTTTTGGACAATTAAATAAGCCTAGAAAAATCATGGAAATCCATTTATTAATAAATTGAGCAATTTTTATCACATTCAAAAAGTACTGAAAACATTATTTCATATTTTTCTTAAATACTATACATCATAGAGAAGTCACACAAAAATTTTCATAATTTTTGGAGCTCTAGATAAATCTACACAAAAATAACAAATTGCATCACTATTCATTCAAATCTGAAAACAGAAAAATCATTTGAACGCTGAGTCACTGACAACGGGTCCCACCTATCATCCCTAACCTCGCGCGTTTGACCACGATGGCGACGGCGCTGACCGACGTAAACTCGTCGACGGTGAGTTCAACGGCGACGGCCAAAGTACCAAAATGATCACCAAGACTAGGCGCATCGATTGACATCCCTATCAGCACTGATTACGGCTCTATACTAGCTCGTCGTCGGCCATGGCGGACGCGGTGGCACGGCAGCGCTACCCCGGCGGCGTGCAACCGATAGAGCTCAAACAAAGGATCCAGGAAGCACCAGTGGCTCACCCCGAACGCTTTGAAGCAAGTAGCGAGGTCGGAGATGCAACGGAGAGGCGTGATGACGATCACAGTGATCACGGCGGAGCAAAGATCGTCGGTGAGGAAGAACCGGCGACTGCAGTGGTCAAAATGAGCAACCAACTATGGATTAAGTACCACGGCATCGAGACGAAACGGAATCAACCAAAACCAGGGACGGAGATGCACCGTGGAGCTCTGGCCGCGGCGAATCATGCTCAGCGGAGGAGTTGCCGGCCGCGAGGAAGAAGCGATGCAACTCGAGTTCCCGACAAAGACAAGCCGAATTGGTGGGTCGGCTGGATGCGCAAGGAGTAAGCGAAGCTGGAACTAACTTATCAGCGACGGTGGAGCACAACAACGACGGCGCGGGCTCGCCGGAGATGAGCAAAGCGACGGAAAAAAAACAGAGCAAGAAGAAAAGGCAAAGACAACGGCAGCTCAGGCTATAAAGGGGGCCAAGAAGCTCGAGGAAGCTGCGCTGTGGCCTTCACCGCGCCAGCGCGACGCCAAAACGGCCACGACCGCGCCTGGAACGTCGAAGAAGGAAACGCCGGCAATGTAGCTTCGGCGGTGGACACTGTTCACCAAAATTACAGATTTGCCATTCGCCAAATTTTACAAATTACTCTCAAATTTTCATAACGACTCAAAAATCTCCAAAAACAAAAGTTGTTCAAAATCAAAAGTTCTACAACTTTGCTTTTATAACCAACCCCTAATTCAGTCTAGATTTTGAAATGGTCTTTTAAATTCAAATAGGGGATATTTAACGAATTACGCCCTTTTAAATTACTCCAAAATTTTCTAAACAACTTGAAAAACTCCAAAAATAAACTTTGTATAACTTGTCAAGCTCTACACTTTTGCTTTAAGGCTCAACCCCAAAATATACTTAGATTTTAAAATGGATTTTCAGGGTAGGATTTAAATATTGAAAAATCAGGGTTTTCGGAGTTTCAAACCAATACAAAGATTTCAAACTTAATTCAAACAATACCAAGCAATGCTTATAACATAAATGTAAACTTATTTTAGTAAATGCATACAAAGTGTTTAATATGATCAATTGCCTTGCAATGCATATGATGACATGGCCGTTTTAGTATTTAAACACCCGGGGTGTTACACCTGCTCATCACCAAAAATAAAGTGTCAGCTATAATACATTACCAGCCAAACATAAATGAAGGGAGCAAAATACATGAGCATCGGGATAGGCTAAAAAGACACAAGGCATGGTGTGTAATATATTTAGCCTAAGATGTTTTAGACTTTTAGCTGCCACCATAAAATGAAGGAAACATTATATATATGTGTACATGAGTTAAGAGGCAACATAGAACCATGATGTAGTGTTAGAGTGGTTTGATGTAGTTGCTCCAATAGATATTTAGCTACCAACATAAATAAAGAGAGTAGAAAATATGAGCATTGGGATAAATTTAATAGGAACAAGGCACATCGTGTCATCTAGTTTGCATAAGATATTTTAGACTTTTAACTGCGACCGGAAAAGAACTAAACATTATATATAGGAGCACACAAAGTTATTTTGTATTAGAATAAACCCCCTCATTTAACGATGTCTAATAGTTTTTTTGATTGATGCGGTGATATGTGGATGTTGTCCCAAAAAATTGAGAAACAAAAACCCTCGACTATCAATTTTATCCCAAATCTCAAAAAACATGCATATAAGACCATAGACCAAAACGCCGTGGGACTCGTAGAGCATAACAGAGCACATCATATTTGAGCTAAGAGAAAAATAATTATTTCCAACAAGCCTCGACTATCAAATTTCAAAGAACATAGATATAAGACAATAGACCAAAAGGGCATGAGACTTGTAGAGCATAGCAGAGCATATTTGCAACGAGCCTCAAGTATCAATTTTACCCCAAATTTAAAAGGACATAGATATAAGACAATAGAGCAAAAGGGCATGAGACTTGTAGAGCATACCAGAGCATTATATTTGAGGTAAGAGAAAAATAATTTCTTCCAACCACATAGGACCTGCACAAAAAGTAGTAGATAAACATCACAGTTTGAGCATATGAACGAATCTATGAAATCATGCATGCTAAAATCGTAGGAAAACTCCTCATACCTAAAGTTAGGTAACCCTAGAACGAGCTGTTCATACCTAGAGCTGGCCAAAATCCTAACCGTAGAACAGGCCAGAGTGAAGGCAAAGAATCCGATGAAGACAAAACAACTATGAAAGCAACACGTAAGTGTGGGGGAAGGGAGCGGCGTCGCTTTGGGCCGGCCGCACGCAGCGTGGGGAGCCGGCCACGCCACCCACTGCCGCATCGGGAGGGAAGGGGAGAGAGAGAGGAAGGAGAAAGAGAAACGGAGGTGAGAGATAGGAGATGGAGGGAGAGAGGAGGAGGGGGACGACACGGAGGAGGAGGAGCACGACCGCCGCCGCCGCGCGCCGCTCGTGTCCGCCGCCGTCGCCCCTGTCCGCGTCGGGGAAAAAGAGGGAGAGAGAGAGAGGAGGGGGTGAGAAGAAGAATCAGGAAGGAGAAGCGGAAGTTGCTATATATATTTGGTTGACTGGATTCTGAGGAGAAGCGGAAGAAGCAGAGGAGAAGCGAGAGAAGCTAATCAAAAGAAGGAGAAGCGGCTGCAGGCGAGAATCCGCTTCAAGCGATCTGGACCTTCGAACGCGAGATCGGATGACGAAAGGAATTCAGGGCGACGTGGACCACCTGGTTGGCGGCCAAAGTCTCCTGCTTTGATAAGAAGAGATGGGTGAGAGGTGATGAAATTTCATGCCAGGCTGGCAGCTTATATTATTATTAGGTAGCGCTTGGCATTATTTTTTTCTCTGTCCACACAAACAAGGTCCATTCAGGTGGGTGATGTAATGCTGCACCAAACACACCCCCTCCGTCCCTTCTAATTGGTTGCCTTGCCTCCTCTACAGAAAAGAAAAGAAAGAAAGAAAAGAAATGCAGAAAGAGATGTATGTCCCCCGTTCGGTTTGCTGAAACTTGGCTGAAAAACACTATTCTGGCTGAAATGTTGGGAGAGAAGAACACTGTTCCGGCTAAAAAAAGAAGTCGAACAAGCCGGATTTAAGGTAAGCCAAACGGGCCATATGTCTGTCGGTGCTCCGATCCAAATCCAAATCTCTTTGGTTCATGATCACATATTTTTATAATCAACCATGAAATAAGTCTTTGTAGCGAATTAGTTTGGTATTGTATGTGTTTATATTTTTTATTTATAGCTCTATAAATCTGATCGAACTTATATAATTCTAACTTAGAATGACACTAAAACAACATATATTTTGGAATGAACTTTTGAATTTTCTAAACAAGCTAGCTGCATTAGTCTGAGTATTACCCATGAACAAGCCAGTGAAGTGGAGTCGAGCATCGAGAAGACGTGGGATGCTGGAGCATAATAGATTGCACTAACCTTTCTACACTTACCTCTGTCGTTAAATCCTAACCCCCCGGATCATCGTCATCATCACTGCTACCTAGTGCGGGTAGTTTTACAGAAAGGCCCCTGAGGGAGAGGGGTTTCCAGCGAAGGCCAACACATCTCCGGACGGGCACAAGACAAACCATCGGAGTCGGAGGCACCGCACCGCACGCCGACCCACCCGCGCGCAGCACCAGCACACACTCCCTCGCCCCCGATCTCGCCGGGCCGGTGCCTCTCGCCCGCCCGCCCCCGCCCTCCGCCCGGGGGGCGATGGAGGCGGCCTTCGACGCCTACTTCCGCGCCGCGGATCTGGACCGCGACGGCCGGATCAGCGGCCAGGAGGCCGTGGCCTTCTTCAAGGGCTCCGGCCTGCCCCAGCCCGTCCTCGCACAGGTGACACTCAGATCTCCCTTCTCCCCCCCTCCCTCACCAGCGCCGCTCCTGCCCCGGCGATCTGCGCAGTCCAGCCACCCCGTGTGGTTCGAATCGCGGGGTGCCTGGTCGGTGCAGGCTAGTTGCTCGGCCGGAATTCCGAGCTCCCGTGGGCTACGGGAGCCGATATTTGGAGCCTGCGTTGCTCATTGTGGTTTATGGGGGTGGATGTCGCTGTGTTCTAGCCCTTCCTTTCACACCGCCCGAGTGGAATCAACTTTAGTTGCTTTTCAGTGCTTCGTGTTCACATGCTTAGACGTCTGCTGCTACTCCTGCCTTGATCTAGCTGTGTAATTACGCACTCTAGCTCGCAATTTGCTTGTTCTGTTCCGTGTATGTATACCATGGTTGGACTAACCGACTCATTTAAGCTTGGAACATCGATTGGGGTTTCTACGATTGTGCTTGCTTGCTCATTAGCAAGTGTTGAGAACCGAGGTTTAGGCCCCAGATTGGGGCTTTCCATTTGTGTGGCATGAGCCTGAGATGGTCTTGGGATCCAATCTGAGCGGAAGTACAAGATTACTTTAGTGAATTGCTGTTCCAAAACTGTGGACCTTTTTTTTTTCCTCATTTATATTAAATATTTAGCACATTTCGTGTGTTAGTTGGAGGAATGGCCACCAGCCCGTTCTTTGGACCTCAGCAGAACTGCACATTTCACTTCTGCTATCCAAATCAACTCTGCAATCAGTCACGATTTTTTTCTTTCTTTTCTTTTTTTTTTTTTTTTGCAAAATGCAACCTATTGGAAGTGCTGTTATTACTATTAGTAATTCAAACACTATTGAACCGCACACTTCATTTCTATTTACTTCCACTCATGGCTTTGTATTTTTTCTCTTCTCTGGTTCAGATTTGGACTGTATGCTGATAGAAATCGGTCTGGTTTTCTTGGGCGCGAAGACTTCTTCAATTCACTCAAACTCGTCACAGTAGCTCAGAGCGGCCGAGAATTGACACCTGATATTGTTAAATCAGCATTATTTGGACCAGCTGCTGCGAAAATCCCTGCTCCTCGGATAAATGTTTCTACACCTGCTCCTCAGACAAATAGCGTAGCTAGCCTCCCGAATGCCACTCAAGCACCACGCCCTGTTCAACAGAGTCCTGCACCAGGTCCTGTTCAACAGAATCCTGCCATAAGAGGTACACAAGGGCTTCCTGGTGCATCGCCAAATCCACAAGTCAGGCCGCCACAACCTCCAAATGCAAACACTGTGCCTCCTGCTCATGGTCAGGGAGTTGCTTCAAGGCCACCCATGGGAAGTGGTCCTACTGGGATAAACCATACTAGTTCAACCACATCAAGTCTAGCTACTGATTGGTTCAGTGGTAAGAGAAGTGCAAGTCCGTTGGGTGCAACTTCACAAGCTCCAACCAGAGGTATTTCTCCGCAGGCCAACCTTAGCAGTGCGGGGATCTCAGCGCAGCATTCAACTCCTGTACCGGGCTACAATTCTCATACGCCAGGTGCTACAACACCTGTCAATGCAAATTTGACAAATTTGAACGTGATGTCTTCCCAACCATCAGTTAATGACTCCAAGGCATTGGTGCCCTTGGGTAATGGATTGTCATCGAACTCAACTTTTGGTGCTGACCCTTTCTCTGCAACTTCACAACCGAAACAGGGTTCACCTTTGCCCCCCAATGTTCCAAATAATCTGCCGAGCTCTACACCTCCTGCCTCTGCTGGACATCATCACCCTCCTAAGCCAATACAGGCTGGTCCTGTGCAGGGTATATCCTCCCTTTCTTCTAATACTAGCCAGTTGCCACACAGTCAGCCAGCTCCGAGGCAACAACAATTTAATGCTACACCAAGTGCTCCAGGACCAGTGAGTTCAAATATTCCCAGTGGACAAATTCCTTCAAACCCAAGCCAATCTCAGGCCCCATGGCCGAAAATCACTCAAGTAGATGTCAGAAAATATATGATTGTATTTATCAAGGTAGATAGGGATCGTGATGGGAAAATCACTGGTGAAGAGGCAAGGAATCTATTTTTAAGTTGGAGGCTGCCAAGAGGTACATCACGTCTCTTTATATTTACTCTTCCTGTTTTAGATACCATAATTCATAGCCCTTGCGCGCTATATTTTTTGTCCTGTTGACTGTTGATGATTCTACAAATTACGTATCAGTAATGGAAGTATTGTTTAACCTGCAGACACATCAATACACTTGTGAAATAAGAATTGCTAGTTTTAGATGGCCGTTTATTGTTTGTAGTTTCCCCCATACCATTGTTCTTTTGCTGCGAAACATGTATTTTAGATGATTTATTAGATGTATCCTTAGTTTTTGTGGATGCCAAATTCATTCCGAACTGGTTGCATGTTACTACTTGTGTCAATACATGTATACATTGTTGCTCAGTTATTTTTCTCTTTCCTAGCATCACATTGAGTTCACATATTGTTCCTCATATTGTTGGGTCCATGTTTTATATTTGCTGGGAATTATATTTTTGGGAATCAAGTGTCTCGGAGCATTACCACAATGCTATGATATTCCTTATTTCAATTTACAACTTCTTGTCTTATCAATGGCAAAGTTGCCCTGAAGTGTTACGTATTACTATCTTGTTCCTCTACGTGAATTATTTCTGTTTCAAATTTCCTCTGAAATCGAGTTCCTATTCTTCTCATCTCTTGCTTCAAAAGTTCCTAAAAAAAATCTGCCTCTCCACCTACAGATATCTTAAGGAAGGTGTGGGATTTGTCCGACCAGGATAAGGACGGGATGCTATCTTTCAAGGAATTTTGTATTGCTGTGTACTTAATGGAGAGACACCGAGAGCATCGTCCTCTTCCTGACACAGTAACGGATGCTATTTGGGCTGAGGGCACCGCACTACCCTCTACTGGCCAGTTTGCCGAAAATCCTAGTGCCCCTGCTCCTCAAGCAAGTGCAGGTATTCATCCAAAAGAAATTTTTTTTATTACTGACTTCTAAGGAAGTAACTTGTCAATGATGTTGTTTTTACTGAACACTTGTTGAAGGATACACAAGTAGAACAATGCAAGGACCACATCATGGGATGCTTCCCTCATCAATGAAGCCACCATCTCGAAGGCCTCTTCCTTTAGATGCTGATGATACTGTTAAGGCAGAGCAACAAAAGCCAAAGGTTCCTGTCTTGGAGGAACATCTAGTTGGCCAGCTGAGCAAGGAGGAACAAGATACATCTGGATGCAAAGTTTAAGGAAGCTTCAGACGCTGATAAGAAAGTATATTCCTCTCTTGTATTGTTTCAACTTTCAAGAGCCTTAATGTCTTAAGATTCGTAGAGCAGACGGAAATAGTACATATATTGGGACATTTGATTACTGTCTTCACTTTGACCTTACTCCATTTTGCCCCAAACATGCAGCTTGAGATCAAAGTTTCGGGCATATAGTTGTAAATGGTCCAAATATATTTGAAGCAATTTTGCTCAACTGGTCTAGTGTTGTTTCTATTCATAGTTGACAAAAAATATATGGCTAAACTAATACATAAGAAGCTATCATTTCTGTTGTACCAGTATGGTAGCAAATCTTTCAAAATGCTCATGTGTCACACGATTGTATTTCTTGAATTTCCCATTTGCATAAAATGTTTAAAAATGTGAAAACTAGAACACGATAGAATTCTTTAGTACACAAACTAATGTTCAGAACATTGTTTACATATTCCAATCCATATTTCAAATGTCAAATTGAAATGGTAGCGGTGTTTGATCTCTATAGATTGTGTTGATGAGCGGAACTCAAGGTTGTGAGCGACTTCATACAATTTTACTCATATGTTATTATAACATGATATTCTGAATCTTCTATGAAGGTCCAAGAGTTGGAGAAGGAGATCCTTGATTCTAGAGAGAAGACCTGAGTTTTATCGCACGAAGATGCAGGAGCTTGTAAGTATTCTCTGGCAATATGTTACTATAAATGCAAACATGTATTTGATTCAGTCTTTACTGTGCTAGTTTCAGTTTCCTTTATAGCATTTCCATTCAACCTCTGCTGTCATGTTTCATTTGTTACCCAGCCCTAGCTGCCTAACCATTTTGTACTAACTTGACATATGCAACCCCCCCCCCCCCCCCCCCCCCCCCCCCAAAAAAAAAAAAAATTTGCTCCGATTTAGTTGGAGTCTACAGATGAAACCCAACGAGAGGCATAACAAATGATTTAACATATATATATATAAAGTGCTGGGCTATAGTGCATAGTTTAACATGAGCTAATGAGCTATATTTGTGTCCTAATTTAATGTATTCATGCCTGACTTATTTTCGTTATATTGTCCTAGATTCTCTACAAAAGTAGGTGTGAGAATAGGTTTAATGAAGTCTCAGAAAGTATGTCTGCTGATAAACGTGAGGTAATTTTCCTTCTGTAACCTTTGATTAGTTGAGCTCTCTGATTCTATTTCCTACCTTTTTTGGGTAATTATCGTTTGTAGAAGATCCTGGTGGTTTCTGAAGTGCTGGCAGAAGCAGAAAAGATTGATGAAAATAATCTCTAGTATCTCATACCGTTTTTACTTTGTTTGTACAAGCTTCCTGTTGTTACATGCTCCTGGAATAAGTTCAAGTCTTTAGATCTCATGAGACCATCTTTAGTGGAATCATATCATATATTACTTTAGTAGAAGCTAGAAGAAGACTTTTGGGCATTATAATTTGTGTAATTACAATTTGACTAATGTCCTATGAAGTCCCTTGTGTGATGGCATGTAAGAGTGGCCACTCTTTGTTCTAATGCTGTTTTATATGAATCTCACAGCTATCAATTCTATATTCAGGTCCAATCCCTTTCTGCAAAATATGATGAGAGATGCAAGAAGGTTGGAGATGTGGCATCAAAGCTAACAATGGATGAGGCTACTTTCCGTGAGATCCAGGTATATTTGTGATTCTATTAGAATGCTGGCAACTTCATCCTCGAGATCTGGCTGTGAGCATATTATTATTATTTTGTATGTTTGCAGGAGAAGAAGTTGGAAATTTATAACGCCATAGTTAAGCTGCAAAAAGGGGATGAAAGTGATGAGAAGCTTCAGGTTTGTATTTTTTTGTTCATCCAATATCTTTCAATGCATCATGCTTTACATCTGTTGTCTGATCTCCTTTGCCCTCTGTTTATAGGAGCGGGCTAATAAGATACAGTCAGATCTTGAGGAGCTTGTGAAATCTTTGAATGAGCAATGCAAGAGATATGGGTTGAGAGCTAAGCCAACTACTTTAGTGGAGCTTCCTTTTGGTACTTGTTACTATCCTCTTTGTTTCTTAGCTTTTATCCAACATTTGCTTGTTTTGGTTGCGTTTCTTGTTTAAATGGATACTGTACACTGATTCACTGTCCTGTCAGCTATGAGCTAATGAAATACTAAAATCAATCTTAAATTATGTTTACTTGCATCATAATATCTATGTTCATGAAAACAATCTTAACTAGCTCTTGCTAATTTTCTTTGTATCATATAGTCCATGCACTGTTCATTGCAACATCTAATTTGTTTCAGGGCTTCATCTATCCCAATTCCCAGTTGCTTAATGAGATCCTGCTCTTTGCCTCTATTTTTCGTTTTTAGGTTGGCAACCTGGAATTCAAGAGACAGCTTATGCATGGGATGAAGAATGGGATAGATTTGGAGATGAGGGTATGCTAACTTCAATCTTGATTCTACCACCATGTTCATTATTCAATGCGTGTTTATGTTGACCATTTACATATTAAACTATATATGCTGCTCCGCTTGCATTTATCCAGGATTCTCTTTAATAAAAGAACTAACAGTTGAAGTGGAGCCTCCCATTGCACCAAAGAGTCAGCCTACTGAAGATGTTAAAGCATCTATAAATGGGGCATCAACAGAAAAAGAAGACAACAAGGGTGACAAATCTGCTGCTGCTGCGGAGCAGGCAGTGGAACCTGAAACAACACCATCGAATATCAAACCAGAGTCAGCAAAAAGCCCTCCAGTTAGTCCTGTCAAGAATAAAGAGGATGGTTCTGATGAACGTGATAAAAAGCAATCTGGAACAAATGACGTCTCACCACGTGCCACTGAGAGTATCAGGTATAGATTCTGCTTTTCTTTTTATATGATAGATAGATACACGTGTCTTGCTAGAGAAAAAGAAACATTGTTTGTGAATAATATTTAGTTTCAATTCAACCGTAACCTCTTGCAGCTAATCTTCTTTGTCAATTCTTTTGGTGACAAAATATTACACGTCGAGGCATGACCTTGCATGTAGCTTAAACTATATAGGCCATTGGCTTCTCCTATATGCCAGGCTTCTGACAGCGCAATATATTGTTAGTCTCTATTGTATAGGAAATTTGGTTCCTGAACGTTTTATGTGAAACATGCTTCTTGCATGCTGGAAATATAGCATAACTTTTTTTGTTGGAAGGGAAGCTTGAAGGACACCTATTGTGTCGAATTATTGACCCCTCTCAGTTTGACAGTATTTATTAGTATTTTGCTTTTATTAAGCTATCTTCCTAATTGCACTGGTGAATTTTGTAGCAACCGTGGAGCAATGGATTCCCCTACTCATGGAGATAAAACCCATGATGGACACTCATGGGGCCCATCTTTTGATCATGCCATGGATAATGACTCTCTATGGAACTTTGGTCATAAGGTTGGACTCTGTTCATTCTTTCTTGCGTCGTGTCATACTGTTATGTTGTATTCATACTCTACTATCTAGCACTTACCTCTGTGATTTGTTTCTTAGGATGGTGAGAATGGTGATTCAGATCACTTCTTTGGGCCACAAGGTCTTCCCCCGATAAGAACCTGGAGGTTCCTCATCTGGTAGTTCATTTGTCAAGGAACAGAAGCCGTTCTTTGATTCTGTTCCTGGTACTCCAATGGAGAAACCTTTCTTTGATTCCATCCCAGGCACGCCAGTTCAGAAATCCGTCTTTGATTCCATCCCAGGCACACCAGTTCAGAAATCCGTCTTTGATTACTCTGTCCCTAGCACGCCGATGCAGAACTCAAGCTTTGATTATTCTGTCCCAAGCACGCCAATGCAGAAGTCACTCTTTGATTCCATTCCTGGTACACCGGTTCAGAGATCAGTATTTGATTCTGTTCCGAGTACGCCAATGCAGAGATCGGTTTTTGATTCTGTTCCGAGCACACCGACACAGAAACCATTCTTTGACTCTTTTCCAAGCACTCCAATGCAGAGATCACTGTTTGATTCTGTGCCAAGCAGAGCAGAATCTCCTACTGCCAGCAGCATGTATGGCAAAGAGCAAAAGGGATTCTTTGATTCTTCAGTCCCGAGTACCCCAATGTACAACTCAAGCTTCACGCCAAGGTACAGCGAAGCAGGAGATGATTCATTCGACACCATGTCTCAATACAGCTCATTTGGCATGCACGAGAACAATTCCTTTGGACAGCGCGACAGCTTCTCGAGATTCGATTCCTTCACGAGCAATGCTGACAACGGTGGCAATGACACCTTTGCGAGGTTCGATTCCTTCCGCAGCATTTCAGATCAGGGTGGGGGCAACAGCTTCATGAGGTACGATTCCATGAACAGCAGCAGCGACCATGACAGAGGCGATCTGTTTGCGAGGTTTGATTCGATGAAGATCAGTGACTACAACAGCCGGGGCTACTCATTCGACGACGAGGACCCCTTTGGAACTGGGCCGTTTAAATCGACAGAGACCACGAGCAGCAGCCCGACAAAACATGGGACGGACACATGGAGCGCGTTTTGACAGGAGGCAGGTATTGTATCATAGAAGAGGTCATGCACTTGTGCACCTTACTGCAGATATATACACGTACAGGGGCAAGACCTTTTTTTTGTTTTTTTTTTTGTTTTGCATCGGCCTCTGTTCCTCCACACCTGGGCACTGGAAGGGGAAGGGAAGGGAAGGGGAAGGGACGGGTCTTTGCTTGTGTGTTTGCTTTGTGTTAATTTTGTACCTAGGCTGGGAACATGTGTTTGGTGGGATTCTGCTGCTGCTTATAAACATTCTTTATACCTTGTATTGTACAAGATGCGAGTCAACCCATTGGGTTGAGAAACTCTCGAGTGTTTTTGCTTCTACGTTGTAGCGTTTTTCAGGTTCTCCAAAATTTTCTGAGCAATGTACAGACAGACAATGTGGCTGAGAAGTCGGGACCTGCTTATGGGTTACTACTTACTGCAATACATTGTGAGGTAATTAAGTCGGTTCAGCGAGAAATTGTGTTTTATTATGCTCTCTCCATCCTGAAATCTAATGAATTATGGGTTCCAAATTTGTACCAAAATACTCGCTCTTTCTTGAAATATAAGGAATCAAAGTGATGTTTAGACAAAATAAGGAGTCTAACAAAATACTGCATTACCCTCATTAATTTGTAGGAGTAAAGAGTTCGGCTATTGCTTTTCTAGTTTAAAAGAAATCTTTGCATAAATGGCGTGGGCGCGGCTAGCGCCCGGACATCTAGACGCTAGCCCCTGTTCGGACTATGTCCTACTCCTACCCACCCACATCTTGCCGCTGCGCCCGCCTGCAAGCATGTGGGGCCCGCACCACGTCAGTGGGGACTGCTTTCACCTTCCCGTGCCTGACACCGAGACGAGACAGAAGAAAGGCCAGGAGTGAGATGCAACACTCGATCTAATTTTAAAACATCCAGATACAACAATTGCAACATACGTCTAAAAACAAATGAAACATTTGAAACATGCATCTGAGACACTTGCAAAAAACACTTGAAACAATTGTCAACATACGCAACATTTAGATAAAACACTTGCATCATATGTGTGAAAACATATGCAGCATCCAGATAAACACACTTGCAACATACGTCGGAAAAAACAGATGAAACATTGAGAACAGGAGCTTTCAACATACATGTACAACCATTGCAACATGTGCAACATACCGATCTATTTTTGCAACATCCGTACGAAACACATGCAACATACCACTGAAACATTTAAAACAGACGCTTGCAACATACCCCAAACATCTCCTTGTTGTTTGGGAGAATGGAGGCTCGTTGGCAAGTGGGGATCGCCAGAGATAGCGGCCCGGTGGTGCTCGTAGGCAGCGGCTCAGCGGTGGCTGCGCAACAGGGCAGGGAGGTAGCGGGCCTCGCGCCGCAACTGGCAGGGCTAGTAGCCAGAGCTGCGGCGGCTGCGCGCCAGGCAGGGCTGGCGATCGTGCCTCCTACGACTCGTAGGCAGACGCACGCCAAAACCAGGAGAGGGTAGCCGCACGCCGCATCTGATAGGGCTAGGCGGCTGGCAGTCGAGCGTCGCATGCGGGAGAGAAGCGGAGCGGAGCGAGACGTGCGGAGGTTGATTTTATTTTTTTTTATAGGCGAGCGGCGCCGGAGGCCGGACGTCTTAATGGTAGCATTCTTTCAGGCCCCTTTAGAACGTGGGATCTTTTTCCGGTTTCTATGTTTTTTTTAAATAAACCGATTCATGTGAAACTCCTATACAATTCTTGTGATCCATTCCAAAGGGCCTTCAAAATCTGGTAAAAAGATTACAAATTGAGATGAAGATTTGACATTCTTCACCACAGCATTGGGAAGTGAGGATGCTAACCTTGTAGTACTTGGATTGGAATATAATTCCCAAGTCTTGAAAAATGTGGGACACTACTATTTTGCATTTGGAATGATATTTTGGGTGTAATGTTAGTCTGTTACGGTGTCTAGTTATATTTTATAGAATAGTTTAATCTCCCTTGCACATTATAACTTTTTCTTGCATCAGGCACCAGGACTTTTATGCAACCCCAAATGTTTTTTTTGAGAGAATTCCGTTTTTGGCACTGAAACAAATCACTCTTCCTTTTTTGGAACTGAAAATTTTGAACCTCCTTATCTGGCACGGACTTGAATATTCCTTTCCTAAATCGCACTAACGTCCATTTCAGGCATCCATCCGTTAGTTGAGTACGAAGACCATGTCAGCTTTTCATTAGAAGTACCAAAATGCCCCTGTTTATTCCGGTCACTCGTAGGTCCTCTTGTCTCGTGCGCGTCCATCTCCCCTTCTCCCCCGCGACGCCAAGTCTCTCTTCTCTTCTGACCCCCCCCAAACCCTAGACAGAATGGAGGCCGGAGGAGATGAGGATGGGGTGGAGGAGGCATCGGTCGTTGGCGCCTAGGAACTCACGGGGCGGGTCCTTCAACTCGAGGCGCCCCTTAGTCAGGCGAGCTCGCCCCATGGTCGCAAATTGAGGCGCGGGTCCGGCGGGGAACGCGGTGGCGGGGCGGGCTCCCTGGCCAGCGCTGGCCCTAGCTAGCGGCGCGGGGAGACGGCCTCGCCCGCCTACGTTGGTGGCAGCTTGCGGTGGGGCGGCCTCGCCTACCGACGCTGGTTGCAGGCCGCGGCACGGCAGACGCGGCGGGGCGAGCTCGCCCGCCGGAGCTCCGGCCAGACCGTGCGGCGGATGGGGCGGGGCGGCCTCCCCAAGCGGCGGTGTCGCGCCACCGCTTGTCGGCCATGGACAAGCCGCCGCCGTTGCCGTGGCGAACCATGTTCGCATCTGCGGGGTTCGTGCCGGTGCTGAATGTTGAGCTAGTCGGCTTAGGCCACTCGACCTAGCCGACTTCTACCCCCAAGTAGTCGGCTAAGGCGACCCCCCTCTCTGGCCGGCTGAGGACATCGCCAGGCCCCGCGAAAGTAGTCGGCTAAGCCGACTCATACCGACTAGAAAACTTCCCAAAGTTGGTTTTTTGTATTTTTCGACTCGAGAAACTTGAAGATTATGATCTAGAGTTATTTCCTACTGGGATAAGATCACACCCTTTATAAATATGAGAGGATCACGACCGATTAAGTTTCTATCTATCCAATCGTCAAAAAAACGCAACAAAACTACCCTTTACCCTATTCTTCCAAACCTACTGCTGTTCGTTGCGTCTCCCGGTGAGATTCAGCGGCATCCTAGGCGGCCTTACTGGCCCTAGAGATCCATCCACGTGCCTCTTCGCAATGGGTCTTCCCAGGAGTGATTCGGGAGATTATCCGGTCGAGAACGAGCTCTACATCGGTCCTAGCGATCTCTAGATGGGTTGTGATCGATTACGCGACGTTCTTGCTGTTGTGCAGGTTGTGTGCAAACTCATGTGAAGCACTTATGATGAATTTTGTTTGTGCTAGTGACAATTGGCAATAATGTAGCAGCAAATCCTATGAAAAGGTTAAAACCGTAGATTTCTTCTAGCCAACAATAGTTTTCTTCGATTAGTTGGTACCTTCCGCTATTATAAAATTACTAGCAGCTTGTCAAAAGGCATTTGGTGCGGTTTGATGAATTGATGTCATAAGAGGAAATTCCAAGTGAGAAATATAAAAAAGGAAAGCTAGGTTCATTGAATCAAGATGGCACATTTTGTAATGCTTTTGAAATTTAATAACATCTTCCTTTAGGGCTGATTTAGATGCATTTGAATCTAACTCAACCCATACACGTTAGAGTGGATAGAGGTGAAAACTAGTTAATTTTCCACCATATTCACGTGGGTTGAGGTCCTTAGGGCTTGTTTGGCTGCACTTTTATCTATCTGAATGTGCATGTCTTGGAGCGGATTGAGATTGGAGTCAGTAAACTAAATAAGCCTGCTGGCGATAATCAGCAGGTCCTATATGGACATTCCACAGTTCAGAGAGCATCCACATAAACTTTCTTCAGAAATCAACGTGCTCACGGCATGCATTCACTGCTACTACTCTGATTAAACGCTCAAAGTAGCAGCAGGACAAAGCGACAGTTGCAGATCAACTCCGTACTGATCAACCACAGAAGTAAAACTAGCACTTCATCCAAGGATCAGCATCCAAACAAACCCAACAATAGCACACCCAGGGCATGAGGTTAATGCCCTCGGCACCAAAGGTTGATATGAATGACCAAAACCTATTCTGCAGTGTTCAATACCAAAATGATCTTACAGGACACGGCGCAACTTGTCAAAGCACACAGCATTGGCATGTTCGTTCACAAACTAGTTTCCCATTAGAAATTAATAACTTTGAACATGAGAGTTCAACAAAATCTACTTTCCTTATACAACCACATAGCATGCCAGGGATCGGCAGATCCCTGCACAACATCTGTAACAGCAACAAGCTTGCAGCATCTTACATTACGTTGCAAGCAGGAAACAGTAGTAGTA
The DNA here is from genome assembly GCF_019320115.1 of Miscanthus floridulus. Taxonomy (NCBI): domain Eukaryota; kingdom Viridiplantae; phylum Streptophyta; class Magnoliopsida; order Poales; family Poaceae; genus Miscanthus; species Miscanthus floridulus. The sequence goes on from NC_089598.1 coordinate 111,279,405, forward strand.
CACATACACGGCCAATCTGTCTACCTCTTTTGCAGGCAACAAAAAATGGCAGGCACACTGGAACAAGGGCTGTGTGCCACTTGAGTCAGTCAAATTAGCTGCAGACAAATATGTATGCTGTGTAGCAGATGGAGATGGCCGGATGGCCCTTATTGCCAACGTACATAGCTTTTGCCAGAAAAATCAAAGTTGAGACAGATAGGGGCCAAAAGCTCCACCATACTTGCTTTTTTCCAATTCCACGCTCAGTACTAGTAGTACTATAATAAATATAGCAACATGCATCTTTACACGCTCTGGTTTTGCACAAAACAGCGTCGCAACTCCTGGTTTTTCTTGCCTGCCCATGCCCACTGGTAAAGTGTTCTACTTTCTAGGAGTAGCAGGACCTCCCTACCGCTCGGATGATCGTTTGGTTGTTTTAATTTGGTCCCTGATTTTGCAACAGCCGGCGCATGCATATGGATATGGATGATCAACATTAGAATGTGCGCCGGGAAAATGCAAGGATCATCTGGCAATGACGGCATTGTCTTCGAGGCTTCGAGCTGATGTCCCAATGGACATCCTTTTGAGGGCTCAAGTTTTATTTATTTATTTATTTATTTATTTTGTTTTGTTTTCTCCTTCGGCATCTCACACACACTCTGTAATCGTCTTTCTTTTGGTTTCATCAAACCACTTCACATGTTTGTCGGAATAACCTTTGGAAAACTAGTGCAAAAACGAATTTAGAGGACTACTTGTTTTATTATTAATAGAGACGGACAAAAAATCTCACTGTTTTCTGAAATACTTTGCTATTTTCAGAAATGGTCGGTCTATTTACGGAGACACTACCGTTTCTAAAATTAAACTAATAGAGACGAGTCTCTTAAGGCGTCCGCCTATATTTTTAGAGGTGGACATGTTAGAAAGCCTGTCTCAATGAATAGGCTTGAAGCTAGCTCATATGGTCCAATACATTAGACTTAGACACATATATATATACACTACTACAGAATGGACTTTTGTCCCGGGCGGTAACGGCCTTTAGTCCCGGTTACCGCGCCGGGACAACGATCCCGGGACTAAAGGTGGAACCTTCAGTCCCGGGTCATAAAGCCGGGACTAAAGAGGGACCTTTAGTCCCGGTTGGTCTCCAGCCGAGCAAACCTGGCGCACCCTTTAGTCCCGGTTGGGGTTACCAACCGGGACTAAAGGTTCCTTTTCTTTTTCTTTTTTTCTTGTTTAATTTGTTTTCAGTTCAGTTACACATATTTGTTTAATATATAATATGTTTTTATGTACGTATTCTACGCTGCTAATATAAATACACGCACGCATATAAATACATTTAATTCTCATCTCAAGCATTATTCGAATAAAGTATGAAACTATATATATTATAGATATATATGTATATATACAACACTTTCATAATCTTGTTCTCGAAAATAACGATATCAATAAACATTTAATTTACATCATTAGTTCCTTAGATCAAAGTAGAACTCGCCGTTGGGATTTAGCACTTTTTCTAGAAGATATCCTGCTATTGACTCTTGAATTGCTTTCAGATGGTCTTTTTGCATGACCCTTCGTTTCAACCATTCAGTCTTGCATTTGAAATAAAAGGAAAAGTATTAATACATATATATATATATATATAAATATATATATTCATTTAAAAATAAATAAAAATGATATATACATACTCTGAGGACATCTTCAGGAGTTCTTCTTATGTATGCAGTGATAAATTCATAAACGTAGTATCCACACAAGTTATTACCTGGTTCCTGCCGCAAACACCACTATACGAGAAGAAGATTATTCTCAGCATCTCACACGTAAATTGAAGTACGATATAGTAATTAAACATGTGGGGAAGTATATATAGTACTACTTACTGGTATTTCAACTACATTAAGTGGTGCCTTGCAATCCTTACGGTGTTGCCGAATAAACTCTTTCCAAACCCTGTGCGACCAATAATGTACGATCGTTAATAAATTATGGCAAAGTCTATTCAATAATAGTTGTGCGCGAGAGATCGAAATTACCCCTGGATAATGTCTATCATATCTTGGTATTGTGCTCGCTCTTTTCTCAATGAGTCCAAGATTACTAACTGACTTGAGTTTAACTCAATGACAATGAGTATCCAGTGAAACCTGCATTGGTTTATACACACACGTACATACATATAAGTTGTATTGATATTACATAAAATATGTAGACTACATTATTATTAACACTTACTCAAAGTTGTACGGGAAAAGTATTGTTGTCTTGTCGTGCTGCTTCACGAAGAACATCATGATATTCTCCTATGCTTCAGATACCCATCGCTCCTTGACAATAATACCGGTTTTGAATACGATATAAGGATCAATGAAGCCAACACTGGTGTCTTGTATTCTTTGGAGCTCTGACATCTGGAATCTATATATAAATATAAGTTACATGTGAGGATAATTATATACACGTACGCATGGAAGTGAGTTTATTAAATAAAAGTAAGAATCACTTACAAACAAAAGGAGCTAATGATTGATTTGTCCAGAGCGTCCAAGTGGAATAGTTGATGCAATTCTTCGAAACTAATATGTAAGATGTCATCGCCACGGAAGTAATGATGGTCTCTAAATCTGACAAAGATCCACTGCTCACCCCTGCCACACGCCTGCATGTACCACTTGTTGAGCAAGTACATTTGCGTACCCAATTCATTCAGAGCCGCAGGGTTGTACAGACTTTTGCCATATTTATAAGTCTTCCAGGTATCAACTTCCAGGTTCTGGATTGGAGCTTTGCCCGTCAATTGATCCAAGGTTAAACCAGTATCTTTAAAAAAAGCATTAAGGGCTTGAACCGACACTTCTCCAGAGTTGTCTGGTCGATAGACTTCTATGTTGGAACCATATTCATTAGCAACAACAAGATTTTGCATTGGTTGCTTCTGCTGTCCGAGCTGTGGGACATCCTTCCCTGATGCTCTTTTCCTTTTCTTATCTGCATCATGTGACTTCACGAGGGAGCGGTCATAGTCTGATAGTGGCGAAGGCTTACGAAGTTCAATCATCTTTTTCTTGTGAGCATCGACCTTCTGCCTCAGCACATCTCGTGGTATGTAAAAGTACGGCTTCTCCTTAAGCTTTGCTTGACTCTTGTTTTTGATATCTATAAAAAAATCTTTTACTTTTTTGTCTTCTTCAGCTGCTATTTGCTCATCAGTCTTTTCAGGAAGTATTTCTTGAGAAATAACTCTTTTTCTCGGGGTCTTCTTTGCCGCCGGGACCTTAGACGTCTTTGTAGTGCGTCGCTGTGGAGGGGGTGGGGGCGGTGTTGGAGATCGGCGTGGAGGCGATGAGGCCGGTGTTGGTGGAGACCGGCGTGGAGACGTTGGAGATCGTTGTGGAGGCGGTGGGGCCGGTGTAGGAGTTGGAGATCGTTGTGGAGGCGATGGGGCCGGTGTAGGAGTTGGCGATCGCCGTGGGGATGAAGTCGTCTCGCCCCCCGCGACTGCTGTGATGAGATGGGGAATGAATGATTAGGCTAGGCTGGGGAGAGACCCTGCTATAAAAACAATTTGTGTGTCAATTATTTTTGAAGCCAATAGAAAATTAATGGAAAATAATATTTCATTCACTTTCATTCGTACCTAGGGTGAGGTAGGGGAAGCGGTGGCGCCCCAGGAATGATGATGAAGCGTTTGCGCCATTGAATAAATGTCTTCTCTGTTTCTCCTAGTGTCTTCTCCCCATCACCGCCTTCAATGTCAAGAGGAACATTGCTGTAACCTTTGAGCACTCTATCGACCGAGACGCTAGCATATCCAGGTTGAATAACTGACCCATGGATTCTTGGTGTCTTCGTTCGGTCTATTGGAGATACAACCCCGACAGCCACCATGATTGATGCATTACCATCTGGAATGTGCAGCTCACATTTTGTTAGAGGCTCGGTAATGTCATCAACAGGGAAGCGCAACCCAGCGTCGTCTTGAATAACTGGCAGCTCCGTAGAAGCACAACTGCTTTTCATCTGACCAACGGGGCTAATGGTGACTCCCGGCGTTGATTGCGATTGCATTTGACTCATTGCTAGCTGCACTTGCCTCTTGATCTCCTCCTGCATTCTTGCCTCAAGAGATTTTTCTCGTTCACGTGATTCAAGCAATGCTTGTCGTGACTCATCAACAAATTGCTCCAATGCACGAATTCGTTCTGCCTCCTCATCCTTCTTTCTCTGGCGGCTTCTGTAGGTATCCTTGTCTGCTGGGAATGCGTGTAGCCACGGAACCGCCCCATAGCCTCTTGTTCGACCACCGTGTTCGGGATTCTCTAGGGCATATGTCAATTCATCCTTCTCTCTGTTGGGCTTGAAAACACCACTATCAGCTTCTTCCCTAGCACGAGCTAGTCTCTGTGTTGCTCTCTCAATTTTTTGGCCGAAAATTAGCTTGCCAGTGTCTGGGTCTAGGCTTCCCCCATGAGCGTAGAACCAATTCTTCGCGCGTTGAGGCCAGTTCTTTTCTATTGTTTCAGGTATGATTCCCTTGGCAGTAATCTCTGCTTCTAGGTTCTGCCACTTGGGAATAGCACTCCTATAACCACCTGATCCCATGCGATGATGGTATTGCTTCTGTCGGGCATTCTGCCGATTCCTCATCACACGTTCCTCACTGTCTTGAGATGTCTTGTATTCTACGAAGGCATCCCAATGGGACTCCAACTTGACAAACGCCTTAGCATTGAAATTCGGCGTAGCATTCTTCAAGATAAACTTTTTATACAATGTCTTCTTCCAACTCTGGAACAATGTTGCCATCTTCTTCATTGTCCAATCCCTCACTAGCTCCTTCAAAGCATCATCTGCTTGTAATGTGAAATGCTGAGTGATATCTCTCCAAGCTAGGTTCTTATCACGATCAGATACAAAACTAACATTAGGAGCGGATATCTTCTGCTTCCATTCACGAGCACTAACTGGGATCCTATCCCTTACAATGAACCCACATTGATTGACATATGTCTGAGCATGTGGTCCCAATGGTTTGCCGGTGTCGGTGTCGAATTCTGATATTATGAAACGGCCCTCTAATGGCTTTTTTGGCCCTCGGACTTTCCTACTTTTGTCGGTGGTTGATGTAGATCCAGAGACCGGCTACATGAGTAGAAACACAACGATTAACAACAAATATACGTACGCATGCATCTATAAGAGATGATAGATAATCGAATATACCTCGCCAGTATTTTCTTGCGCGACAATTTGTTGATCTTCAACCACCGGCATATTCAGGATATCCTCATAATCAGCAAAGTACTGACTCGTGTCATCTACATCCACATTGGTGCCGGCGTTGATAATATCCGCCATTATGTCATCACTCAAGTTATCATCCGGAGCAGCCATTTGTATCTTCAAGATAACACATAGATAGAATTATTATGGTACATAACATAAGTACATGTGATAACACATATAGAATTACTAAATCCAATTAAATATAATAACACATAATATTTCATAAGGATAAACAATAATAAGGTATAGGCTTTGGAATCGAATCAAAAACACTTTCGATCCAAAAACATGGAAATAAGTACATGTATATATATACACATAGAATGATACAATATATTTTCTCTCTCTCTCAACACATAGAAATAAGTGCATATGTCTATATCTCTAGATATGCATGTGATAACACATAGAATGTCTCTCTAGATACAATTTTCTCTCTCTCTCAACACATGAAAATAAGTACATGTATATATACATATAGAAATAATTAAGTACCATATGTATACATATAGAATCTCTCTCTAGATATATATATAGAGAGAGATAGAATATATAATTACTAAATCCAATTAAATAAATCTAACATGAAATTAGATAAACTAGTAATAGATAATACATTTTAATCTAACATATATCAAAAACTATACTAAAAAACTATCTAAAAAACTATCTAAATAAAGTACTAATTAAATTTTAATACATTTTAATCTAACATATATCAAATACTATAATAAAAAACTATCTAAAAAACTATCTAAATAAAGTACTAATTAAATTTTAATACATTTAAATCTAACATATATCAAAAACTACTAATTAAATCTAACATTTTAATCTAATATTGGCCGCGCCGGCCGAGAGCAAGCTAGCTCTAGCAGGCTGGGGAGGCGGATGGCGCGGGCCGGCAGGGCGTGCTGGCCGGCCACGCGTGGGGTCGAGCTGAGCACCTCGCGCGAGGACGACGTACGACAGGAGACGGTGGGGCTCGACGACGAGGCCGGGCGGGAAGCGGTCGACGGAGGGGGCTCGGGTGCGGGCAGAGACGGGATGCGGCCGGGCAGATGGCGCGGCCGGGCGGGGGTAGAAGACGACGGCGGCGCGGCAGAGACGAGCTCGACGTATGGCCAGGGCGGGGCTGGGGCGACGGAGGCGAGATCGAAGATGGCGGTGGCGGCGGCGATGATCGACGTGTAGATCGAAAGGTAGAAGATGAAACCGTTCGATATATATAGGCCGGGACCCTTTAGTCCCGGCTGGTAACACCAACCGGGACTAAAAACCCTTTAGTGCCGGCTGGTATTACCAGCCGGGACTAAAGGCCCAACCCTTTAGTCCCGGCTCGCCTTACAAGCCGGGACTAAAGGGTTTTTAGTCCCGGTTGGTGTTACTAGCCGGGACTAAAAGTATTTTGGGCGGGCACCGAAATTGCCGCCCACCCTTTAGTCCCGGTTCTTGGTCTGGGCCGGGACTGAAGGCCTGAAAATTTTGGCAACCCGCCAGCGTAATTGGAAAGACCTGGGATTTTGATTTTGTTTAATACTAGGTTAATCAATTAATTCCATAGCAACTTCAATACTTTGCAATATTTATTTTAAAAAATTCTATTGATTAACTAATTATTTATTGTAAATAGGAAAATTTTGTAACCTAAAGTTTTTAATTTCTTTTATGAATATAGAATATAAATGTTACTAATACTAAGTATTTTGTTAATGCAAAAATATATTTGTAACTTAAAATTAATAAAACTAATATTATTCGATAGGAAATTTATTATCACATTATTGTACGTCAATGTTTCAATTTTTTCTCGGTTTTTGACCAAAATTGACAGGAAATTTTTGTTGAACCTATAAAAATAAAGAAAATGTAGTATTTTTTGTTCTATAACTTTTTCAAATGAAAAAATGGTCTATATAAGGATTGTAGATATTGATGATATGAACAAACTTGGTATTCAAAACTTTTCAATTTTAGACAATCTAGGGTTCCGAAAACTAGTTTGTAGGCGTCGAAATTTAAAAATCACAAATTTGAACCGTCCAAACTTTCTCAAATGGAAAGTTGACCAAAACAACAATTGTAGATCTTTTTGAGTTTAACAAACTTGGTATTCAAAACTTTTCAATTCGAAGTCATTTAGAGTCCATAATACTAGAGTCAAAGTGTTGTTTTTTCATTTGACCAAATTTGACTTGGTCAAACTTGCTCAAATGAGACACTAAATGACCTCAGATGAAAAAACTCTGAATACCAAGTTTGATCATCTCAGCAAGATCTACAATTGTTACATAGCTCATTTTCCCATTTGAGAAATTTTTATCAAACACTAGTCACAACTTTCCTTATCTCTTATAGACTTTCTAAAACTATGTCACACACTTGTGAAAATTGAACTACATTTTGTTCAAGCTTTCTCAAATGAAAAAATGGTCTATATAAGGATTGTAGATATTGATGATATGAACAAACTTGGTATTCAAAACTTTTCAATTTTAGACAATCTAGGGTTCCGAAAACTAGTTTGTAGGCGTCGAAATTTAAAAATCACAAATTTGAACCGTCCAAACTTTCTCAAATGGAAAGTTGACCAAAACAACAATTGTAGATCTTTTTGAGTTTAACAAACTTGGTATTCAAAACTTTTCAATTCGAAGTCATTTAGAGTCCATAATACTAGAGTCAAAGTGTTGTTTTTTCATTTGACCAAATTTGACTTGGTCAAACTTGCTCAAATGAGACACTAAATGACCTCAGATGAAAAAACTCTGAATACCTAAGTTTGATCATCTCAGCAAGGATCTACAATTGTTACATAGCTCATTTTCCCATTTGAGAAATTTTTATCAAACACTAGTCACAACTTTCCTTATCTCTTATAGACTTTCTAAAACTATGTCACACACTTGTGAAAATTGAACTACATTTTGTTCAAGCTTTCTCAAATGAAAAAATGGTCTATATAAGGATTGTAGATATTGATGATATGAACAAACTTGGTCAAATGAAAAGTTGACCAAAACAACAATTGTAGATCTCAAATGAAAAAATGGCCTATATAAGGATTGTGAAGTCATAACATATTACATAATATCCGTCTCTAAAACATAATATATTAAACATGCATCGTTGTATCATGCGGGCACAACAGTGAATTTCTTCTTGACGTATGACCCTTGGTTATGATCTTGTCGTAACCATGGAGTGTCTTCATCATTTAACATGATGCTTGGATCTTTCTTCACTATGAAGGGTGGAATTCGGACATTTCTTTCGTAATCTTCTGACATGTCTGACTTGTCTTCAATTCCTACTATATTTATTTTCCCAGAAAGAATTATGTGGCGCTTTGGCTCATTGATCATTGAGTTGATGTCTTCGTTTTTTCCTCTCTTTGATTTTGTAGACATGTCTTTCACATAGAACACCTGACTCACATCGGCAGCAAGGACGAATGGTTCCTCTTTGTATCCAATATTGTTGAGGTCCACTGTTGTCATTCCATACTCTTTGTCGACTGTTACCCCTCCTCCGGTCAGCTTCACCCATTGGCACCGGAACAAAGGGACTTTAAAATTAGGTGCGTAGTCTAGTTCCCATATCTCTTCTATGCGGCCATAATATGTTTGTATATTCCCATTTGGATCTGTGCCATCTATGCGAACACCACTATTTTGATTGGTGCTCCTTTTATCTTGGGCAACTGTGTAAAATGTATTCCCATTTATCTCGTACCCTTGGTACGTGAGGATATGCCACGATGGCTGCCTAGCCAACAAATACAGTTGCTCATCAATATTGTCATCGCCTTGACATTCTTTTCGCAACCAACCACTGAAACTTTCCATGTGCTGACGCCTAATCCAAGCTTCAGTCTTCCCTGGAAACTTGGATCGTAAGAACTCCTTATGTATCTCGATGTACGGATGCACCAATGACGAGTTCTGAAGAACTGTGTAGTGTGCTTTATTGAAATAATCGTCTTCCATGCCGATATATGTTTTCTTCCCTAAAGTTCCTTTACCACTGAGTCTCCCCTCATGTCGTGATTCGGGAACGCCAATCGGGGCAATGTCAGGAATAAAGTCAACACAGAACTCAATGACCTCCTCTGTTCCATAGCCCTGGGCGATGCTTCCTTCAGGCTTAGAACGGACTTTCACATATTTCTTCAAGACTCCCATAAACCTCTCGAAGGGGAACATGTTATGTAAGAACACAGGTCCAAGAATACTAATCTCCTTCACCAAATGAACTAGGATGTGTGTCATGATATTAAAGAAGGATGGAGGGAACACCAACTCAAAGCTGACAAGACATTGAACCACATCATTCTGTAGAGTAGCTAGTTCCACTGGATTGATTGCCTTCTGAGAAATTGCATTGAGAAATGCACATAGCTTCACGGTGGCTAGACGTACATGTGGAGGTAGAATTCCTCTTAAAGCAACTGGAAGCAATTGCGTCATAAGCACGTGGCAGTCGTGGGACTTTAAGTTTAGGAATTTTTTATCTGGCACATTTATTATACCCTTTATATTGGAGGAGAATCCCGATGGGACCTTGATGCTGCTTAGACATTCGAACATGCTGTCCCTCTCTTCTTTGCTAAGCGTGTAGCTAGCAGGACTTAAGTAATGACGTCCATCACCTGTCTTCTCTGGATGAAGGTTGTCTCGTTCTTTCATGCACTGCAAGTCCTGGCGTGCTTCAAGTGAATCCTTTGGCTTCCCGTACACACCCATGAATCCTAACAGGTTCACACAAAGATTCTTTGTCAGGTGCATCACGTCGATTGCGTTGCGGACCTCTAGGACTTGCCAATAGGGTAGCTCCCAAAAGATGGACTTCTTCTTCCACATGGGTGCATGTCCATTAGCATCTTTGGGAACAGATTCACTGCCTTGTCCCTTTCCAAATACTACTTTCACATCCTTGACCATTGCGAGTACATCTTCCCCGGTTCGGTTATGAGGCTTCTTCCGGTGGTCTGGCTTACCTTTAAAATGCTTCCCTTTCTTTCTTACTTGGTGATTCAAAGGAAGGAATCGACGATGGCCAAGGTACATGACCTTTCGACATCTTTTCAAATATATACTGTCAAGGTCATCAAAACAATGTGTGCATGCATTATATCCTTTGTTTGTCTGACCTGAAAGATTACTTAAAGCAGGCCAATCATTGATGGTTACGAACAACATTGCTCGTAGGTCAAAGTGTTCTTGTTTGTACTCATCCCAGACACGTACACCTGGTTTGTTCCATAAAACTAGAAGTTCTTCAACTAATGGCTTCAGATATACATCAATATCGTTGCCAGGTTGCCTCGGACCTTGGATGAGGATCGGCATCATAATGAACTTCCGCTTCATGCATAACCATGGAGGAAGGTTGTAGATACATAGAGTAACTGGCCAAGTGCTATGACTAGTGCTCTGCTGTCCAAAAGGATTCATACCATCTGTACTTAAGGCGAACCTTAAGTTTCTAGCCTCATTTGCAAACTCTGAAAATTCTCTGTCTATCGCTCTCCACTGGGACCCATCAGCTGGGTGTCTCAGCATATTGTCTACCTTACGGTCTTCTTTATACCACCGCAACAACTTTGCGTGGTCTTTATTTCTGAACAAACGTTTTAAGCGTGGTATTATAGGAGCATACCACATAACCTTGGCAGGGATTTTCTTTCTAGGACGTTGTTCACCCTCGACGTCACCAGGATCATCGCGCCTGATCTTATACCGCGATGCTTTACATACCGGGCATTCATCCAAATTCTCGTATTCATTGCCATGGTAGAGGATACAGTCATTAGGACATGCATGTATCTTCTGGATTTTTAATCCCAAAGGGCAGACAACCTTTTTTGCTTCGTACGTAGTGGTGGGCAATTCATTTGGCTTCGGAAGCATCTTCTTTATGAGGTTTAATAAATTCCCAAATGCCTTATCGGATACACCATTCTTTGCCTTCCACTGTAGCAATTCCAGTGTTGTACCCAGCTTTTTTTGCCCCTCTTCGGCCGTCGGGTATAGCAACTTCCTATGATCCTCAAGCATGCGCTCCAACTTAACTTTCTCTTTTTCACTTTCCCATTCTTGTTGTGCATCACGAATGGCATCGCCAAGAGCATCACCGAGATCATCTTCTACCGCTACCTCTTCTTCATCTCCCCCCATTGTAGTATCATCAAAGGCACCATACTGAGCAATAATGTCATCAATGTCTAAATCTTCTCCTTCACCTTCTTCCATCATGACCCCGCTTTCTCCATGCTTAGTCCAACATATATAGTTTGACATGAAACCTGACTTAAGCAAATGTGAATGAAGACTCATTGAGCTTGAATATTCCTTTAAATTCTTACATAGGGCACATGGACAGCATATGAAACCATCCCGCTTATTTGCCTCGGCCACACCTAAGAAATAGTGCAAGCCCTCTATAAAGTCTTGGGAGCGGCGATCGGCATTGTACATCCAATGGCGTGACATAATCTGTATTACACGACAAATTATGAAAACCTTGAACATAATTAAGTATTTTATTACACAACATAAATGACACACACACGGTTGATTAATTAACTAAGCCTGGCTACAACGTAAGCAATCCCAACTATCACTAAACAAACTAAAACTACAATGCACTTCAGTAACATAATTATTTTGTGATCGTACGCAACTAAAACAGACAAATCATTCTTCTGTTGAATATCAATAAGCTTCTCCTGCTGGCTCACTGCCTCATCAGCAGCAGCCGCTACCTCAAGCGCACCCAAATTCTGCACGTATGTAGCATAATCTTCCTCCCAGTACCAACCATCGCATCCATTGCCCTCCCACTGAAATTAAAGCCAAAAAATATTTAGTCAAAAATATTCAAGAAAAGCAGGTCAATTAGCCATAATTATAAAATGCGTAAGAAACTCACATCGCGATCCGGGCACTTGTAGAAAACACGACCCTTGTTGGGTCCCTGTCTCTTGACTCGGTACTCCATCACAATCTTCTGCTTACACTTGCCGCAGATAATGAGAGGGAGTTCTGGCCTCAGTCGTTTCGCAACCGAACGAGAGGCCGAGGATCCGGTAACAGTTGTCATCTACTTTCTATACTTATTTTTGCAAACTAGTGTAAATTTCATATTTTCTAAAATGATATATTTAAACAAAACTAGTACGGATTTCACATGTTTCAATAAATAACCATCCGTACTAGTTGATCTTGCTTACGTGATCAACTCGGCGAGCATTTCTCCACCGGACGGCACCGTACTTGGCCAAGGAAGAGCTCCGATTCTACGAGAAAGGGAACACGGTCTTCCACGACCGTTGCCGCTCTCCCTCATAGAATCAAAGCTCCTCCTTGACGTCCGTTACCGCTCGGCAGAGAACATGCTCGCCGACCTGAACACGATCCGCAAGTTCAACTAGTACGGATTTTCTACATTTTTCTAACCATTTTCTAAGTTTTTCATTTCATGGAAAATTTAATTCTAAAAAATAAAAGGCATGATTTCTAAGTATTTCATTTCATGGAAAAAATAATTCTAAGTGACCTGCTCGATATCGGCGAGCTCGTGGGCGTTTAGGTTGCCGAGGATAGTAACATTTGTAGATGACATTTGTAGGTCTGAAGTTATCAAATATCCATCAAATTATAGCTCAAAAACATGTTTCAATAAATAACCATCCGTACTAGTTGACCTTGCTTACGTGATCATCTCGGCGAGCATTTCTCCACCGGACGGCACCGTACTTGGCCAAGGAAGAGCTCCGATTCTACGAGAAAGGGAACACGGTCTTCCACGACCGTTGCCGCTCTCCCTCGTAGAATCAAAGCTCCTCCTTGACGTCCGTTACCGCTCGGCAGAGAATATGGTCGCCGAGATGAACACGGTCCGCAAGTTCAACTAGTACGGATTTTCTACAATTTTCTAACAATTTTCTAAGTTTTTCATTTCATGGAAAAATTAATTCTAAGATCACGTAAGCCACCGGGGACGAGGATGGCGCGTGCTCCAGCGAGGACGAGCGAGGTGTGATTTTGATGAACTAATTTAACTTTTGTTTATCCAAACATATATGCAAATCATCATGTGATTTTGAGCTAAAAATGACATATAAAATCATAATAAAGTCCAACATATAAAGTTACACATGCATCTACATCGCAAAATGAGATAAGCTACTGATAAAACATAAGAGGATTAAGTTTGTTACCTCCAAAATCGAAGAGCAACACGGAGGGGGAGAGTGCAAGAACAACAGCAAGCTGAAGAATAGAGGCAGTGAGTTTGAATAATGGAATGGCTCGGGCTCGGGGAGGAAGAATTGAGCAGAATTATAGGCCGGGATAATTAGTCCCGGTTAGTGGTCCAAACCGGGACTAAAGATTAATCTTTATTCCCGGGAAATCACCCAAACCGGGACTAAAATCTTTAGTCCCGACTGGTATTACCAACCGGGACCCGGTTGGTAATACCAGCCGGGACTAAAGATCCCTGCCCCGCAGACGACCGTTGGGCAGGGACCTTTAGTCCCGGTTGGTATTACCAACCGGGACTAAAGGGTCCTTTAGTCCCGGGAGCAAAAAAAAATGCCGAGGCTAATACTAAATTGGGACATCGTTCTAAAGTCTGTTCTCTAGTGATACAAGCACTTATGGTTTCACTACTCAGTCAGACTTCTCCTTTTCCACAACTGCCTGCTTCATCCCCTCTCTCTCTCTCTCTCTCTCTTCTTTCTCTAGCGAACGTCGAAGGGCGTGGCCGTGGTGCAGGCGAGGGCCCAGCCAAAGGTGCCATAGACGGCGTGGGCTCAGGCGCGAGCTGGACAAGATTGGGAACTCGCAAAGATGCCGCGCGTGCACATAGGACGCGCGACAAAGTCTTTGGAGGTAGTGCCGGAGTCCGTATTAGATCGTCTTTCTTTTGGTTTCTTCAGGACGACATGTTTGTCGGAAGCACCTCTAGAAAACTAGTTGGTACCCTCCGTTCTTACAAAATTACTAGCAGCTTGTGAAAAAATATTTCCAGTTGTTTGATGAATTGATGTTATCAATCAAGAAACCTCATTTGAACATGATATACTTATAGCTAGGTTGGTCCTTTTAAAAAAATTGAGGACAGCAGGTTCTTTGAAATCAAGCGGGCACATTCGCCTATTGGTAATGATCCTGAAATTTATTAACATACTACTTTTATGGAAGGAAAAAAAAACATTCAATTATTGGTGTCTAGTGTCCAGGCAGAGCAACGTCACACCAACGTGAGCGATGGGTTAGCAAAAGATCACGTCATACTGGGTAAATTCATTTCATTTCAAAGACCTCATCTTCCAAGTCTTGGTTTAATAGTGCTTTATTTTGCTAATATATATAGATAGGTACGTGGTCAGTGCATCCACAACCCTGAACATTAGCCATCATCGGTTGCTAGCGACACACCACATCACAAGCAAAAATAGCAAATAAACAACGACAGAGGAGAGTGAAACCTTGAGAGCAACAATAATGGCGGAGTTTGCTCTTGGGTTGACCAAGACGGCGGTGGAGGGGACTCTGAGCTTGGTCAAGTCGGCTGTAGAGGAGGAGAAGAAGCTGAGGGAGAAGGTACAGAACGACCTGGTGTTCACCACCGGCGAGTTTGAGGTGATATGATGCAGTCCTTTCTCCACGACGCCAACAGGGAGCGCGCAGCTAACGATAAGGTGGCGCTGACCTTGGTGAGGCAGCTCCGCACTCTGGCCTTCGACGTCGAGGACTGAGTCGAGTACGTCGTCCACCTTGACCTTGACAAGTCCTCGTTCTGGGGGTCGCTGCGTCGTGCATGGCACACAGTGTACTGCCTAGCGCCACCACTGCCCCTGGAAGTCGCAGTGGCCGAGATCAAGCAGCTCAATGCCAGGGTGGAGGACGTGACCCAGAGAAACACACGCTAAAACCTCATCCTCCACGGCTCCGACAAGAACAAGCAGCAGCAGCAGCCCGTCACAGTTATGCCGCTGCCGGCAGAGGAGCCGCCGTATGCCACCACCACCACCTACAACCCATCGTCGGCGGCGTTCCACGTCCTACGTATACGTGATGCGTGGGAGGCTACTGGAAAGTGGCGCAGCAACGTGTGTAACCTCAAACAAGAGCTCGTTGATCGCCCCTGAAGGTGAAGATGACCATGACCTTCAAGTTATCTCCGTTTGGGGAAGCAGTACCAATACAGGAGGAGGCGGTGCTGATCTTGGGACGGTCTCCATCTTTAGGAAGGCCTATCATGACCCAGAAATCTGTAAAAAAATTCAATGTCCGTGCCTGGGTGAAGCTGACACATCCCTTCACCACGATGGGTTTGTCAAGAGTTTGCTGGCTCAATTCTCTGTGAGCTCCTCCGCTCACCAAGCAAACACAGGTGTAGATTTCAGTTGGACAAGAGTGAAAGCAGCAGAGGTTAAGGAAGCAGACAACCTCACGAAAACTAAGCTCATGGAACAAAGGTTTCTGGTTGTCTTGGAAGATGTTTTCACGTTGGAAGAGTGGGATGTGATCAGAACGTACCTGCGCAACAGTAAAAATGGTAGCCGGATACTCCTGTTGACGCCACGGTTAGGGATTGCACTTATGTGCACAGGAGAGCCATACCAAGTATCGGAGCTCATGAAGTTCCCTGATGATAACCAATTTCTTTGTGCCTTCTTCAAAAACAAGGTAAGCCACAAATCCGGAAGCAATATACTATTAGCTAGTCATAAGTACAGCTGGCTCCATATATAATCAACGGCATTAATTAACATAATACTCCTATCCCACGTAGGATGCAATTATCATATTAAATCCGACTAAATTTAGATTTTTAGTCAAATTATACTTTCTCTCGTGAAGCTACAGTTGTCTCTCTCTTTTTAACACTAAAGCATCACCGGATTTACCACAATCATGCTCATGTCTACCTTGGAACTAGCATTACAGTAATACATCAACTTTAGATTTTTATTTAGGTGTCTATTCAAACTACTATTTTTTCATGTACCTTTCAATATCAAGTTTAGCTATTTGCAAACTATAATTGATGTGGGATATTATTTTGGTAATTATTTTGTGTAATTCGTTCAGAGACCAAGCTATTAATTAATTTCTCATTATATTTAATCAATATTCTGTCTTTAATAAT
Organism: Miscanthus floridulus; assembly: GCF_019320115.1. Lineage (NCBI taxonomy): Eukaryota > Viridiplantae > Streptophyta > Magnoliopsida > Poales > Poaceae > Miscanthus > Miscanthus floridulus. Next base: position 111,295,866 of record NC_089598.1, read on the forward strand.
TGTGTTTTACATGGACATATTATATTTTTCTTTCAACTCGTTTATAAATCAATATCAGTGGTATATGAAAGGGGCTTAAGTGTTTCTACCCTTATTTTCGAGCGAAATGGTGATTTTACCCTCGTTTTTTTAACTTTGTGATTTTACCCCTGCTTTTAGTACAATTATATTGACCACCCAAAAATACATGTTTAATCGCTTCTCAAAAAAGATAAATAATAATATGGGTATCAATTATCGATTTTCCCCTGCTACGGGCTATGACTATGATAGTGCACCTCTAGTAGGGGTTTGAGGCCGAGCGCTTCTATAATTCTATCTACCATGCATTCACTGTGGTTCCTTTCCTGTCTCCCAAGACCAACAATCGTGTCTGGGTAGATGTAATAGAAACGGACTTTTTGTCCTATATTATTAATTTACTAGCAAATATGTCCGTAGGTTGTAACGAAAAAAAGACTATCAAATGTTAATCACAGAAAACAAGAATGGAAATGCTACATATTTATTTATTTTTACCTTAGCGTAAAACTAAAAATCTAAAACTTATTTTACGATGATCATGACATGTATAAGTTAATATTATCAATAATATGCTATTAATCCTGTTTTGAATTAAAATAATTAATACATTTTTTTGTTACTTTATAAAGCACAAAATTATTTAGTCATCATAACTTAAATTTTCATACTATCTTTATCTTGGTTGAGTTAGTGAAGGACCGGAAACGGTGACCAGAGGGGGTGAATGAGAGCCTCAAATTTCTTTCGAAATATTCGGCCGTTGTCCCAAAATCAAACCCCAAGAAACAAAACAACCACCGTGATGACCACAACCCAAAAGAAGGGTGGATGTTCCCTCCGAACACAGTGGATCACCACAAAGCAAGTGAGACGAAGATTGAGAGAGCACCGAACCAATAGACAAGAAAATGAGACACTCTACTTCTACTGAGAAGAAGCAAGGTCCCGAATCTCGGATACCCAAGTCAACCGGTGACAAGAGCACCTAGATAAGGTCTATGGAACGGTAGAAGACCAATGCAAAAGACGGAACTCGAAACAGAGACTGAACGGACAAGACACGAAAGAGATAGGAAAAACTGGGCACTACCGGCCTGTCTGGGGTCTGCGCGCGGACTATCTGGTGGCAATGGGAGACAAAGAACAGTAGCTGGATGAGTACTGTATGCTGTAGAAAAAATGAACGCCGGACAGTCCGGGGGTCAGGCACGGACTGTCCGCCGGTCAAAACAGCGAAAACCGAAGTCGGAAACACGTTTTGAACTCAGCACGCGCGAGGGTGGCGGTGTCCACGACTAGAGCCCGGACTGTCCGCGACTGGGCACCCGACTGGGCTGCTGTACGCGATATGAACAGTAATGGCGGACTGTCCGTGGATCAGTGGCGGACTGTCCGCGGATCGCGAAATCAACACGAACAGAATCGCCCCAAAATCGCTCGGATCAAAGAAAAACCCGATTTGCGGCCAAATCAAAACCAATTGCCACCAAATTTGAACCACATGGTCGCAAAGGCAATAGGTGAGCTACCTCTAAGAGATCATCGCTCAATTTGAAGCCAATCAACCGGAAATTAGAGGAACGCGAAAAACGCCGTTTTTCTCCCCAAAAGCTTGATTCGTCCCGATCTATGAACTCATGAGGAATTAGATGAAATCCTTTAGTGGAAGGGATCAACTCACGTCCTAGTCCATCTCAGTGCAAAAGGAACGAATCAAAACGGTCTCAAAACAACGAATCGAGCCACACAAGAGAGGAGAAGAGGAAGAACGCGAAGAACACAAACGCGAATCACAAAAGCATCTCACAAATCGAATCCCAGAGGACACGAGAAGGTTAGGGCCTCCATTCCCGCATCAATCTTTGGTTCTTACATAAATCTCTCAATTTGTGGACCTCTCTCACAAGCAAAACTTAAGGGGAGGGAAAAACCTAGAGAAGGAAGAAGCAAATGAAAGAGGTGAGGGAGATGGGAGCTCCCTCATCCTATTTAAAAAAGCTATTACACAATCCCAGTTTTGCTCCTAGATATTTTGAGTCGAACCACATAACCCGAGAGCGTTATGGTCCAACCCGAGGTAATCTTCATCCAATGGCCACCGCGCCCTTCATGAGATAGCTTCACCTCGACACGAACTCCTTGATGCCGCCACGTGCCGTCCGTTCCTCCTCGGAACCTCCGCCAGGATTTTGAGGTACAAACCTGTGAAACTGTCTATCGATGGTTTTGAGGCCCAAACCACCAAACCGTCCGCGAGTAGCGTACTCCATACGCGTCCCCCACCACTCGACACGTGTCACCGCCGTCCTTAACCGGCCGGCCGCCAAGTCCTCCTGAGCCCCGCTCGACTCGCACATCCGCCGTCTTGACTCGGTCAACACGGTCACTCCCATGTATACTTGAGCTTGTCGATGTCCCAGATGTCAGCCACCGCAGCTGGTCACCCGGCCTCCTGATCCCTCGGTCCAAGCCTTACGTCCGTCCTTCACCGCTCTCGGTCCATCGGCACGGCACATCCCTACTTGACCTTCACCTCGCCGTCGACCATCGCCTTCAAGCTCCACACCTGCACACCACAAGCAAGAGATATGTTGCACAACCCAACTCACGCTATGGTTAGTCACAAACTCAACCTAGGTCGTGGATCACGTAGACAATCACTCATCATAAATCGAACCACAAGGGCACATATCAACCTTGTATTCGCAGTTAGATACCGAGTTCCATGATTTTTTTAGGACCCATAAAATATGTATTCTAATATATGATAAAGTCGTAAGGAATTAGTTATCATCCTGTCAATTATTGATCTGTCTATTCATGATTACAGTGGAGATCTGTCTCAATTTTCACATAGCAACCCTTGTCAAGGATTAAATTGGTATATACGTACAACTGCTTGGAGATAAATTTATTTTGATTATATTGGATAACAAACTATTAAAATTTCAGTTTTCAGTTTGATTAGTTGGACTACAGGATGATCCAAATTTTAATAATAACAATAAGTTTCGTTCGTTATTAAAACTATTTAAAAAGGTTAGTCACTGACATTTTTATTAGGAAGAGTTAAGGCTTCAAGGACATATTTTTTTTATATTTATAAGAACAAATTGTAGATGCTCTAGAAAAGGGAAAACAAAACAAAAAAAGGAGAAGTACGGAACGGGGGATGGAACGGAAAGGATAAAACAGACACGGACGCTCACGGAAAAGCAGCCGGAAGGAAGACGAGAGGAAAAAAAAAAAGGGACTCGTACGCTCCGTGGAGAAAGAAGACGGAAGTGAAAATAATAGATACGGTGTTCGGACGCACAACGGAAACCGAAAAGAACGGACGCGGTTACAATATGGAATTCGGGGAGCCTTGTTTGGGATATAGATATAGGCCATGTTTGGATAGCATAGCTAAATATTGCCCATCTAGTGAAATGGAATAAAGATGAGCTAATTATAGCCTAATAAGGGCTAATGGATTATAACCACCAATTAACCCTCATTAGCTCTTATTAGCCCGGAATATCCAAAAATATGGGCTAATTAATTATTAGCTCCTTGATCAAAACACCCCATAAATATAGGTATAGGAGAGATATAAAAGTAAGAAAAGATTTTGACTAATTTTTACTTGTATTTTTTTTCTTTTTGTGTTAGGATTACTATTTAGCTTACTCATGATTGAAGAGAACTATTTGGATTAGGAATCTTAACTATCTATATTACCTTAAGAACCTATGTCCGATATATGTCACATAAAAACAGAAGAGTTGTAAAGAAACGAACAAAAATAGTTTCCATATTCATGGAGTTAGTCAGGGGAGGTGGACCCAAAAATAGGCTGCAATTTTTGCTCTTTAATATTATATATATACTGGCAAACATGACCGTGCATTACAATAGAAACCGAGACGTCTTGGAATCGCACTTCATACTATTGTGGTATGTAAGTTGATCTAACTGGTATGAGCATAGATCATAAGTCGGGGTCACATATGGAACACATAAAGTGTAAGAGCAGGAAGGGTTATCATATCGGATTTGGATTTGGTTTAATTTATTGACATGTGGATGATGACTCGAACCTCAAGGTAAGTTTCCAGAAGCGACGGAAAAAGAAATTCTTCACCTTTAATATTGGATAGATATAGGTATAGAAATAAGATTGGATGACAAACTGCTTAAGGATTCAGTTATGGCTTCTTTTTTTAGAGAAGAGAGTCAAAAAAGATCTAAAATACTATATTTTTTTCTGTTTATAAGAAACAAATAGAAGAAAAAAAGAGAAAAACAAAAAGTCATGAAATCATTGGTATATAGACATAAATTAAATTAAAAGATGAAACATTTTATGTTTCAATCATGGATTATTGTTTTTATTTTAAAAAAATTGGAGACAAAAAAAAGAAGAAAAACAAAATGTCACGGAACTATAGATATATTGATATAGATTAGATTTGATGACAAATTATTTAAGGTTTCAGTCATGAATTATTTTATTACATTAGAGAAGGATAAAGAATTTAAAAACCCATAATATATTTGTTATGTTTGTTTATAAAATATATGGGAGAAAAAAGTGAAAGGAAAGTCACGTACAGAACTGAACGGGGAGGAGGAAACGGGAAAAAAAACGAAAAAAATAGGAAAAGAAAACGTTGACGGCAACGTTGTTTTCCAACAGCGGTGGTTCGTGGAGGAAAACGGATACGGTTTTTCAGAGCTGATGACTGACACCGAACCAATTTAGTATTAAGCTGGACGAAAAATTATCAGTGGCACAAATTGTATCTCTTTATTATTACACTAGCAAATACGCCCGTGCGTTGCAACGGAAATGAAAACATATCGGAATTGGACTCCATATAATAGTTAGATGTGAGTTGTTCTAACCCATATAAGCACGGCTCATGAGTCCGGCTCTGCGGGTCACATACAAGATACAGAGAGCGCGACCCAATACGTTTTGAAATTGGTCTGCTTATGGTTCATCGCTAGACATGAGTTTTAACTCGTATAAATATGAGCCATATGAGTCCGGACCACATATGTGGCATTTAGAAGCCAAAAAGATGGCCAGCTCCTCCACCAGGACCACCCTCCACGTCGCCCAAAATAACCTCAGTCGTACGATCACGCGTTCGATGGCCCAGATCGCTCCAAGCAACAGCTTCTCAGCGTAATCCGGCTTCTGCTCTGGAGCCAATCCATCAAATATATACTGCGGCTTCCGATTTTGGGTCCAGATCCTTCTATAGGAAATAAAAAGAGTCGGCCTCATCTCTTCCCCCTCCTCCCCCACTCCTCCCGTGCCTCGCACGGATGCCGCCGCCGCCGCTCGCGCCTCCCCTTCCCCTCCTTCTCTCCCACGGCGATGCACCGGCTACGGCCACGCCGCTGGTCGCGGGGTGCGGGCGGAGCACAGCCCTGGCGCGGCGTGGCTGGCGAGGGCGCCGGTGTGGAGGCCGCCGGCGCGGGCGGCTCGGCGACCACCCGGCGCGAGCAGACCCCAGGTAAAGGCGGCCTCCCTCCCTTGCTCCTCTTCTCCTTCACACTCCGGCGCTGGGGTCAACCGGAGATCTGCGTGCTTGTCGTCCACCTTTGCTAGGGTTCATCGGGGGCCTCCATGACCGGATCCAGTGCCTCCATGGCCGGATCCGTTAGTTCCCCCACAGGATATTTGGAATCACATGATCCACTGGTCTGTCGGCGTCTTAGGTAAGTAAATGGCCTTATCTCTTTGCGTTATGGTTAGGGGATGCACTGATATTTGGGGATTTTGATTTCTAGGGTTCTGGATTGGGCAAGAACAGGGGCATTTCTATGGTGCTCTATCTTCTCCTCTCTGTAGATCCATACTCCATCTTCTTTTTTCTATGGATGCAAACGGAGCAGCCAAGGTGAAAAAGATGCTATCGATCTCCGCCAGCAGGTGCCTTACCCTCCTCCCTTTAAAATATGATGCTGGATGAAAATAGTGCAGATTAAAAACAGAACTGTGTTAGGATAAACCATAACACGGTTGCTTCATAGGTTGGCAACTTGCCAGATGCCTCATTTATAATAAGGAATGTTTCTTTTCGGTGCATGTAGCAGATACTGAGTCTAGAAAATTCAGTCTCAATCTCTTTTCTGCATATCTCAGTGCCAGTGTATGTGTTTTTGTTTTTTGAAGCAGTCATATTATAACACTGAGATGTCAATAATCTTGCGCTATCAAATTTGGTTTTTGTATACGGGAATCATACTAATAGCATGTTGTTACTGTTACTAAGATCCTAAGTTTTGTATATGCCATGCTACACTTTTCATGTCTATGGTCATTCCAGATATAGCAGTCCACATATTTGCCTCAGAAGTTAACTTTAAATATATGTGCTAATACTCTGGAGAGCTTGATAAGCTGCATGCTTGCCACCCAAAGTTTAGCTTACCAATTCCTAATGGTCTTAGTTCACCTTCCTTTTGTCTTCAGGTTCTCAGGTAATATGTGGTTACCTTTTCTCAGGTGGCAGCTGCCAACGCAGGCCTCTCCATGACAAAATTTGTTGATGCCAGTTTTCATTGGAGAATTTGATGATTTCAGAGGAAGATTGATCATGTTTCTTGATTATTGGTATTTTCGCACCATCTCCTTTATCAGTTTACCTATTTCCCGATACGTTCGTAAATTCTAAGTTCTATGCAACTGCTTGCTGTCTAAGATGATGCAACGAAATTGGCTAATTATCCAGTTAGTCCTTCGCTCTATCGTGTACCTCAAAAAATGCACAAAATGAAATCAAAAGAGATTTGTTGTGCCATCATATTTTTCAGCGCCAATTCTAATATGGATCTATTTTGTAGGTTGGGCTCCCTTAATCATCTAGGGGGAACACCTACTCAATCCTCGGGAGGACACCTAGGGTTCAGTTCATCGTTTTGGTATGTTATCCTCTTCCTCTGCCTTCCTTAGATGTTAGTTTAGATTATTTCATAATAATAGATCGAAATGCTGCCTACTTATGTACTCATATATATATCCTTTCCTTTGTTTTCTGTGTTCAAATAAGGTGTAATATGTGTTCAGATGGCATGAAGATATTCAGAATCAGATTCCAAATTGTTTTGGATATCTTATTGGATTTCGCAGTTTCCAGTTCCTCTAATTGAAGATGGTATCAAGTTTGAGCTGGTCCAAATATGCTTATTTAACTATCGTGCAGTACATGCTCCTTGCCGCTGCTGACCCACTTATGATTTATCTCAACATATACGCTGTATAAATAGTTGTACAACAATACCACTATTGTTTATTTATAGCTCACTGCTTTCCTGCAAATTTGCGTCAATGTGAGCTATAGGATTTTGACCATCTAGAATGAACCATGCTGCCATTAAGGGACCCACTATGCATCGTTGTTCTATTTGTCCTATAAAGTCAAACAGTTGTAAGGCCTTTTTCTTTTATCATGCATTATATTACCTTACAATCATTCCAGTTTATTACATCACACAGGCTAGCCATTCCATGCAGGACAGAACCAACATCTACTTGTTTTTCCAGTTGCCATGCATAGCGTTTTTATTACATGATAATTGAATCAATGTTCTGTTGTGAGCGACAACATTTCCAAAAAATTGTCGGCTACTACAGCACATATGCTTCAAATTCAGTAGTATAGTTGAAATGTTTAGAGTTTTCATAAATACAGGTCTAATGAGCTCCTGATTTTATTTTCTAGCTTCCTCCTCTATACCGCTCAAGGTTTGTTTAGCTGATCACAGATGTCAGCTGCTACCCTGCTGCCTAAAGGTTAATTTTCTTTATTGTTTTTAATTTACTTCAGTACATGTGTCTTTGGTTCTCCAAATAGGAGGTCTTTCGTTTGCTTCCATACGTCATGATTTCAGCTTCCTATTTCTGCTCCCTATCCCAAAATGATGTACAACATAAATGAGTATGAGTTCCCTAGCTGAACTTATTTTCTAACTTATCTCTGTGTTTCGTTTTGCTTCACATGATGTTTGCAAACTACAGCCGAGCTGCACATGTTTTGTGGGCATAGTTTCTAAGAAAATATGCTAGATAAGGGGAAGTCAGCTGATGATCGATTCATCAGCAACATTAGTTGTTGCTCTAAATTTACGTACTCCATGTATTTCAGTTGAGTTGTTTGGTTATTAAATAATTGGGACATCAGAATCCATTGCCTTTGACTTTGATAGATCCTAGAACTCATGGATTAGTTTGTTTACGAATATTTGACACTCCTACAACATGTTGTATAGAATATGTGTGCATGTAGATAGATAACTACCTCAGGAACCTTAGTTAGCTAAGTGGACTGAAAGGCCCACCAAGTTTGATAAACTCTGTTAAGTTTCAGCCATCAATCATGGGCTTGGTGCTAATAGAAAATCAAGCAGATCATCCTGCATATATAGCTTTGCCTGTAGTAATTACAGATATTGATAGAAGTTATTAGTTTAAAATTCAACTAATGATGATGATAGTGGACTCAACAGTTTATAGTTCGGTTTAGATAATAGTCATAAATGGAACTGCTGCTAGAAAACTGTTGTTGGTGACTGTTGGAAACAATACAGAATCTTTATAGTTTCAGTGATGCTGTTGTTGGTCACGGTTGGGGAAAAAGTAATAAATAATTTATTTTCCCATTTATTTCCTTATGAACTCGTGTTGACGAACTCACAGCGACGAACTCACAGCACTACTATGCAAAAAGAGGTCTAATTGCAACAGCGTGACTCCTGCAAAATAGTTAGGCCCAACCTGCAGCTTCCAATTAATCTTAAATATAGTTGGTTATGAGCACCATTCAACTACACTGAACACTCTCACTTAAAATGTCCAACTGGTTAAAGAATGTGCTGCCATGTCTGCCTCTAAATTACATTTAGAAAAGATTAGTAATGAAGCTACAAAGGAGGAACCTTGTCTATATCGAAGTAAGTTCCACTAAGGTTCAATGCAGTGTCTAGAAAAAAAAAGCTTTGGTTAGTGCTGTTTTGCTGCTTTACTGACCTCATCTTTGCCTTATTTTTCCTTCTCCATATTCTGGATGCACCAGTAGTTAAGTTGATCCGTGCCTGATATGCTATATACAGTACACGTATCATGAGATAATATAGCTCAGTTAACTGATGATGTAACTGATTAGAGGAACATACTAAGAATTTCCGTAATGAAAACCTCTTGGATTCGAATGGAATTCATAGGAACTCTCACCTGTTGCTTAAGACTCTAAGGCAGTTAAGAAGACAAGTTTTTCCCAAGCTATCCTTGCAGATAGAAAGGCAAATCAGATTGCCCACATCGGAAACTGATTTTTTTTAGCAGTGTTGTTTCATATACAATTCTAGGTTCTATTCATGACATAGGTATCTACTGCCATTTCCATTTACTTTTGTAGGGTATACATACAATATACATAGACAGCTAACACATTAAGGGTGCACTTCAATGGCGTTATCATCTCAAATTTGCTTGCTCTTCATTTTCAGATTGATGTCAATTTGTCTGGTTCGTCATATCGATCTTAAACAACGTCAACACTACACAGATTATGGACGTTGTAGTCATCCATTATTTATTGTTGCAGGACACAGGCTGCTCATTAAGAGGGCACACATTGAAGCCCCCAAACAAATGGCCAGCCATTGATCAACATCTGCGTTCAATTTTACCTATGTATAATTTGGCTCCTCAGCTTCTTCTATCCTTTTGTGCACTTATCCAAGGGAGTCTTAAAGAAGTTTACCATGAACTGATCCCAAAAAGGCTGAAGAGGAGACCACCATGATCTCCATAACCATAAATGTAAGCGAGATATGCTTGTGTAGCTGGTTGAACATATTCTGGGGGCCTTGTGTATGACCAGGATATTGTCTACTATTGTATAGACTCTTCTATGTAGATCAGCTAGCTTTTCTTCATTGTACTGCTTTGTTGTGTCAAGGATGAGTAAAGGATAAATGATTCAGGGCAACATGACTTTTTTCTAAGTCTTCAATTCATAATATACTAAATCCATGGAACAGTTCAGTTTCATACATGTATTGCGCACTTGAACATTGTACTGCTTTCAACTTTATACTTCAGTTCACTCAGATTTCTAACGCGCCCATTGTTACACAAAATCTCCATTTACAGGCGCGCGGATGCGCGCGCCAATCTACTAGTGGAATGTGTAAGTGCGGCTTTGGAAGTAAAAATACATGATGGAAGAAACTCTCCACTGTTTGTTAGCTAGGGGGTAGACAGAAAGTTGGTATGCCATTTTGGCTTGTAATATTATGTACAGATAGGCTAGCAAACATGCTGGTAGTTTTGCAGCAAAAAAAAAAAGAATCCTTGCATGGCTAGCCCAATAAACAAACTCAGTGTTGAAAAATGGGCCTATGGTCTAGTGGTATGGTTGTCCAGTGGGATGCTAACCATCAGGGTTCAAACACTGGTATCGCACCTTTTTCTAGAATTTTTCTAGAATTTTAAGGGTACACGCACGCGTTTCCCGTGCACTGAAGGTTAGAGAGCCTCCCAATCTCTTCTTTTGCGTGTGTACGAACGCGTGAAAGATCCTAATTGGCTAGAGGGGGGTGAATAGCCTAATTTAAAACTTCTACAAACACGCTAGACAAAGTGGTTAGTATAAAAGATGGCGAAGCCAATTTAGCCTAGCTCTACAAAAGTAACTATGCAAGCCACCTACCAAGAGTTCTATCTATAATCTCTATCACACTCAATGCTATGTCACTATGTCTATACTAGGTGAGCTAGCAAACTAAGCAAGAAGATCTAACTAGTAACTTCACAAGCAAGCTAACAACAAGAGCAAAAACAACAAGTAACTAGAGCAACAAATGCAAGAATGTTAAGGATGTTATACCGCCGGTGTAGAGATAACAATAGATGATATCCAATGAAGTCCAAGAGCCAACCAATCAAATCACCGAAGGAACCAATCACCACGGGAGACAAAAGACACAAGATTTTTATCCCGAGGTTCACATGCTTGCCGGCACGCTAGTCCCCGTTGTGTCAACAGGTTCATTTGATAGTTCGGTGGCTAATAGGTATCACACACCTAGCCCATACTTGGGCGCCATAAGAACTCACAAACAAGTGAGGATACTTAATGACACAAGCAATCCAATAGTGCTACCTTGCGGCACTCCGCCGGGGAAGGTGCAAGCCCCTCACAAGTTGCCGGAGCCGGCCATGAACAAGCACCACTCGTGCCAAAGCTCCTCCGTTGCTCCAAGCCGTCATGGTGGTGGCAACCACCAAGAGTAACAAGAGAACCCCGCAGCGAGCATGATTACAAAGTGCCTCTAGATGCAATCTCTTAATGCAAGCACTTTTGATCTCTCCCAATCTCACAAAGATGTCAAGACAATGATGGATATGAGTGGGAGATGGTTGGCTAGGCTCACAATATGTTATCACCAGTAAAAATGGGCAAGAGACCTTCCCCAAGCCGGCCAACACCTATTTATGGGAGCCCTAATGGCTCAAAGAACCGTTGGGAAAAACCCCACTACAAGGGCTCCGGACCGGACCTCCGAACCGAGCATCGGACCAATCCTCCCGGATCCGGACCCCCCGCTGCAACCAATCACCGAGCGCCAGCTGTCCCATTCAAACGCGGTCGACCGTTGCCACGCACAATGGCTCCTTCCCGTGCTCCAGACTGAGCTCCGGACCGAGGCACAGTTCCCCATCTAGACCAATCGTCGCATCAGTCTGGACACATCGAGCAAGGTTCCAGAACGCCAAATCGCTCCGGACAACGGTCCGGTTCAGCCGTCCGGACCAACCTCGCCAGGGTCCGGATCACCTCTGAGCACCACGCGTCCAGGGTGAACAGGCCCCCCCTAAACCATACTGGCGACCTTTGGTCTGGAGCTCCTATAGCTCCAGGGTCCGGACCAACCTCTGAAAGCTCTAGTTTGGTTTTGGTTAATTGATGAAACCCTAAGTGCTAACCTAGTTTATCAAGATGATTATGAGATAGGTAGCACTACTCCAAGTGATGAAGCAATGACGAAGATCATGACAATGGTGATAGCAAGGTGATGATCAAATGCTTGAACTTGGAAAAGAAGAAAGAGAAAAACAAAAGGCTCAAGGCAAAGGTATAAAATGTAGGAGCCATTTTGTTTTAGTGATCAAGACACTTAGTGAGTGTGATCACATTTAGGATAGATAGCCGTACTATTAAGAGGAGTGAAACTCGTATCGGAATGCGGTTATCAAAGTGCCACTAGATGCTCTAACTCATTGCATATGCATTTAGGATCTAGTGGAGTGCTAGCACCCTTGAAAATATTTGTGAAAATATGCTAACACATGTGCACAAGGTGTTTGCAGGGTTGAGATGGGTTTGGGTCCCTCTCTCCCTCCCGCCGAGCTTGCGAGGCGGGATTCGGCGCTTTTGGAAAAATGAAATGTCTATTTTCTATTGCGCCGGATGCAAAATTCTTGGTGGTTTGCACATTTGAGCAAGGGTGAAGAAGTTAGAGTTGAAATGGAGTTGGTCGAAATGATGCTGGCGTCGGTCTACTGACCGGACGCTGGGTCACTCAGCGACCGGACGCTGAAAGGCTGCGTCCGGTCGAGCTGTCAGACGGCACAGTAGGAAAGGGTTGAGCACCGGACGCTGGTCTGCGTCCGGTCAAGGTGGACCGGACGCGTCCGGTCGAAAAAACATGCCTTCGGGAGCTTACTGGAAACGACCGGACGCTGGGGTTTCAGCGTCCGGTCAGTTTTGACCGGAGCGTCCGGTCAGCTTCGTAGCCGTTGAAATCTGACGAACAGCGTTTGAAGCTGGTGACGCGTGGCGTCCATCGGGCGACCGGACGCTGAGGGCCAGCGTCCGGTCGATATAACCGGAGCGTCCGGTCAGAGCGTGTTTTGCCCAGTGAAGGGGTACAACGGCTCTATTTGATGGGGGCTCTATTTATAGCCCCATGGCCGGCTCAAGGGAGCATTCTTGCACATTTTCATTGACATAGCAACCTTGTGAGCTTAGCCAAAGTTCTCCCACTCATCTCCATCATTGATCCATCATCATTGTGAGATTGGGAGAGAATCCAAGTGCATTGCTTTAGTGATTGCATCTAGTGGCACTTGGTATTCGTGTTGCGCTGCGGATTTCACTTGTTTCTCTTGGTGGTTGCCACCACCTAGACGGTTGGAGCAGCGGTGAAGGATCGGCACGAGTTGGTGATTGTTCGTGGCCGCCTTCAGTGATTGTGAGGGGAGTTGTACCTTCCCCGGCGGAGCGCCGAAAGGTAACTCTAGTAAATTGCTCGTGTCATTGAGTTACCTCACTTGTGGGTCGGTTCTTGTGGTGTCCAATCGTGTGGACGAGGTTTGTGAAACACCTCTTAGCCGCCGAACCACCAAGTGTTGGTCGACACAACGGGGACGTAGCGTGTTGGCAAGCACGTGAACCTCGGGAGAAAATCGATTGTCTCTCTTCTTTGTCATTCTCCCGGTGATTGGTTATATATTCATCTTGTGATTGGTTCATCCCCTACACGTCGGTATAATCACTCTACTCACTCATTTACATTCTTGCAAACTAGTTGATACAAGCTCTTTAGTGTAATTAGAATTGAGAGCTTGCTTTATTATTTACATTCATCTAGTTGAGCCCTTTAGAGTAGCAAGGTTGAGAGCTCTTAGTGAGTAATTACATAGCTAATTTGTGTGCCTAAGTATTCATTGCAACTAGAATTGTTGGATAGGTGGCTTGCAATCCTTGTAGAGCTAGAGCAAGTTTGCATTACGCTATTTGTCATACTAATCAAATTGCTCTAGTTGATTTGTAGATTTTTAAATAGGCTATTCACCCCCCCTCTAGCCATATTAGGACCTTTCAACCTCCACAGTCCGGATCACCTCCAGCGCCTCCCTGTGCGCCATGTGGCCTAGGGTTAGGTTCCGGACCCTCGCACCATGGTCCGGACCACCTTGGCCGCAGGGTCCGGAGCTCCATTTGAGCTCCAAACCACTTCAAACTTCATCACCCTTTCTCATGTGCCAACACCACCAAGTGTATCACCTTGTGCTTGTGTGTTAGCATGATTTTCACATCATTTCATAGGGAGTTTAGTTAGCACTCACTAGATTTATATGCATGCATGAGCTAAAGCATCTAGTGGCACTTGATAACCGCATTTGCATCGAGTTTTACTCCTCTTCATAGTACGGCTATCTATCCTAAACGCACTCACACCCTCTATGGTGTCTTGAGTGCTAAAACAAAAGCCCTATCAAGGTACCTTTGCCTTGATCTCCTTGGGTCTTTTTGTTTTTCTCTTTCTTCGTCCAAGTTGGAGCATCACCATCATCAATCCAAGTCCATCATCCACCTCCATGAACTTCTAGTTGCTCCACAGCTTGGTTTGGACCACCTTAGCTAATCTACACACTTAGCTCAAAGGTTAGTCCATAGGTGTCATCAATTAACCAAAACCAAACTAAGAGCTTTCAATCTCTCCTTTGTAATTGATGACAACCTTTACAAAGATAGATATTCAATAAAGATTTGAATCTGAGTTGCTTGCCCAAGCATGATATTCATGTATAAGATTTGGAAAATCACCATAAATTCGATTTTGGTAGCATTAGCTCCCCCTACATAGTCAGATCATCATAAAATCTGATGGAACACATGCTCTTTCCTTTTTCCCTGATTAATCTCGCAATTGGATTGCTGACACGATGGACACGATATTGGTTTGGCAAACATGATACTCTCTCCATTCCAAATTATAAGTCATTCGAGAGTCAAAGCATCTTAACTTTGACCAAAATTATAGAGAGATTTATAAAGGTTTATGACATCAAATAGGTATACTATAAAAATATAATTAACTAAGTATCTAATGATACTTATTTGGTATCATAAATATTATTTTATTATATAAATTTGATCAAATTTGAGATGCTTTGACTCTCTGAAAATTTTGAAACGACTTATAATTTGGGATGGAGGGAGTAATATTTATGTATTGTAATTGGATTGCATCTAACTCATAAAGTCGGTTTCTTCACGCCAAGGGATATTGGCGAATTTCACCGGCAATGACTACGGGGTCATGGTGTGATATCCGTGTGTGGGGGTGGGGTGTGCTGATGACGATGACAAATCAAATCTCGTTGATATATTGTACAACGGCATAATAAACGGCTGGTTGGAAGAAACTAAAGGGGTTGATGACAAATCAGATCATGTAGATATGTTGTACAAGGGCACAAGAAACAAGAAGATAAAAATTGAGCGGCATAGTAGCTGGGTCGATGTACCTGACCCATTCAATTTGAAGGTCTTTGCTCAGCGCTTATTTCTGAATTTTCATTCAGATAACATTCGAGCCAAGGAAATCACTGAGGTTGGTACGAAGGGAGAGGCAGGCTTTGAGTGGTGTCGCTAGTTTTTGTCTGAAGAAGAGGACTGCCACTACATCGTGGTTATTAACGGTCTGCAGTCGACGGGTGACTGGGACTCGATACAATCGACCTTCTTCTCATCCAAGGCTACTACGGCTAAAGCAGGTTGTATCCTTGTCATCACAAAAGAAGAAACTGTGGCCACACACTGTGTGAAGGGTCAGACACATCTAGCGTTCAACGCTCAAGACTTGAAGGCGGACCCATCCATTTCTTCCTTGATAAAAAAATGTAATAACAACAGTAGTATATTATAGCGTTCCCCGTATGCATGAGCCTTCGATCATCATATATAACTATAACAACGATATATGAAATTTGTATTTTCTTTACCTGCAGGGTTGTTGGCACTATGGAATTAGAGGCAGAAAGGGTCGCTTGTTCTATGACAGAAGGAAATATGCACGAGAATGGGCCAACAAATTTGAAGATGTTGGCACCATTAATCTAGATGGAGAAGATGAGGAGGGATTTCGTGAATTCACGGTGACGGGGTATGGGGATGATGATTCTACAAAAGGTGTCGTTAGGCATGCGTACTATGGTGTATTATTTGAACACCACTATGGTGCATTATTTCAACAACGAATTAAACGCCGCAGCTGAAGCTGGGCGGACGGGACATGCTGTACAATCGGGGTTATCATTTCGATTTGACGGACTTCGCCTGGCGCTTACTTCTGGATTTTTATTCGGATGATTCTCAAGCCAAGGAAGCCGTAGCAGTCCGTCTGATGGAAGGCACTCTTGATGACCCGATTAAGGAGTGCCGCGAGATTCTTCGTAACGAAGAACGCTTGGTTGTCATCAATGGTCTGGACTCCAAAGAAGACTGGGATTCCATCAAGGGCACCTTCTTTTCTGAGCAGCGTCCTCAAAGCATTATCCTCGTTGGGTCTCGTAGTGGTGTGATGCTCAGTAATAAGGGGATGCGGCTGGGTACCCAAGAACAATGTCGTCTTATAGACATGGTTAGTTAGTTATCTTGGACCCATTTCATCAGCTTAACTCATTCATTCATAAATAATATTATTATTGCTTGGTCATCACGTAGTATTTGTTTGCTTCCTTGCTGCATGCATTGGTGTTTAATAATTACTACCTCCATCCCAAAAAGAATACAATTTTAGCACAGTGTCACGTTTTATTACCTTAACTTTGACCAATTATAGTTTAAAAATTATTAATATTTATGATACCAAATAAATATCATTAGATTAATTGCGAAGTGTATTTTTATAATAAATTAATTTGGAGCTATAAATATGAATATATTCACTGTAAACTTAGTCAGACGTGAATCACTCTACGTGTCACGCAACCCATAGTTGTATTCTTTTCAGGACAGAGGTAGTACATATATGCATGATCTAGTGCGTGTACCTTAGGGCGGGATGGATGGGAGTCAATAATATACCTGCCTGCCTTTAATTCATAAAATGCTTCTACAGGAGTACGTACCAGGAACTGAATAATTACATGATCGAGTGCATTTAATTACATGCATGATGGAGTGCCTTTTTTCTTGTCTGTTTTTGTTTCAGGGTTATTGTTGTTGTTTATGGGTCTGTTTGATGTACCAACTAAATTTTAGCTAGCTAAATTTAGCTGCTAGGTATCCAAACGGCTCAGCTGAAGGACCACTTAAAGTTTAGCTAAATTTAGATACTTCAATCCAGCTAAAGCCAGCTAAAATTTAGCTGAGCCTATTAGCTGGAGGATCCAAACACCTCATCTAAAATTTAGTTGAGAGAACTTTTAGCATGTTAAAGTTGAGCTTGAGCTTTGAAATTTTAGCTAGCTAAACTTTAGTTGGGTGCATCTAAACATGCCCATATCTAGTCAGTTATTGAAACTCATTATCTAAAAATACTCTTGTTATTATAACTTAGTTACAATTTCTGTCTGTTTATATGTTGGGTGGACGACATCCCTGAAACAATAATAGCAATAATAATAATAGTAATAATAATAAAAAAGAATCCGACACTGATACATGCATGCTTCCCGGCAAATATATGCTGCCGTACGTGGACACCATAGCGTGGGTCAGGTTAGTTAGTTATCCTCAAGGGGCTGGCCGTGGAGCTGTAATTAACTACCGTGTATCTCATTACTCGCAGGAGTACAGCCGTATATTTGCTACTGAAAAGAGATACCAAGAGGCAATCCAACGGGTTGAAACACGCCAACTCGTTGGGCGTGACAGCGAAGTGGATTTCCTTGACTATTTTCTTCGAAGAAGACACACACCTTTGCTCTCAGTATGGGGAATATCCGGTGTTGGCAAATCAACTCTCATCATCATCAACGACAATAGCAACATAGCCTTTTAGTCCCAAGCAAGTTGAGGTAGAATAGAGTTAAAACCCACCAAGAGCCCTAAGTCACGGTTCAGGCATTTCAATAGCTGTTTTCCAAGTACTCATATTCAAACACAGATCTCTACTAGGTATATCCCAAGCTTTCAAATCTTTTTTTATTGCCTCCTCCATGTCAATTTCGGTCTTTCTCTACCTCTCCTCATATTATTAGCTTGACTTAGGACTCCACAATACACTGGTGTCTCTGGAGGTCTCCTTTAGACATGGCCAAACCACCTCAACCGATGTTGGACAAGCTTTTCTTCAATTGATGATACCTCTAGGCGATCACGTATATCATCGTTCCGAACTCGGTCAATTTTTGTGTGACCGCAAATCCATTGCAACATACGCATTTCTGCAACACTCAGTTGTTGAACATGTCGAATCTTTGTAGGCCAACATTCTGCTCCATACAACATAGCTGGTCTAATTGTTGTTCTATAAAACTTGCCTTTTAGCTTTTGTGGTACCCTCTTGTCACAGAGAATGCCAGAAGCTTGTCACCACTTGATCCACGTTGCTTTGATTCTATGGCTAACGTCCGTATCAATATCTCCATCCCTCTGTAGCATCGATCCCAGATACCGAAAGATATCCTTTTTAGGCACTACTTGACCTTTCAAACTCACATCTCCCTCCTCCTGTACAACTCCACCAAAGTCACATCTCATGTATTCAGTTTTAGTTCCGCTCAATCTAAAACCTTTAGACTCAAGGGTCTGCCGTCATAACTCTAGTTTCCTAATTACTTTCGCCTGACTTTCGTTCACTAACACTATATCATCAGCGAACGACATACGCCAAGGGATACATTAGGAATTTTTACTGCAGAACTCTTCTTTCATCCCTAGGTGAATCATCGTTCAGACCTACCGAAGCATTTGCTTGGGTGGACGTTCCGAGTCCGTTCAATTTGACTGAATTTCCTTGGCGCTTATTTGTCGATTTCTATTGGGATGATCCTCAACCTCAAGCCAAGCAAACTGCAACAATTAGTATGATGGAAGAAGGCCGCCAAGTCCTAATTCTAGAGTGCTGTAAGACGATCCTCCGTACTGAAAAATGCTTGGTTGTCATGGATGGTCTGCGTTCCAAGCAAGACTGGGATTTGATCAAAGCCACCTTCTTATCCGAGCCTATTAATGAAGAAGGCCATATTGTTGTCGTCACAAATGAAGAAGAAGTTGCAATGCATTGTGTGGAAAAGGACGCGACACAAGTAATAAACGTGAAATGTCTCGAAGCTGAAGCCACCCTTAGCCTCGTGGAAAAGGTGTGTTTACTCCACCAAGCTATCATTGATCGAGCAGTCTTTCTAATGTCCATTCACTTAATCATGCGTACTAAGGCAAGTCTCAATGGGCGATTTTATCTCCTAGTTTACAAGACTTAATGTGTCGGAAATAGTATAGATAAGTTTCATCCCCATAAAACTCATTTCATTCATGAAATTTTTATCACCTCTCCATATATTCCATGTCATGTCAGTACATTTAGTGTTATGAAACCCTGATGAAACTCCCATTGAGATTGTCCTAACAATATAGTGTTCATCACCAACGTCTCATAATCCAGGTCGTCCAACATTACCACGTTAATTCTCACCAGATGTGCTAGAAAAAATCCTAGAAATCCTCACAATAATCAATAACATCTTGCCTTTAATTTGGTGTACTCCAATCATCACCATTGACAATAGCCATTAGACCTAATTCATTTTATAGAAAATTACCAACCTATGCCATTATGAAAAATACATAAAGTATCCCCATAAAATTGCACCTAAATTACCCACCTCTCCCATTATTATGAAAGATAATTCAAATTGACCCTCTAAATTTATATCTAAATTACCCACCACGGCCAATACAAGATATAATTCAAAATACCCCCCTGAACGTGGTGTACTCTTATTTTTTAAGGAGGTTGTTTTATGTCTTGTTCTTCATCTTTTGTACTGGCCTTTTTTTCATGTGATATATGAATTGTGAGGCACTCTTTTGAGTGTCCTTTTATCAAAAAAAATACCCACATCCATCATAATGAAAGATAATTCAAAATAATCTTCTAAATTTACATCTAAGTTATCATATTTACAAATAATGAAAAACAATTCAAAATAACCTCTAATTTGTATCTAGATTAGCAAAATATGCAACTATAAGAGATGATTTAAAATAATCCAATAATATTTTATAAATTATTCATCTTTGCCATTATGAAAGATAATGCAAACTGACCCCTAAGTTCGCAATCGAACTACCCAGTATGTCATTATGAAAGATACGTTATTATAAAAAATTCCCAAAATCTACATGGAAATACTAATTAATATAAGCTATCCGTATGGTATGGTATATATATTTCGGAATTCCACACTTCTACCATTGGTAAGTTAAAAATAGACACAAAGCTATGTTTCACTACATAGACCAAATAAAGATGTGTACATTAGGATAAGTATTTATTTAAATAGCTTATCAAACATAAAAAAAATATTTCTTAACAAACTACATAGGGATGAAACAGATCATTTACTTTGAATTATATTACTACTCCATGATAACAAATTTCTTAAGTCATTATCTTCAAAATTTAAAAATTTTGACTAAAAAATCATATCATACGAGTATTAACAATTTAATTTTAAGCAATATATGTTTAATAAAACCATACTAATACCCATATAATTTATTGATGTTAACAATTCAACATCTTGAGTCTTCTTCTAAAAGCAATACCCGGGGGTTGTCATACCCCGCAGGTCGAGTTTTTTTAACAATTCAACTTCTTTAGTGTCATGGTGCATTTAATAAAACAATACTAATATCCATATAATTTATTGATGTTAACAATTCAACATCCTTAAGTGTCATGGTGCATGCTGAAACAACTATTTATGCCATTGTAAGAACTAAGAGGGTAACCTAGGCACTAGAATATTCTTTTCATAAAATGAAAAATAATTTTTTTTAATAAAGGATACAATAATCATTACAATTTGAAGTTTAACATGTGGATAAAAGAACTACAACAACTAGATCAAAAGGTGAAAGCTAAAATATACATTCATGGTATCACATACAAAGGGATGCAATAAGAGCTTATACAACTTAAGTTTAGGTTTCGACTAAATACATATCGCGCTAGAGAAAAAAGATTAATCCTAGAATTTCTATCTAGAGGTCACCAATAGAGTCTCCATGCTATTACTCATGTGACAAGCTAGAAAAAAAAAGATAAATCCTAAAATTCTAACAAAAATTAAAAATATTTGGCTATTAAATGATTAGACTGTAATCATCATTGATAGTAATAGCCACGATGTCAAAAGAGATAGACTGCAACAAAAGCAATCATATTTTAAGCAAAGTTTTCAACTCAACATATATTGGAGATACACAGAGATGCTATGGAAAGAAAAAAAAAACTATGGATATATGAAAATACATATAGATCAATAATTGATAGATTATCACAACTGAATAGATATTATAAAGTAGCTACTATGACCATTGCTTAAGAAAATTAATGAAATATAAGTAATTTCTCTTAGTATGTGTCTTCTAATTAGGATTATAGCTCGTGCAAGAGCACAGGTTGATGGACTAGTGAATCATAACCTTTGTCAACTTCAATGCGTAGCTGACTTTGCATGCAGTCTAATTTATTCAACATGTTCCCCAAAGGATTTCTACACCCTAGCTAGATGTTAGATGAAACCAAAGATCTTCGTATCCTGGTGGTTGTTAAGAAAACCTGTCGTCGCATTACTTCCTCTGGAAAAGAAAAAACTTAATGCATAATTTGAGGTGATGAGTTGGCTCATTGCATTCATTCATCTCGGAGGGGGAAAACACTACCTAAAACGATAACACTGATATTTAAACCATGAATTTGCTATCGACGTTGAATTCAACTTAACTCTTAAAATTAGTTTTCATTAAGCACAAGTTCAAATTTTATTATTCAAGTGAGATGAATTACTAATTGATTTTCATTGTAGATAACTTCTAAAGGGACGGAGGTACCAAACTCTGTTGTCGGCAAGTGTGGCGGGCTGCCCAAAGTAATAACTGCCATAGGTGACGTGTACAAATTAGAAAAATTGTGGTTGTATTCTGTTTCAACTGCACCGTGCCCCGCCTCATGCTCGTCGCCAGCGGCCGGTGCCGCCTTCACTCGTCGGTCTCTGTTTCAACTGTCTGGCTGGGGACCACATCGCCGCCCGGTGCAGCTTCCCATCTCGCTGCCTTTTCTGCCACAGCACGGAGCACCGGGCGAGGAGCTTCAAGCATGGTCGTTTGCCTTGGCGCTCCTCGGACCGGGTGCGGGAGCCTCCAAGGCACTGTCTTCGCCGTCATGCTGCTGGAGGCAACCATGGTCGCTCTTGTTCGCGCCCGCGCCGGCTCCGTCTTAGTCGCGATGGCGACGATGTCGACAATGGCGGCGATGGCCAAGACGCCGTCGGCGCGCCGGAGCTGCAGCTTGGGCCTGGGTGGGCCCAATGTTCCAGCAAGCGCCACCTATCATCGTCGGAGAGATTCTCTGCCCGGTCCAACCGTGTCTCGGTCCTTGGCCACACAGGCAGTGCATACTGCTGAAGGGAGTGCAACGTCACCAGCCCTCATCACGTCTGGTGTTGTCTTCCCCCTCCTAGTCGCTCGAGGCCTCCCAAGAGTTTGAAATTCAAATTCTGTCGCAGCCTCAACCGCCACACCCAAGGATGGATCCGATGCTTTGTGTCTCTGACTTGGAGGCCACTGTCCACGCCCAGCCAAAGTTCGCAGCCTCGGAGCACCTGCTTTCAGACTTGGAGCCGGACAAGGCGCTGCAAAGTAGCTCTCTGCCGGCATCCTGGGCATCGGGGCTGGTGGATGACGAGTATGAGCTCATGGTATGGCCTGCAGCCATGGCCACGAATCGTGGGGATAAACTTTTGTCGCTGCCCGCTTATGCTGACCACCCCAATGACATGGACGGGGATAACGTTCCAGAGGTTGGATTGGGCCTACATGGGCCGACTCCGTTGAGTGCTGATTCACCGCCTCAACAGCTTTCCGTCGGGGCTACCAGCCAAACCCATGAAGCACAGCATCAGCAGCTATCCGTCGGGGTCTCCAACGACGCCCACGAAGGGCAGCCCGCTCAGCCCACCGATGATGGCCCGTTAATGCTGGTACACGGGACGGACCGTCCTCCGTCTGTTGCAGCCTCGCCTACAGTCCAACCCACCTCTGTCCAGGACTTCATCGCCGGTCTAAAGCTGCCGCTCGAGAAGTCGCTGATCTAGTCGCCGCCTCACCTTCGTGTCTCGCGCGTGCAGGTCGAGAACCTGGTGCCGCGCCGCAGTGATAGACTTGCTGCCAAGTCCGCCTACCGCGACCCGAAGCCGGAGAAGCAGGCCAAGCGGGTCATGCTAAGCAAATGGCAGCCCTCGGCGAGCGCTCCACGGTCAGCGCCGGCGACGCCTGACGCGACCATCGCCACTCGGTTCCACGAGACATTCCAAGAGTCATTGTCGTCGTCCAAGCGCGTGGCAATGCGGAAGCTATTCCTCATGGCTGATGCTCGCAAGAGGCGGGCGGCGACGCAAACGTCTTGAGCGCGGGTTTGCTCAACGTCGCAAGCTCTACGGTCGCGCATTTAGTTTCTTAGTTAGTTACAACAGTGTGCGTTCCACCGCCTAGCGGTGCCTTGTATTTATATTCAACCCCATCGCTCATGGCACCTCGCCATGATGTGATGTTAGCCGTGTAAACCTTCTAACTTCTTCTTATTGAAACACGTGCTATGCACGTTCTCGAAAAAAAATATGCCATACATCTGCACACAGAGGAAGTGCTATGCACCATCAGAATCTATTAATCCATGTCGTCCAACATTATGATAATTGTCAAATTCAATGGTTATCTCTTAATGCGATATGATTTACTCAGGCCATAAACATATATACAAAAGAAAATACATGATTATTGCAAAGTCCATATGTATTAGACCTGATTGTACCTTGGGTCAGATACGCTACAATGACAATCCACAGTGTCCCGCCGTGCCTGCGGGATGGCACCTAGCTACGCTCAGTCACCCGCGTGACTGCTCCGTAATTATAACGACCTGCTCAATGATGCCCTAAAATTGTCCCCAGCGGCCGTAGGCGCCACCCTAAATGCAGCAAGAGGCAGCAACCATGGGCCGTTTGCACGTCGCTGCCCCCAGGTATATAACGTGGTGTAGGGGGCTAGGGTGGGGCGCCATTCAAAAGGGGTCTCTAATCTGTACCTTCCAAACACATCTCTGTCCCCTTCTTACTTGTAATCCCCTCCCGTACTCACTTGTAACCACAAGAGCAGGGATAGGAGAATGGTACTAGGATTATAAATCTATATTGTCTTGCTTAATTAGATGGATACATGTCCACTCCTTATACAGAGAGGCTTACTGGACCCCTAAGCAAGAGAACCTTTGTCTCTAATTAATCCTAACATTAATGGGTGACACTGCCCAATCCAGCCTAATAGGCCCATTCCTCATGACAATTACAGAGTATATAATGTGTACTGTGTTAAGAAATTAATAAAGGAGAATTAAATATAAGAAATCTTGATTGGTTGTACATACTAAAGTTATCGATGAATTTTTTAGTACTTATGCAACAAATAAGATTGTAGACAATGATGGAGCACGGGTTTATGTGCTAGTGATGTACAGAATATATTTATATTTCATAATTGGTTTTATTTCTCGATTGCAGATAGCTTCGGAAGACAAGCGATAAACTTCTGAAGAGACAGAGCTATCAAAACCTATTGTAGCCAAGTGTGGTGGGCTGCCCAAAGTAATAGCTGCCATAGGTGAAGTGTGCAGCTCAGACACGAGCATTTTGGAGTCTCTGAGAGATAACCTCATGGGCATATTGGAGACAGAACCAAGATTCCATAGTTTAAGGGCCCTGTTTTCTTGGATGCAGTCCTACTTTGATGCTTGCTCAGATTCAATCAAGCCATGTATCTTCTACCTGTCAATCTTTTCTGCAGAGAAGAACATTAGGTTGCGGCGATTGCTGTGGCGGTGGATTGCAGAGGGTTACTGCAGAGACACTTCCGATGGTAGAACTTGTGTGGAAAATGGGGAAAAATTCATCTCTGAGCTCATCAACTTGAGCATAGTCCAGGAGTCAGCAAGCAATAAGGTGTTTTGTCAAATCAATGGCTTCTTCCATGAGTACATCATCTCACGGCCAATGGAAGATAACCTTGTGTTTGCATTGGAGAAGGACTGCAGCCTCAACTCGGCACGTGCTGGACAGCACCTCACCATAAGGAGCACCTGGGACAGAAGAGACAGAACTGTATACGAGAGCATCGATTTTTCACGGCTGCGGTCCTTGACTGTTTTTGGAAAGTGGGAGTCATTCTTCATTTCTAGCAAAAATGTGAACATGAGACTGCTTCGGGTGCTGGATCTTGAGGATGCAACAGGTGTAACTAATGATGACCTTGAGCAGATTGTGAAGCTACTGACTCGACTCAAGTTTCTCTCCCTACGAGGACATACAAAGATCAATTGTCTGCCAACTTCAATGGGTGGTCTGAGGCAGCTGCAGACCCTCGACATCAGAGGCACCTCCATAGTGACGTTGCCACTGTTTATCACGAAGCTAGAGAAGCTACGGTACATTTGTGCTGGTACAACTGAAGTATGGGATTGGGGAGGTGATATTAAGGAGGAGGATTGCGCATCACCATTAGCAACAACACCAACAGAAGGTGGTACTAGTAGCACGGCCCCAGTTGTCCTAGCACCAAACGCAGGCAACAACAGGCCACGTACTTTGGCAACAACAGGCACAAGTGAAGTGTGGGATCGGGAAGGTGGCGTCGTCATACCAGAAGATGGTGAGGAGGACGGGGCATCATCATCAACACAAGAAGGTGATGTTGTATCAGTAGATAGTAAGGAGGACAGGGCATCATCATCAACATAAGAAGGTGATGTTGTATCAGTAGACAGTGAGGAGGACGGGGCATCATCAACAACAACACAAGGTGATGCCGTATCAGCAGATGGTGAGGAGGACAAGGCATCATCATCAGCACAAGAAGGCGATGTTGTATTAGCAGATGGTGAGGACGACAGGACATCATCATCAGCACAAGAAGGTGATGTTGTATCAGCGGATGGTGAGGAGGACAGGGCATCATCAGCAGCACAAGAAGGTGATGTTGTATCAGTAGACAGTGAGGAGGACGGGGCATCAACAACAACAACACAAGGTGATGCTGTATCAGCAGATGGTGAGGAGGACAAGGCATCATCATCAGCACAAGAAGGCGATGTTGTATTAGCAGATGGTGAGGACGACAGGACATCATCATCAGCACAAGAAGGTGATGTTGTATCAGCAGATGGTGAGGAGGACAGGGCATCATCATCAGCACAAGATGGTGATGTTCTATCAGCAGATGGTGAGGAGGACAAGGCATCATCATCAGCACAAGAAGGCGATGTTGTATTAGCAGATGGTGAGGACGACAGGACATCATCATCAGCACAAGAAGGTGATGTTGTATCAGCAGATGGTGAGGAGGACAGGGCATCATCATCAGCACAAGAAGGCGATGTTGTATTAGCAGATGGTGAAGACGACTGGGCATCATCATCATCAGCACAAGATGGTGATGTTCTATCAGCAGATGGTGAGGAGGACAGGGCATCATCATTAGACACAAGCAGTCACAAACTTACCAGCAGCAACGCCAATAGAAGGTGGTACAAATAGCACGGGCCCGCTCCTACCAGCACAGCCACGTTCCTCACTGTCATGCAACAACAGGTCACGTCCACGCACTTTGGTATCCAGCTTCTTGTCCAAGTTGTGCAGATGTGGCGGTGGACTTGATAATAATGGGCCTGCAGCTGGTGTTACGGTTCCTGCAGATATTGGAAAGCTGGCTGTCTTACATACTCTTGGTGTTGTCAAGGTCAATGCTCAGTGTGGTAAGGACATGGGCATCTTTGTGGAGCTCAAGAAGCTTAGGCAACTGCGCAAGCTCGGCGTGTCCGGCATCAACAAGGGAAACATCCAACAGTTTTGTTCTGCCATCGCTGATCATGCCCATCTCAAATCTGTCAGTAGAGCTCGACAAGGATGATGGTTTGGATGACAACATCCCCCGGCCACCCGAGACCATAAAGAGACTTAAGCTGTATGGGCGTGTACACAAATTATTGCCAGTCTGGATGGAGCATCCTTACTATCTGGAAAAGCTCCATCTAACTATAGAAAAGCCAGGGGAGTTGCCAGACCTGCCTGAAATATCATTCAAACCTCACATATCTCATCTTCGGATTAGGCCTATTCAAGACGGTGAGCTCTACATGGGCCTCTGCTGGGAATTCACCCGGATTATCGAGATTCAGTGCAGCTCCATATTACATATAAAGTTCGATGATGAGGAGGACCGTGTTTACTGGCGCGTTGAGGCGCTCAAGGTCCACTTCTCCGTGGGGTCACAGTCCTCCTTGCAGATTTCTGGGCTAAGTAATTTGAGGGAGCTCAAGGAAGTGTGGCGCGCTCAAGGGATACACCGACGCGCACAAGCAACACATGCAGCGGCAAATTCACGACATCAAGACACGTCGGTGGTCGGAGCAGAAGAGGCCTGTCTTGAAGCTTGTGCAACCACGCTCGTCCTGAATCCTGATCCACTGTTTTCCTTTCCCCCCCTTTGTACGAATGAATAAATAGCCAAACCAATCCTTTTCAAATTGGGAGGCTTGCGTGCCGTGCAACTCTTAAATGCATTCTTCTTGCTTGTTTCATATCGTCACAAGTAGTAGTATTTTTTTTTTTTGTTTCTGTGATCTGTCGCTTTGCATTGTTCATCATGTGCCGACTATGCAGTATGCACACGGCACTTTGGTTGCTCGGCGGAATGAATGAATAGTTAACTCTTGCCATCGATCAGCCATGCCACATAACCCTTTTTTTTCACTGTTACCTTATTGTTTCTTCTCATATAAATCTGCCGTCGCTTCGGGACCCCGTGTAAGAGTAGGCATTTTGTCTCCATGCGCCGGAAAGGGTCATCCAGTCTACCATAAAAAAATGCCCACATCTAAACCCTCGGGCCTGGGTCGCCTCTCCCTGGTGGCCTGCTCTGGGCTCTGCAAACCTCCTTACTCTTTAGGTCGCATGTAGTCTGGCGTCCATACCAGTAACAGCTGGCCACCGTGAATTTTTTTTATTTTTAACACTTTTTTAAACTAATTTTAAATCTAACACTGTTTTATTTATTTATTCCAAAACTAACACTTTTGGCCGCGCCAATTTTCCTAGCGCGGCGAGGGGATGACGTGGAGCTGACCGGTGACCTGGCAGGTTATGCCGCGCCACCGATCTTGGCGCGGCAGTGCCGCGCCATCCCTAACGGCGCGGCAGTTCTAGGTAAATATCGCCCACGAGCCGCCCTCCCTCTGTCTGTCTGCCCGCCGCCACACCCGCCCGCCAGCAGCGCACGGCGGCGCGCCAGTCCCGCCACGCCCACACGCCGGCGTGCCACCCCCTCCGATCACCCGCCGCGCCCTCCGGCCACGCACATAGGTATTTGTAAAATTCAGCAAGCTTTTGTAAAATTCATATAGGTAATTGTTAGGGATATCAACAGTCTCGTGTGCAATAAATTATGCGTGTATGTTTTATTAAATTTCTTTTGTAAAATATATTCATCACCTTTCGTTTTACAGTTGGCAAAAAAGCTTCTAGTATATATATTATTATCGTGGGGCTATGGTTATCTTTCTATATTAACTGTATCTATTTTTATTTTAAAGTTAGCAAAGAAGCTTTTAGCATACTCAGCGGCACGAGGACACATATAAGCCCCCGTACACTGAGGAGGCGATTGACGAGGACGACGAGGGAGATTTGATCGAAGATGTGTACGGCGTTGCCACTAGGGACGACACACAACTACAGAGAGCCCCGCTTCAAAGATACGTGGTAAGATACTCGAATTGTACAATTTGTTATCCATTTGGTATGAAGTATGTGTACTAAAACTGTCCAACCACGTTTCTGTACCTAGGCGACACAATTGTTAAGGCTGTCTAACGAAGCAGCGTTTCAGCTTCACGAGTCTAAACGGTAGGGGTCAGGCGTTCTCGAGGCTTTTGTGGAGGTAAACATAAACTTGTCCGTTCCGAAAATATTTCTTTAGTGTATATACGTTTGGGAAATGCACTAACTTTAACGTCTATTTATGCAGAAGGTGAAGCGGAGCTGCAGAAAGCTAGCTCAGAAGTTGAGCTGCATGGACACTCCTTGGGTGGAACCTGATTACCCGACGCAGTCGAGTGGCATGTCTTCTGGCTCTTTGAGGACACCAGCCGGCTCTTCTCAGCCGGTGATAGGTGCCGCTTCCGCAGTGCGTACACCACCACATCATAGCGCTGAGAAGGACCCTGCAAATGAGGACGACGATGACGACGACGACGACGACGACCCCCCAAGCTTCCGCATACAACACCACCAGTGGGACGATTGACAGCAGAACGAGATCGGCATGTCTCAGCTAGGTGGTGCCCCGCTTGGTACCCAAGGAGCCTCACAGGTAGTAACAAAGGTAGTTTATTTAAATACGTAGGCTCCATGAACTAACGATCATAAAGATTATAAGTAATCGTGCATATCATATACTTGCAGGGTATGAGCCGTACGCACCGGCAACGCGACCACACCGACATTGGCTACACTCCCAATGTGTTACCTACAAATCCAAAGAGACAGAGGCGTCCGATGGATCCTTACACTTCTAAGACTTAGTTGGTTACGTCGAACTTCTGTCGAACGAATATTGTCGTCCAAAACTTGCAGACTTAGTTGGTTATGTCGAACTTATGTCGAACCAATGAAAATGTTATGTGGCAACTTATCAACTTGCGCACGGACCCCATTTATTTGCTTCATATTCGTTTCAATGCGTCGCGACACTTGTTGTTCAGCTCCCGTTCAATTGCAATTGAGGCTGGTCGGCTTCTGTCTGCGTCCAGGTCCTGCCGCGCCGTGGGCCTTGGCACGTCAGTGCCGCGCCGTGGGCTATGGCGCGTCTGTGCCGCGCCAAGATCGGTGGCACGGCAGAACCTGCCACGTCACCGGTCAGCACCCCGGTCGTCGCCACGTCATCCCCTCGCAGCGCCACCATGCATGGCGTAGCACAGGTGTTTCACCGCGCTAGGGAAATAGGCGCGGCCAAAAGTGTTAGTTTTGGAGAGAGAAAAAAACAGTGTTAAATTTAAAATTAGGTTAAAAAAGTGTTAAAAATAAAAAAAAATCGCCACCGTTCACACCAGTACAGTACTGATGGATGTGATCGAAGTGGATCTGATTTATATAGCCCCATGTTCAGGTGCAGTCGGTCCACACACACACACAACTCGGAGCATTATTAGCCATGCATCTCGAGCGATCTCGATCGCCACAAACACAAGCACTAGCTAGCTGGAGCAGAGTGAGACTAGCTAGTACTGAAGTACTAGCAAAAGCAACCATGGCGGAGTTCTCTCTTGGGTTGACCAAGACGGCGGTGGAGGACGAGAAGAAGCTCAGGGAGAAGGTACAGAACGACCTGGTGTTCATCTCCGGCGAATTGGAGATGACGCAGTCGTTCCTCCGCGTCGCCAACAACAACAAGAATGACGACCAGGTGGTGCTGACCTGGGTGAGGCAGCTCCGCAATCTGGCCTTCGACGTTGAGGACTGCGTCGACTATGTCGTCCACCTTGACCTTGAAGACGACAAGTCCTTGCGCTGGGGGTGGCTGCTGCGTGCGTGGCAAATGGTGAACTGCTGCGCACCGCCGCTGCCCCTGGACGTCGCGGTGGCCGAGATCAAGCAGCTAAAGGACAGGGTCGAGTATGTAAGCCAAAGAAAAAAGCGCTACAACCTCATCCTCCACAGCTGCGACGACGACGACGACAACAACAACAACAATTATGTTGTCATGCCGCCGCCGGACGACGCCAGCACCTACCCATCATCAGCGCCGGCGTTCCACATCCTACGCGATGCGTGGGAGGCTACTGCCAGCTGGCGCAGCAACATGTGTAACCTCCAACAAGAGTTGTTGATCGCCCGTGAAGGTGAAGATGACCATGGCCTTCAAGTTATCTCTGTTTGGGGAAGCACTAGCACTACAAGAGGAGATGGTGGTGGTGCTGATCTTGGGATGGCCTCCATCTTTAGGAAGGCCTATCGTGACCCAAAAATCTGTGAAAATTTCAAAATTCGCGCCTGGGTGAAGCTGACGCATCCCTTCAACCACGATGAGTTTGTCAAGAGCTTGCTGGCTCAATTCTATGCGAGCAGCTCTCACCAAGGAGAGGTGGTTACACAAGACAACCTGATCATGAAAGCTAATAAGCTCATGCAGCAAATGAGAGAGCAAAGGTATCTCGTTGTCTTGGAAGATGTATTCACGTTGGAAGAGTGGGATGTGATCACAATGTACCTGCCGGACAGTAAGAATGGTAGTCGGATAGTCGTGTCCACGCCACAGTTTGGGATTGCCCTTATGTGCACAGGAGAGCCATACCAAGTATCGGAGCTCAGGAAGTTCCCTGATGCATGATAACCAATTTCTTTGTGCCTTCTTCAAAAAAAGGGTAAGCTATATTCCCATGCAGTACATTAGCTAGCCATAAGTACAGCTACCTCCATAATCTATATCCTTAATTACATAGTATGCCGCATCAACGCCATAACATAATACTCCTTTCGTCCCATAAATCATGCAATTACCACATTCCGTGGATAAATTGGTGAATAATATATAATAAAAATGGTGCATGCACACCTACTCTTTTTATTCAACACATGTATTGGTTGGGACAAGGCATATGATCGCATCTACAAATCCTATGCTCACTGCCATCTTGCATTTATATGACGGTCCTTTTTCATCAGACACTATATATCTAGAGTGGAGGACCTCACAAGTTCGTCCTAAGCTAGAATTTTTTTTTCAAAACATTTAAATGATAGAATTGTATTCTTTCCTAGACGAATGTAATATAACCCTTACTTTAACCATTAAGTCTGATAATCACATTTGGATCTGAACAGTAGCAGTGTGTTACAACAATTTGCACCGATCGGGAACTTTGTGGGTGATCCTTGTGAGACTAGTTTTGTAAGGATTGGGTTGGTCTTGGTAAGTCTAGGCTTACTGGGACCTTATGTTGTACCTTTCTCTTCTTAATGAAAAACGTGCTTAGACATGGTCGCGAAAAAAAAATATCATCAGTGTATGATGAGTTGTCTACTGTCCTCATCCTTTGTTCAAAGCAAGAATTTCGATGTCTGAAATGTGAAGTTTCTATATATGGGCATGAATGAATACATTATCATTGAATTTTCAAATGAACTAGCAAACATTATCTGTCAAAATTTGAAAATGTGTACTTCATATGCATTCTAGAGCAATATGTTGAAAGGGAATAATAGATTTGATGGATTATCCTCCTATTTCTTTATTTATATCTTTGTTCCATCTTAAGATAGTTAGATTAGCTGAGTTTAATACAACTAGCTATC
The DNA here is from genome assembly GCF_019320115.1 of Miscanthus floridulus. Lineage (NCBI taxonomy): Eukaryota > Viridiplantae > Streptophyta > Magnoliopsida > Poales > Poaceae > Miscanthus > Miscanthus floridulus. The sequence goes on from NC_089598.1 coordinate 111,328,315, forward strand.
TTAGGGTAACACATACTATTTCTTTGCTTAAGATGTTTAACCTGCATTGCTGATTGAATACACTAGGTGAGTTCATTAGTTTTGTTAATGATTGTTACAACATATCAGCTTATTATTAAACTCTTTTTCCCAATGGGGCCAGGGGTGGACACGATCGAGATTGGTTTTGTGAAACATGATAATTATTTATGTATTGTAATTGGATTACATCTAACTTATCAACAAATCGGTTTCTTCCTTGCAGGCGCGAAGTTACATGGGTGAATTTTACCACCAATTGCGACACCAGGGTGTGATATTCCTGTGGGGGGGCTGATGATGATGACAAATCAAATCTCGTTGATATATATATAGGGCTTAATAAATGGCTGGTTCAAAGATTTTGAGGGGTTTCTGAGCTGACAAAGCAGATCACGTTGGTATGTTACGCAAGGGCATAACAAACAGGATGAGAAAAAGTGATAAAGTGGAATTTGAGCGGCATAGCTGGGTGGATGTACCCGACCCGTTCGATTTAAAGGTCTTCACTCAGCGCTTATTCCTCAATTTTCATTCAGATGACATTCGAGCCCGTGAAATGAGAGAAGGGTGGAAAGATATGAGAGTGGAAGGCTTAATTGAGTGGTGTTGTGAGTTTCTGTTTGAAAAAGAGGACTACCTTGTGGTTATTAACGGTCTGCGGTCCAAGGATGACTGGGAACTGATAAAATCTAAAATTCTTATCGCCCAAGGCTGAAGCTAAAGGTTGTATCCTTATCATCACAAATGAAGAAACCGTGGCCACACATTATGTGAAGGATAAAAAATATCAAGCGTTCAACGTCAAAGATTTGGAGGCGGACACATCCATTTTTACCTTGATAAATAAGGTAATAACAGTTGTATGTGTTAATGGACCGTCCGCATGCACCTTCATAATTATTTTATTGCTTGCAGGGTTCTTGGTACTATGGAATTAGAGGCATGAAGGGTCGCTTGTTCTATGATAGAAGGAAAGATAAACTAGAATGGACCAATGAATTTAAAATTGTTGGTGGTAATAATCCATATGAGGGAAAAGAAGAGGAGAAATTTGGTGTTTTCATGGTGGGTGAGGATGGTGATGATATGGCAGTAATAAACCCATTGCTACTATGGTGCATTTCAACAAATTAAGCGACGCAGCTGGGTGGACGTGCCTCATGATCCGTTTGATTTGACGGACTTCTCCTGGCGTTTACTTCTGGATTTTTATTCCGATGATCCTCAAGCCAAGGAAGATATAGTACAGTTGGTCCGATGGAAGGCACTATTATTGACCCGATTCAAAAGTGCCGTGAGTTTCTTCGTAATGAAAAATGCTTGGTTGCCATCAATGGTCTGCGGTCCAGAGGAGACTGGGATTCGATCAAACGCGCCTTCTTGTTCGACTCTGAGCATATTCAAAGCATTATCATTGTTAACAGCTCATTGGATATAAAATTGAAAACTTCTTGTAGCCGTAATGTTCTGTGGCTAGGTCGTACCCACTACCCAACAAGGTTTTAGAGATACTTGCGATAAGGTATGGTTAGTTATCTTTGACCCATTTCATCAGCTTCATGAAGTGATCACGTATTTGTTTGTTTCATTGGTGTGTGTGATCTCCCTGGCATGGACGATGCCATCCGTGAAGATTGCCCCGGTGACACGACGTGCGTTGAGGAAGATAACAGCGACTGAGCCTAGCGGTGCGGATCAAGATCAACGCGCTGGCAAATTTTGGTATTCCGATTCGGATACTGACTCGGAGTGCGAGGAACTTGGTGATGCCGAACCCACCTCGCTACGAATCTCTCCGGCGACGGTGACCTCCACCCCGGCCCCTCGATCATCATCTCCGGCGCCTCTGCCTTCACCAGCGCCGCCCCCTCCTCGGCGGATCAAGGCGCCATGGAAGAACATCTGGAGAGGCCCACTACTGCCACCGCGTATTACACCGGCAGCGACCATCGGCGACTATCTCCAGCCGGCGTTGCAGCAGCGGGTTCCCCGCCGTCCGTGCGGCGGAGATCCGCGTCTCGCGGGGTTTCAAATTTCGAAATCCCATCCTGGTACCCGGACCCCCGAACCGGTGTGGCTCAACCAGGACCAGGCCGACCGGGTGGCGGTTTCGACTCAGACTCGACCGGCGCCGGAACCCAACCGGCCAACCCCGACCCAACCACCTGTACAAGGAATTCGAAGACCTACCCGACGCCTCGTGAACCCTTCTCTGTTCGTCACCACCGCCGCACCGAGGCCGTCCTACCGCGACGTGATAATGGCGGGTGGAGATGTGGGGAGGAGAGGGGGTCGGGGTGCACCAAGACACGGCGCCCCTTCTGATCGCAGCCGAGGTCGAGGAAGGGGTCTGGTCAACTCCCATGGTCGTGAGGAGAACCAGGGCCGCGGACGCGAGGAGACCCACAGCCGCGACCTTGGTCGGGATCGCGGACGTGGAGGCCGCGGTGGACCACCCCCGGCCGGTGGTCGCCCTCCCCCGGCTGGTGGTCGCGGTGGCCCTCCCCCGGCTGGTGGTCGTGGCACTGACCGAGGTCGTGGCCACAACCCTAGGCCAGCGCCGGGGGCTGTCGATCTTGTTGGCGCGGCGGACTCCGGGGGGAACTCCGGGGCCAATCGCGCACACGCTGAGGTCGCCGTCGAGGGTCCCCAGGAAGTTGGTCACACCCGGGGAGTCGAAGAGCAAGGCAAGATGGTGGACGATGAACAGGGCAAGAAGAGGAAGAGGAAGGATCCATCAGTGAAGTTGGAGTGTTCTATATGCACAGAGGAGCACTACACCAACAAATGTCCAATGCTGCGAGGCCCCAAACTATCGGTCGCTTTCTGTGGCGCCGCTGAGGATGGGATGGGTTTCTTCCAAATTCAGGCTGCAAGGAACAATCACATTGTGGACACTATTCAGTCGTCAGCTGCAGCCTTCATCACTGTTGAAGCGGGAGAAGTTTCTGCTCAGCTACTTCAGGCTGAACTGGCGAGGATTATCCCAGTTCGTTGGGTATGGGAGGTGCAGCAGCTAGAGGCAAAATCTTTTGTTGTCCGTTTCCAAGCAAGGAAGAACTTGATCGCATGATAGCAATTGGTACCTTCACCACAAAGAACAAGGAAGGCACTATCACATTTGCTGAGTATGTGGATGATGTCCAACCCATTAAAATACTGGACCAAGTATGGGTGACAGTCACTAAGGTGCCCAGGGTACTTCTTTCTTTTCTTCCACTGTGGGCAGTAGGGACCATTATTGGGGCTACACAAAAGGTGGATATGATACACCTTCGGGCGACTGGTCAGGTTCGTATCTGAGTGGCTGTTTATGATGTTAAAAAGATCCCGAAGTTTGCTGATGTGTGTGCTGGCACTGGCATTTACCGCCTGTATTTTAAGGCCGATGAAGCTGTACAGATTGATCCAGTTGATCCGACGGATGATGATCTGTTGGGAGATAGTGATAAGGAGCCGGAAGGGAGCGACCGTGAGATGGAAGATACGGAAGCTCATAATCCCCAACACCCCCAGAATAATACAAAAGCTTCTGACAAATCTTCAGCACCTCCACAGAATTTGCCCCCTCAGAAGCAAGCTGCTTTGGTAGAAGAGGCCCTGGATCTAACATGCACGCAGCTCATTAATGAGATCAGTATCAGAGTCATGCTAGAGTCAGAAGACGGTGATATGAGGAAGACTTATTCTCCTCTGACAGCTAAAGAATTGGCTGATTATAATAAGCTTGTTGATTCACCTAACAAAATCAACCCTTCTTCTGTTTTTTTGTCATCGCCGACGACGTCGACTAATCATGCTGAGTTGGGGGGCTCTACATCGCCTACTGCCCCCCTTCTCGCGCTGGAGTGCGGCGTGGCCGCACCGACCTTGGGTACCTCACTGCCGGGCTATCCTAGCCCGACGGTGGATCCACTGGCCACGGAGCTCTCTACCACCGCGACGGACGAGGCTGTTGGGGGGGTGGGCGTGGGGGGGTGCTTCATCAACCGAACCCATATGCCTCCTCCCCTACACTACCACACCACCTCCGGAGCTACCAGTGGCCGCGCAGGGTGATGGCGAGGGCAATGATGCCACCCTCAGCCACTCCCACGCGCCGGCCATTGCTGAGGACCACGACGACATCATAGGTGGCGAGGCCCTGTGCCGCCCAGGTAGCCCGCACGTGTCTCCCTTGCCTACAGTGGGAGACCTTGAGGTTGACGCAGTGGCACTACCTGGCTCGGGGGGTCCATCACCGGCACCTACCCCCCAAGCTGGCACAGATCTCCTCCCAGCGGGATCTGAGGATGCTGGATCCCTGCCACAGGCCGCACCGGCCTCACCGACGCCCTTGGCCGGGGCAGTGGAGATGCATGCGGTTGGCAACCTCATCTCGTCATCAACTGAAGAGCAAGCCGCACCACCTGTGACGCCGACTGCGACCTATACAGAGGAGGTGACCATATCCGTGGACACTACTACCCTGGCAGTGGGAGAGATGGCACCTGCAGTTACGGTAGCGCCCATCAAAGCGCCGCATCGAAGCTCCAGGAATGCGGCAACGGCGGACGTCCATACACTACACAAGGCTGAACGGCTGGCAGCTAAGAAGAACCTTGAATTCCCAGGTAACTCTTTCACTAGCTTTCCAGATTCCAAAGTCCTTTCAAACCTTGGTAGGGTAGGCATCAACCTAGGTACCTCAGATGTAGTTACAATCAAAAACTTAGAGGTAGACAGGTTAGTTTTATGTGCTAATACAAAGAAAGGTTCTGCTAAATCTAAACTCTCCAATCTTGATAGTGATGATGAGCGGGATGACCAAATTGATGCAATTCTCAGCCACGCCTGTGGAAATCTAAATGAGAATTTGCTGGAGGAGGAGAATGATCAAATCATAGATCTCTCTCCACTCCGACGGAAGAAAAAATATAATAATGCCAAGAATACATTTAATGGCAAACTTCCCAAAAAGCCAAAGACCCCCTCAAAAATTATTATAAAATGAAGGGTGTTTTCTGGAATAGCAGAGGTCTTGGAGACTTGGCTAAGCACAGGTTTTTGGCAGAATTAGTGAAGGAAGAGCAAATTAATTTTATTGCTCTATCCGAAACAGGACGGGACTCGTTCCCGGATCATGTTCTCAAAAATCTTTGTGGGAGACATGATTTTCTTTGGCACACCATGGCACCCCACGGTAGGTCTGGGGGCATCCTTCTAGGTGTGGACTTGAATGTTTTTGACATTGGAGCCATTGCTGAGGGAGATTTTTATGTAAAATTCACCCTAAGAGTCAAATCAAATGACTTCAAATTTGTGCTATATACGGTATATGGACCAGCACAACTACAGAATAAGAGTGCTTTCTTAGTAGAACTCGCCAACACGTGCTCCAAAGAAACCCTTCCATATATGTTAGGAGGAGATTTCAACATAATGAGAGGCCCAGAAGATAAAAGTTCTGGGGACTTTGACCCTAAATGGCCAAATCTTTTTAATGCTATTATTGAATCTCTAGGTCTTAAGGAGATTACAATGGCAGGCCGTCAATACACATGGGCGGGGCCAGGGGATAATCCAACCTTTGAGAAGTTAGATAGAGTTCTCATTAGCATGGAATGGGAAATCATGTTCCCATTGACAACAGTAGAACCTAGGGATAGGAATATCTCTGACCATACTCCCCTATTTCTTAACACGGGTGCTTCAACCCACCAGACCCACAATCGTCCTTTCAAATTTGAGAGGGGATGGTTGATACGAGATGGATTTTATGATATGGTTGCAAATATCTGGCAATCTCCATGCTCTGGGTCAACCCCCCTTGAACGTTGGCAGTTCAAGATCCGCAGACTCCGACAATATCTAAGGGGCTGGGCGAAACACACTGCAGGGTCATATCGAAAAGAAAAAAAGACTCTGCTAGCTCTTTTAGAGAATCTTGATAAGAAAGCTGAGATCTCTCCCTTATCTGATCAAGAGATTAATCTGAAGCATTATCTAAAAGAACGTTTAGTTAACCTTCTGAGAGAGGAGGAACTAAAATGGTATGAGAGAGCCAAAGTTAAAACCCTCTTGGAAGGGGATGCTAACACTCGGTTCTTTCATCTAGTTGCCAACGGGAAACATCGCAAGCAACATATCTATAAACTTGAAAATGATCAAGGTGTTGTGATCGGTGATGATCATCTCAAAAGTCATATTACGACTTATTATAAAGAACTCTTTGGCCAGTCGGAGAATTTCGATATCTCCCTTAGGGAAGAACAAAACCTGGATATTCCATAGGTATCACCGGAGGAAAACGACATCCTCATCAGCCCGTTCACTGAATCTGAAGTGAGGGAGGCGGTCTTTGTGACAGAACCGCCCAATTTATACAAGATCAAGTATGGTTGTCCCCGCAACACGTTGACACACCCATACTTTCACTCATATAAACCCGGTAGTCCGCCGAGTGTCCCGAAAGACCTCGGTAAATCAACATCACAACCAAGATCGCGTGATTAAGCAAATACACATCACATACATCGGGTTGCAGCGGAAATAATGTTACAAAGGGTTTAACAAATAATAGTACAAATTTGGGTTTCAAAACCGCTTAGTGAAAACAACATAGCTTTCAAATAATTACATTAATATAAGTTCCAAATATATTGCTAGCATAAGTGACATCATCCGACAAAAGCATATAGATGAGAAGTAAGTATAGAATCACCGAGCCCACCGGTGGTTAGCCACCATCATCAACAGGTCGAGAACATCACCTGCAATAAGGTGGGATAAACCCTGAGTACTCGAATGTACTCAGCCAGACTTACCCGTCGGAAACCAAAACAAATGACACCAAGGATCATGCAAGGCTTTCTTTAGTGGGCTAGCTGACTTGTTTGCGAAAAGCATAAGCTATCATGAAGAAACCATTTTAAGTACTTTGCATCATCTTTATTATGGCCTATCCATCTAGGTAAGCACCTGTACTATAGCAATCACTTGATTAACCAATAACATCCAGTTACCAATTTAGATTTAGCATATCCCATACCATCCAGATAACCATCATTGTTCCATAATAATTACTACGATGTAGTAACTCGAGTCAAGTGCTCACTATCCAGGAGCGATGGCGATTCGAATCGATTCCTAACCAGCTGGTGATTTGTTCCTTACACAAACCTCACTCACCTGCTAAAGTGAGATATTGATCACCGAGTCAACTTTCCAGGTATCTCGAGTTTGCCAGGAACCACATGTACCCGGGGGCCGACCGACTGCACTTTGGCCTTATCATCCCGCCCCCGTGTCCTACCACACCTGCTCCGGCACAGTGCGTTGCGGGCAATCTACTCGGCCCGAAAAATCTCCCAGCTTCGCGGTCGGAAGGTACTTTATCCGGCCAGCTAAATGTAAGGCATGCGTTCAACATGACTCGAGGCCCAACAACGGTCGGTCCTTAATCGACACAGACGGAAACTAACAGCACCCCAGAACCCTGTCTGGTTGCCTCCAACCTTTTCCGTCCGGTCTCCAATTATCCATCACACATGGTTAATTCCAGGATATCATTCTTTCCATAGCTAAATTCTTCCAGTAACCACCTATAATGTAGGTGACCGGATATCACCGATCGCTACCGGTCTAAGCAAGGCTAAGCAGTTATTCGATCCTGACCTAACAGGGTAAAAAGGTAATAAGGTAGGCAAGGATAGTAATAAATGCATCAACGGTTTCAATCAACTCCTACAACTTAATGCAACAATATATAACTCGTATATAGAAAGAATTGCTTTTATAAATTAGGAGACTTATAATGCTCCGGGGCTTGCCTGGGATCCGACACAAGTCAGTTCAGTTAACTTGCACCATCCTGGTGATATCTCAGATCCTAGCACTTGCTTAGTCCTTCCATCTTCGGGATAGATCCTCCATACACCGTCTTCGGGTTTGGCTCCAACATTATATTCTTCACGTGGTTCATCTAGCGCACCTAGATGAGATGCAATATGCAAGTGTATGAATATGAAGAATAGTACCATGAGATGCATCACAAAATAGCAAGCAAGGACAAGCATAGTTTATACTCACACTTAAGTACTTTGCGATGCTTAACTTAACCATCACACAATCTATCATGCTAAGATGGCAAAGAAGACGACAACACCAAGCATGACACAAGTTTTCCCAAGATCTCATGTGCTCTAACTCAGTCATCACTCAAGGCATAAGTCACACTTAACAATATATAAGCAAACACTATAATTGGAATATGCCAATTTCGGGACATGCAAACAGCAGCTACAAGATTTAGCTATAACTGGAGTTACGCAAATCCAAATGACTTGCAAGAAGACATTCTGGAAAGCTTATGAAATTTTCTACAATTCATCTTTAATCATCTTAGCATGATTCTCAAGTTAACTAAGTCAAATATATCCATTTACAGAAACTGGTCCACAATTGACAGAAAACAGCCATTTCTAAAACCCAACTTTAAACAGCTGTAACTCTTAAACTACTTGACCAAATGACACCAAATTTTAATAGAAGCTAGATACATGAATTATCTACAACTTTTGTATAAACAAGTTTCACAACAAAGCACATTATCATGAAGAACTTTGCTAGGTTCCCAGATCTGTCCAAAACCACATTTGCAAGAAAATAAATATTAACTTATGTTGCAAACATATAATTAGGCAAAACCAACTTTACCAATATGTCACACATGACTAAAGAACACCAGAAAACCTAGTGTCCATGACCAAATAAATTCTTTTAATGCATTTCTTAATTTATTTTAGATAACAAGGTGACTTAATGAACATATACCAAAAGTATACAATAAATTCTACAAAAATTACAGTGGCTCACATATCCTCTTATTAGTCTACTGTACAAATTTCACTCCATTTGAATATGTATAGCAACCTCTATGAAAAAGACAAGTTGCTAAAGCAAGAAATCATGTGAGAGCAAGATAAACCAATAACTCACTCATACTTAATCCAATACTCATGAAATTTTTACCACACATCAATTATCATATGAGTAGCATGCCACAAAAATTTCACTTCATTTGGAGCCCTAGATCTACAGTTATGAAAAATAACAAATTCAACTAGCATTACAACCTTACTACACAATTCTATTTTTACCGCAAAATATTTAAACTAAAACATGCCATATTATAGATCCACTGCATAGACAATTTCACAAGGATTCCAAAAAGTCCTCATTTACTATTTTACGAATTTTCTACGATTTACTATGAATTTCCAAAGTTCTTGCAAAATAATTACAAACCAGTCCTTACGGTACTATTCACATGAGTCACTAACTTCGCAGTTAGGACCCTGAAATTCATCGAATTCTAGTAGGAGGTCCCTGACGGGATTTTGAGCAGGGGAGGCCATCGGAGCTCGCTGCTCCGGCCGTAGGAGGCCATGCCGTCGGCGGCTGAGGGGCGGGGGAGCACCGGTGGGTCCACGCTCACCCGCCAGAGGCCTCGGCTCGGCCCGAGGTGGCCCACGGCGGCTTGGCCACGCGCGGGCGGCGGCTGCAGCGGCGGCAGCTGCTGTTCTCCGGTGGCAGCTCGCCACGGCGGTGAAGAAGGGCCGAGGAGGGACTCGAGAGGCCAAGGAGAGGGCGGCGGAGCTGGTGGTTCACGCGGATGGACACGAGGAAGCTCGGGGCGGTGGAGACGCGGCGTGGCGAGCTCGGCCAGCCGGCCATGGTGGACTCGGCCGTGCTCAGCGTGCACGAGCATGGCACCAAGAGCGAGAGAGCGCCGGGGGAGGGCAGAGGGAGTGAGGGCGAGTGCGCTGGGATTCGATGCTCACTCAAGTAGGGCGCATGGGTGCAGCAGGGAGGTAGGCGCACGCGTCGGCATGGTGGGGCGCGCGGCGGCCATGCACAGCGCCACAGCGGCAATCGGTCGAGCACGTGGCGTGCAGCGAAGTGGACAAGGTGGGATGCCGTTTTGGGCTAGCTCGGGTCCAAATTAGACTTTGGGCCTAAAACGAAGTTTGAAGCCCACGAACTGCTCTTCATTTTTCATTTAGAGACCAAGGTCATTAGAGCTCTTTAACAGCGGGTAATTAGGTCACAAACTGTCAGTGTCAGCGCCTTGATAACGGTCACAGAAATTCACTTTCGGCGGTCAAAACTCGGTCAAACTCAGTGCAACTTTTTGCATGCTCTTCTCCATAGTATTACCTTCAACTTCTCTTTTTGGACCAACTCAAGTTGCTTAATGAATTCCGGAGAACGCGGAATGCCAACGTCGTTGCTTAGCGAAACTGACTTAGAATAATTCTAAGTGTTGAAATCAGCAGCAGGTTCCAACTTCGAGCCTCTGTTTGACTTATTTCCAAGTTGATCTAGCTCTTGGTCCAAAAACAAAGTTTGTTCTACATGATATGTACTACAACTTTTATTTAAGGTCCAACCTCAAAAATGGTATAGAACCTACTGTTCTACTTTGACCAAAGTAGGATCACGATGAAGCTTAAATTATCCTTTTTTGACCCATTGGAGCATTTTCTTGGTATTTGCTCAACATGAACCCTTCATGACTTTTGTTGTAGAGTTCATCTAGAGTCATTTGGGAAAGGTTGCAAGGTTTGGTGAACAATCTAGAATTCCATTCACTTTATAAAACGATCCAAGCAAGGACATAACTTGTCATTTCATGTGACTTCTTGATTCCAAACTTCATGAAACTTTTCCATGGATCAATATAGATGGATATTGATGCGAGACACATGAAATGAGTACATCCATCATTACTCAAACATACCTTTAAGAAAGGGCAGCATGCAAGCAATGGTGCATGGTCCAAGTTTAAGTGGTGGCTCCTTTCCATAGGTTTGACCTTGACATCTTCATCATTACTTAATATACCATGTTTGAGCTCAAACCCATTGCTTAATTGGTGGCAAACACCTAGGGTGTTACAGCCCTCCCCCCTTAAAAGAATCGCGTCCCGAGATTCAGGACGAAAGACTTTTATGGAAGAGAGACATGCTACCAGTTTCCAATATCAGCGACAGATTTAGGCTACATCGCTTCAAGCATAAGGGAGGCTAATTTGGTCAAGACACTTTCTGATACTTGTCCTTTGTAGTAAGTTTTGTCTGAAGAATTTCCTTCGTTGGCCTTCCCGATGTATTGTTACTTTGGGAGGAATCCAAGATAGCAATGTCCTACGTACTTCGTCCCCGATGTACGAAGAGCGATACAAACATAGATTAAATACTTGTAGCATCTACTTCCCTAGTGGATACAGCACATACCATATGGACTTTGCACTAGATCATAATCTTCTGAAGGATACTCGTTGCAATGGTTCCATGTGTGCAGTTCTCTTTCTCTGATAACAATATTGTATGGTCTAAGTCTGTCGAGTGAGTGGTAAACGTAATAGTTGACTCTGTCGGCTCAACGTTCTCGACGATCATTCCTTATGGAGCCTTCGTATCCAAGTTGCAACAGTGATCTGGGTTGAATCTGATGCAACCTCTTGGGTAAACACACATATAAGGTACCAAAGGCATGTCAGCATTGGAGAACCATTGACGCAGAAGAATGTTAGCGAGGCTTGGAGGACAACACAAGTTGCAAGTAATTCACAAAACTAGGGACTAGTTCACTACCAAGCAGGTTGAGTACAATTTGCCTTCGTGGTGCAGTTGCACAGCAAGTTGGGTTGACTTGCATCGTAGCAAAACCAGCTTTCTTGAACTATATTTGACCTCGAGGCTTCCATTCTTAGGCCAATCAATATCTCAAAAACCATAAACTGAAAATCTACGGTCTGACACCTTTTCAATTGCTTTCGAATTGCAAGGGCACAATTTTGACTTCTAGAACACTTTGACTCCTTACGCATTGCTGATCTAAGAGGGCAAAAGCAAGGCACATAGGGGTGCAATTAGTCTTCTCAAGGGTATGGAGGGTTGTCTAATCAGCAATATACCTACAAGTTGTAATTCCTTGGCATGAATTACAAACACCACCGTCTAATGCAAGTGATGATCGCAGTCACCGCGAAATTGCAGATTCTATACCCTTTTATTTTCTATTCATATCTCACAAACTACTGCTCCAATATGCACAAAATTTGGCGGGCAGGTAGATCCATGGGTCTTCTAACTACTCACCAAAAATCAACTCAACCGGACACCGTTGACCATCCAAACAATTTCAGCTACCAAAACTGTTGTGTTCTGAAATGACAGCAAACCGAGTCGACAAGATATCTCTTAAATCCGATGTTTTACTCAACCAATACTCAAACCAACTTAAGACATTGGAGGGTCCTAAGCAAGGAATGAGATCACCAAGTTTGGGGTCAATCCAACTTCGTTTGAGTCACTAACCGCCGGCTTGAAGATGTTCGGTTCTGTACCTTAAAATGTAGACAGATTTCTCGTTCTTCTCTTTCTTTGCTTCATACGTTGTGGTGTGTGTTCTATACTCTCGATCTCTTTGGATAGCAGCAACAGCCTTTCCCTAGCTAAGGATGGAGGCGAGAGTTTTCCCTACATGCTTCTCTGGTAACAATTTCCGCCGTTGATCTAGATACCAACTTGACGATGCACAAGCATTAGACTTGTGGCTGTTTTCTCATGGCACAAAACATTATTCCACAAGTAAGGCATTTCTACATTGACAAGGAACCATTCCTATATATCCTTCGGCACTTCATCCAATAGAGTCCGGACACATGTGTAATTAGCACCTTAGGGCATAAAGATGCTAACTAAAATCAGGGACGTGCTTTCACTAGCTCCTACCTAGCCGATACCACGTCTTGTACTATCTACGTGATCGTCCAAGATGGAATTGACTGGATAGCACATTTAGAGAAGAAGTAGCACTTGCATTGCGGGGCCAGGTTTGTTGTTTCCTTGATCAACATTGTTCTGTGAGATCTGGCCTTCATAGTTACCAAATAGTTGTTACCTATCTGAAGACTAACTTTCCTACTGGTAACAAATCAGTTGTCCCTCAACACTAAAAAGGTTCCAAATCTTCACTCTTGATAATAAAAATTTTGGTCGAAGCCTACAGATGGTCGCCATTGAAGTCAGCAGAAAAGGGGTCACACCAAGAAGGTCGATTCATCTACGTCATCCTTATGCACCTAAAGATTGAGAATTTGGACAGGAATCTCATATATACCAGGTGATCTATTACAGCACATAATCTCCTGGTCCATTCATTATCCGACTGATAACTTGTTCAACCTTAAGTGTGGTGCACCTTTTTGATCCAATGAAAATGACATAAGTTGCTCACTAGATGATCGATGTCATTACAGGGACAGTCACGTCGAGTAGAGTCACTTATCTACCACCTCTTGCAGTCTGTTTATGTTCCTGTTAGTGACCTGTTCTTCAAAGGTTAACCGTTGGATGACTTAAAAAGGGAGTCCTATTGCATCTAGTTCGACATATAGATCTCTGGACATGATGAGGAGAGATAACCAAGGAAGAGCTCAAGTGAGAATAACATATCGGTGCAGTTCTGCAATGGATCATGACTAGGAACCTCGATACCAGCGCGTGCCGAGTAGCACAACCTTGTGTGCGCGCCCATAGGAGGCTCTCGGTTTCGTCGCGGCACCATGGATCGCTAATCGTGGCACCATTACTGAACATATAACCTACAAGAAATCTCACATGGCACAAATTGGGTTGCATAGGAGCAAGCACTATGCGAAGGAGGGATAGCAAACAAAGGTAGTCACAAGGTTAGGAGTCAACAAGCAGGGGATCCGAAAATCAAAACACAACGCAAGAGAGCATAGCTTAATTGCCAAAGACAACTGAGCAGGGGACTTCTTGCCAAATTTCCATATACGTCTTGTGTCCACCAAGTGATTACCAAAACTTGGACGTGGTTCTAGGATAGCGCTCTTCAACACTCGTATGCTTACCGAGGACAAAAGAGGTGATAACTATGGCACTAATTAGATAACAAGCATACATACCCACCACTTGGCTAAACTAGAGGACATTATAGGTTAAGCATGTAACCACAATTATTTCTAGCAAGGCTAAGCACACACTTTTCTCAAGCACTTCCTATTCAAGCAACATGGAACAAGGCATTCTTGTTTAACTCCACACAAGGAAGATAGTGTAATACATCGATCACAAGTTACTTAGAACAAAGGAAGGAAAGCATATTTATGCACAAGCACAATCATGATGCATGCTCGTCCTATTCGTCCTCACGAAATTGCCAGCCTAAGGTGGCAATCACGTTCTATGTCGGTGGCATAACACGTACTCTCTCGATATATAGCTAGTCGTCAGCTACATTCAATCTACGTATTCGTGGTTAGCGTACCTGCAGGCAAATTCATTGCAGCCCATCCCCACAAGAGATAAATAAGCGCACAATGAAAACAGTAAACTAAGATACTCTCCATATATACATCCCTAGATGTATATACTTCGATATCCATAGCTACCCGACAGATATACCCACAATTAAGTACCTTCATATATACATGTGTGTAACATGTAAATATTCCAGTAACCACAACTAACTCTCCCCTAGACCGACAGTTGGACGGTCATACTCTCACAACTCACACTTACCTGGGCGTAGAGGCAATTGATCCATACATTACCATTCAAATGAATGGCATCCATACAATAGCACGCCGTATGGACGACGAAAGTAAGATTTTCAATAAAGTACATCCCCCAAAGTTAGTACTTAGATAGCCACCTAATAGTCCTTAACTGGGCATAAAGGAAGATGTCGCTAGCATAGTTTTGCGAATAAGTTTTGACAAATTTGCTTGTAGCTGAAGTTTTAGTTAAAATAGACCTTTTAAAACCAAAACTTAGCTTTTAAAACTATGTACCTGACAGTATTATGCTTAATCTCGCTCTGATACCAGCTGTGACAGAACCGCCCAATTTATACAAGATCAAGTATGGTTGTCCCCGCAACACGTTGACACACCCATACTTTCACTCATATAAACCCGGTAGTCCGCCGAGTGTCCCGAAAGACCTCGGTAAATCAACATCACAACCAAGATCGCGTGATTAAGCAAATACACATCACATACATCGGGTTGCAGCGGAAATAATGTTACAAAGGGTTTAACAAATAATAGTACAAATTTGGGTTTCAAAACCGCTTAGTGAAAACAACATAGCTTTCAAATAATTACATTAATATAAGTTCCAAATATATTGCTAGCATAAGTGACATCATCCGACAAAAGCATATAGATGAGAAGTAAGTATAGAATCACCGAGCCCACCGGTGGTTAGCCACCATCATCAACAGGTCGAGAACATCACCTGCAATAAGGTGGGATAAACCCTGAGTACTCGAATGTACTCAGCCAGACTTACCCGTCGGAAACCAAAACAAATGACACCAAGGATCATGCAAGGCTTTCTTTAGTGGGCTAGCTGACTTGTTTGCGAAAAGCATAAGCTATCATGAAGAAACCATTTTAAGTACTTTGCATCATCTTTATTATGGCCTATCCATCTAGGTAAGCACCTGTACTATAGCAATCACTTGATTAACCAATAACATCCAGTTACCAATTTAGATTTAGCATATCCCATACCATCCAGATAACCATCATTGTTCCATAATAATTACTACGATGTAGTAACTCGAGTCAAGTGCTCACTATCCAGGAGCGATGGCGATTCGAATCGATTCCTAACCAGCTGGTGATTTGTTCCTTACACAAACCTCACTCACCCGCTAAAGTGAGATATTGATCACCGAGTCAACTTTCCAGGTATCTCGAGTTTGTCAGGAACCACATGTACCCGGGGGCCGACCGACTGCACTTTGGCCTTATCATCCCGCCCCCGTGTCCTACCACACCTGCTCCGGCACAGTGCGTTGCGGGCAATCTACTCGGCCCGAAAAATCTCCCAGCTTCGCGGTCGGAAGGTACTTTATCCGGCCAGCTAAATGTAAGGCATGCGTTCAACATGACTCGAGGCCCAACAATGGTCGGTCCTTAATCGACACAGACGGAAACTAACAGCACCCCAGAACCCTGTCTGGTTGCCTCCAACCTTTTCGGTCCGGTCTCCAATTATCCATCACACATGGTTAATTCCAGGATATCATTCTTTCCATAGCTAAATTCTTCCAGTAACCACCTATAATGTAGGTGACCGGATATCACCGATCGCTACCGGTCTAAGCAAGGCTAAGCAGTTATTCGATCCTGACCTAACAGGGTAAAAAGGTAATAAGGTAGGCAAGGATAGTAATAAATGCATCAATGGTTTCAATCAACTCCTACAACTTAATGCAACAATATATAACTCGTATATAGAAAGAATTGCTTTTATAAATTAGGAGACTTATAATGCTCTGGGGCTTGCCTGGGATCCGACACAAGTCAGTTCAGTTAACTTGCACCATCCTGGTGATATCTCAGATCCTAGCACTTGCTTAGTCCTTCCATCTTCGGGATAGATCCTCCATACACCGTCTTCGGGTTTGGCTCCAACATTATATTCTTCACGTGGTTCATATAGCGCACCTAGATGAGATGCAATATGCAAGTGTATGAATATGAAGAATAGTACCATGAGATGCATCACAAAATAGCAAGCAAGGACAAGCATAGTTTATACTCACACTTAAGTACTTTGCGATGCTTAACTTAACCATCACACAATCTATCATGCTAAGATGGCAAAGAAGACAACAACACCAAGCATGACACAAGTTTTCCCAAGATCTCATGTGCTCTAACTCAGTCATCACTCAAGGCATAAGTCACACTTAACAATATACAAGCAAACACTATAATTGGAATATGCCAATTTCGGGACATGCAAACAGCAGCTACAAGATTTAGCTATAACTGGAGTTACGCAAATCCAAATGACTTGCAAGAAGACATTCTGGAAAGCTTATGAAATTTTCTACAATTCATCTTTAATCATCTTAGCATGATTCTCAAGTTAACTAAGTCAAATATATCCATTTACAGAAACTGGTCCACAATTGACAGAAAACAGCCATTTCTAAAACCCAACTTTAAACAGCTGTAACTCTTAAACTACTTGACCAAATGACACCAAATTTTAATAGAAGCTAGATACATGAATTATCTACAACTTTTGTATAAACAAGTTTCACAACAAAGCACATTATCATGAAGAACTTTGCTAGGTTCCCAGATCTGTCCAAAACCACATTTGCAAGAAAATAAATATTAACTTATGTTGCAAACATATAATTAGGCAAAACCAACTTTACCAATATGTCACACATGACTAAAGAACACCATAAAACCTAGTGTCCATGACCAAATAAATTCTTTTAATGCATTTCTTAATTTATTTTAGATAACAAGGTGACTTAATGAACATATACCAAAAGTATACAATAAATTCTACAAAAATTACAGTGGCTCACATATCCTCTTATTAGTCTACTGTACAAATTTCACTCCATTTGAATATGTATAGCAACCTCTATGAAAAAGACAAGTTGCTAAAGCAAGAAATCATGTGAGAGCAAGATAAACCAATAACTCACTCATACTTCATCCAATACTCATGAAATTTTTACCACACATCAACTATCATATGAGTAGCATGCCACAAAAATTTCACTTCATTTGGAGCCCTAGATCTACAGTTATGAAAAATAACAAATTCAACTAGCATTACAACCTTACTACACAATTCTATTTTTACCGCAAAATATTTAAACTAAAACATGCCATATTATAGATCCACTGCATAGACAATTTCACAAGGATTCCAAAAAGTCCTCATTTACTATTTTACGAATTTTCTACGATTTACTATGAATTTCCAAAGTTCTTGCAAAATAATTACAAACCAGTCCTTACGGTACTATTCACATGAGTCACTGACTTCGCAGTTAGGACCCTGAAATTCATCGAATTCTAGTAGGAGGTCCCTGACGGGATTTTGAGCAGGGGAGGCCGTCGGAGCTCGCTGCTCCGGCCGTAGGAGGCCATGCCGTCGGCGGCTGAGGGGCGGGGGAGCACCGGTGGGTCCACGCTCACCCGCCAGAGGCCTCGGCTCGGCCCGAGGTGGCCCACGGCGGCTTGGCCACGCGCGGGCGGCGGCTGCAGCGGCGGCAGCTGCTGTTCTCCGGTGGCAGCTCGCCACGGCGGTGAAGAAGGGCCGAGGAGGGACTCGAGAGGCCAAGGAGAGGGCGGCGGAGCTGGTGGTTCACGCGGATGGACACGAGGAAGCTCGGGGCGGTGGAGACGCGGCGTGGCGAGCTCGGCCAGCCGGCCATGGTGGACTCGGCCGTGCTCAGCGCGCACGAGCATGGCACCAAGAGCGAGAGAGCGCTGGGGGAGGGCAGAGGGAGTGAGGGCGAGTGCGCTGGGATTCGATGCTCACTCAAGTAGGGCGCATGGGTGCAGCAGGGAGGTAGGCGCACGCGTCGGCATGGTGGGGCGCGCGGCGGCCATGCACAGCGCCACAGCGGCAATCGGTCGAGCACGTGGCGTGCAGCGAAGTGGACAAGGTGGGATGCCGTTTTGGGCTAGCTCGGGTCCAAATTAGACTTTGGGCCTAAAACGAAGTTTGAAGCCCACGAACTGCTCTTCATTTTTCATTTAGAGACCAAGGTCATTAGAGCTCTTTAACAGCGGGTAATTAGGTCACAAACTGTCAGTGTCAGCGCCTTGATAACGGTCACAGAAATTCACTTTCGGAGGTCAAAACTCGGTCAAACTCAGTGCAACTTTTTGCATGCTCTTCTCCATAGTATAACCTTCAACTTCTCTTTTTGGACCAACTCAAGTTGCTTAATGAATTCCGGAGAACGCGGAATGCCAACGTCGTTGCTTAGCGAAACTGACTTAGAATAATTCTAAGTGTTGAAATCAGCAGCAGGTTCCAACTTCGAGCCTCTGTTTGACTTATTTCCAAGTTGATCTAGCTCTTGGTCCAAAAACAAAGTTTGTTCTACATGATATGTACTACAACTTTTATTTAAGGTCCAACCTCAAAAATGGTATAGAACCTACTGTTCTACTTTGACCAAAGTAGGATCACGATGAAGCTTAAATTATCCTTTTTTGACCCATTGGAGCATTTTCTTGGTATTTGCTCAACATGAACCCTTCATGACTTTTGTTGTAGAGTTCATCTAGAGTCATTTGGGAAAGGTTGCAAGGTTTGGTGAACAATCTAGAATTCCATTCACTTTATAAAACGATCCAAGCAAGGACATAACTTGTCATTTCATGTGACTTCTTGATTCCAAACTTCATGAAACTTTTCCATGGATCAATATAGATGGATATTGATGCGAGACACATGAAATGAGTACATCCATCATTACTCAAACATACCTTTAAGAAAGGGCAGCATGCAAGCAATGGTGCATGGTCCAAGTTTAAGTGGTGGCTCCTTTCCATAGGTTTGACCTTGACATCTTCATCATTACTTAATATACCATGTTTGAGCTCAAACCCATTGCTTAATTGGTGGCAAACACCTAGGGTGTTACAGTCTTCCAGATAGAGCATAATAAAGCTCCAGGGCCGGATGGTTTTCCTGCAGAATTCTATCAGGTGTTTTGGGGAGTGATCAAGGATGATCTTCTACCCATATTTGCTGAGCTGCATAGGGAGGCTCTTGATCTCTACAGTCTTAATTTTGGTATTATTACCTTAATCCCAAAAGTGAATAATGCCATAAAAATTCAGCAATACAGGCCAATTTGTGTTCTTAACGTGAGTTTTAAAATATTCACTAAAGTGGGCACAAATAGGCTTAATTTGGTAGCTAAAACTGTGGTGAGACCAACGCAGACTGCCTTTATGACAGGTAGGAACATAATGGAAGGGGTCGTTATCTTACACGAAACCATCCATGAACTTCACACCAAAAAGAGAGACGGTGTCATTTTCAAGATTGACTTTGAAAAGGCATACGACAAAGTGAAGTGGCCTTTCCTACAACAAACGCTACGAATGAAAGGTTTCTCCCTCAAATGGTGTCGATGGGTTGAAACTATGGTCACCGGAGGAAGTGTGGGAATCAAGGTCAATGATGATGTAGGACCCTATTTCCAGACCAAACGTGGACTCAGACAGGGAGATCCAATGTCACCAATCTTATTCAACATCGTTGCAGATATGCTAGCTCTACTTATTAACAGAGCAAAAGCCGATGGTCAGATAAGAGGTGTCGTCCCCCACCTTATAGATGATGGTCTGTCCATATTACAATATGCAGATGACACCATTATCTTTATTGATCACGACCCAGAACAAGCATAGAATCTGAAACTGTTGCTTTGCGCTTTTGAACAGCTATCTGGGCTGAAGATCAACTTCCACAAGAGCGAAGTCTTCTGCTATGGTGCAACTAAAGAGATGGAATCCTTTTATACTAGTCTCTTTGGATGCAATGCAGGGGAATATCCCTTCATATATCTAGGGATCCCAATGCACCATAGACAACTCCTGAATTCTGAATGGAGAAAGGTGGAAGATCGTTTCGAACAGAAACTCTCTTGTTGGAAAGCGAAATACCTGTCATATGGGGGTAGACTAGTTCTGCTTAATTCAGTCTTAAGCAGCCTACCTATGTTTATGATGTCCTTCTTTGAGATCCCTAAGGGGGTCATTAAAAACCTGGATCATTATAGATCAAGGTTCTTTTGGCAAGGCTACTCAGATAAACATAGATATCGTCTTGCCAGATGGGACATCCTTTGCCGTCCTAAGGACCAAGGAGGATTAGGTATCCTAAATTTACAATTGCAAAATAAATGCCTTCTAGCCAAATGGCTGGTTAATCTGCTAAACTCAGAAGGCATATGACAATCTCTTTTACGGAATAAATACTTAAGCTCCAAGAGCCTAACTCAGGTGGCAGCCAAACCCAATGACTCTCATTTCTGGAGAGGACTCATGCATATCAAAGATGAGGTGCTGGCTAATGGTTCATTCGATATTAAAGATGGAACCAACACTAGGTTTTGGGACGACACATGGGTAGGAGATAAGCCTCTGAAATTTAAATATCCATCCTTATATAATATAGTGCGGGATCCTCACGCAACAGTCTCAAAAGTGATGACTACTAGCCCACTAAACATCTCTTTTAGAAGGGCTCTGGTGGATAATAAACTTGCAGAATGGCTTAGTTTAGTAGCACGGATCTCAAATGTCGAATTGGTGGAAGGTTCAGATTACTTCAGATGGAGTTTAACCAAATCTGGGTTATTCTCTGTCCGCTCTATGTATCTCTATCTTATAGATACACAAACACATTTTCGTCATAGGAAGATCTGGAAGATAAAAATTCCTCTAAAAATTAAAATCTTTCTTTGGTTCTTGCAAAGGGGTGTCGTCTTAACCAAAGACAACCTCGCTAGGAAAAATTGGAAGGGGAGTCAGAAGTGCATCTGCTGTAATGGGAATGAAACTATCCAACACTTGTTCCTAGACTGTCCCCTTACCAAAATGATATGGAGGATTATCTTTTTTGCTACTAGTCTGACCCAACCAAGATCAATCAGCCACATGTTTGGTAATTGGCTAACTAATCAAAATAAAAGGATTAGAAATTTGATTTGGGTGGGGGTGGCTACCATGTTTTGGGCTATTTGGAGATGCCGTAATGATGTTGTTTTTAATCAAATGAGATCTAACTCTATGATACAGGTAATTTTCATAGGAGCGTACTGGTTACGCTCTTGGGCCCAGCTGCAGCGTGATAAGATAGCCAAGGACGCGCTCTCTACGATGAGCAAGAAATTGGAAATAATTGCTTTAGAGATATCCAATAAAGGATGAAAACATTTATACTATTTGAATTAGCGTCCGGGTCGATCTATAAGACTGGCTCTCTCTTTTTTTCCTCCAAAACTTTGTAATAATAGGCTGTGTACATCTATGGATGTAGAGGCCGGATATTGTTTTATCCATTATCTAAAAAAATGAGTGCCTTTGGCGTGGGCTGGAGTCAATCTACCAGTGGCAACAAATTAAAGATGCTTGCTACCAGGAACTGAATCTGTAGCCATAGCCCCAGGTCTCCACTAGTTGTGCTGTGTTGGGCGTGGACGACATGCATGCATGCATGATACATCCTGTTTCTTGTCTGTTTTTTAGGGGTTATTTGTTGTTGTTTATATCTAGTCATTGAAACTTAGTTACAATTTGATTAGTACATGGACGAACATCCCCCTGAAATAAAAAAATAATAATAGTGACACATGCTTCCCGGCAAATATATGCTGCCGTGGACACCATGGCACGGGCCATGTTGGACCTAGTAGATAGAGGGCCGCAGTGATCCTAAGGGGGGCAGGTAATTTAACAGTTCTCTATCTTATTACTCGCAGGAATACGACTGTATATTTTATACCGAAAGATGCCAAAAGGCACTCAAATGGACCAAGAAATTTGAACCCGTCGGGCGTGAGGCGGAGGTGATGCACCTTACCCATTTTTGTGTACGCAGTGGATATAATTTGCTCTCCGTGTGGGGGATACCTGGTACGTGTTGGCAAATCAACTCTCATCAGGACCATTTATTACACTGAGATGCTTCGTTCGTCGGACACTGAAGCATTGTTGAGCTACAGCAATCTTTTCCAAGCATTTGCTTGGTTGGACGTCCCGAGTCCGTTCAATTTGACTGAATTTGCTTGGCGCTTATTTCTCGATTTATATTCCGATGATCCTCAAGCCAAGCAAAGTGCAACAATTAGTATGATGGAACAAGGCCAAGTCCCAATTCTGGAGTGTTGTAAGATTCTTCAAGAAATAAGATGCTTGGTTGTCATCGATGGTCTGCGCTCCACGCAAGATTGGGATTTGATCAAAGCTACGTTCTTAGCTGAGCCTATTAATAAAGAAGGCGTTATTGTTGTCATCACAAATGAAGAAAAAGTCGCAATACATTGTGTGGAAAATATGAAGCACCGAGTAAGCAACACCAGATGTCTCGAAGCTGATGCAGCCCTAAGCCTCTTGGAAAAGGTGTGTTTACATACTGCCCCAATTAAGCATTGATCGAGCAGTATTTCTAATCTCCATTCATTTAATGATGCATATTTGCATTCAAAAAAATTAATTATGCATACTAACAATGCAATATTCAACATCAAAGTCTCATAATCCATGTCGTCCAACATTATGAATGATAATTTGTTAGTGGTGGAGCTATTGGATGTCAGTGAATGATAAGTGTCTTCGAGGGGGTTGCAGCCCTCCCCGGCGGCGTGGTGACCAGAATCGCTGAGGAGGGTTACCGCTAGATCCAGGCGGATTACCGATCGAACATCTAGCTGCAATGTGGGCGCTGTCGGAGGCTAGATGCTGCTGCTAGCTATTACATCGCCAAATCCTCCTGCCTAATAGAACCGTGTGGTAGTGCAGTCTCGTTGTTTCTTGGTAGCTGCAGGTTTTGACGTTGGGTGCCCATGGTGTGCCCCTCACATTATTCTAGGTTAATCAGCGTTAAAGCCTGTACAAAAACTCTTCCTCCTCCTTAATGAAACACATGCAATGCTGCATGTTCGCGAAAAAAAACAGGTTACGATTTGGCTCATTGTATTAGATCATTAGTTCTCAAGAAAAGAAAAAAACACCGCAAAAAATGATAACCCTGATAGTTAAACCTTGAACTTGGTATCGTTGATGAATTCAACTTTCTTTCTGCTCAAGTTCAAATTTATTGCTTGAAGTAGGATGACTTACATATTGATGAATATGTATGTATTCATAATTTATTTTATTTCTCGATTGTAGATATCTTCAGAAGACTGGGAATTAACTTCTGAAGAGGTGGAATTATCAAAATCTATTGTCACCAAATGTGGCGGGTTGCCCAAAGTAATAGCTGCCATATCTGAAGTGTCCAGATCAGGAAGATGGTGGTTCTCGTATCTGAGTCGCAACTTTATGGGAAATTTAGAGATGGCACCAGAGTTCCATAGTTTAAGGGACATGTTATCTTGGATGAAGTCCTACTTTGACGCCTGCTCAGATTCACTCAAGCCATGTATCTTCTACCTGTCAATCTTTTCTGCAGAGAAGAACATTAGGCGGCGGCGTTTGCTTTGGTGGTGGACCGCAGAGGGTTACTGCAGGGACACTTCCGATGGTAGAACTTGTGAGGAGAACGGGGAAAAATTCATCTCTGAGCTCGTCAACTTGAGTATAATCCAGTGGTCAGCAAGCAGTAAGGTGTTTATTGGTCGAAAAAAAAAGAGAAAGCAGTCAGGTGTTTTGTCAAATCAATGGCTTCTTCCATGAGTTCATCGTCTCACGGCCAATGGAAGATAACCTTGTGTTTGCATTGGAGGAGGGCTGCAGCCTCAACTCGCAACGTGCTGGACAGCACCTCACCATAAGGAGCAGCTGGGACAGAAGAGACTGTTTTTGGGAAGTGGGAGTCATTTTTTGGGAAGTGAGATTGTATACGAGAGCATCGATTTTTCACGGCTGCGGTCCTTGACTGTTTTTGGGAAGTGGGAGTCATTTTTCATCTCTAGCAAAAATGTGAATCTGAGACTGCTTCGGGTGCTGGATCTTAGAGGATGCAACAGATGTAAACCTTGAGCAGATTGCGAAGCTACTGTGTCGCCTCAAGTTTCTCTCCCTACGAGGGTGTAGAGAGATTACTCGTCTGCCGAGTTCAATAGGTGGTCTGAGGCGGCTGCAGACCCTCGACATCAGACAGACCTCCATAGTAACGCTGCCACTAGTTCTCGCAAAGCTACAGAAGCTACGGTACATTCGTGCTGGCACAACCGAAGTATGGGATTGGGAAGATGAGGCCCATGGATCAGCATCAATAGAAGATGAGGACCATGCATGCATCACAGACACTAGAAGACGGTGATGGCGAGGCCATGAGCCTACCAAAAGAGGGTGAGAACAGGGCATCATCATCAGCACAAGTCACAAACTTACCAGCAGCAGCAGCAACAACAATTGGAGCAACACCAACAGGTGGCCCTGTCCTACCAGCAGATGCAGGCTCGTCGGTGTCATGCAACAACGGGCCATGTAGTCCTAATTTGGTATCCAGCTTGATGTCCAAGTTATGCAGACGCGGCGGGCTTGATAATAATAGTGGTGGTGTTAGGGTTCCTGCAGGTATTCAATAGCTGGCTGTGTTACATACTCTTGGTGTTGTCAATGTCGATAATGGTAGTATGGTACTGCTTGTGCTAAATCCATCTTCTTCGAGGAGTTGAAGAAGCTTATGCAATTGCGCAAGCTCAGCGTGTCAGGCATCAACATGGGAAACATCAAGGAGTTTTGTGAAGCCATCTCTGGTCATGCCCATCTCACATCATTGTCAGTGGAGCTTGACAAATATGATGACTTGGATGGTTTGGATGACATCCCCCAGCCGCCCAAGACCATAAAGAGCCTTAAGCTGTACGGGCATGTAAACAAATTGCTAGTCTGGATCGGGCAGCTTGGCAATAAACTGGAAAAGCTCAACCTTGATCTAACTACAAAAAAGCCAGAGGAGTTCGGAGATCCTGAATCGCCAATCACACCTGACGTGGGTCATCTTCGGATCAGGCCGATTCAAGACGGTGAGCTCCACATTGGCCTCTACTGGAGATTCGCCTCGGTTGTCGAGATCCAATGCAGCTCCGTATTACATATAAAGTTTGATGATTCTCTTTTGTCGAACTGGGACGTTGGGGTGCTCCTCAAGGTCCACTTCTCCGGGGGGTCACAGTCATCCCTGCTAAGAAACGTGAGGGATCTTAAGGAAGTGTGGCTCAAGGGGTACACCGACGTGGACAAGCAATACATGCAGCAACAGATTAACGAGTTGAATCTGCGCGAGGGTCAGGAGAGACCTGTCTTGAAGCTTGTGCAAACACGCTGGCCCTGATCCACTGTTGTTGTTGTTTTTTTCTGTCCTGATAAATAAATATAACCGGAAGGGCCGTGGCCGTGTGCGGGCGAGTTTGCACAACTTGGACAAGAAGAAGCTTAAATGCACTCTGCTTGCTTATTCTCCTTTCTTCACCAGAAAATAGTATTACTGTTCTATTCCGTGATCTGTCGCTTTAGTAAGATTATTATATATTTGGTTGCCTGACCTGTAATTGCATTGTTAAGACAGGTGAGACTAGAAATCTTTCAACTCATCCATGTACCCTGTACTTCTACTCCAGCGGTAGCCTTTCTCCACCCAACGCGTGTGCGTGCCACAATTCAGAGTCAGAAGAAACTTTCTTCAGAGATCACGTGCTCACGGCGCACATTGCTACTCAGATTAAACATTCAAAGTAGCTGCAGGAGTGCAGGACAATGCGAGGGTTACTGCTCCCTCGATCCCCAAATAACTGTAGTTGTTGCTTCCCCATAAATAACTTTGATTTATTTATATAAAAAATAATATATATGATACATAATTAATATCATTAATAAATATATTTGGAAATACAAATGCTGTACATATTTTCTAGAAATCTGATGGTTTTTGCTCATAGTTTATGCGGCTGATAAGCCGGCTAAAGCTGATTTGTTCTGAGAGAAAAACAATGTAGCATGGCTGATAAATTCAAGCGCATAGAGCGTAGTCAAACTTACGGCATGGAAACAAAAAAAAACGACGATTATTTAGGGACAGAGAGAGTAGCACGTACATCCAAAGGATATGAGGGAGCCAACATCCAAAATGTGTGCTTTGCATAAAACATATAATAGCACACCCAGACCTGAGGTTAATGGCTTTAGTGCCCCCGGCACAAGTTTGCTTCGAAAGACCTAACCTAGTCTGCAGTGTTCAACACCAAAATGATCTTACAGGACACAATGCAACTTGTCAAATCATACAGCATTGCCATATTCATTCATAAATCAGTTTCCATTAGGAATTAGTTAACTTTGAACAGCAGAGTTCAACAAAATCTGGTTTCCTTATACAACAACGTAACAGGCCAGAGATCAGCACATCCCTGCAGAACCTCTCTTCAGTCTACACTAGGCAACAGCACCAGCCTGCAGCATCTTACATTAAACTGCAAGCAGGAAACAATAGTAGTACACATACACGGCCAATCTCTCTACCTCTCTTTTGCAGGCAACAAAAAATGGCAGGCACACTGGAACAAGGGCTGTGTGCCACTTGAATCTACGGTTCAGGATCAATCAATCTTCAGTCAAATTAGCTGCAGACAAATATCTCGTTGGGTTGGGTTATTCGACTTTTACATCTTTTATATGACACAAATCCCCTTACCAGTTGGTCTCTGCTGCTGCTCGGCTTCACTCTCATGAAGACCGAGCTGGTGCTCGGTTTCAGCTCAATACTCGGACCTGACTCTGGCGTCTGAACTGGCCCAAGTGGCTCCTTGACAACTATGCAGTTGGTAGGGGTTGTGGTCTGAACATTGCCCATGCGATCTGAAGTTCTGAACTAAACTCATCCGATGGGCTTTTGCCGGTATCACTCTCACTGGCACCTTCGTTATGCAGCCCTGTGATGGCCGACCGGAAAACCATAGTAAGGCCACCATATGTGAAGGGGGGAAATCCTAGCATCCCCCGACTCATACATATGAACAAGGAAAGAATGGAATGGAATGGAAGAATCCATCCATTATGGTGGCCAGGGTATGCTGCCACCCTTCCAACCGAGGATGCTTGCAACACTTTTTGCATAGAAGAAGAATGAGAGTCTTTCCCACCATCTCCATCTCCGCCATCCGAGGAACAAACTTTCTTTGGGTCTAGGATGATAACTGTCCTCCCGCATCAAACTGGTTTCTTGGACTCGTGATGATTCTTTTTCAAACAAGTCACCGTAGCATCACTGTTGTCCTACTTTGATTCCTGAAACTGAAACATATCATACCACATAAGCAAACATGCTCATTTGTCATGTTAGCCCATTTGAAATGACGATCTATAGGGATGAATGTTTCTTTACCTGACGCATCTTCTATTTGCTGAGTGAGTATATATTTTCGCCAAACCACCCACCAGATGGGAAACGCGACGGTTGGGTTGGGTTATTTCTCATGTGTTCCTTATGCGGTAATGCTAGGAAACGACATAACGCTCCGTGCGCACGCGTTTTTTAAATCCTGAAGCCACCGGGTTGATTTGTTTTAGGTGCCCGGACGGACTGCTCTGCGCGTCCCGGCTAAGACAGATATGTGCATATACACATATGTACGGATGTTTCATCAGAAGTTCACGTATGTACGGAGGCCTCATCAGAAGTTTAGAACGTGAAAACGTGACATGTAAACCAGAAGATGACGTAATCGACATGCCCTGCCCACCTGCGTCGTTGCTCGCTCCAGCCAACACGGATCGCCCCAGCCGTCACGCGCCTCGCCTGCTATGGCCGTCTCGCAGGGCCGCCTCCACCGCGCCAGTTCATCGCGCGCGCCCGCCCATGTTACACTAAAAGCGTATGTTGTAAATATTTTTTTTTGCGAAATACACCAGTACAGACGCAGACATTCAACGCGCACGCACACTCATCCCTATGAGCATACGTACGCAAACCCTACCCCTATGAGCACCTCCGAAAGATTGTGTCGGCGTGTTTCAGATGTTCCAGATATATGTTGTAAGTATTCTATATGGATGTTGTAAAAAAAATATGAATATTGCATATGTTGCAATTGACATACACATATGTTGCGAGTGTCTATTCAAAATGTTTCATCTACTTCAGACGTACGTTGCAAGTGTTTTATTTGAATGTTGCATATGTTGCAGTAGCTATACACATATATTGCAAGAGTATGTTCAAAATATTCCATTTGCTTCAGACGTATGTTGCAGGAAGTGTTTTCATGTTGCAAGTGTTTCATGAGTAGGCGCATGCGGTCCCAACAGGAGAAGGCGGTCCCTGTGTGCGCGATACGGATGTTGCAAAAGTAGATCTGGATATCGCATTGTTGTAATGGCTATACACGTATGTTGCAAGTATCTATTTAGAATGTTTCATTTACTTCAGACATATGTTGCAAGTGATTTTATTTGGATGTTGCATATGTTGCAGTTGATAAACACATACATTGCAAGCGTATGTTCCAATGTTTCATCTGCTTCAGACATATGTTACAGAAAATGCTTTCATGTTGCAAGTGTTTCGTGAGCAGGCGCTGGCGGTCCTGTGTGTACATGTGTTTTATTTTCATGCAAGATCCATAGTTGGATGTTGCAATATTAGTTGGGCGACAAAAAAAATAATCTATATAACGTCTAACAAGAGAGGTCGGTGACGCCATTCCCTCGTGGAGGTAGGAAAAGTGGAACATGCGATCGTACGAGTGTTCACGACGTGGAATTAAAAATAATAATTAATGGGTCACACAGAAAGATAATTTTTATGGATATGAGTAATTAACAGGGCACATATGAAAATAACTTTTACGGATAGACGAAGCGTTCAACGGATCTAATTTGTTCGGACGTCCGAGCGGCAGTGATGCCATTTCTTATTTCAGGTTGGGTTTAGTTGGTTTTTGTTCAAAAGGTTACAACCTTTAGTTTGCACAGTACCATAGTTGTCTCGGATTACAAATTAGGACTCCATGCATTAAATGAATCTTTTTTTAACCGATCGGGCTGGATCGGATGGCTCGTAAATAGATCTAGCCACGCGAAACTGATAGGATGGGATCACTAAAGCAGCGCTACAGTGCCCCACTAAGGACACTTGCAGTCACAGTCGCAGCTGCAACAAACAGATCCATAAGCTAAATTCCTAGTTGTCAAACTGCAATTGGCTTGGAACCTTCAGTTTCTTGCAATCTAAAAATCAACAAGATACTTTTTTTTTAAAAAAAACTTAGATTAAACAAATGTGGCAGATACAAACGGAATCGGATATTGTCCTGATTATAGTCTGTTTAACCGGACTTTTGATAGTTCCAGTTGCTTCCGAAGATCTCATTCAGATATTTGTAACTCCAGTTCTAAGTAATTGGATATTGTCCTGATTATAGTATATATCTTGCGCTTCTCTAATCCCAATCGAGAAGTTCTTCGACAACTCCTCACCCTCCCCGCCCTCCCCCACCCACCGACACCGTCCATCTGGTTATCTCCCTCCGCCCACTCGGCGGCGCCATTGCTGCCTCGCTCATCGCCCCTCAACCCGGCATCACCACTGGGCCATCCGACACCATGGGCCCCTGCTAAGCCCACCGACCATGAAACCCTAACCTGCCGTAGCCTCGGCCACCGCTCCGTCAGTGGTGACGACCTCGCCGCTGGCCGTTCTGCCCACTGCGCGCTCCCTTCCTCCTCACTCTTGGCTGCGGCGCCCTCACATGCGCCGCTACGCACGCCCGCTGTCACAAGAGGAGGAACAGGCAGCGCAACGAGTGAATTATCGAGTTACGTATTATATATGCAATTAATTGTGTAGGTGAACATGTTTCCACTTCCTTGAAAAGGAAATAAAACAAAAATAAGTGGTGCAAAATATCAAGCACCCTATATATATTATTATTAAAGTACTACTGGTAGGAGGGAGTATCGAATTGGAGAGGACATGACGCATCTCCTGTCATGTGGATATAATATAAAATAACAATATCCTAGGGGCGACTGCGATGATGTCCGCCACAAGCTACATACATCTGAAGAAGCGAGCGATTAGCGTGATCGTGAGTGGGTAACACACCAAACCACACACCACAGCATAGCAGCAGTTGGTTGGTGACTTTTCCCGTGCCCTTTTCCGCCACCTCACCTCCTCCACGTGTCCCCACTACAAATCGCCCGAAAGAAAAGATCTCCCTCCCTAATTTCGTTGCCAACAAAGCAAAGCACACCTAGACCTAGACCTGCTAGCTAGTTGAGTGCACACCACATGAACACAAGAGTACCATGACTGCCTGATGCTTGTACCATCGACAACTAGGCCCTGTTCGGCTGGCTGAAAAAAAAACGGCTAATGTTTGTTATGAGAGAAAAACACTGTTATTTCGTTGAAATAGTACGGCTGATAAGTTCAAGCGAACAAGGGCCGATTCATTCATGCTGGTGTACTGTTAGGACGGATCGTCCCATCTTTCTCCCTGCTCCCTGCTGAAAAAACGTAATTCTAGCTGCATACCAGAAGGAATATAACTCTAGCTTATGAATAATATAAATAGAATACTATGCAATATAAAGTACAGAGTTTATAGGTGTAATTATTTGCTTGTGTTTAATTAATTAACGACCAGTAGGAGTAGGAGTACAAAGATCTTACTATCGAAAATTGAATCTACCTTTTGCCGCTGTGGACTTGTGGTGCATGCTATCCTACCTATAGCTGTAGCTGTAGGACTGCTGGCTACTCGTTTCCAGACGCTTCCGTTCCGTCTCATGCGCCAAGCTGGTTACTCCAGGCCAGTTCAATTCTTTTGCTTTGCTGCTCCCACCCAACAGTATTAACTATTTGTATTTTTGTCCTTATTTATATTACTAGATCCAGAGATGATAAACTCATATCACTTGAACAAAATACATTTGACTCGGTGTTGCTACATCCACTGATCAACTACGTTCACCATTTTCTCAGACAGTGTATTCTAATATTTTTACAAGAGCGATCCTTTTTTTAATGTTGCTAAGAGTTGTTCGGCTGATGATTTATACTGCTAATAAGTCAGCTGATGCTGATTTATTGTGAGAGAAAAATACTATACTATGACTATAAACCAGGCCGATAAAGTTCAAGCGAACAGGGTTTGTAGGTGGAGTCCCAGCCTTCTAAAATTCTACGTCACCCATGCATACGGCACTTATATACATCAACGTTGTCTTATGTTAAGGCTCCACATGTACATACATACATTAAAAAATTGGTGGATGTTGAAGTTGGGAGCCACCCGTGTCATCATCTGGTATCATGGTCATGGGCTTTGCCTCTCTGTTCCGTGTTAGTAGTTCGCTCGATATTGTTACTTGGTCAGCAATCAATTATCAACCACAGCACACAGGCATTGCCAACCTCAATCGGCCATGCCACCCAGGCAACCAAATACGTGCAGGAGTATTTTGCTTCCATTTTTCTGGTTGTCCTCATCCCAGGACCCAGATACATACTCGAGTAATCATTCTCACTTGTCAGCATGAACAGCTTGGGGCTCAACCCCAGCTAGACACAATCAACATCAGCTCAGATATGACGCCTGTCATGCATGATTTAATATATCAGATACTGGCCATTGCACTAGCAAATCTCAGGTGCCTCCGATCCACAAGACCGTAGCAAACCTCAGCATGCACAGAGCCACAGATTTACATACTACTGGTACTAGGTGCAACACACATACGGCTTTACATATACTAGCTAGCTAGGCAGCCTACTGCATCGTGCTCCCCGCAGCCCTACTCTCTGAACCTGATAGATACAAAAGATTGTTCCAGGACGGACATGACTACCGGTGTCCGCCATAACCTTCAATCAGCAGCCCTACTCCTTGTTCCGGGTCCCTCGGTCTTTCTTGTGTCCTCCGAGGATACGGGAGATCTGCAGACCTCTGCTAAAGGCCTGGTTGAACAGCATCCTGGTCTGGAATTCGGACACGAACGGGAACCAGGCAAGGAAGGCAATGGGCGTGAACAGGAGAAGCCCCATTAGGATCTCGTAGCCCCGGGCAAGAGCCTTGATCGACCCCCACAGCCCGATCTTTTGAATCACAGGCCTGATAGCTTGGGCAATCTGCAACACAACACGACCAAGAATAATTAAGTAAATAGTTCAGTCACCATGGAATCATAAGGAGCGAGGGAGAGATTATTATAAGACATGTTCAACAACTAACCAGGAGCAAACCCCATCCAGTGGGCATGAAAGCAAGGATGCAAACAAAGATGTCCAGAACCGTCATGCCAGGGATTGCTATTAGGATTACCACGATGGCTGTAAAAGTTATAAATATGAGACCCTTGATCAACCGGAACACTAGCTGGAACTCTGCACTGAACCTTCTCCTGCCCACTGATACAGTCTGCACAAGAAAATACAACTGAGTGATCCAGCTAGAGAGAGTGGTTAACCATTGGTGCCTCTTAACGAAACAAAAAAAAAAGAATCTTACTACGATTATAGCATTTCTAGAGCTGTGCAACCTAATTATATATTGTTTAGATTAAGAAAAAAAAATGCTAAATTATATCAGTCAGAATGGAATCTTTTTTTACTAGATTAGGCACTACCAGAACCAAACCATTGATCCTATCAAAAAAAAAAAGAACCAAACCATTGATGAATACTCTTCCCTAGGAACCATGAACACAAGAGATGATTGTAGAA
This sequence comes from Miscanthus floridulus, assembly GCF_019320115.1. Classification (NCBI taxonomy): domain Eukaryota; kingdom Viridiplantae; phylum Streptophyta; class Magnoliopsida; order Poales; family Poaceae; genus Miscanthus; species Miscanthus floridulus. Next base: position 111,361,608 of record NC_089598.1, read on the forward strand.
AAAATTACCTTCATAACAAGTAAAATGACAAAAATTACAACCCATGAGAAGCAATAAACCTGGAAAGGAGCAGTAGTTAGAAAGACTGCACCAGCATAAAGCTGATGAAACTAAAAAAAAAAAGGGCGTACCCAATGCAAAGAGCTCCCGCTCTGTGCGGGGTCTGGGGAAGGGTGTCAGTGGCAAGCCTTACCCTCGCCTGTGCAATGCGAGAAGACCGCGACTCGAACCCGGGACCTTCCGGTCACAGGCGGTAAGACTCTACCGCTTGCACCAGGCCCGCCCTTCAAAGCTGATGAAACTAACCCAATGTGAAATAAGACAAGTAAATTACCAGCACACTCTGGTTATCCTTGGTTATCTTCTTTGTTATATTCAGATGATACACAAGTCCATATTGGTAGATAAAGAAACGCAATGCAAGCAGTATTTCAACTATAGTACCACGCTTCCCAGAGTATCGAAGGGGCTCTTGCTCTTTTTCCCACCATGACTCCCAGCTTTTCTCTGGTGCTACACCAATACCTCCACGATTGCTGATCCACTTGTGCCAATCAGTCCAGTCATCCACAATCTTCTGCCACTCAAATCCAGAAGGATTGAACAGGAATGGTGCAAAGAGCCAAGCGCCCACCATGAACCACATGGATATGGTGATGAAGATGTAAGTTATAGCCCCTCTATGTGACTGACCAAATATTTCATACACAACTAGTAGAATCATCAGCTCGATGCCCTTGACAAAATGGCTACGGGAATAAAGTCGATAGTTGTCAGCAAATTTGGCATGGAACACCACAAACCCACGTCCAGTGGCTCTGTATTCAGCTCCTCCATGGAGTAACGTCCTTCCGTAGTAGTGAGTTTTTGTTCCCAATGAGAATGTGAAGAAAACAGAGGCCAACTGAAGTTGCATCAGTATAAAGTCACTCAATGCAGTTCTGAATCCTCTCTCCAAACCGATTTCCATCATCATGGGTAGCGCCATCAAAAACCCAAGTTGCACAAAAGACTCTGATGCAAGCGCAACCTGGAGAGGTGCATTGTGCACAAACCTCCTTCCAGTAGCCAGTGCTTCATCAAGTCCACTAAGTACAAGATATAGCCGCCCGTAGAGGAAAACATATACAGTCCATACTGTAATCTAAGTCCATACAGAAATAACAGAAACGTTAAGGGTTAAACACCAAACAAGTCCAAAGAAAAATGCAAGATAGGTTAAGTGCTAACCAATGAATGAACAAGAACGGCTAACAATTCAGGTCAGAAAAATACCATTGTACTGAAGTAGAAACCAATTGTTGTGTAGTAACAAGACAGCATCCTGAAGAAATCAAAGCGATGACCTAGCCGGTAGATGTCACGGCTCAGCGTCTGTTCGCCATTGCCATTTGCTATCTTTGCCTCAAACAGAGAGATTTGATTGAGACCCACATCCCTTCCCTTGCCAACTTGCATGTATTCATGGTGAGTAACATTGCCTTCACGCAATGTGGAATTGAATCCTGCACCATAAGCAGCCACAATATTATCATAACAGTTCCACATTTACAAATGTTGAGCAGCAACAGCAAAAAAAAAGTACCTGCAAATATGTCCTCACTAAGATTGATAATTTTGGATGCTTTACTCACACCACCCCTCGTAACGTGGAAAAGGCGATCGAAGACATCAGGATGACCATAATGAAACCGAACCCTGAATAAAGAAGGTTCAGGGAAAAAAAATGACAAAGCCAACATCTTAGAATAGTAACATTCCGAAGAACAAAACAAATGAGAGGACGATTCACACAATCCAAAGATTGACAAAAGTAGAACCAATAGACAATGCATCGCTACACCATGAATGTAAAATGAAATAAACCAAGATGCATACCTCAACGGATTGGCAAGCACTCGTTGTCCAATTGTCACAAAACTAGTTTCCTGATTTGACATGAACCATGCAAGGGATGACACACTGCAGAAATTTCGCAACATTTAATCATGATAGGAAAACATAGAAACTACAGAAAAATCAGAGGTCAGATGGTCTTAGTTTAATTTTAACCTTAAATATATGAAACATGGCATATTACCTGCCCGTAAATATGTGTTCTCTGACTCCAAGTATTGATGGATATCTCACTCCATCATGTTTCTTCTCAAACTCTTGCAGCAGATTTCTCATTTTCAAAGCCTCCTCCATATAGTGCTCCTGCCAATACAACTCAACATAACCAAAGGCACGAAATAGACAAAACAATTCTTAAAACCTACCAGTGCACGAAGCTGTACCTGATTCATATCTATAGTTTGGAGACATTCGCCTCGGGTGAATATTATTGCATGGTTCTGATTTTCTGGCTTTCCTTCACCTAAAATGGCATTACCTGGTAGTTTTATCTTGTAGATGACCTACACAGAGAAGATATGTGGCGCATAAGTCTAATACAATTTGCACAACTGAGGCTGTGGATACTATAAATTGGATGAGTCGTCAGAAAGATTTTGAACTATTCCAAATTAAACACAGAATGATCCCAACACAAAGACAATAAAAACAAGTAAAGTTCAAAGGATTTACGTAACCAGGCACTTCTAGCAATGGACAACCTAGATAAAGAAAATGAACCATGACTTTCTTCAGCTCAGAATGATCCCAACACAAACACAATAAAAACAAGTAAAGTTCAAAGGATTTACGTAACCAGACACTTCTAGCAATGGACAACCTAGATAAAGAAAATGAACCATGACATTCTTCAGCTGCTAATCTACAGAAGGTGTTAGGAACTAAAAAATAAGTATGTCACATCCAAGATAATCTCCTTGACATGCCTATATCATCTTCCTCAGCATTCTTTCTTCATCAATTCCAGTGCATCACATTGCAGTTTCAGTAAAGTAAGAATAATTGGTCAAAGCATCAACCATGATAAAGCAGAATAATGTCACACAAGTACATACTAAATTAACAGTGTAGTTTTTCAATACCTGATCAAGGCTCTGACCAGGCTCATTAGGTTTTGTAACAGAAGCCTTCACTAATACAGAGTAGTAAACCTTTTCAATCTTCTTGTTTCTATCTTGGCTGGGCGCTTCAACTTCATCAATATAGGCGACCCGAAGTGATGGATATCTGCCAAAAAATTGCCACTTCTGTTACTCCAATACCATCACATAACACATCACTTATGGGCGGCAAATAAACTAAACCATTGACAGTAGTAAGTAGTAATGTGTCCTGAACAATTTGCATCATCCCGTTACATTACTAACACCTACAGTTATTGGATGAATGACAATCATTAAAAAAAAGTTCATGTTAGCTTAATCCTAAGTCAAACTTCTCTATCTTTGACCAAGTTTTTAGAAAAAAAATATTTTAAAATCTAAAAGTTCAAATAAATGCATTATCAAGAGAATTTAATGAACCTAATTTGATATCATAGATGATGATGCATTTTTCTATAAATTTGGTTAAAGTTAGAAAAGTTTGACTTAGGAAAAAGGTAAAGTGAACTATAAATTGGAACAGAGGGAGTACAAAAATAAAGAGTGAACTTGGCCAACACATTGCTAAAAGTAGGGCAGATAAGCAAATATTGAAATTAACTGTTAATCCATCGCTAACTACTAACAGTTCCAAATCTAGACTGTTCTAACCCAATAAGCATACTAAGTAGGTTGCAAGCAAAAGCAACCAGCTTGTGTTCTTTTCAGATTTGAGCATAAACTTCAAAAAATGGAGAATATTTGCAATTTACTCCTATAACAGGATTTATTCAGAAGTTCTCAAAGAAACTCACTCCGTCATTAGTCCCAAAATATCATGCGCGCAAGGCTCATTAGAACGCTTCTGAATTCCATATTGTTGGCATGAGACAACATATGTAAACTTCATGTCAGCTATAGCCTTGCATTGAGTCATTAATTGTGAGTCCTCAGACATTACTTCCATTGCTCTGTAGCCTTCCATAAGATCTAATGAGACAAGAACAGAAGTTATCACATATGTCACTAAGTCCACATTCAGAACAACAGTTCAGAACCACAGCATAGACTGCTATTAGAAATACCATCATCTTTGGCCATATCAAGAAAAGCCTGAAGCTCCAAAGCTTTTCGATAGTACATCATCCCTCTTACTGCATACACAAGAGCAACAATGACAAAAATAAAGACACCATACATAGTTTAAGATGTTCCTTGAGAGAAGATATAAGTGCAGCCATGCAGGAGATACACTATACCAGTTCTTGTTAATGTCTGCCCCCTATATGACGCCCAAAGACGAAGCTTCTCTTCCAGTTCTTCATCTTCACGGAGTTCCTCTTCATTCTTGCAGCCCACCCTTTCGAGGAAATTTTTCCATTCATCTTCAATGAGGTTAGTACACAAAAAAGTCAGTTTCAGTGGACAGAGGGCAAACCCAAAAAATTTGCATGAATATCAGTTCAAGTAAATGGTAAGAAAGTGAGAAAATAATAACCTGGGTAAATTTTTTGTAAGTAGAAAAGAATGGAAACTCCATCCTCATTTGGCTCTTCCAGATTTTGTAATGAGAACAGAACATCTTCCTTGTAATAAGGAGTCAAGATACTGCAATATAGAAATAGTTGAAGTAATGAAATAAGAAACTCAAGCAAAAGACTAAATCAAACATGCATCTTGCAAAAGTGGCTTGCCAACAAGTTTTGTGGAAAAGTATGCAAAAACAAACTTATGCAAGACAAGAATGTAATACATGTTGCTCAAACAAAATGAATAGCCAAGCACACTGTAGTTCAAACAAATAAACAATAAAATGAAATCTTTCCAGATACGGCAGGATTCTTTTTGATAAAAGAACTAATAAGGAGGACAGCATCAGCATTTCAAACAGATAAAACTGAAGCAAATACTCCCTGTGTTCCAAATTGTAAGCCGTTTTAGTTTTGTCCTAAGTCAAACCTCTCTGACTTTCAACAAGTTTATTGACAAATATGTTAACATTTACAAAACCAAATATATGTATTATCATTGCATATTTCAAGTTTGATTTAACAAAACTACTTTGATGTGATAGATGTTGATCCATTCTCCTATAAACTTGGTCAAAGTTAGACTAGTTCAATTTAGATCAAAATTAAAATGACCTACAGTTTGGAAAGGAGGGAATAGTAAATAACCAACTACGTTATTTACATGAGAATTGCCAACAAAATGACTGCACATTGAGCAAATTATAACATGACATATCTAGGACTACCAAGAAGGTTTCAGGAGCGCTAAATTAGTGCATAATACAACATAAACAGATAATCAGCATTAAAAACTTACGAGAAGGGCAACATGTTCCGAACTTTTGGAGCATTGGGCATATCCATAAATAGAGAATTTGCAAAGAACGATATCCGCCGCCTAGCATCAAGATTAGTAGGAACATCCATAGCAGACTCCTTCACAGTTAACAGAAGATGAAGCCTCTTTATCTGAAACAAGCATAAAGTTTATGTCATTGCAGCAACAGAAAGAAAATATATAAGCATCATATCAGAATCCCCATATATAAAGGATGGGGATGAAAATCAGACCTTTTCAGTCCATGCATTTGATTCCTCCACAGGGAACTTAATAGCTTTAGCAAACAACTGGTCTTGCTGATCTAGCGGTGTAATTCCTTCATGTTTTCTACTATGGGCACCATGTATGGAATCCAACAGTCTGGAAGAAAAATAATAAAAAATATAACACAAGCTACCACAACATTTCAGTATAGTAGGCAATCAGTTCCATAATCACTAAATACCATCGCAAAAGGTAACTAGACAAATCACCAAGTTGTATGTAGAAACAAAATAGAACTCCAGCTTTAGTTTTTGTTACTAACAAACAAAAAGAAAGAACATGATAACTATGACAAAGAATGCAAGCAGATCTGCATAAGTGGCATGCCATGCATGTTAATATCCGAAGAAGAATATCAAGTACTGTAACAGAAGGAAACTAAGCTACTCACGTGCTGAGCTGATCCTGCTCCTCCATTATATCCCTTGTGACCACCTCAAGCATATCTTGGAACAAAATGACTACCTGACCCAAGTCTTCCTCCTTATTTTTTTGCTGCACTCAAGAAATAGATACAGTTAGGAGGTATCCACCATGAACATGACCTAAAACAACGATGACAAGATTTATACCAGTAATTCAAGTAATTCAACAAACTTCTTGCTCAGTGCAGGAAGGTTCCTCATATTGAGATCCTTTATCAGAGTTTCATCTTCTATATGCTGATCCACAACTGTGAAAATCTGAGCTAGGACACTGAAATAGGCATCACATGGTTATTCAGAAGGAAAATCCAAGCGGTTTAAAGGAACTTCAATCAAACAGATGTTACACACCAAGGGTTAAATATACAAAATAACTTTTTTTTCTAGAAAACCCCCACCCTCCTTCCATCCCTTGTGATAATCCCACCCTCCAATTCAGATCAATCAACTATTTCCAGTTTCAGCATCTTGAAACTATTACCCATTCAAAATGGACCTATATCATATGAGAATAAGGTATGTGGAAGCTTCAAGGAACTACCTCACTAAAATGGACGGTGACTTCAATAGAGTAACTCCACAAATACACTAAAAGCTGCATGCATGATAATTGAAGACTCAAGGCCAGAGTTTCAGTTTATCATATCTTCATCCTTTCACACTAGAATGCATCACTTATGTTTTGAGCCCTTAATTTGGGATGGTGTGTTCAGAGCAGAATTGGTACTATTTTAGGTTTAGTGCCATATTGCTTCCAGTCCAGAGACGAAGAACCACCATGTAATCTACAAAATCGAGCCCTGGCCTAACAAGTACCAACAATGGGGCCCATATTTCCCTAATAAATAATAAGCTTGGTAAGAGAAGACATACTCTTTCTCCCGCTGACCAAACACTAAGGTATTGATGATGTTCTTGAATAAAGCATAGCATTCTCTGATAGCAAAGGAAAAGTATGGATCTGATTTTATCCTCTTCGTCAGATCACGGTCTTTTCCACCACTGTCTGCTGCCATATCCAGTGCTATTGGGATCTACAATCCAACAGATAAACAATAAACTGCTGAATCCACAAATATAGTACGTAGAGAAATTACAGAAAGAGCAAGATGAGCAACCTTGCTAGCAAGTAGGAAAGGCGGCCATTGGAATATATCAAGTTCACGGTCTTTACAGTATGGAACCAGTAGCAGATCCATCTCCCTATTGTCTATGAGGTCTTCTTCACGGAAACTTGTAATAATAACGTTCCACATTTGAGCAAACCTTGCAGCTCTTTTCTCTCTCTCTCTTTCGTCACCAGGAGCCTAAAAACCAAAACTGTGTCAGATCAAATAGATATATATACTCTATTGAACTGCCAATGATCTACTCATAATGCCCAGTCTTACAATAGAAACAAATTACCTTGGGTCTACTTGAAAAAACAGCACGAAGACCTTTACTCTTATTTGCATCAGAAGGAATCAAGCGATCATTGAAGGCCTCAGGCAAGGATTCAAAGCGAGATCTCAACATTCCTAATGTCCGTATCTGAACCACGAAAGGAGTCTAATGTGAGTCCCATCGATCATGATAAATTATGCTCCACAATACTAGAGAAATATATAATAAAGTAAAGAGGCATCATAAAACAAGCAGAATTGGGTAAAGAAAACGGAATAAAAAATAACAACATTTTTATTGATGCTACCAATATGGAAAAAAAACTAGAAACGGTTGCTTAAAAATAGGAAGGGGGGAACACAATCCTAGGACTAATTTTCTGATTGCTACTAGACACAATTCAGTTTATTGGACAAGGAAACTGTTTCGAAGGCCAAAGAAAGGTGCATTAAAAATACGCAAGATACTAAAATATTTTACCAACCTCACCAAGACGACGATAAGCCCCGTAGATGCCACCAATCAGAGTAGAGAACAGTGCATACCAAATTTGGGTGTCCATGAAATATACCTGTATTTTAACTAATTAAACCCAAACTAATAGAAAGACTTCCTTCTTATGAGCAACAAGACGGATCAAGACATACCAGGATTATTGGAGCCCAGAGTGATATAACAACACCAATATTGTTAGTTCCTGCAAATTAAACCTAAATAAGAAGCCAAAAAAGTTATAAAAAATGTAAAATAGGGATTTCATGACAAATACCATGAGGGAAAAACTCGTGCCACTGGAATGTCCTGATAGGTTCTCTCATTATATCTTTGGTTGGCTGTACCAGAGGTTTGATCTGCAACAGGACAGTAACACAAGATGAATAATCAGCAGCCATGGAGAGCTTAGAAGGCCTAGTTCTCTTTGAATCCCAAACGAATGGACAATAGATCTCCAATCATTCCGCATGGCAATCGCTTTTTCCACATGTACAAACTATGTGTTCATTCTTATTTATGCGTCTAACATTCGATACATCTGATCAGGGAATAGCTTCTGGTCGGCAACTTAACTTGTGACTGAAGAAATCCAAACATGAATTCGGTAACCCAAAGTTCATGCAAAACCATATGCCTTCATGGAGTTGTGCAGTCAAATCATATTTTGCCAACAAACTACCATGCACAAGCAACATGACATGGGACTTACTGTTTCTACATTATCTGTTTTCCAACTACCAAAACCACAAAAATTACACCTAGAACAGTCAAGGTCAATACTCAAACCGTGAGAGTTATCGATTTATTTTTGTTCTTTGATAGCAGGTCCCAAGCCCTGGTAAAGGAGGAGGGTTGTGTTAGGCGTGGCGAGCCAATGTAAAAACTTAGCCACTTTAATGGAGATGAAACCCGAAAGAAAATCGTTGGGGCGTAACCCTCTTAGCGACGCGCCATATCGGAACCCGGGTATGGTGTTAAATGGGCAAGGGCCGGGTCGTCACCCCCGTGACGCGCCGTGTCGTGATCTGGGCATGGTGTCAAGTGACCAAGGATCGGGTCGTCGCTTCCTTAGTGGCGCGCTACATCGGCGCCCGGGTGTAGTGAAAATGAGCAAGGGTCTTCGCATCTGAGTCGACGGGTGCGAAGGGTAAGGAAGCTAGTCGAACCAACTAGGATCCGTTTAGGTAGTTGGAATGTAGGGTCACTTACAGGTAAGTTAAGAGAATTAGTTGATACCGCGACTAGGAGGCGCGTAAATATTTTATGCGTTCAAGAGACTAAATGGAAGGGTCAGAAGGCGAAGGAGGTGGACAATACAGGTTTCAAGCTTTGGTACACAGGGACAGTCGCGAATAGAAATGGAGTAGGAGTTTTGATTGATAAGAGCCTCAAGAATGGTGTGGTGGGAGTGAGAAGGCAAGGAGATAGAATTATCTTAGTCAAGCTTGTCGTTGGTGATATGGTCTTGAACGTAATTAGTGCGTATGCCCCCCAAGTAGGCCTCGACGAGAGTGCTAAGAGACAGTTCTGAGAAGACTTAGATGGCCTGGTTAGAGCTATACCTAGTAGTGAGAAGCATTTTATAAGAGGAGATATTAATGGGCATGTAGGTACTACAAGCGTAGGTTTCGAGGCAGTTCATGGAGGTTTTGGGTATGGTAGTAGGAATCAGGAGGGGGAGGAAGTTCTGGACTTCGCGGTAGCTTTTGACCTGATGATAGCCAACACTTTCTTTAGAAAGAGAGAATCTCATCTAGTGACCTTCAGTAGCGGACAACACTGTAGCCAGATTGACTTTGTCCTCGCAAGAAGAAAGGACAAACGAGCATGCTTGGATTGCAAGGTGATACCAGGGGAGTGTGTTGTTTCTCAACATAAGCTTTTGGTGGCAGATTTTCGTTTTCAGGTGCGTGCCCGTTGGGATAAACAAGCTAAGATTGAAAGAATAAAGTGGTGGAAACTGAAAGGGGAGACGTCAGAGGTATTTAGGGAAAGGGTTATCAAAGAGGGCTCTTGGAAGGAAGAAGACGACATAAACAACATGTGGGACAAGATGGCAACCAACATTCGGAAGGTGGCCTCAGAGGTGTGTGGAGTAACCAAAGGAAGTGGACGCGAGGCTAAAGATACTTGGTGGTGGAACGAGGAAGTCCAAAGGGCTATTAAGTAGAAGAAAGAATGCTATAGACGCTTGTACCATGACAGGAGTGTGGACAACATAGAGAAGTACAAGGTGGCAAAGAAGACTGCAAAGCGAGCTGTAAGTGTGGCAAAGGATAGAGCGTACGAGGATCTTTACCAACATTTGAGTACGAAGGAAGGAGAGAAGGACATTTATAGGATGGCTAGGGTTCGTGAGAGAAAGACACGGGACTTCAACCAAGTTAAGTACATTAAGGATGAAAGGGAGCATCTCTTGGTGAAGGAGGATGAGATCCGACATCGATGGCAAGAGTATTTTGACAAATTGTTCAATGGTGAGAATATGGACACAACCTTTCAGTTGGATGACTCTTTTGATGACACCAATAGGCGCTTTGTGCGGAGAATCCAAGAATCTGAGGTCAGAGAGGCGTTGAAAAGGATAAAAGGAGGTAAGGCGATGGGACCGGATGGTATCCCAATCGAGATGTGGAGATGCCTTGGGGACATAGCTATAGTATGGCTAACCAAGCTGTTCAACCATATTTTTCGATCGAACAAGATGCCTGATGAGTGGAGGAGAAGTATATTGGTACCGATCTACAAAAATAAAGGAGATATTCAAAGTTGTACGAATTACCGGGGAATTAAGTTGATGAGCCATACTATGAAGCTATAGGAGAGAGTTATCGAGCATCGCTTGAGAGCAATAACGCGGGCCTCTATGAACCAATTTGGTTTCATGCCCGGAAGGTCAACCATGGAAGCCATTTTCTTAATAAGACAAGTTATGGAGCGGTATAGGGAGAAGAAGAAAGACCTACACATGGTTTTTATTGACTTGGAGAAGGCTTATGATAAAATACCAAGGAATGTTATGTGGTGGGCTTTGGACAAACATAAAGTCCCAACGAAGTACGTCGGGCTCATTAAGGACATGTACAACAATGTTGTGACTAGAGTTCAAACAAGTGATGGAGACACGGATGACTTCCCGATTAGGATAGGACTACATCAAGGGTCAGCTTTGAGCCCTTATTTGTTTGCTTTAGTGATGGATGAGGTCACAAGGGACATACAAGGGGACATCCCTTGGTGTATGTTTTTCACGGACGATGTAGTGCTAGTTGATGAAAGCCGGACAGGAGTGAATAAAAAACTGGAGTTATGGCGGGAGACTTTGGAGTCTAAAGGTTTTAGACTCAGTAGAACTAAAACTGAGTATATGAGATGTGACTTCGGCACTACTACTCAGGAGGAGGAAGATGTTAGTTTGGAAGGTCAAGTAGTGCCTAGGAAGGATACATTTCGATATTTAGGATCAATGCTACAGAGGGACGGGGATATTGATGAAGATGTTAGCCATAGAATCAAAGCAGGGTGGATGAAGTGGCAGCAAGCGTCTGGTGTCCTATGTGACAAAAGGGTACCACAGAAGCTAAAAGGCAAGTTTTATAGGACGGCGATTAGACCTGCTATGTTGTATGGTGCAGAATGTTGGCCTACGAAAAGATGACATGTTCAACAGCTAAGTGTCGCGGAAATGCGTATATTGCGTTGGATTTGCGGTCATACAAGAAGGGATCGAGTTCGGAACGATGATATACGTGATAGATTAGGGGTAGCGCCAATTGAAGAAAAGCTTGTCCAACACCGGTTGAGATGGTTTGGACATGTGCAACGGAGACCTCCAGAGGCACTGGTGCGTAGTGAAATCCTAAGCCACGATAGTAACGTGAAGAGAGGCAGAGGAAGACCGAAGTTGACTTGGGTAGAGGCAATAAAAGGAGACTTGAAAGGATGGAATATACCCAAAGACTTAGCCTTAGATAGGAGTGCTTGGAAGATAGCTATTCACGTGCCTGAACCTTGATTGCTTCTGATGGGTTTCAACTCTAGCCTACCCCAACTTGTTTGGGACTTAAAGGCTTTGTTGTTGTTGTTGTTGTTGTTGATAATGAGTCTACAGGTAAAGAGCGAAAACTTCATGTTCAAGGATACCAAAATGCGGCATCCATCAACAGTGGTGGAATGAACATGATACAAGAAATGAATGTTACCTCAATATAGAAGCTTACTATCAACTTCATTGCTAAAAGAATAATCCAGAACATGGTATACCTGTCAGGACAACAATGTTCAGTAATTGAAAAAGATGTAACACGAGACAAGATAATGTGAAGATGGGTTAACAATTTAACATACTTGAAGAGGGAGAATGCACCTTCATGCATCCCTCTGCCAACAAATAACCGAGGCTGCAGACAAACATAGAATCTTTTAAAAAAAGAAGGCATCAAGAATCTTGACCATCTAATTAACAGGCAGAAAACTAGAGATGGAATGCTACCTGAGACCACCACATCATGATCGTTATGACCTTAACATTTGAACTCTCTAGAAATCTTCTCATAAATGGGAAAAGAAATAGCATAGAAGCAAGTATGTTTGGTGCCATATATATCACTATGGCCAATATATATAAAGATGGCTGATTCTGACCATCACCAAGCCAGCTTTTTATTGTTCTTGCGAGACCAGTAGGATTCTCCCAAGTGTACGCGTAAGTCACAGGTAAAATCACAACCCATGCAGCAGCAGATATTAACTTCAAGACATATCGCAGCTTGACTGCAAATGACATGCTTCTTCTTGCTTTCCAGCCAAATACGAGGTCTAGGATTGCTGTCACACACATGATAGATTCATTAGCATTAATTAAATCCTTCCTCAACATAAGACACATATATGCAAATTATTGAGTTGCATGCACCGACCAGTTCAACCCTAAAGCTTAAGCTGATGGGGAGAGGTGCGCAATTCACTTATATTCCAACACAAATGGAAGAAAATGATAATTATTTCCAAAAAAACGATGATGTTAAACATACAGCCCCAATTTCAATAAGAAAATAGCCCCAGAAGAAGTTATTTTTTAAGGTGCATGCCTTCATGCCAGTCACCTAGCCAATATAGGGTTCAGGGGATTTCAATGAGCAGGAAAACTTAATAAGGTACATGATGCTTGCACAATTCACAAAGACCACTATAAAAGTAAAAACTGTAACAAGATTGGCATGTAGAGCTTACAAGTAGCAACTACTGAGATCCCAACTAAATAATTGGGGAGTGATATGGCAAATATGTAAAAGGGAGATGGAGGGAATGATGGGAGTGTCAAATACCTTGACCCAACTTCAAAATTGCAGCAGTAATAAATATGCTCAAAACCTTCTTAAATACTCCAGCATCAAAGATATCACCTGGTGTTCCACCATTCCAAGCAATAATTATCATGGCCTATATGAAAATCATAACCATCACAAATATGTTGAATTAAGGGGATGATAATGTCTAACAGAGGTATTTAAGGAACTGTAACAGATAGAAAGTGCATACAAAAGAGCAACTAACCTGTAAGGACAATATTAAGAAGATCCACATCCTGTCAAAACTACGGAATATGTGCCAAAATGAACGTATCTCCACAAAATTAACTTTTCCCATCCAATGGACATTGCCTGCAGATCTGTTCTCCTGGATGACGACAAGAGAAATGGGTTTCAATAAGACTGATAGTCCAGGGAGTCTTTATTTTGCTTGTTTTAAGTTGAAGGAAAAACTAAGGATTACATCAGATCATGGATCTGTATTCCAAGCTATGAAGTGTAAAAGACAAGGCAAAATGAATGTAAAACGAACAGATCAAACCTATCTGCAGTAATATTATAGACCAAATGAACAAAATTGCCAGAATTAGAGCATCCACCAGAAAAGAAAAGGAACATCAGAATATTTTAAGTTCAATGTGTATGTACTTAAGCAATTGTAATATTATCTATCACGAGAAAACATTAACGTATTTAAATTACACAATGTCAGAAAAGAAGTATGAGGATATCAATATTATTGAGAGAACCTACTCCATTCAAAAGATTCAGATAAGCAACTTTCGGAGTTTTGAAAAAGTCAGCATCAGCTCTCATAGGCCATCCTAGCCGGAAACAATCAACTGACCTGACAAGCCATACAGTAATGATTTGGGTTTCATTAAAATCTGGGGCACAAGATTGTAAACAGCAGTGCAATCAACTCATCACTTACCAAAAGTACTCATTCAGATCATCATAGTTTCTCCAATGCGAGTGCTTTGATTTCATGGTCTTGCTCCTTTCAGCTTCCTGTTAAGTTCCCATAAACTGTGATCAAATTGAAATGAAAGTAAGACAACATTCAGGTATTTAAAATAACACATGTTATACCTTCTCTATAACTTTGTATATTGGAGTCACGACTTTCATCAAAAAGGCTTCTTCATCACCACCATATGCTGGTTTAACATTTTCACCGGTCATTGGGCTCACATTTCCAGCCAGCATACCGTAGAGTTCAAAAGCCATCTACGCCAAGCAAAATAGCCTCATATAAATTAAAATTTGCAAGCCATACACTGCTATATTTTTGCCATGAATTTCAGGGTATGATCTTCACTACTGCAAGCATATCAAAGTTAATTTGGAAAAAGAATGCAAGTCAATCTTACATGATGGTAGATGTAACAAATACACTCTGGCATGAATCTCAAGTTAGCCGCCTCACCCCAAATCAGCAGGTAGAGGCCCATATAAAGAAGCTTACGCTGCTGCACTTCCTGCTGGATGGTCGGCAGCCTAGAAATCAATTTGACAAAACGTTTAGAGAAGCAGTAACTTAACAAAGAGATGTACTATATGTCCTTTCAAGTGTAGTAGCTCTAAGGCTGAAATGCCATGATTTGCAACCAACTAAACAAAACAGAGGAGTTTAAGCACAGCTCTAGGAAATCAGTCCAAGTGACTCATATACATTTCATAATGGATCCTCTGTACCTACCATAAACTGCTTTTGCGGCCGAGGTACTTGCACCACTTCTTATAATTCTTAAATAGCTTCTTCATCACATCATCCAGAGCTTTGTCATCCAACTAAAAAACATAGCACCACATACCATCAATAAGCAAATTGGGGCAGGTTCAAAAAAGAAAGGTCATCTGGTTCCTCTAGAAGATCTAGACAGAGACAGAGACAGAGACAGAGACAGAGACAGAGAGAGAGAGAGAGAGAGAGAGAGAGGAAATTTGTACCTTTGGTTGTAGGTCAGCCTTGGGTATTTTCCTTATATGAACATTTGCAAGCAACAGTATCAAATGTTCCCTTTGGTTGGACACGTTGTCTTTCTGAAAAGGGACTTAAGTTAGATGAACGTATATTCTAACTTCTAAGCGTACTTTTAAGGGAAAAGCACGCTACATCACAGAGAATGCCAGGAACAAATAAGTTCCAGTGTTTCACACAATTACCTGAAACCCAAACATAGCCTGAAGCCAATCAAGAAGGTCTTTACCAGTATTCTTGTCATCAGGCTTCTTGTCTTGGTCCTTTGGCCATGGCAGACCTCTAGTATTGCGAAGAGCATAAACAGCAGCTTGAATCTACATAATTATGAGGAACAAGACATTATTAATGGTTTGCCTGCAAAAGGTGTAGTTTGGCTCTTAAGATGGACAATGTTAACGAGAAAGATGATAGACGAGAACCTCTGGATGTTGCATAATGGCTTGACCAGTACTTTCAGGATCAAGCGGGAGAATGTTGTAAGGTAAAAACAACTTTTTCTTTTCCTCGACCTTATTGTGTGTATCCAAAATCTGTGCAGCAATAACACACGAACAGGATTCACAGTTACAGTCCATAAAAGAGGTGCAAGACAAGGTGTACCAATGTCAAGAAAGAGAACAGAAATCAGCATAGCAACAGAGGTGAATGGCATACCGCTTGATCGACTTCAACAGACTGCGAAACATTAACTGCCCTCAAGACCTCAAACAAGACAGCAGCCGTTTGGTACGCCTTCGTGAGCAGTGCACTGGGGAAACAGAAAGGCAGAGCGTGAAGGAAGGAGGAACAAGTGAGCGGCACGCCCAAAGCAAGAGGCGTCACGGGAAGAGAATTGCTCACCGGTCAGCCTTATCAGCAGCATTTTGCAGTGCCTGGATGTATTTTTTGTAGTATTCGCGGTAGAAGCGCTGCATCTCCCTAGCATCGCTCTTGTGGACCCTTCCCTTCAACGTGGGATCATTTTCCTGGAGAAGCGTAAAGCCGAGAGGTCAGCCTTTGTTTGGCATCAGCCATCACAGGATTATGAGCACACAAGTTGTGGAGGGACATAGGGAATGAGAATATGTGCCAAGTTTTAACATTTTGTTATAATGAGAGTGAAAACAAGCAAGGAAAGGCCTTGGTAGGAAGCAGCGGGCACAGTGGCAGTGGCATTGCAGCAGTGCGTGGCGTGGAACAATAAATAGCTGTGCGTGGTGAAGAGTAATTGATGGATGAGCAGTAAAAAGAGGAAAAGAGGGGAAGAGTTGTACTAGTACTACGGACCCTCTCAAGCCTCTGCAGGAGTGCGGTCTTGAACTGACGAACACCACGGCCACTGGAAGTCGGGTCGAGACGGTGAGCCTTCTCGAAAGCGTAGAAGCGACCTGGAGCAAGCAAGCAAGTAAATCGGATCGGATCGACGGCGAACAATTACCACAGCACAAGAAAACAAAAACTTACAGAGGTAGGCGACGCGCGGGTTGGTGGCCTCGACCTCGTTGGCGACGCGGAGGATGGGCGCGATCTCGACGAGCGAGGAGGGCACGACCTCGCTGTCGAAGATGGACTCGCCGAGGTTGCCGACGGTCTGGGTGCGCAGGAGGCGCCTGCCGGTGGAGGAGGGGGCGGCCGGGGACGGCGAGGGGGCCGGCGAGGACGAGGACACGTCCGCCGTCCTCCGCCCCGGCGCCGCCATCCCGCTCCCGCGTCACCTCACTCACAGACACCAGCTGACCCCAAACCCTCCCTCCCTTCTCCCTCCCCTCCTGGAATCTCTGCAGCTCGCGCAGCAGCAGCTGGCACGGAATGGAATCGAATCGTATCGAATCTGCCCCCCTCCCTCCCCAGCACGGGAATGCGGCCGGGTTAGCTTGCTTTTTGGGTGATAGATATGGTGGCGGCGAATGGAATGAAACCCTAGATCAGATTTGGCGGCGACGGCGGCGAGGCGGCGCAATGCCACGGGAGGGGAGGGGATTGAGGGGAGTGGGGTGAGCAGAGAGCAGCAGCCAGTAAGGATGAATGAGGATGGAAAGCTGGAGGAGGGGAAGGTAACGGACGGAAAGGCTTCGCTGGGGTTTTCGAACTTTGTTTTCGTTTTGGGCCTTGTTTAGATTGAGAAAAATTTCAACCCGATGAATAGTAGCACTTTCGTCTTATTTGATAAATATTGTCCAATCGTGGACCAACTAAGTTCAAAAGATTCATCTCGTGATTTCCAACTAAACTGTGCAATTAGTTTTTTTTTTTACCTACATTTAATGCTCCATACAAGTGGCTAAAAATTGATGTGATAGAGAGAGAGTGAAAAAACTTGGAATTTTGGGGTAATCTAAACAAGGCCTTGGTTTGGGGCCGTAGTTGAGGCCTGGGGTTTGGGAGGTTCTACGATTTTGCCACTACGGTTTACGCATGACAGGTCGGGGTGGGAGTGGCAGTGCCGTGATTAGGTACGGTATCCAGGGGACGGACGGAGCTCGGAGCTTTGGGTTGGGTGGGTGGGTACACAGTGCACAGTACGCTGCACGTGGGCCCAAACCAGCGCAGCACAGGCTCGTCGTTTTGCGGTCCTTCTTTTTCTCGTCTCTCACCGGGGATTTGATTAGACTGATGACCCACGATTTCAATTCGGTTCACTGGTCTTTTTCAAACTTTGGTTATCAAAAATTGAAGACTTCCAAGCATTGTGGAAATGGACAGCTCTTGCTGCAATGTCAATTCTCAGGTAAACTAAATTTGATTTTTCTATATTCTACAAAAAAAAAAGAATAATGGACCGTGCGTAGTCACTATTTCTTACTCCAATGGATCTCTTTTTTTTTATCAAATACTCCAATGGATCTTAAGAGCCGATTGAAGCTGGAGCAGTGCCAAACCGAGCCTAATTCGGACTTTATTTTGTGACTGCACTAATCGATGGCAATCTCATGACGGGCTACCTAGCGCCTAGGCTTCTTTCTAGCTGCACATGGCATGTTTGGCTGTGTATATCTGCCAAGCTTTTGTTAATTTTTTTTTACCAACCAAAAGTAATAATTTTATGTGCCACGCACTTTGAATCTAATGGGTAGCATGCAGATTATAATGGTTTAGGCGGGGTGTCCTACGCCCAATTTATATGAGTTCCTGTATTACTTTTTCTGCACTGCGTGCTGGATTTCAGTTTATTTTCAAGTCTGGATGATAACATACATTACTACCGGTTGTTAACAATAGACGGTGCTGCTCAGAAGTACCACTTGTTACTCTTGACCGAAGTCTTCAAACATGGAGGAGTCGTCCAGCTACCGAAACCTCCAACGAAAGGTGGACCACTTGTTGCATTTTCGCTCATCAGAAATTTAAGGCCGCAACGCTTCCAAGCATTGTGAAAATGGACAGCCCTGTTTGGTAGTAGTACGCACAGTTCTATGCTCTAATGTTGCTCTCGAATCTGGATTTTTTTCCGTTAATGCTAGCAATCAGACGTTCGTCTGCGCGGGGACGCTCCTGTTGGTGAACCCGACGTCCATGAGCCTATCCGTTCCCTCCACTCCCCTCCGGTCACCGTAGATTATGAAAAAAAACTCACGCAACAACGACTGCACTCCGCCACCGGCTCCACCGCGCCTCCCGCACGTCTTCCTCTCCACCGCGCCTCCCACGAGCCTTCCTCTCCACCGCTGCCGTGACAGCCCCGCGCGCGGTGTGCTCCCCCACGACCGCATAGCCGTTGCCACCTCGCCGCGCGAGACCGCACCCACCCAACTGTTACTGTCGCCTCCACGTTGGGCACCGCTCGCCGGAGGCACCGCTTGCGCCCCTATCGTCGGGGGCACCGTAGCCGCTCACTGGATCCTGCTGTGCAGCGCTCCACCCGCCTAGCTGCTTGGTTTTGCTGAAAGCGTATGTTTCGAGTGTTACAGATGTTTCAGAGGTATGTTACGAGTGTTTCAGATTGATATTGCAAAAGTAGATTGGGATGTTACATATATTGTAATGGTTGTACACGTATATATGTTGCAAAGGTCTGTTACCAATATTTCATTTGTGTTTTTTTACGTATGTTGCAAGTGTGTTTATATGGGTGTTGCATATGTTTCACACATATGTGTTTTATCTCAATGTTGCATATATTTGCAATGGTTTTCAAGTGTTTTCGATTGTTTTTTCAAGTGTTTCAGAAGCATATTTTAGATGTTTCATCTGCTTTCAGACGTACATTGCAAGTATTGCATTTGGAGGTTTTAAAAGTAGATCGGGTGTTGCATCTCTCCTCCTCGCCTTCTACTGCATCGCCTCAGTGTCTCCCCCTCTTCCCGACGCCGGTTAGGCATCCGCCGCCCCTCCCCCTCTTCTCGATGCCGGTGATGTTCGGGGCAGTGCGGTCCCCACGTGGGTGCGTAAAAACGGTGCGGGAAATGGATTACGGGGCACGGACGGACGTTCGACCGCTAGCAAGCCCCTTTTTTCTATCCTACGAAAATGAGCTATGGGCTATGGTAAAGTAACTATTTTTTTCAACATGTACTGAGGGCAGATTGAAGCCGCAGCGATTTCCAAACAAAACCTAAACCGTTTGATTCTCTCATCTTTATTTCGTCACGACTGAACTAGGTAATGGTAACCTCACGCGGCCTGTTCGGGAGGCCGTATCGTATTGTGGATTATTTACTGCTGGCTGGTTTGGTATGAGAGAAAAACACGGTTCCTGGCTGAAAATTTACGATCGTTTACGAGCAAGCGAACAGGCTAACGATGGTTGTTTGTTTGGGCATGATTGGTTGGTACCTAGCAATATTTTATGTCGGTGTTTTTTTACTACCAATAGGTATCCTGACGTGTCACGCATAATTGGTTGGCCCACCAATTAGTTTTTTTTTACTACCAATAGGTGTTTTTTTTACTACCAATAGCAAGATTTCATGATGGTTTTTTTTTACTACCAATTGGTTGGCCCACCAGCTTCTACTTCACCTCGACTGACAGCAACACGGAGTAAATGCTCTCGCCGTCGCCGGTCTGCCAGCCTCCCTCGCGACGTGTAGGGATAGGATAGGATGGATCTCGGCGAGCAGGCCGACAGTTGAACACAGTAGCACACTGCAATCATCAATCAATCAATCAATCCATCAATCAGCCTGCCTGCTTGCTAGCTACTCCCATTCGCCCAAAATCTAAAATTTTTCAAGATTCTTCGTCACATCAAATCTTACGGCACAGAGCATTAAATATAGGTAAAAAAAAATAATTAATTACACAGTTTATCTGTAATTGGTGAAACGAATCTTTTAAGCCTAAATAGTCTATAATTGGACAAGTTTTGTCAAATACAAACGAAAGTGCTACAGTAGCCAAAAACCAAAAATTTTCTCATCTAAACGGGGCCTTAGGCAAAGCTACGCTATACGTACGTAGTATGTATTTTTTACTCTAAATACGACTACACATCTTATTTAAAAATTTATGCTAAATGTTTTTTTTGTTGTGGTATTAACAAAAATTCTTCGAAAATAACTTAAATTTGACTATATTTATATAATTTTTTTTTATTAAAACGAGTTGGGGTAAAAAAAAAGTTAAACGAACCGATGGAGTAGCTTAATAGGCAGGAGTATAGTGCATCGTATGCCTTTTTTGCTTTAATAACCTCTACAAACCCATGTTTTTCCCTGGTTTTTCACAGCTGTCACGTCATCCCGAATTCAGGCAGTCGAGCCACGTCGCCTGAAATTGCTTTGCTTGGCTACCAGCAAGCCACGTCATCCCAATTCACCCCAAATAAATTGATGCCTCCCCTTCTCGCAAAAAAAACAGGCTCCCTCCCACGCCCGGTCTCCCCTCCCGCTTGTCTCGCACACGCTCCTCTCGTGGCGCGTCGCCTCCGCTGCTCACGCCCTGTCCCCTGCACCGCCCGCTGAAAGTGCAATCAGGGCTTGTTCGCTTGGAGGAATTTGGAGAAATCTGGATAAATTTATGAGAGCATGAACAGTGTTTTTCATCCAGGAACAGTGAAAATCAGTTGGTTTTCACACCAGTCGAACGCAGCCTCAAGCCCTAATTATGGGTTTTGGTGATAATGACCACGTAATTAGAGAACTAATGAGATTTATCGATATGACAAGCAGGGAATTCATGTTCGAGGATGCTACACGAAATGGAGGAGCCCCCAATTACAAATGTAGATGGCTTCAAACTCAAAGGAGGTTTAAATTCTTTTATATTTTGAATTTGAGTATAGAAAAAGCCGTACTATAAAGAGGGACACAATACTTAAGCTAATATATGCTACCAAGTGCTCAAACATACACATGGATCCTCAGATTCACAGCCAAGACAGTCTACACTTCAATCTTGCCCTTGCTGTCTTGCGTGGTGCGGCACTGCCGCACTTGAAGAGAGACACTACCGCGACTTAAGTGACCGTTAGGGGCTAGGGGAATTTATACCCTTCCCTTTCCTTCCCAATGGTACTCTACCTCTTCTTTCTTACTTTAGCACGCCCAAAATAGAGCAGGAGCTCTCTCTCTCTCCCTCCATTGTTGACCTCAAGCCCCCAAGTAAATCCATTGATTTCATCATCAATCCTTGAGAGAAAAGGGTCCAAAACTCGATTAGAGAGCAGCTCCATTGATTCCCCAACTCTAAAGAGCACTTGGTTTACGTTTTGGCTGGCGATTATGTTTGTTACTCTTGGAGCTTGGCTCCTAGCCAGTTAGAGCGTCGCCCGTGGAGCTTGTCAACTTATGTGGTAGCCCCAGAAGGTTTGTAACCATCTCTTGAAGCTAATAAACTCACTCCTCATCTCGAGAGTTATGTCTCTTGACTTGAGAACAAGGAAAGGTTGGAAAGCCCTAAGCCTTAGTGGCTAACCTCAATAACGTGGAGATAGGCAAGCCTTGGTGGTGAGCCGAACCACGAGATAAATCATTGTATCACTTGTGCTTGATTTACATTGCTTGCATGACATATTGTAGTTGAGGTGATTTCTAGGGTTTCTAGTCGATCTACTGAAGTGTGGTGTTCCCACTACTTCTAGCTCTTGATCTGTGATTGTCATACATGCAGTAAGCTAGGAAATTTCTCTGATCTAAATTTTCATTCACGGATTTTCAACTGTGACTCGAAGCTGTCTGTAGGTGCGGCAGTGCCGCTATTCTAGCCCGGCAGTGCCATAGTCCGACAGTGCCGCCCTCTAGAGGTGCAGTGTCGCATGGTGAATTTGATAAAAGTTTGAGTGTTTATTTTGACAGGTCTATTCACCCCCCTCTAGGTCAACTAGAGATCCTACAAGTGGTATCAGAGCATGTTACCTCATATACGCTTCACCGCGTGAGGTATGGAGCTCGGAGGAGGAACTAGTGGCATGAAGCAGGTGGATGTCGACACGGACAGCAACGAGCTGAGCGCGTCGACAGCAAGCAACACCACGCTACCACATCTTGAGGCTACCGATGCCGAAGGAGCTCTCATTAAGAATGAGAGAAGAAAAGGAAGAAAGAAAGCTAAAAAGAGAAGCAAGAGAGAAGAAGGAGGAGGAGGAGCGGTTAGAGGAGAAGAAGCAAAGGAAAGAAGAAAGAAGACTTAAGAGAGAAGCAAGAAGAAAAAGAAGAGAATCTAGGAAGAAGAAGGAAAAAGAAAAGAAGGCAACAAGTGCATCATCAAGCATATCAAGTAGTTCTGAAGATAGAGATGATGATGAGTCATACCAAGTGTCGAAGGGGAACAAGAAGGAGAAGAAAGAAAAGGGCAAGGCCAACAATAATAAATATGTCACCGTATCTTTTAACTATTCTTCTATTCCTAAGACTAATCATGATCGGAGGTCTTTTATCAATGTGCCCACGGGCAAGTTACCTCATTTCAATGGAACTAACGTTGCCAAGTGGAAGCACTTAATGAGAGCCTCTCTTATAGGTCTTCACCCTGGCATTTGGGAGATTGTTTGCAATAGATTTGAGCCACTGATTGATCCTAAGAACCCAACACTAGAAGAGATAAGAATCATTCATCTCAATAGTCAAGCCACAAGTTTGTTGCTTAGCGCCTTGGATGGTGATGAGTACAATAGAGTGATTGGAGTTGATGTTGCTAAGCAAATATAGGACACTTTGCACCTAGCACATGAAGGGGTTGACAAAGTGATAAAGGCAAGAATTGACTTGTTGATGTCAAAACTCAACCAGTTTGTAATCTTGAATGGAGAGGGGCTATAAGAGATGTTTAATAGGTTGATGACGATGGTGGGCAAGATTAGAGGCTATGGTTATGATGAGCTAGATGATCACAAAGTTGTCAAGATTATGTTGGAAGCTTATTCACCTAGAAATGAGACCGTAGTCACTCTAATTAGAGACAAGAAGAAGTTTGAGTACTTCACACCAAATGATGTACTTGTGAGGATCTTAACCTTTGATATGCAAAGAGAAGAAGCAAATGAGAGAAAGAAACTTGGAGAATTGCAAGCAAAGTTAGAGGGCATCAAGATCAAAGATGTAGCTCTCAACACCAACAAATCAAGCAAGTAAGACTCTACAAGCAAGTCCAAGATTAACCAACAAGCTTCAACTAGCAAGCCCAAAGCAAGCAAGAAAGATCAAGAAAGAGTAGAGACCACATAATCTTCAAGTGAAAGTGAAAATGATGATGATCAATATGAGAAAGTTGATGATGTTGCTCTCTTTATAAAGATGTATCACAAGGGGCTAAAGAAGCAAGGCTACAAGGTAGTGAAGAGAAGCTTTCCAAACAAGAAAAAGAGGACATGCTACAATTATGGAAGCACCAATCACTTCATTGCCAAGTGTCCATATGAGATCAAGGACAACAAATACAAGAAGGATAAGAAAGAGGAGAAGGCCGACCGTAAAAAGAGCAAGAAGTACATAGAAGAGGCTCACATTGGGCATGAATGGGACTCAACTAAAGAGAGCACAAGTGAAGAGGATGAGAAGGTTGCAACTATTGCTATTCACACGTCATTTCCTACACCAAGGCTCTTCAACGACATGTCCGATGATGACTACTATTCTCCTCATATTTATCTCATGGCAAAGGGTGAGAAGGTAAAATCCAAATCGAAGGCCAAATCTCCTCCAGCTTCTAGTGATATCTCTAGTAGTGATATTAGTGATAGCTCTAGTGATGATGAATCTAGTGATGAAGAAATAAATATGATAACTAAAAATTTGGATGGAAAAACCAAATTATTCATCACTAAGCTAATGGAGGATTTAGAGAGTGTCCAAGCCGAGCTAGAATCTAGAGAAGAGACTCTTATTCAACAAGAGGATCTCTACATTGCTAGCAAAGAAGCTCTTGCATTAGAGACAAGTGAGGTGGAATCCTTGCGCGAGGCCTTGGCCAAAGAGCAAGAGGATCATGCTATCACAAAGAAAGCAAATAAAGCTCTCAAGAAAAAGTATTGTGACTTGGATGAAAAGCACAAAGAATTTTAGATGTAATATGGCATTCTTTGGGATAGCAACTTATGTCTTCCTAAGGCAAAGGAAACATCTACTCCCTCCACTAGTCAAGGTTATGAAAAATGTTTTAATCTTGATATGAATACCTATTCCACTAACCTTGCAAACATGTAGGCTATGAGAAAGGAAATTGCTAGGCTCAATGAAGTCATTGGAAAAGGGTGGATAGGTAAGATCTAATCCAATGACAAGAAAAATAATGAATCAAAAGGGCCACAATTCAAGCAAGGAAGGCATTCCTCAATCAAGCATGGGCTTGGACACACAAATGGAGCCAAGACAAATGGAAGAAGGATAGTGAATGGCTATGAGTGTGTGCAGTTTGAAAGGAAGAGTAAAATTGGTATAGATCAGCCTACACAGACCGCGGCAGTGCCACGGTGAAAGGTGGCAGTGCCATGCATCGCAAAAATGGGAAGGCTACCAATTCTGTTCCTGATCAAACTAAGCCTAAGAAGAAGGTGTACCAAGAGAAATAGGTTTTCCAGAAGCCTAAGGAATCAGTGTGGGCCACCAATAATAAGTATGCCTATCAACCAAAGACTTATGTACCTCGACAAAGCTTGACATCATGCTTTGTTTTGAGGAACAACAGCAGTGGGCATGTGGTTGCAAAATATGTTGGAAAGGAAACCAATATATATAGGAATACTTCTATCTAGGTTTCTAAGATTCTTGTGACTAACATGCAAGGCCCCAAGTCAAATTGGGGACCTAAATCTAGAAACCAAACTTGTTTTGTAGGCATACTCCTCTGGTGGATCAAGTTGGGTGCTTGATAGTGGATGTACAAATCATATGACCGGAGAAAGGAGTATGTTCTCATCATATTCCCTGATGATGCACTCAAATGAAAATATTATCTTCAGAGACAATTCAAAGGGGGATGTGATTGGTCTCGGTAAAGTTGCTATAACCCTTGAGCATTCAATTACAAATGTATTACATGTTGATTCATTGAGATACAATTTGTTGTCCGTTTCTCAATTGTATGAGGTGGGCTACAATTGTCTCTTTTCGGATAAGGGTGTGGAAGTTTTTAGAATGGATGATTCCTCTATTGTCTTTATGGGTTAATTAAGAAACAAGCTTTACTTAGTTGATTTCAACAAAAGTAAAGCTAAGTTTGAGACTTTTTTAGTGGCAAAATCTAGCATAGGTTGGCTTTAGCATCACCGACTAGCCCATGTTGGGATGAGGAACTTAGCCAAACTTCTAAAAGATGAACACATTCTTATACCAACAAATATTCAATTTGAGAAAGATAGGATTTATAGCGCTTGTCAAGCCAAAAAAGCAAGTTGAAGCACCTCACCCACCAAAGAGCATCATAACCACCAAGCAACCATTAGAGCTAATACATATGGATCTCTTTAGACCGGTCGCCTACCTAAGTATCGGGGGTAACAATATGATCTTGTTATTGTTAATGACTATTCTCGTTTCGTTTGGGTATTTTTCTTGCATGACAAGTGCCAAGTTCGAGAGAAGATGAAGATATTTATTAGAATAGCTCAAAAGGAGTTCGGTCTTCCTATCAAGAAAGTGAGAAGCGACAATGGGACCGAATTCACGAATACTCTAGTTGAGGAGTTTCTTGATGAAGAGAGCATCAAGCATGAGTTTTCAAGTAACACCTCTAGTGTTACGAGCTCGCTTAGCACTGAGATCATGGCCTGAGAAATAGATCTATTAGTATAGTGAGTTAGTTTAATCAAATGTGATAATGAAAAACTCAATCCCTAGTTATATGGATAAGTTAATAGTTTGACTTAAAAAGTGATTTTTATAAAGCAATAATGATATAGAACTGTGTTTAGGATTTTAATAAAAATGGAAGTACAAGTCGAGTAGATAAAAACGCAACTTGGGTTTTGGAAAACAAATATTGTTGACTAGGGTTTTTGCTAGCTCAAAAATCAAATTAGAAATTAAAACTAGCCCTTTTCGTTGAATCGGACAAAAAGTTGAAGTTGTACTGAAAGTATACTTTTTGGCGATTTTAAAAATGCAAAGTAGTTAAATACTGCCCTGATGTTTTGGTTCTATTAGTTTGGTATAAAGTGTGTGCTATGCCAGTGAAATGGTTGTTGGTAAAGTTCGGTAAAGTTTTGACCAGTTTAAAATTCAACCAAAAGTGCTTGGAGTGTCAGTTCTAACTGGAACCTTGAATTCTTTTAAGTGTGAAACTGATAGTAGACAATGCCATGTTGGCGTTTGATTTCCAACAAAAATGGTTAAGCACTACATCTATGTTTTTCGCACGATCATGGTTGCATTTAGGTGTATACTAGGACGTGGTGCTGGTCGTGGTTACGTTAGAGTTACGATGCTCACACAAAAATTGACCGAACTTTCGCTAGAACGCGTTGAGGATATGTCGATTGGCGCTCTGTTCGTGAACCGGCGCCTGTAGCGAGCGATCTCAGCCGCTCACCTCAACTACCTCGGCCTGCTCGCTCTCGGCCATTCATTCCACCTACCCAAGCTACTGCTGCCTTTGTCTTTGCCTCTGCTTGCCACTGTATTGCCTCTGCTTGCACTACCGTGCTAGCACCCGCCATGGCTATGCGCCCGCCGTCGCCTAGCCATGTGCGCTCCTGTGCCGGCCACTATGGCGAGGACACCCAGGTGGGCCATGCCCGTGCCAGTGCCAGTGCTGTGCCACCCATGCTGCCGTGCCCTACTGCTGCGCCACCCCATGTTGGCGTTGCTCATCCACCACGGCACCACCTCACCTCGCTGTGCCTCCACGCGGACGACCACATCGAGGTGGGCACGTCCACGTTCGCCATGCCACTCTCATCGGGGGCCTACACAGGCAGCGACCTCACCTGGGTCAAGTGCCGCGGCGCTAGGTCGACGGCGTCGGGCCCACAGCAGCCGTCGCGCGACGCGCGTGTTCCGTACCTCTCATGCCCGTTCTTCCCTGCCTTCGCCTCGCTCTCCTCGGTGTGCCGCGCATGCTCGTCAGCCTTCACCGCCATGTACTGCGCCGCCGCAATGTCCATGTGTGGCCACCATCGCCGCGCCGCGCCTCCCACCCATCGTCCGATCCCCTCATGAGCGCGCGCGCGCCTCACGGCCCCATGCTGGACCTACTGCTCCATGGTGCTACCCTCCCGTGGGCCTTGCCACCGCCGCCACGTGGCTACCTTCCACTGGCCCCCACGGTCGGGCCGCTGGGCGCCGTCTCTATCGCTGCGCGAGTGGCGGGTGCTCCATCTACCCTGCCGGCCGTGCTGTTGCCGTCCACGGGTGCGATCGGAGCCACTGATGCCCCCACGCGCCGCCCCGCGATAGCACCGCCGTTGACGAGCCGTCCCATCGGCCGACGGAGTACCTCCCCTGCTCGATGCTCTGTTTTGAGGTAGAAGAAGGACCCTAACACAAATAGCAACTCTTACCGTGTTCACTTTGCAAAAATGCGAGACTCATAGATTTACAAATAGGGGGTTGGTTAATTTTAGGGAAATTCAAGGTTGTAAATGTAAAGTGCCATCGCTACGCCGCGCGTGGGCTGGCTTGCTGGGCTACCGGCCGCGCGCCCCGCTTGGTCCGACCTTGTGCCGCTTGCGCTGGGCCACGTGCACACGTTGTGCGCCTGGGCCGCCCACGCCCGTTACCGCCGCCGCTAGGCTACGCCTGGCCAGCATGCCGTGGGCGCGCCTGTGGGCCGAACCAGGCCACTCAGGCTTGTTTTTCTTTTTGTGTTGTTTTCTTTGTTTTGTTAATTCAGCGCTCTTCAAAAATTGAAAATAAATCATAGAAAAATCACAAAAATGCCAAACCAATTTTGTTAGGCTCCTTAAATCATGATCTATCTATTGACATAATTGGTTCATCTAGTTTTAAAATATTTCCAGGGTTGCTCTAATTATTTTAAAATATTTAGTATTGTTAAAATATGAACTTGTAGGAATTTCAGTGATGAATCGGTGATAGTGTTCGACTCTAGAAATTTTAAAGTAAATTACTAACATTATTAGTTGCGTACTATATTTTTTGTAGCTCCAGAATAATTAGTTTGCTAGATAGATAATGATGCCCTATTTCGAATAAAGATTAAATCGATAGAATGGAATAACGAAACAACTTGGGTTTGTATAACTAAAACACTTGTTGGAAAATGACACATTTCTCGACGATGTTGATACGTAGATGAGTACGTTAGTCATTATAGCTAGCTTGTTAGTTCGTAGTATGTACTCTGCTTTAAAAGTTGTTGTTGTTGCCTTGTTAATTAACTGTTGCATCATCTCTACTATCGCATTGCATACCACTAATAGGGACGATGATGGATCATGGAATCAACTAGTAGTAGCTGAGAAGATGGTGCCAGGAGTCATGTTACAAAGATGGAATACTAACTTTTGGTTATATTTTACCCAGGCAAGCCCCGGTGCATAACCCCTACTTTTCTGCACTTTATATTATGTTTGTGCATTAAGTTTTAAGGAGTTGAATGAAACCCACTTGCATATATATATATATATATATATATATATATATATATATATATATATATATATATATCTTTATCCTATGAGTCTAACTAGTATGACAGGATCATATAGATTGCTATGCTATAGGACTCCGGTAGAACTCGAGTGATTGCCTGTCACTCGCGAGAGATAGGAAAAATATTATTTTTGTTACTATATTATTATCACCTGGAATATATATATGAATGATAATTGGAGACCAGGCGGAATGGTACTTTGGATCTGGACTTGGATTGGCATTCGAGTGAGGCTCGGATTGCATTTGTTCCACTTGTGTCGGTTAAGGATCGGTCGTTGCATTGGATTCTAGGCAAGTCACAAACTTATTATCCCAAGCACATACTTGTATATGGGAGCAGGGAAGGCTTGTTGTTCTCTTGTCGTAGGTTCTGGCTCTTTCTGGACCAACTGATTGGAGGCGGGGATGGTGGAGGTCTAAGCACCGCACTAAGTCCAGGACTCAGGAGCGGGGGCTTGGAGTCCAAGTTTGGACAGGGACCTAGATCCCATGACAAGAGAGTGGTGGGTTGGTCCTGCTTGTGCCTAGGGTATAAGCAAGGCATGTGTTTCGGGGTACTCAGCTGGGCACATTGATTCGTGAATCGCTGGTGATCTGGTATGGCTTGTCTACAATCTAGCACCGTAGTAAAAACTGGAAGATGAAATATGGTAAAATGATTCTAATTGCTTACCATCTGCTTGAAAGTAGCACAGTTGCTTACATAGAATGGTTAGTTAATGAACCAATGTTGACTGCTAATAAAATTGAATATAAGGATGCACTTTTAGTAATGCTCCTGCAGATGCAATAAACCCACAAGCCAGATAGCCTTGCATATCCTTGGAGTCTTTTCTTTTCTCCTGTCAGGTAAGTCTTGCTGAGTACAATTGAGTACTCAGGATTTTATTTCCCCTGTTGTAGGTGATAGGTGGATGCTAAAGCTGACCCTTGTGTGTGGATTCCTCCTGGTGGGCTCAGAGAGGATTCTTTTACGCTGCGATCATAGTCTTTATTTATAACTCTCACTAAATATTTTTATAAATAGAAGTTTTATAATCTGTTGTCATAGTTTATATATCAATGTTTCATCATGTTCTGAATAGATAATTATTTCCGATGTAACTCTAATCACATGCTTATATTCCGCTGTTAAATTAAATTGTTCATAACTCTGATAACATGTTCATATTTCGCTATTATAAATAATGAACATTATACTCTGATGTTACATGGTAAGTGATGTAAGAAATGGCTAAAATGTTGTAAGCTTTATTCTCTCATTTGTGATCCAATAGAAAAATATGGATTTTTGGGTTCTCCCTTAGGGTGTGCTCGACGGAACTGCGTAATTTGGTGTCCTCCCTTGAGTATTTAGTGTCTAATGGAAGACAAATACTCCTAGGAGTCATTAGATTAGGCGGTTCTGCCACACATACACCCCTCAACAAAATGGTGTAGTAGAGAGCAAGAGCCATACACTCATTGACATGGTAAGGACAATGCTAGATGAGTACAAGACGCCTGGACATCTTTTGATGTGACACCATCAACACCGCTTGCCATGCCATCAACCGCCTCTACCTACACAAGAAGTTGAAGAAATCTTCATATGAGCTTCTAACTGGTAACAAGCTTAAGGTGTCTTACTTTAGAGTGTTTGGGTGCAAGTGTTTCATACTTAATAAGAAACCCAAAATCTCTAAGTTTACATCTAAAGTTGATGAAGGTTTTCTTCTTGGTTATGGATCAAATGAGCATGCCTACCGTGTCTTCAACAAAACCTTTGGGAGAGTTGAGATTGCGGTAGATGTGGCATTTGATGAATCTAATGGCTCTCAAGTGGAGCAAGTTGATTCAAGTGTTGTAGGAAAGGAGGATCCACCATGTGAAGCTACTAGAGAGCTCACTAGATGATGCATCATATTCATTCTTCTCTTGCTCTTGAGCTCTTGCTGCCCTTCTCTTGACTCTTGCCTCTCTTGTGATTCTTCTAGCTTCTTTTCTCTTCTTCTTGTCCTTGAGCCGCTGCTCTTCCTTCTTTTTTTCTCTAGCTTCTCTTGTTGCGATCTTGGTGGCTTTTCTTTCTTTTTTTGCCTTTCTTATTTCGACATCGGTGGTCTTGGCTTCTTTGATGGTGGCATCACTTGCTGTCGACATGGACAGCTCACTGCTGCTGCCGACATCCTCGATGTGCACACCACTTGCGTTCGCATCGCGAACGGTCCTCAAACCTCCTCCTTCTTCCATACTTCACGCGGTGAAGCGTATACGAAGCAACCTCGCTCTGATACCACTTGTAGGATCTCCAGGAAGATAAAGAAGGCATAGAGGGGGGTGAATAGGCCTATAAAAATTCAACTCAAAACTCTGTCAGAACAGAGGGCGGCACTGACAGCCTATAGGGCGACACTGTCGCTCTTTGAAAATAAATCTAACACAGCTGAGATTTTACAGAGATGAACCTAACCCCATTAGCTGCTTAATCCTGCAATAGAAAGATAAGATCTAGTTCGAAGACTGAATACCACATAAACTCCACACAAGAGTGGATCGAGCAACCAAACTCTAACACCAGCTAGCAAATAGCTAAACCAGCAAGTAAACAAGATGAAGCACGCGAGACACAAGATTTATCTCGTTGTTTAGCTCACCATAAAGGTTTGCCTAAGGCCACATTGTTGAGGAAGCCATAAAAGGCTTAGGCTTGCCACAAAGGCTTGCCTTACCCTTGTTCTCAAATCAAGAGGATGAACTCTTGAAGTGAGAGGTGATTTCTTAGCTTTGAGAATGAGGTTACAAACCTCCCAAGGCTACCACACGAGTTGGCAAGCCCAAGGGTGACGCCTAGCCGGCTAGGAGCAAGCTCCAAGAGTAATAAACCCTAGAACCGCCGGCCAAACATGAACCAAATGCTCTTAGACTTTGGGAATCAGTGGATTTGCTCTCCAATCGAGTTTTGCTGCCTTTTCTCTCAAGTTTTTATGGTTGGAATCAAGGATTTGCTTGAGGGATAGAGGAGCAACAATGGAGGAGAGAGGGTGAGCTTTGGTTCTATTTTGTTTTGAGCAGAATGACTGAGTGAAGTAGATAATCGTTGTGGGCTAGGCCTGAAGGGTATAAATACCCCTTGGTCCAACGGTCAGTTAAGGGCGGCACTACCGCTCTTAACAGGTGGCACTACCGCCCTAGCCAAAATAGGTAAGTTGAGGTGAAATTTGGCTGGCTGTTATGACTAGGTGAGATGATGTAAATCTAAGAATTTAATCATCTGGTTCAATAGTTGACCAACTGTCTTAAAATACCTCTTAATAGTACGGCTTTCCCTAAACTCAATTTTAAAACATAAAAGAATTTAAACCTCCTTTGAGCTAGGTCTAGCCACCTTTTGTAATTAGGACACCTGCAACCTGCACATCATCCTCATTTTTCGATTCTCTGCTTATCATCTCAATAAATCGCATTAGTCCTCTAAGTTTGTGGTTATCTATGCCAAAACCCACAATGGGACTTGATTGCACTTACTAATCTCCCTCTTTTTGGCGATTGATGACAACCTAATTAGAGCTTACAAAAGATATAAAATCTAAACTGAGATTTTTGAACCATGGGTGTAGGAGCCTCCCCTAAATATGTGAATAGAGATTTGAATTCTCAATTTGACATGAAAGGCCACGATTCACATTTTAGGTGTGATGGGAACCTCCCCCTATATCCATACCTGCTGTAGGGGTGCTGAACAAAGTGTCATAGGAATAAACGTGATGCATATGACAGGTTATATCAGTTCAAGCACACAAGACCCTAGGCTGATACAGCATAGGGCGGCACTGCTGGCCTCAGAGGGTGCACTGCTGTCCTGACTATATCAGGTCAGGTAGCAATCAGGTTCCTACAGTAGATCATATGAATATAAAACAATCTAAACTTCAGAATATGACAAGCTAAAACTAGTAACCATGAATATATGTCCATATCCGAAATAAATTAAGTCATAAAGTAGCTTATTTCATAAAATAGAGTTTTGAGCGACTCTCAGACTCACAACCTAACAACTACTCTCATAGGATCTGGACATAAAGCATAGCTGCAGAGAACTCATGGCGTTGAAAATCTATTGACCCCTCTATTTTCTCCCCCTTTGGCATCAAGTACCAAAAAAAGAAGAAAAGTCACTCGTCACTGTCGGAGTCAACACGGGCACGTCCTACGACATGGGTGTGTGAAGTGAAGCATGCTGAACATTGTGGAGGAGATGCCCTAGCTGAAGTAGAAGGACCTAGCTGATCCGTCGAAGGACGCGGTCCCCTGGAATATTTGCGAAACAAAGCTGCCTGAACCTATGGATCGGTCTCTGTGGAGTGAATCTCTGCACCAAGGTCCTACTGCCTTGGGGACTGCTTAAAATGCTGCCCTATGGGTACCTGTAGTACTGACTGAATGGCTCATATGAGTGTCCATACTACTGATCATCTGGCTGTTCATAATGGTGCTTATGTGGCTGATCCTGCTCCTCGTCAAAGGAAGAAAGGCGAGGCAAGTTAGGAAACTGAGGTGGTGACTGCACTGGTGGAAGGGGTGGTAGCCCCACCATTTCCCTAGCATGCCTCACTATTTCCCTATTTTCCATTCTATCCTCATAAGCAGTCTGTGAAGCATATGCACAATGAGCAAAGATTGCCTTCATCCATGCACTCATCTTCCCTCACTTTGACTTCTTCTTTTGTTTCCTAGCCCTAGATGGCTCAGGAATATCTCTATGTGTAGCTCTAGAAGAGTGAAAGCCTACTGCCCCACTATCTCTATGTCCTCCAAAACAAGTGCATTGAGTAGCTGACCCAAGTTCCCCTAAGCCACCATGGGTCTTTTTGATCTTGTAAACAGTGTGCTCACAATCCTTAGGGAACCACATGCCAGTCACTCTCTCAATCACAAACATGAGACAAGGAGCATAGGGCAAATATCTCCTCCCATCATCCATGGCATATGTTAGCTCAACCCAAATAAACCTTAGAACATTAAACTTTTCACTACTGGGAAACCTAGACAATACATTAGTGATGTAGCCATTCAAATCTGTTGCATTGTCTTTGGGGTTAAGAGTGATCCTGAAAAGATTATTCATGATGTAATAGAAGCTCTTGAGCTTGGTCCTTGACCAATTAGGAACTGCAAGATTTTGATTCTCCCACATGAAGCTTACTTCCATTGGCTCAAGACGTCGTTCATTATGAATCCTCTTATATCCCCTATGGATGTATCCAAAACCAAGAATACGATAGAAGGTGACAAAATCAATGCGATAATGTCGCTCATCAAGTCATCCAATGAAGCTCATCCACTTTCCCTGTTCCAATAGTAAGTGGCATGGAACTGTGCAAGAATCTTCCTGTTCCAATCATGCCTAAAACTCATGATATCTGTCATCTCAAAGTGGTCATAGGTTTTGATGGCTGCAGCAAACCCATGATCATCCCTGCTCTCCAAGTCATCAAAATCAATGTACTGCATCTTGCTGATCTTGCCCTTTGGCTTAGACAGGATGGCTGTGGCATAAAAATCAGATTAGAAAGTATTCCAAAATCTATAATCAATGCCACTGGACCTGTTAGAGGAGTAAGGATCAATCTCTCTAGCTTCACCTGTCTTCTTTCAACTCATGGAATAATCAAGAACTGTATGATTGTCACTGTTTTACAGAGGATTGAGGTTAAACCCATCAGTGTTTTCTCTCATGTAGCTGCTATCAAACTCTGAAATATGCAGAGGAGAATCAGGCCACACACGAATGATCATTTCCATCCTCTGAATTCTTTCTTCTTTAGCATGGTCTTCATCAAGATTTCTGTCACTAGGAATATAGCTTGCCTGTCCCTTGCCTCTCTTAACCTTTTGCTTAGTTGATATCACCTTCCTTTTTCCTTGATCCATCTATGCAATTAAATGAGACTTGATAAAAAACTGTATAAGATAATGAGTTAGAAACAGTTGCAAGCAGGTTTTAACAAGAAAAAGAATTTTGAAAATGACACAGGAAGCTTTGCTGGATTTAGAATCAGCATGGTAGGGCGGCACTGCCGCCCCCTGAGGCCGGCACTGCCTCCCTCAGTTGCTTCACTAGTTCATTTTCAACTTTCTCATTCTGATTAAATTCTACTTCCAACAATGTCTATCCATCATCACAATTTCATAATCACAGTCTAAAAATAGATATATGAAACCCTAGCCATGGATTTGAAAGATTGAGTATGAAAAACTTTAGAAACAATTTTGATAAATGAATCCAATCCATTCTGAACTTCATCATTTTAATGAGATTGAGTATAGCGGTTAGAATCTGCTAGGGGTGCCATTAATGGTTCCATGGGCGGCATTGCCGCTCTCCCTAAAATCATCCAACCAATGAAATTCAAAATCACTTCGATTTAATCATCAAAATCCTTTCTAAACCCTTAATACTCCCCATAGAAACAAAAATCCATGACTAAAACCTTCACATTGCATAGATCGAATGGGGTTAGGGTTTCACCTTACTTCCAAAACGATGGAATGGAGGGAGAAGAGGAGAAAGGGCTCGGCCAGGAGCTTCCTGTAGGGTCTAGCGACAAGGAGACTTGGCCGGCTGCAGGGGCGGCACTGCCGGGGTGGCAGACCGCAAGGAACAGCGATGATGCGTGCTTAAGAGAGAAAGAGAGAGAAGCACGGGTGTCGGCGTCGGCTAGGAGAGAAGGAAAGAGTTAGTTCGAGGGCCAGAGAATGGAATAGATAGAAGAAAATGGGCTCCGCAACCCAGTCAAAATTGGCAAAAAACGACCTAGTTTTCAGAGGGCGGCACTGCCGGCCATTATGGGCGGCACTACCGCCCTGCCAATTTTGCCGGGATTACGCTAAAACTTTATGACATCCTTTATCTCAGATATGGATATATATTATCTAAATATCATGACCAGTAAGCAATCAACAATACAGGTAATGGTCATGACACTTAGTTGGCCTTTTCAAATGGTTTTGAAACACAATATAATATGTTTTTAAATCATTTTCCTATGTCGCTAGGTTGTCAAACCGAGGTGTGCCATATTTCAAACCATATTACGAGAATCAAGTATATTTAGCTCACTACACAAAGCACAAAACCTTGAACTCATCGAGAGGCTTAGTGAAGATATCGGCTAGTTATTTTTCGGTGCTCACATGACAAATTTCGATATCTCCTTTGGTTTCGTGGTCTCTCAGGAAGTGATGTCGGATATCTATATGTTTGGTTCTTGAGTGGCTTACTGGATTGTTTACAAGCTTTATGGCACTTTCATTAGTCACACAAGAGTGGGATTTTGGTGAATTGATATCCGAAATCACGATGGGTTTGCCTCATCTAAAGTAGTTGAGCACAACATGCACCGGCTGCAACATACTCGGTCCTTGGCGATGGAAAGGGCTACACAATTTTGCTTCTTTGAACTCTAAGACACTAGGGACCATCCAAGGGATTGACATGTCCCCGAAGTGCTTTTTCTATATACCTTGCAACCAGCATAATCGAAATCCAAATAGCCAAGTAGATTGAACTTGGAGCCCTTAGGATACCACAAGCCAAGGTTAGGAGTGTGTACTAAATATCTCAAGATTCTTTTAACAGCCACTAAATGACACTCTTTCGGGTTGGCTTGAAATCTAGCACACATGCACACACTAAGCATTATGTCCGGCCTAGATGCACATAAGTAAAGTAGAGAGCCAATCATAGAGCGATATACCTTGATGTCCTATGGCTTTCCCTTCTTTATTTAGATCAAGATGTCCATTGGTTGGCATAGGAGTTTTGATAGGCTTGGCATTCACCATGTCGAACTTTTTCAGCATATCATGGGTGTACTTGGTTTGGCTAATGAAGCATCCCTTCCTTCATTTGCTTGATTTGAAATCCAAGGAAGAACTTTAGCTCACCCATCATGGACATCTCAAATCTCTTAGTCATGATCCTACTAAACTCCTCACAATACACATGGTTAGTACTACCAAATATTATGTCATCGACATATATTTGGCACCCAAATATATCATTTCCAACTTTATGAGTAAAGAGTGTAGGGTCAGCTTTGCCTATTTCAAAGCCTTGTTTGAGC
Organism: Miscanthus floridulus; assembly: GCF_019320115.1. Taxonomy (NCBI): domain Eukaryota; kingdom Viridiplantae; phylum Streptophyta; class Magnoliopsida; order Poales; family Poaceae; genus Miscanthus; species Miscanthus floridulus. The sequence goes on from NC_089598.1 coordinate 111,398,882, forward strand.
AAGAATTCCTTAAGACATTCATACCATGCTCTTGGTGCTTGCTTAAGCCCATAGAGCGTCCTTTTGGAGTTTATAGACATGGTTGGGGAACTTGGGATCTTCAAACCCCAGGTGGCTGCTCCATATACACCAACTCTTGTATTGGGCCATTGAGGAATACACTCTTGACATTCCATTTGGTACAGCTTGAAGTCATGATGGGTAGCAAAGGCTAGAAGCATTCGAATTGCTTCAAGTCTTGTCATCGGTGCATATGTTTCTTCAAAGTCCAAGCCCTCTACTTAAGTGAAGCCTTAGGTCACCAATCTTGCCTTGTTCCTTGTCACCATGCCATTTTCATCTTGCTTGTTGTGGAAGACCCACTTGGTACCAATGACATTGGTATTGGGCCTTTCCACCAAGTTCCACACTTGATTTCTCTCGAAGTTGTTGAGCTCTTCTTGCATGGCCATGACCTAATTTGGATATCCAAGTGCTTGTTCTACCTTGAGAGGTTCCAAAGAGGAAACAAACGAGTAACATTGACAAAAATTTGCTAAATGTGAACGAGTTGTTATCCCCCTTTCGAATGCTCCCAAGGATGTTGTCAATGGGGTGATCCCGTTGTATAGTTTGACGTAGCCTTAGATGCTCAACACCTCCTTGTTCTTCTTCTAGACCTTTAGCTTCTTCTTGTTCAAAGATAGGCTCCAAGTTGAGCCCTTGAAGTGGTGGAGTAGGAGTTGAAGGAGCTGCTGCTGAGGTGGATGGGGCTGGCACTGCCTACCCTCAGGGGTGGCACTGCCGCCCTACTGATTTTCAGCAGGTGAGTGCTGCCCTTAGTCGATGGAGTATGTCAATCGGAAATTTGTGCAGCAACAGCCTGGGAATCCTCATCATCAGTGGCTCGATCTTCTTGTAGTCCTGAATGTCGTCTATAGCCATTTGCTTGATTGCCTCACATGGTGGAATCCTCCTTTCTACAACACTTGAATCAACTTGCATCCACTATGAGAGCCATTAGATTCATTAAATGTCACATCTATCATGACTTCAACTCTACCCATGGTTTTGTTGAAGACACGATAGTCATGCTCATTTGATCCATAACCAAGAAGAATGCCTTCATTCAACTTTATGTGCGAATTTAGAGGTTTTGGGATCTTTTGTTAAGTATAAAACACTTGCACCTAAACACTCTAAAGTATGACACCTTTGGTTGTTACCTGGTTAGAAGCTCATATGAAGTCTTCTTGAGTTTCTTGTGTAAGTAGAGGCGGTTGATGGCATGGCAAGCGGTGTTGATAGGCGTCACTCCAAAAGAGGTCCGACATCTTGTACTCATCTAGCATTGTCCTTGCCATATCAAGAAGTGTACGGTTCTTCCTCTCTACTACACCATTTTGTTGAGGGGTTTAAGAAGTTGAAAACTCATGCTTGATGCCCTCTTCGTCAAGAAACTCTTCAACTAGAGTGTTCTTGAATTCAGTCCCATTATCACTTCTCATCTTCTTGATAAGGAAGACCGAACTCCCTTTGTGCCCTTCTCACAAATATCTTGACTTTGTCTTGCACCTGGGACTTATCATAAACAAAGAACACCCAAGTGAAACGGGAATAATCATCAACTAATAACTAAACCATATTTGTTACCCCCGATGCTTAGGTAGGCGACCGGTCTAAAGAGATCCATGTGAATCAACTCCAATAGTTGTGTGGTCGTCATGATGCTCTTTGGTGGGTGAGGTACACCTACTTGCTTTCTAGCTTGGCAAGCAATACAAATCATTGTCTTTCTCAAATTGAATATTGGTTAGTCCAAGGATATTGGTTGTCTTTTAGGAGTTTGGCCAAGTTCCTCATCCCAACATGAGCTAGTCAGCGATGTCATAGCCAACCCTATGCTAGATTTTGCCACTAAACAGGTCTCAAGCTTAGCTTTACTTTTGCTGAAATCAACTAGGTAAAGCTTGTTCTTGAGGCAACCCGTAAAGACAATAGAGGAATCCTCCCTCTTAGAGACTTCCACACCCTTATCTATGAAGAGACTAATTGTATCCCATCTCACATAATTGAGAGACGGATAACAGATTGTACTTCAAGGAATCAACATGTAAGACATTTGTAATTGAATGATCAAGTGTAATAGCTACTTTACCAAGTCTAATCACACCCCCTTTTGAATTATCACCAAATATGATATTCTCATCTGAATTTATAGTTGGGGAGTATGATGAGAACTATACTCCTTTCTCCAGGTCATATGATTTGTACAGCCACTGTTCAAGTACCCAACTTGACCCACCGGAGGAGTATGCCTACAATACAAGTTTAGTTCCTAGTTTTAGGTCCCCAAATATTCTTGGGGCCTTGCATGTTAGTCATAAGAACTTTAGGAACCCAAATAAAAGCAATAAGATAAATATTTCGACCATTGCCAATAAACTTGGCAAACACTTCCCCCTTGCTATTGTGTTGCTAAAACAAAGTTAGAATTTCAAACATTGTTGAGGTGTTTTTGCCTTTGGTTGATAAGCATATCTATTTGGAGTGATCCAGATAGATTTCTTTGGTTTCTGGACAACCTGCTCAGGATGAGACACCTTCTTCTTGGGCTTGACATGAGCAAAGGAGGAGGTGGTGGTCTTTCCTTTTCTATGAGGGGCGGCACTGCCGCCCTTTACAGCGGCACTACCGCCCATAGGCTGTGGTGCTGCTCTTGGCTGGCCTTGTGCCACCATCTGTGCAGACCTATCTATACCTTCCTGCCCTTTGCTCATGAACTGAATACACTCATATCCATTTATTACCTTTCTCCCATTAGTTTTATCTCCATGAGTGTGCCCAAGCCCATCCTTGATATGTGGATTTCTTCCATCTTTGTATTGTGGCCTCTTTGGTTGTTCAACTTTGCCACCAGTAGATTTCTTGCCTTCCATGCACCTTTTGCCTAACATAGCATTGAGCCTAGCAATCTCCTTTTTCATAACCTTCATATTTACAAGGTTAGTGGAATAAACATTTAAGTTAAGATTATAGCATTTTTCACACCCTTAGCTAGTGGAGGGAATAGAAATGTCATTTGTGTTAGAGGGCTAGTGGGGTGCTCTCCCATAGAAGATTATATTGCTCCTCAAGTTTGTTGTGCTTTTCAACTAAGACACAATACTTGTCATTGAGTGCAATATTTGCCTTCTTTGTGAGAGCATGTTCTCTTTATTCTTCGGCCAAGGCCTTGTTCAAAGAGTCCACCTCACTCCTCTCTAACTCAAGAGCTTCCTTGCAAGCCAATATACATCTTTTCGGTTTCCTCAAGATTTTTCATCTCTATCGGCTAGCTCGGCTTTGACACTTTCTAATTCCTCCATTAGATTTGTGATGAAGAGCTTGGTCTTAGTGATCCAAATTTTTAGTCAATTTAGCATATTTCTCAACATCACTAGTTTCATCATTACTAGAATCACTAAGTTCACTACTAGAGATGTCACTAGGAGATGGAGGAGATTTGGCTCTTCGTTTTACCTTCTCACCCTTTGCCATAAGACAAATGTGAGTGGAGTGGTGGTCATCATCATCGAACATGTTGTTGAAGAGCCTTGGTGTAGAGGATGGCTTTTGAATGGCCACGGTTGCAACCTTCACATCCTCATCACTTGACTCCTTAGTTGAGTCCCACTCATGCTCAATGTGTGCCTCTCCTATTTGCTTATATATCTTTTTGTGTTCATGCTTGCTCTCATTGTTGTCCCTCTTGTATTTATTGTCTTTCTTCTCATAGGGACACTTAGCAATGAAATGCTCGGTGCTGCCACAATTAGTAGCAAGTCCTCTTCTTCTTGTTTGGAAACCTTCTTTGCACTATTTTATACCCATTCATTTTTCAGCCCCTTGTGATAGTTCTTCATGAACAAAGCCATGTCATCAATCTTCATGTAATCAGTCCCATCATCTTCATCTTCGCTTGAGGATGAACTTGGATCATCATTTTGTGGAGTTGACTTGATTTCCTTGGGCTGACTTGTTGATACTTGCTTGCTGCCCTTCGCCTTGTTGGAGGTGCCTTGATTGCTTGATTTATTGGCCTTGAGAGCTACTTCCTTGATTTTCATGCCTTCTAGCTTGGCTTACAACTCACCAAGTCTTCTCCTCTCATTGGCTTCTTCTCTTTACATGTCAAATGTCAACAATCTTCTAAGCACATCATTTGATGTGAAGTGCTCAAACTTCTTATCTCTAATCAAGGATAACTACGGTCTCATTTCTTCGGTAAGTAGGCTTCCAACATAACCTTACCACTTTGTGATCATCAAGCTCATCACATCCATAGCCTCTAATCTTGCCCACCAAGGTCATCAATCTATCAAACATCTCTTGTGGCCCCTCTCCATCAACAATCATGAACCTATTGAGCTTAGACATCAACAAATCAATCTTTGCTTTTCCTCACTTTATCAACATCCTTCATGTGCTAGATGCAAAGTGTCCCAAATCTGCTTTGCAACATTGACATTCATCACTCGGTTGTACTTCATTTCCATCCAAGGCACTAAGAAGAATGCTAGTGGCTTGGCCATTGAGATGGACAACAACTAACTCCTCATTTGTTGGCTCTTTGGGATCTTCCAGTGGCTACAATCCATTCACCACAATCTCCCAAAGACCGGGGTGAAGACCTATAAGATAGGCACTCATCAAGTGCTTCCACTTGGCAAAGTTTGTCCCATCAAAATGAGGCAACTTGCTCGCGGGTACATTGATAAAGGATCTTTTGTTATGGTTAGACAAATAAGAATAATTAAAGGATACGATGGTATATTTGTTCTTGTTGTTGTTGCTGCCCTTGTCATCGCTATCCTTCTTGTCCTTGCTCTTCACCTTCTTGCTATCTTTTAAAGCATGGTATGATACATCATCATCTCCATCATCCAAGCTACTAGAGAGGTCACTAGATGATGCATCATACTCATTCTTCTCTTGCTCTTCAGCTCTTGCTGCCCTTCTCTTGACTCTTGCCTCTCTTGTGATTCTTCTAGCTTCTTTTCTCTTCTTCTTATCCTTGAGCCGCTGCTCTTCCTTCTTCTTTTCACTAGCTTCTCTTGTTGCGATCTTGGCGGCTTTTCTTTCTTTTCTAGCCTTTCTTCTTTCGGCATTGGTGGTCTTGACTTCTTTGATGGTGGCATCACTTGCTGTCGACATGGACAGCTCGCTGCTGCTGCCGACATCGTCGATGTGCACACCACTTACGTTCGCATCGTGAATGGTCCTCGAACCTCCTCCTTCTTCCATACTTCACGTGGTGAAGCGTATATGAAGCAACCTCGCTCTGATACCACTTGTAGGATCTCTAGAAAGATAAAGAAGGCCTAGAGAGGGGGTGAATAGGCCTGTAAAAATTTAACTCAAAACTCTGTCAGAACAGAGGGCGGCACTGATGGCCTGTAGGGCGGCACTGCCGCTCTTTAAAAATAAATCTAACACAGCTGAGATTTTACAGAGATGAACCTGACCCCATTAGCTGCTTAATCCTGCAATAGAAAGATAAGATCCAGTTCAAAGACTGAATACTACAAAAACTCCACACAAGAGTGGATCGAGCAACCAAACCCTAACACCAACTAACAAAGAGCTAAACCAGCAAGTAAACAAGATGAAGCACGCGAGACACAAGATTTATCCTGTGGTTCAGCTCACCACAAAGGTTTGCCTAAGTCCACGTTGTTGAGGAAGCCACAAAAGGCTTGGGCTTACCATAAAGGCTTGCCTTACCCTCGTTCTCAAATCAAGAGGATGAACTCTTGAAGTGAGAGATGATTTCTTAGCTTCAAGAATGAGGTTACAAACCTCCCAAGGCTACCACACGAGTTGGCAAGCCTAAGGGCGACGCCTAGCTGGCTAGGAGCAAGCTTTAAGAGTAACAAACCCTAGAACCGCCGGCCAAACATGAACCAAATGTTCTTAGACTTTGGGAATTAGTGGATCTGCTCTCCAATCGAGTTTTGCTGCCTTTTCTCTCAAGTTTTGATGGTTGGAATCAAGGATTTACTTGAGGGATGGAGGAGCAACAATGGAGGAGAGAGGGTGAGCTTTGGTTCTGTTTTGTTTCGAGCAGAATGGCTGAGTGAAGTAGATAACCGTTGTGGGCTGGGCCTAAAGGATATAAATACTCCTTGGTCCAACGGTCAGTTAAGGGCGGCACTGCCGCTCTTAACACGGTGGCACTGCCGTGCTCAACAGGGCGGCACTACCGCCCTAGCCAAAATAGGTAAGTTGAGGTGAAATTTGGCTGGCTATTATGACTAGGTGAGAGGATGTAAATCTGAGAAGTTGAGCATCTGGTTCAACAGTTGACCAACTGTCCTAAAATACCTCTTAATAGTACAGCTTTTCCTAAACTCAATTTCAAAACATAAAAGAATTTAAATCTCCTTTGAGCTAGGTCTAGCCACCTTTTGTAATTAGGACACCTGCAACCTGTACATCATCCTCATTTTTCGATTCCCTGCTTGTCATCTCGATAAATCTCATTAGTCCTCTAATTTGGTGGTCATCTATGCCAAAACCCACAATGGGACTTGATTGCACTTACACAAACAATTCAACGGGATCATCCCGTTGACAACATTCTTAGGAGTCTTCGAAAGGGGTAACAACTCATTCATATTTAGCAAACTTTTGTCAATATTACTCGTTTGTTTTCTCTTTGGAGCCTCTTAAGGTAGAACAATCACTTGGAAATCCGGAATTGGGTGATGGCCATGCAAGAAGAGCTCAACAACTTCGAAAGAAACCAAGTAGTGGACTTTGGTGGAACTGACCCAATACCAATGTTAATGGCACCAAGTGGGTCTTCCGCAACAAGCAAGATAAGAATAGGAGTGGTGACAAGGAACAAGGCAATGTTGGTTGCTTAAGATTTCACTCAAGTAGAGGGCTTGGACTTTGAAGAAACATATGCACCAGTGGCAAGGCTTGAAGCAATCCGAATGCTTCTAGCCTATGTCGCTCATCACAACTTCAAGCTATATCAAATAGATGTGAAGAGTGCATTTCTCAATAGCCCTATTCAAGAACTTGTCTATGTTGAGCAACCACCAGGCTTTGAAGATCACAAGTTTCCCAACCAACACTTAGAACTAGTCCATCCTTAACCTTGTCATCCATACTTTGAAAACCGAAACGATTTATGTCGATAGAGGCATGACAACCATGATTGCCCAATCTATTGCCATTACCATGACCTAACTCAAATTACCACTGTAAAACACACGTTAGTCATAGTAATCTCATGTCATCATTAATCACCGAAACCCAACTAGGGGTCCTAGATGCTTTCACGGGTGACATGACTTGTCGAGGAAGGCTGCAGCGGTGTGCGACCATCCGCGATGGTGGTGCCACTGTTCCGATGAGCTGGGGCAGCTACGGACCTAATTGGTTAACGCGCAAGCATCAGGAGGCTACCATGGACCAGGCCAAAGCGACAGTTGGAGTGGAGGACGACGGTGGAGGGCTGGCCACGTGCGGCCGAGCTATGCAGCGGCGCACCATGGTAGCACGGTCGTGTCAGCGACGATGGTTAGGCGGTATAGGTTTGGCTAAGGCACACAGGGCGAAGAGGGGTTTGAGGTGAGTCTAGCGGTGCAGCCAATTTGGCTCGAGGTGATTAGATGGGAGCTGCCCTCGGTGATGGGCGGACTCAGCCTTATCGGCACGGTGGTGGGGAAAAGCTACAAAATTGAAGCTTGGCCGAGCACCATTCAAGGCGTGGTGGGAACGGTCGGCTAGGTGGCTTGATGGCAGAGCCATAGACGCGATGAATCGGACGATGGTGACTTCTCCCTGCTTGTTTTAATGGCGTGGCTCAGTCCACCATGGCAGCAGAGAAGAGAGAGGGGAGGGGTTAGGTCAGAGCTCAGCTCGTCCTCGTCTTGGCAGGGCACGACTGGCCACTAGCGAGTCGGCACAGGTGCAAGCGCTACGGGCCATCACGGCTAGAGGGAACGTGCGCGCGCCCATGACTGGGCACGACATGTGCGGCTACAGTGCCATAAATGGCGAGGCGCCGACGTCGGTAGCACGGACAAGGCCACGTGCTCGATGAGGCGAGCAGTAGTGGCAGTGATTGTGCCACAACGAGAGGTAGGGAGGGCAGCAGCACAGCAGTAGTGCGACAACGGGTGGGGCAGCAGATCGGCGGAGCTACAGCGGCGGCCGTCGGGGCGCAGTGGTCAGCAGCTGGCCGGGCAGGCGACCAACGGCAGGCGCGGCGGCTAGCCACAGCCAGACCGTCGCCAAGCCGCGGCCGAGCTAGGTCGACCTCAGCTAGCCAGCGCGGGCGAGCATGGCACGGCGACACAGAGCCACCGCGCGTGGTGACCGCGCGCATAGGCTAGGCAGCCCGAGACTGTGTTCGTGCATAGATTTTAAAGCGTCTCTCAACACTAATCCAACTCGGTTGCGGCTAAACCACCTTGATCATGCTGAAGGAGGTACATTAGGCTACCATAAGGAGAAAAAACATAGCACTGGTCTTTATCTAAATTTTTCAGAATTAATTCACCAACATAGCATTGCCATACTATTATTGGACTTAAGAATTTTTCTAGGTCTTGAGCCGAATTTGATTTCAAGTTCCATTTCTAGGCTATTAGAAATATTAGCTAGCAATGTTATTTTTCCACAGCAAGTATTTCATTGTCATCTACAAAGTTCATATTCCAAAATTTATTTAGCGCCACATATATGTTCTATAGCATTTTTGTTCAATAAAAATTAGTTTTAAACCCTACTTGATAATTGCCTGAGTTATGTAATAGCTCATCATTTAACATTTTTATTGATCATCTAAAGTTATAAAAATGTTATCTACACATTCGAATCACATACATTATCACATAACATGATGCTCATAACATGATTTAGTAGTTTGTTTAGGGCATAACACCGAGGGTGTTACATGCATTGCCTTCTTTACAGCTGCAAGCCTCGGGGTTTAGGCCAAAAGGTCCACACTTGCACAAAAAAATACTTACACCATCCAATCAAGATTTATCATTGGTGTTCACCAACATTTCGTCCAGTCGTTGGGACTCTAATGTTCCTCGGTATGTCTGTTCTGAAATTTCAATGAATCGAGCTCTCTTTCTATTGAAAAATGGAGTTGGCCATGCTATTGCCTCTATTTCCATCTGATCTGATTTGCTCTAAACACTACTTTTGAAAAAATATGCCGCTATTGTGTTTGCAGATAAGATAACCGTTGGTAGTTATTGGCTTCCTGATTAATGCAGATACTTAGATGATCCTAACTAGCATAGACCCAGAAACATGGATTTTGATTTTTTTTTTATAATTCCTCTTTTTCCTGCAAGATTTATTGTTTCATACTTTTTTCATACAATCCGTTTCACAGTCCTCATCATTACTAAGAATATGTTGCTCTTTGATGTAAATAGTGAGACATAATGGTACAAAAGATCTGAAATGTATATATGACATAATCCTTTGTTTCTTGACTATGAGATTAATTCCCCAGCCATATTGCTTTACCAAAGTTGTTGAATAATATAATGCTTCGGATCTATGGCTACTTCCTACTCATATGTATGTTACTTATCTACGCTCTTCTTTTGTTGCCATTCTATAGCTAACTATGCATTCTTCTTCTCTTTTGTTACTATTCCCCCTGGAGAAATGCCTGCAGGCCAATCAACCATGTACCTGTGTCCGTGCAGCTGCTTTCAGTGTTCTGACGCACAGCTCATTCCATCGCCACTTACCTGATCATCGACCGCAGACTTCATCACACCATCTGGTGCCATAAAATATCAAACACTCATATGTATCATATAGCTAGCCATGTGTAATACGTCTGTACGTTACCGCTGCTTCTACCGTATGAATTCTACCTTTGCAGACCTAGCAACTTTTGCTTGCCATCGCCATATCTGTATAACATGTAAATATATATGCATCGATACATCCTGGCCATATACATCACCAGTGCCTATGAACTACAACGCCTGCCTGCATAGACCAAACAATAGTCGCATGTACTCGCGCGCAGGGGCGCGCGGCTCGTACTAGTTGCCTTTCCATGGACGGATTACCCCGTCGAAATTATGTCGCCAATAAGTTTGGCAAACGTATAAACAAGAGTACCGCCACTAGGTAGCCTGGTGTTCGATCCGGAGACTAAGATTAGTGTCACATCGAATGTCATATATGGTGTTATGTGAGGTGTTCAGATGTTAATAAAAAAACAAATTAAAAAATCCGTTAGTAATCCGCGAGACGAATTTATTAAGCCTAATTAATTCATCATTAGCACATATTTATTGTAGCGCCATATTGTCAAATTATGGACTAATTAGATTTAATAAATTCGTCTCGCAAAGTAGTCTGAATCTGTATATTTAGTTTCGTAATTAGTCTATATTTAATATTCTATATATATGTATCTAAAAATTTGACGTGACATGATGCGGAACCTGCCGGTCGGCGACGGTACCCGCCCAAGCTCAAGCTTCCGAGCGATGGGAGGTTGAAGACAAACGAGGCGAAGGCGACGTTTGTCTAGCGGAGGGGCGACACAGCGCTTCTAGGCCACCTGGCGAAGAAGGCCCTATTGCCCATCAGGCCATCACGGCGGTTAGGCCTTCGCTTTGGCCCTTGGGAGTTGGGGCGAGTAGAAGCAGTCGCACGGAGCCGGAGCGTGACATGGCACCGGCTCGGGCGCTTGCTTGGCAGTGGCGCGGTGCTCCAACCTTGGCGGCTCCAAGCCATGCTCAAGCCCCGGCGGCCAGCGCAGCTGCGACGGCCCCTAGCCTGAGTGAGTTAGTGATGATTTTTTTTTTGCTTTTTTTTTTTTACGATTGTTGAATTGGTGAATGGTGATGTTCTGATGGATAGGAGAGGAGATGAAGCCAGGGAAGGGAGAAGTTGAAGCTAGCGATGGGTCTAACAGAGGCACCACGAGTAGGCTGGCAGCTCCCCCCATTGAACCAGAAGCGATATAACAAACTCGCTATTGCCATTAATCCATTGCAAATTGGTGGCTTGATTACTTGTTAGTCAATTGAATAGGTAGAGATTGATCCCTGATTAGTGAAATTAGTTTAATGGTTACACAAACTTGAAAAGCTTCTTTACTAGTAGAAATTCGGCAGATTGGTATGTTTACCTGCTACTATGTTCGCCAACTTTTGTGTCATGATCCCTCATTTATCACTTAATAATTAATAAATTTATTTTAATTGCAGGATTATCTATGTGTTTTTTTTTATCATTTGATGTATGATAACTTATCTGGACTGCAGAACAAAAATTATTTTTATATGCTTTTCATGTGAAAAAGGTATTCCCTCCGTCCGGGGGCAATCGGCACTACCGAGTCAAAGCTAGGCACCCAAATAAATTACGTATTTGCCCCTATCTTCCCTATCTCTCAAGCGCACTACGCACGCGGATCAAGTCCTTCGCTCTCCCATCGTAACCGTCGCTCTTGCACAGGCCGCCCGACGCCTCGTCCGTCTCGGGCATGCCGCCGTACTCGGCCGCACGACCATCGTCGAGGCCGATAGCACCATGCCGGCGCCATCCGGAGGCTCGCCATGCCGGCGTCTCGAAGGGGTGCGGAAGGGTAGGGAGCACCGACGTCTTGGAGAGGGCGCTGGAGACGTTGCGCGCAGCCGCGGACTCGCGCCGCGTCACCCTCGAACAGCGGCGACAGTGGAGCCCATGGACATCTCGCGAGGCGGCGGCTCTGTGGGGCGCAGGTTCTTGAGGGCGGTGGTGTCGGCACACCCGTGCCTACGCGGAAGCGTCCAGGCCGGCCTAGCGGCGGACACGTGCAGCCGCTCCACCGCCGGCTCACCGGTGCGGAGCGTCCGGGCCGGCCTAGCGGCGGACTCGTGCAGCTGCTCTCCCGCCGGCTCACCGGTGCGGAGCTTACCACTCGCGCGGCCTTGGCAGAGCTCGCTGGGAGGCCACCGCGCTTGTTGCTCCACCGCGTGTGCATCCTCTCCGGGGGGCCGCGGCCATGGCGGAGCTCGCCGAGAGGCCATCGCGCTTGCTGCTCCACCGCGTGCGCGTCCTCTCCGGGAGGCCACCGCGTGTGCGTCCTCTCCGGGGGCCACGAAATTGGCCGGAAAGCTCGTTAGGCTGTCTCCAGGAGACGCATCGCCCGAACCTAAACCCAAAATAGATCTTTAGATTATCTATATCGAACACCTATTTTAAATATCATGAATATCCTTTTTTCTAACATCTGTTCGTAGAAAAGATTGTCTTTTTATCTGGTTGTCGAAGAACACTAAAAATAAATATTAAATTATTTGTCTGTAGCGCTACTAAAGAACTAAACGGGTCTTATATTTTGAGTCACGGTCGTGGGAAGACAGTCTTATGCGTGGCATCATCGGTCTCTGTAGGGCGCCAGCGGCGGTGACGGCACCATGAGAAAGCAGATCCTGGGCTCTGGACCTCTGAGGAGATAAGAGGTTTCTCTTTTTTTAATTGACTAGATAGCGTGCTCAGTGTGTTGCTACGGGACAGTAAAACTTTTGTACTAAAAACATAAAGATCGCATGATAAAATAATAATATTGTCCAAATGTTAAAGTGATATTTAATCCAAAAAGCAAAATTCATGAAATTAACATCGTCACGGAGTGCGCGGCGTCGTAGGCTCACCGACTCGGTAAGGGCTGAGCGACAACCTTGCCCATACCAATAACAATTCAAAACTTAATGCATTAACCATGAATTTACGAGTAATCAAGTATGTTTTAGAGAAAGAAGAATCGATGTGGTAAAGATAGAAAGGATAAATAGATCAACAGAACTATCATAATTGTCATGAACTCTTTAAGGTTTCTCCTAAGCAGCTAGTTCTCAGTTTACTATACAATGTCAAATGATTTGTATATCTACCAGGATAGCAATCTGGACACTAATAGACTTTGATCACTTTAGAGAAGTTGTCCGATGCCAGACCTTAATCTTTATCCAAAAAATACAAAAGATATGCCCTATAGCAATCGTCACCTATGTGGACCGGTGTACAGTAGTCACCGATGGTACTTCTTCTTATCCTTTGGTTGCTCTTGGAGGCTACAACTTCACGTCACCATTGAAATTGTAACATTCAACATTCAAGAAGAGAAAGCACTACTGCAACATTCAAGCGGGGTATCAACATGCTGCAAAAAATCATTGAATCACAAGGAATCTGATAGAGCGGGGAAGCTTGCACGGGTCAGACGAGAAGAGAAGCACTGGGCGTGATGGGCTGTTATATGGGCCTGACCATACTAGAGCTGTAGTTGCTGCTTGCCTGACTGGAGCCACAAAAGGGGGAGCCGCCCCTATGATGCCGATGAAGAGGGGAAGGTTGAAGTAGCTAGATCAGGGGCCGCACCACCGTCAGGGGCTGCTGAGCACGCGGGTTTGGCCAGGCTGTCGTCCGAGGGTCGTGGAGCTCGATGGCCTAGCCGCACCTTGTCGAGCTAGGGAGGAGGAAAGGGCGTACCTTGTCGATCTGCTCGCTCCTCATCTCGCTCGATTTGCTCACCCCTCATCTCGCTCGAGGCTCCTCCTGCCTGCCGACTGAATATGAGAGGGCACCGCCGTCGCTGGTGCCGCTGCGGGGTGTCCACAGCCATCGCCCCTACACCTTGCCGCGCTTGTCCTAGGAGTCGCCGCAGGTGCCGGTGGCGTGGTGGGACAGGCCAGACCTAATGGCATAACGTAGAACCCTGGCGTCTGTTGTTGAACCTTCCCAGCCAGTGGAAACATAAACAAAGTTCAGGTCAAAGTCACATGCAAGCATCACATTTTGAGAAAGAGTTCCTTTTCTATTCTGATACGGTGCTGCTTTACTTGCACTGATTGTGATGGGAACATGAGTCCCATCTATCGCTCCTAAGCAGTTCTGCAAGGGAGAGAAGATGTGCTATTTGTAATTAGTATATATGTAAGAAAAAGATAAGAATTTTGAAATAGTACATATATTTGTTATATGTACCTGAAAGTAAGGTGCAAAATGTGGATTGGCCGATATTTTCCTAATGGGTCTAGATGATAGGGGTTCACAAAATCAAAAGCCAATGAAGAGATTGCATCAAAGGCTGCTGCGATATGTCTATGTATTGTCTCTCCACTGTGCTGAAACCTACCACACAATGCAGTAAAACTTGCATTTCACGCAAGCATGTACATGAACATTGCTAGTTGTTCTTCTACAGTAACCCCTCTTGTACTCTTTGAAAGCCCTCCTGAACTAAGGTAATCTGCAAGTGCTTTGAAAATCCATGGCTCCATACGTAAATTATGATAAGAACGATGTGGATGGCCCTCAAGAAGTTCACATGTATATTCTAAACCACTAAGCTTTGAAGTGTAACATGGAGTTCTTGTTCTAGTTCTGATAGAAGCTAAATATAGCGTCGAAAAACAAGCATCATCATTTCATCTTCTTCTTCTTCCTCAGACATAGTTTCAACCCTTTTATTATAATCCATATCCACTGACTGTACATATCTATCTGAATTACCTAACTGAACCAGGCCATGAAAATTGAGAAAAGGGAACATTGCAAAGCAAAGCATGACCAAATAGCCTATATGTAGCACACTGCACACTTCCTCTAAAGTTATACACGTGAATGCAAAAACAACAAGAATACAGGCTGTAGTGTTATCCTAGGCTAGTGCGGCTCTACACAAAATGCACAAGTACTCCATCCGTTTCTGTTTTCAAATATATAACGTTTATAACAAGCTAATTACTTCATAATATATATCTAAAAAATGAAAATGGAGGGCAGGAGGGGACAGTGAGCTACTTCATAATATATGTATCTTAGATATGTCGTGTGCACTTGCACTCTAGATCAGTTTCTTTCCCTTCCACCTCTTCTAATCGCATATACGTATATGTAGTCATGCACGCACACTATAGATGGCTTGCACACACGTTGCTTCAATTTGTTCTTCTCATGAGAAGCTGCATGCTTCTGTCAGGACCAAAATACTCGATGTCCATGTGGATACCTGCCGAAGTCAATAATGTTTGATCGGAGTTAACATGTTCTTAATACAGCAGCTACAAATCTAACGTACGATAGCAATGCCATGGGAGCAGCTTCAGCATACATATCATCTACCAAACATATCTAAGATATATGTCTAATGCATAATCAGCAAAATCGATTGGTCCCAATTATTCAACCGTGCATTGGAGAAACATACAGAGCTGCCATGGAAACATACAGAGCTAAATTATTCAACTTCAATTTGGTTTCAATTTCAACCGTGCCATTTCACTCCTCATTTAGATAGGTTTCACACATAATCAGCAAGCGCAGGCAAAGAAGCATGTGCAACACATCCAGATTTGCTCCTTATTTAGATAGGTTTCACACATCCAGCATCCAATGCAAGAAGAAGAGATGGGGATTTGGAGAGGAAGGTACCTGCCACGCAGCCATCCTAGCCCCCACGTGATGCAGCCAGGGCCCATCCTGCCCGTGCATCTGGCCACGCCGAGGCTGAGCTCGCAAAGCTTCGCTGGAGATGGGAGGCCGCCATGAGAGGGAGCGCCACCAGCGAGGGAGGAGCGCCGCTGTCGCCGGTGAGGAAGGAGCGCCACCACCACTAGCGAGGGAGGAGCATCGCCGTGGCTGGGAGGGACGAGCGCCATCGGCCGTCGGGGGGAGGGAGCGCCGTCGGGCATCGGGTCACGAGAGAGACGAGGGATGATTTTTCTTTTTTTATTAGCCGCGGTATCGTAGGGGTCGGGGTGGGCAAACGGACGAACCAAAACAAATATCGTAGGGGCCGATGCATGATTATTGTTTCCTTCCATGTATGTGGCCTCAGGTGATCGATTTGTTTCCTTCAAAGCAGGCGGAGATCCTTTGAAGAACATCAACGTACCTCCCTTCTAGAGCAGCATGATCTCGATGCATGATTATTGTTTTCTTCCATGTATGTGGTCTCAGTTGATCGATTTGTTTCCTTCAAAGCAGACGGGGATCCTTTGAAGAACATCAATGTACCTCCCTTCCAGAGCAGCATGATTTCAATGCATGATTATTGTTTTCTTCCATACATGTGGCCTCAGGCGATCGATTTGTTTGCTTCAAAGCAGGCGGGTATCGTAGACATGGGTAGACGGACGAACCAAAATAAATGTCGCACCAAAAAATGTCCACGTTTTGTTCTTTTTAGTTGTAGGAGATATACGCTGGAGTGTGGACGAGTGAGTGGACGAGGGAGGCTGACTGTCCATTCATGAGTCATGAGGAGCAGATTTTTTTATCCAAGTGGGTTCCACGGCTGCTCCTCACCGGTAGCCTAGGAAGTCTAAAGTTGCATTCTCTTTCGGACATGCCCCTGTTCCTATATTTACCGATAATGCTATAGACCGGGCGTTCGACCGGTCAGATGCCCCGCACTCTTACTCGCACTCGGCCCACTTCCCTAGCTTCGTCCGCTCCCCCGCACCCTCTCCCCCTCACTTGCTCTTCTCCATCACTGGGATGGGGGACACCGCGCCCACAAGCTCACAGCGTGCCCCCGCCCGCTGGTGCCCGACCTCCTCGTGTTCGACCACAATGGCTATGCTGATGACGTGAGAAGTAGCAGCGATGTAGATTAGGAGAGTTTTGTCTGGCCATGGCACCATCATGATCGGAGGCTTTGTTAGGAACAACTTGAGCTGCTCGAAAGCTGTGTCTGCCTCCTCCGACCAAGAAAAGCGCTCGGAGGCCTTGAGGAGTTTGAAGAACGGTAGCCCTTTTCCACCGAGGCGCGATATGAAGCGGCTTAAAGTAGCCATGCAGCCTATAAGCTTCTGTATATCCTTGACGCATGTTGGTCATTTCATGTTGGTGATGGCAAAGACTTTGTCGGGGTTGGGCTCGATGCCACGTGTGCTGATGATGTAGACCAAGAGTATACCGGATGGAACTCCAAAGATGCACTTTGAAGGGTTCAGCTTCTATCGGCACCTTTTTAGGTTGGCGAATGTTTCCTCGAGGTTGGCGATAAGATTTTCGATGGTCTTAGACTTGACAACCACATCGTCAATGTAAGCTTCGACGTTGCGGCCGATCTATTGATCGAGACACGTCTGGATGGCCCTTTGATAAGTCGCCCCGGTGTTCTTGAGTCTGAAGGACATGGTGGTGTAGCAGTACGCACCGAAGGACGTGATGAACGATGTCTTGATCTGGTCTTCTTCTTTAAGGGAGATCTGGTGATAGCCAAAGTAACAATCGAGAAAGGAGAGCAGTTCGCAGCCGGCGGTGGAGTCTACAACCTCATCTATCTGAGATAGACCGAAGGGGTCTTTAGGGCAGTGTTTGTTAAGATTAGTGTAATCAACACACATTATCCATTCTTTATTCTTTTTTTGAACGAGAACAGGGTTTGCTAACCACTCAGGATGATACACTTCTTTTATGAATCTGGCAGCTAGGAGCCATTTTATTTCTACCCTAATAGTCTCCTTCTTGTCTGGCATGAATCGGTGGAGTTTTTGCTTGATCGGTTTGGCGGTCGACGAGACATTCAAGGAGTGCTCGATCTTCTCCCGTGGTACCCCCATTATATTTGCAGGTTTCTAGGCAAACACATCGGCGTTGGCATGTAGAAAGGAGACGAGCGCGCTTTCCTATTTGGGGTCGAGGTGAGCCCCAATCTTCATGGTCTTGGAGGGGTCGTCGAGGCCAAGGCCGACCTCCTTGGTTTCCTTGGACTTGGTGAAGGCGCAAGGAGGCTCTAGCGATGGGATCTCTAGGTCATCGACGGGCACCGTCTTGGCGTCATTGACCACACTGGCCATCTGGATGGAGAGGTCAGTGGCTTCGATGAGGGTGAGACTTTCTATCTCGCAGACGTAGGCGATGGAGAGGTTGGCCCGTAGGGCCAGGACTCCTATAGGCGAAGGCATCTTCAACACCAGATACACATAGTGTAGTACAACCATGAACTTGGCCAGAGCTAACCGACCAAGTATGGCGTGGTAGGCGGTGTTGAAGTTGGCGACGTAGAAGTTGATATGCTCGACACAGTAGTTGCTTGCCATGCTGAACTGTACTGGTAGGGTGATCTCTCCAAGAGGTTTGGATGCCCTGCCAGGTACCATACCCTAGAAGGAGGAGTTTAAGGGTGTGTGATCTGCTATCTCGAGGCCCAACTCCTTTAAGGCTCTGGCGAAGAAGAGATTCAGAGCGCTCCCACCGTCAACGAACACTTTTCTGAAAAGCACTTTCTGGACGGTTGTGTCGAGGATGAAAGGGAAACACCCTATGTAGGGGATGTCCGCCCACTGGTCGATCCTGCTGAAGGTGATTGGGACCTCAGACCATGGGTGATAGCTAGGGTTGGCGACGGCGTCTTCTGTAGTGATGGCGAGCACCCGTCGGGTGGCGAGCTTCCGTTCTCTTCTGCTCTCAGTGGAGGCGAGGCCCCCGAAGATGGTGGTGGCCACCTTGTCATGGTCCTAGAAGACATTATTATTACCCCTAGGTGGTCGGCGGCCTCCGGCTTCGTCGTTGGTGTCGTCGTCTAGCTTTTTGTCCTAGAACTCCTTAGCCAAGCCGAGGCAGTCCTTCATCTTATGTCTGGTGTTCTTATGAAGAGGTCACGGGCCATCGAGGATCTTTTTGTATTGCTCGTTGTAGTTGCGCTTGGCGTGAGGTTCATTGATGGTGGTGACAATGTGGTCTGGCCAGCTGCGGTGATTTTGACCAGACTTGGGTCCTTCTGGCCGATCACGTCCGCTGTCATGATGGTAACTACGGTCGTCGTAGCGGCGGTCGTTGTGGCATCGGTCGTCGGGGCTGTCGTCATAGCGGCGTGTTGGACGATGAGTGACCGCATCCTCGTTGAAGCGTACCTCGGCTTCCTCAGCGTCGGCGTACTGGTTGGCGGTCGTGATCATCTCGCCAATCCCTGTGGGCAGCTTGCGGTTGAACTTGGAGCAAAGCTCACGGTGATGGAGTCCTCTGATGAAGGCGGTGATGAGCTCCGCTTCTGTGATGTTGGGAATAGAATTCCTCATCTTAGAAAAGTGTTTGATGTAGCTACGAAGGAGCTCGGATGGCTTCTGGTTGATGCAGTTGATATCATGCTTGGTGCCCGGCCGAGTACACATAGCCATATAATTATCGGTGAAGACTTTTTTCAGCTCTTCCCAGGATTCGATGGAGCCCAAGGCAAGGCTTGTGAACTAGTTTATGGAAGTTGGCGTGAGCATGACAGGAAGATAGTTCACTATGACACTGGTGTCTCCTCCGGCGGCGTGGACAACGGTGGCGTAAGCCTATAGCCACTATGTTGGGTTCATCCTTCCTTCGTAGGGCTCGACCCCTGTGATTTTAAAACCACGGGGCCACTGAAGTGTTTGGAGCGCCCTCGTGAATGCTGGAGGCCCCTCAGGGTTGGCGGCGCCGTCGTCTATAGCATTGCCTACGTTGAGCGGCTCAAGAGCTGAGTCCGGGTTACCATACTCTTGCTCGTACTCCTAGCGGTGGCGTACTTCTTCATCATGGCGACCGAAGCGGCATTCATCGATACGTCGTCGTGTATCCCAGAGATTGTTGAGGTGCACTAGGACATCCTGGTCGACCTCCTAGCCGTGTTGGCGATGATGTTCAATGCAATTGCCCCTAGCTCCGCCCTGGAGGGGTTGCCTGTCATCACGGTGTTGGTCGGTGAAGCAACTTTGGTGGCGATCGGTTCTTGTCGTGGCTAATCGGCAAATCGAGGTTGTGGAGTATGAAGGTCTCTAATCCTGGTGGATCTCATTGACCTGATAGTGTGCCGCTTTAAGCATGACGGCGACCTTGGCGACCTCGAGTGTCTGTGGGAGCCAGGCGAGCTTGTTGGTGGCCACTGTGAGATTGGCGCTTTGGGTCTTGTAGACGTCATGGCCGTCAATGTGGACAAACTCATCATCGAGGTTGCGTTGGAGTGGCCTTCCTTGCGAGTCAAGTTGCTGCTCAGCCATCGCAAGAGCAATCTCATTTGCTTGGCGCTACGCATGGTTGATGTTCCGATTCTCGCGGGTGGCGCGTTCCTCCTCGGTTTTGCCGTTCTGAGGGGGGCTGTTGACGCTGGCATTGACGATTGCGCCGTCGTGGAAAGGAGGGAAAGAAAGTAGCTCGGTGGTGGTTTCAGCGATGGTCTCCATAGAGCCCTGAGACTCAAAGTCTAGATTCTCCTCTAGGATGGTCTGGAGGGACGCTCTAGGGTGGCGGACGACGTGCAGCATGTTGATGGCCAGCGGAGGCTGGTCGGCGATCTAGTCGGCGAGATGATGGACATCTCCAACCTGGTCGGCGAATTTGCCCCTTAGGGCATCTTGGTAAATGGCGGTGGCGTTGGTGAACCCAAAGGGTAGGGCCGTAACCCCTAGAGTTTCCCGAGCAGCCTCTGATAGATCTAGATCGGAGGGTGGTCGGCGCTAAACTAGAGTGTCTAGAGCTGATTCGACGATGGAGAGGCAATTAGCGAGCTTTAGACCGACCCGATCGATGGATGCGATTAGATCAT
Source organism: Miscanthus floridulus (assembly GCF_019320115.1). Lineage (NCBI taxonomy): Eukaryota > Viridiplantae > Streptophyta > Magnoliopsida > Poales > Poaceae > Miscanthus > Miscanthus floridulus. Next base: position 111,419,424 of record NC_089598.1, read on the forward strand.
CATTATTGACCTGCCTCCTCTGGTAGCAAGGAAGTGGGCGGCGAGTCATCGATGAAGGGGACCTCGGAGGCGGTTCTGAGATCATATCTACAGTCGTAGGTGTTGGGGTGATCGATGTAGTGTTGATCTGCACCGGCTCGATGAGCTCTCCGACTTTGTTAGCGTTGATGACCCACGAGATGGATCCGACCATGAAGATCTGGTCGGGCTGTGGGAGGGACGAAGAGCATGTGGAAAAAGCTATCTTGTTCGACAAAGAAACAACACGCACACCACTACCTGGCACGTCAACTGTCGATAGAATATCATCGGCAATCCTCCAAGGGGTATCCCATATAGGTATATTGATCGAAAGAGAAGCGTGTGATCAAGAACAAGAAGGCAACAGAGACACACGAGTTAGACAGGTTCAAGCCGTCAGTATGACGTAATATCCTACTCCTGTGGTCTATTGGTTTGTATTAGCTATCGTATGATATTACGTGAGTTTGGAGGGGGTCCCGGCCCGCCTTATATAGTCCGAAGGCAGAGTTACAAGTCGGTTAAATCTGAGAGATAACCAGAAAGTAATAACAGATTACAGGAATCTTAGGATCATATGTATCCTAACAGATCTCATAGTATCTTTAGGATATCTTCTTGATGTCTTGCGTGAGGCGTCGAGCAGAGTCGTGTCCCGCAAGACTTCGTCTTGTGGGCTGGGCCACCCCTAGAGGCGCAGCCCATGTGATCTGCCGTGGGTATCTAGGGTCGTACCCCACACAGCTCCCTTCCTCCCTCCATCCCTCGCCCACCGCGATCTCCATGCACCCCCACTGTCCCTACAACCTGGCTCCCACACCCCATCAGAGATGAGGACGATGGCGGTGGCTCCAATGAGGTAGGTGGCGGAGGGATCTGGATCTGAGGCCTGCTCCTCTGGATCTAGATCTGGATCTGAGCCCTCCTCCCTCCTCTTCTAGATCTAGATCTAGATATGAGCCCTCCTCCTCCTCCTCGTTCTCTAGATCTAAGGGATGCGACAGTGGATAGGGTTTCGGCGAGCTCTCGGGGTCAGATCTCGTCGTGTTGCAATGGTTTTTTTATGTTGCAATAGATGATTTCGAATGTTGCAATGAGACTTTTTTGGGTTGTTGTAACAAATATTTTTGCGATGTTGCAGTAGTATTGCTTGAGATGTAGCAGTATGTTTCAGTTGCTTCAATCTTATGTTGCAGTAGTTGTTCCATGTTGTTGCAAGCGTTTTATTTTCGAGCATTGTTCATATGCTTCACACCAGTGTTATAATAATATGTTCCAAATGTTTTATCTCCTTGAACCTATTATTGCAGCAGTTTGTTCGGTGTTGTTGCAATAATATGTTCATGGTGTTTCAGCTGCTTCATCCTAATGTTGCAGTTGTTGTTCCTTGTGGTTGCAATATATATGTTCATAGTGTTTCAGCTGCTTCAGCCTAATATTGCAGTAGTTATTTTCGTGTTGTTACACGTGTTTTTCTTCTAGCTTTCTATGTTGTTCGGCCGGGGAGGGTCGAGCCAGGACGGATGGTGGCGCGTGGTTCGCCGGGGCCTAGCGGGCGGAGGTGCTGGGGCCGGCGGACGCGGGGTGATGTGGCCATGGGGGTGCTGGGCATGCGACATGCTTGTCGCGGGCGTGGGGCGATCTGGGGGCGTACGGACTCGCGCAGGACAGAGGCTAGCGGGGCTCTTTGTAGGCATCGCGGGTTCGTTGGTATTAGCGGGGCTCTTTGTTCGATGAAGACGCAGCAACGGTAGTTCGCGCGGGCGTGCGATCTTAGGGCGATGGCGTCGGTCCAGGGCCCGCTCCTTGTGCGTGTCGCTGGGGGTATGCTGGTAGCGTGCGGTGCGGAACTGACAAGGAAGAGCGCGCGCTGGGGAGTGCGTCCACAGAACCGTTGGATGGATCCGTGCTCATCGGACGTTCGGACGCCAGTGCTCATCGGACGTTCGGACGCCAGTGCTCCCCTATATTTACATGCTTTACCGGACGGAGGGAGTAATCATCGTCAAACTATTTCTACCATTTGTTTGATGAATTATATATTGAAATATAATTGTTATGCTGTATACCGATATATAGATGGCATAAATACATTTTTAGACCGATATATCGGCTGGTCCGCCCTACCTCAAATTTTTTTTTTGCAGGACCCACCACAAGGTAGAGAGAGAAAATGAACTTGTGACAGACTTGACTAATGGGTCGGGAAAAAAAACCGGGGGTTGCGACACTGCTGCGCGCAAAACCGTGGGAGTGTGGGACGTGCACACAAGCAGATGCAGCAGCAGAGTAGTATTATGGAATGATGGTCCCCGGCCTATTTTTTGTGTGTAAATTTAAGCTTCATATATAATTTTCTGGCAAAAGCTATGACGAGGATAAGCAGGGACATCTCTATCTGCTACTACTTGTAGTACTCCGTACTACACAGCAACAGCTCCGGTCGGGTCCAAAGGTACTCATAGATCCACGAGGACGATGAGGCAGAGGAGCTGGCACTTAGCACTTGGCAGTAGCAGATCCATCCTCTGGCTTGGTTTGGGTTAGTACAGTTGCGTCCCTTTAAACTTTAATTTGGGTCCTCATCTCATGGTCTTTCTTAGATGCATGATTATAAATAATAAAGGCATGAAACAAAAGTTGCAGGCTTTTGTTTCATTTCCATGTATGAAATATCATGTGTATATATATCTTCTATCTGCTCCCTTTAGTTAGCTATCTTATACATATCGCAAAGAAAATGATAGTAGTACCGCCTCTGGCAAGCTGAAACTAAAGCAAATATCGAAAGATTCAACTTTGTTTCATCTTTCCCGGGTTTATCAATCATTCCGTGATGGAAAGGAAGCCCAGTTGCAGTTGGTGGATATATAGATAGATCAAGCTAGCTCGGTAGGTGCATGCATGGATGATATTTGATATACCAGCGTCTCTGCTCTCTCAAGGAGTCAAGGCCACTCCCGCTTGCAAGTCAAAACCAGACGGCTCAAAAAGAAGCGTAGCTGTTTCGCGCCAAACCGTTTCATATCATCGTTCTCTCTGAACCTTATATTTAGGCCAATCTCAATGGGGTTTCATTAGAGTTTTATAGTCATTTAATATATTGACATGACAAGGTATTGATGAAGAGAGAGATAATGAAAGTTTCATAGGAGTAGAGATAGTTTTATAAAAAAGTCCACATTACCTCCCTTAACTTTTACGAAAGTATGATTTTCCTCCCTGAACTCTAAAACCGGGTGAACCACATCCATAAACTTTTAAAATCATTCGTTTTACCTCCCTAACCAGTTATAAGCGGTTTTCAAAGACGGTTTTGTCTTTGTCATTTTTATTTATTTTGGCTGAATCTTTGAAAAATTATAGTAAATCACAGAATAATTATAAAATAGAAAATCTAATTTTGTTGGACTCCACATGAGTAGATTTACACAGTGAACATATAATATGATTTGCTTTAGTATAATTTTTTTGTTGTAGCTTTGTATCCATGATTTTCTATAATTAATTCATAACTGCAGTTTTTTATGGTCCAATTATGGTGACATTTTTATGGTGAGCTAATTATTATATGCTTGAATTGTAGTAAAAATTTTATACTCATTGGATCATGTATAACTTAGTTATATATTTTTTTGGGTGTATGCTTGTTAAAAGGTATTTATAAATAGATAAAGAAGTAGAAAAGGAGGACAAAGACACTACCACATACAAGATTTTCGGAGACAGTCAAAACTGGTTTTCGGAGATGGGCAGGACGTCCGCCTTCGGCCCATCGTTACTATTAATTAGTATTTTCGAAGGCGATCAATTGCCTGCCAGTGAAAATAGATTTAAAAAAATAAATAACAAAGCCCATCGCCGAGCCCACTACTAGGCCCGCCGACCGAGCTTGGGCCTCGATATGGGCCACAAGTCATCGATCCGCCCACCGCCGCTTGTCGATCCGCCTGCTGCCACTGTTTCTGTGAGTGTGAGAGAGGAGAAAGAGCATGCGCGAGTAGAGGGGGGAGAGGGAGAGGCCACCGTCGATCCACCCCTGCTGCTCCTATGCAGGCCCCGAGATGGACTGTTGTGCCGCCCACCTTTTAATCTATTTTCAAAGGCATTTTTTTGTTAGGTGTCTCCATAAATAAGTTAATCGTCTCCGATAATCATGGGGTATTTTGAAAGGCAATACTATTTTGTGCCCACCTTTGTTAACGAGGGAGGCCTGTCTCCTAAAATATTTTTAGTAGTAGTGAGAGGAGTGACAAAGACCCATATATAATTTGTTTACATTTAATCTATTATTATAATACAATTTAATTTTTAGCTCTGAGGTCCAATAAATGCCCAATCATATACTCTCCGTTCTAAATTATAAGACGTTTTTAGCATAATTAGATACATTGCTTTAATAATATACCTAAACATAGTGTATATCTAAGTGAGTAGCAAAATCAATATATATCTAGAAAAACCAAAACGGAGTGAGTAGCAAAATCAACATATATCTAGAAAAACCAAAACGTCTTATAGTTTGAAACGGAGGAGGCAGGTATGGGCGATGCACACACGCCTGCAGTCCTTTGCCCTGTTCGTTTGGCTAATAAGCTATGGCCAAAAGTACTATTAACTGATTTGTTATGAGAGAAAAATAATGTTCATTGGTTAAAAAATAAATGGCTTATAAGCTGAGCGCTTATCCCATGTGTCCAAGTACGGACGAAGATATGCGTGATGGGCAAATGCGTTAGTCAATCAAAGACTTTTAAAAAAGGTAGCAAAAGCATGCATGTGTACGTATGAGCGGTGCGAAAATGAACACGGCAAATGTAAAAAGACCGCGTGAGGGAGCTGTGACTGTAGAAATTAATGTTACGTTCATTTGACCGATAAGTTATGAAAGTACTGTCGAGCGAAAAATATTATTTATTGACTAAAAAAATATGACTTATATACCCCGCGAACACGGTGTAAAGTGCGTTTGAAGAAAGGTGTGACAATGAAGTGATCGAACGACCACTTTGCCTCAAAGTAAGCAGACACAACACGATCGACGACCATAAAAGGGTACATTGCATGAATTGACAGGAATGGAATATACGTATCCAGCTAGATAGCCTACCACTACTTTGACGAATTTGCATGGATTGTTAATTAGTTTGCTCCTTTTGGATACACCAAAATAATTAAGAGCCTGTTTGATCCACCAACTAAATTTTATGTGGCTAAATTTAGATGCTAGAGATCCAAATAGCTCAGCTTAAAGACCAGCTAAAGTTAGCTAAGTTTAGCTGTTTCAACCTAGATAAACTCAGTTAAAGTTTATCTGAGTCTATTAGCTCGAGGATCAAACACCCTAGCTAAAGATTAGCTAAAAAAAACTTTTAGTAGATGTGACGTTTTAGCTAACTAAATTTTAGTTGGGTGGATCGACCTAAATAAATAATTATGAAGTGAAACTAATAATAACACACAGTGTGTGTGCGCGTGTTTTAGACCAGTCAACAAAGAAGAAAGCACGCAGGTCGTCTGCACGCGTTTACGGGTGCAAATTATGCACGTACTGTACACGGTGCTCTGATAATGCCAGCCCAGCATGCATGCAGCTATCTATCTATCGGTCTCGTGTGCACTCTGGCTATTCATGCCCCACAGAGGTTTGACAATAATTGTTCATGCCATCAAGGATATTCATCCGCTTATTTGGCTGAAAAGCCATGACTAAAAGTACCGTGGGCTGATTTGGTGTAAGAGAAAAATATTATTCGTTGGCTGAAAAAGTACGGCTTATAAGTTAAACAAGCCCAAACGAACAAGGTGATTATATAGGGTATGACACTAGCTAGAGCAGCTCTAGTGTTAATGGCAAAAAAAAAAAGAGCAGCTCTAGTGCTGCTGAAAAGCAATTAAACTTGTGTGTCGGGAGCAAAATCGATGCTCAAATAATTTATATGATTGCGATCGGTCCTAACTATTGTTGCCCAACACTATGGGCCTGATTGGTGATTGGTATATCCTCCAAGAGAGACGAGACTGAGCAGGGTCCAGATGGTAACACACAGCAGTCTGGATCATTTTGTATCTTATATAAATCAGAGCTAACTCCAGAGTTTCTTTATATCCTTTAGTATTGATGAGAACATTATTTTTGGTGGAAAGACAAAGCACTCCAACAAGTCTTCAATAAGATATCAAATATTGTCCTCCTTCGTTCTTAGTCTCTCGCTGTGCAAAGATGGATAGTGGAGATAGCTCTACAAATAAAGTGCACACATGTTACAGATAAGTTGTTGGAAGGTCAAAAGATATATAGATAAGTTGTTGAACGTCAAAAGATATATAGAGAACCGTTTCTATTCAAATGGCTCTCTAAATAAGAATCTAGATAGTGAATTTAAAAAATACCCTTGGAGGTACTCTTAGGACTTCAGGTCCATCATCAAACCATTAAGGACATCAATGTCTCTTTTGGTATCCACGAACACACCTACTGAGGCCTTGTTTGGATGCGCATGTATTTATCTCAATCCGCATGTGTTGAAGTGGATTGAGGTGGATACGCATGCGTCCAAAAAAGGCCTTAGAGTATATATAAGCCAACTTATAAGTTGTGTTTCCATTTTGCCAAACAATCTTAGAGCTTATTGTCCTCCAGCTTAACAATTAGTCCATGATTCGGTTTGCTTGAACCATATGCAAACACTTTGAACCGACACGGTACACGTATGTGTACAAAACAATGTAGCAGGAGCAGCAGTTGTTGTCGCACTTTGTACAGCGACCAAAAACAGTGTGCTAATTAACTTTTGCACGCCGTGTGTAGCAAAAAAGCGAATCCGCCTAACCTGGAGAAGCTAGCATAGTAGCGGTTTGCTGCTGCTAGTTGGTAGGCTCCCTGTGGGGCCACGGCCACGGCCACGCCATTGCTCTGCGGGCCCCACCCCACCTCCACCCGGTGCCGGCGGCGGCGCGGACTTCCACGCAGCTCAGTTCAGCTCTCTATAAAAATCCGAATCACCGGTCGCCACTGCCATGTTTCGAGACCACCACCAGCATCCACCCCAGTTCCCAGCAGAGCGAGCGCCATGCCGCGTGCCCCGGCGAGCCTCCGCCTCCAGGCAGCAGCCTCCACCGCCACCGCCACGACCCCGAGCGAGCAGCAGGCGTCGTCGTCGCCGCCTGTTCCACCACCGCCTCCCCAGCAGCAGCAGCAGCAGCCGGCGGTGTCGGTGGACTCCGACATGGTGGTCATCCTGGCGTCGTTCCTGTGCGCGCTCGTCTGCGTGCTCGGCCTCGCCCTCGTCTCCCGCTGCGCCTGCCGCCGCGCCTCGTCCTCCACCGGACCTGGCCCCGCGCAGGCACAGCAGGCGCCGCCTCCCAAGGGGCTCAAGAAGAAGGCCATCGACGCGCTGCCCACCGTACCCTTCACCGCCGCCACCGCCTCGGACTGCGCCATCTGCCTGGCCGAGTTCGCCGAGGGCGACGCGCTGCGCGTGCTCCCGCGCTGCGGCCACGCCTTCCACGTGGCCTGCGTCGACGCCTGGCTCCGCACGCGCGCCACCTGCCCCTCCTGCCGCGCCGGCGTCGTGGCCGCCCAGCCGCACAAGCAGCAGCCGCCCGTCGTGGCGCCCGGCGCCTGCGGGAGGTGCAGCCAGGCGCTCATGGCCGCAAGTCCGGCTTCTGGATATGACACCTTCTTGCCTTGACCCGTCGTTCGTCTTTCAAAAAAAAAAAAAACTGTTTTTTTGGGTGTGGAGTGGGATTTTGGAGGACATATTTGGAGCGTTGGGTGAAGCGTAGGATGTATGTAAACTAGCTGTTCTCAATCAATCCTGTAATTTACGCAAATACATAGTTATATTGCAGTTTTCAGAGGAAAAGTAAAAGGAGTCCAACGATGGAATTCTGAAGAAGCCAATGTTTGGTTGCGATTGCGATTTGAGAAGCCAACTTTTCTTCAGTCAATGACATGTTCCTACCTTGGACTGCAGCAATAGCGGCAGTCTGAACAGGATCGGTGTCGGAGCTCCAGCTCCACAAGTACACATCAGCTTTCCGGCCGCCGCCCATGCAATCCATTCAACCACCTTTAGTTTCTTCTTCTTCTGCTCGATTCTTATTCTCCACCGATAGCAACGGCAACGGCAACAGCCAGCAGCAGAATATCGTCACTTTATCCCACATGGACACTCGCTATAGCTAGCTAAGACTGCATTGCATGCCTTTCTTCCTCCTTAAGTCACAACAACTCACAAGGTAGATAAAGCAGCATCTCAAGAATCAGGAGAAAAAAAAAAATCCTCCGTGGACCGTCATCGTCTCGTCTGCGTCTTCACCTGAGCTGAGCTGGAGCAACCAGCCACCCAGCCAGAGCAAGAAACCTGTGACTGTGAGGATGGAATTCCTTTTGTTTTTGTTTCTGCGTCTTGCACGCTACTGCTACTACCTCGCTACCTGTCGTTGCATCGATGCCCCATTTCACTTGCTCCCATCCCATTCCATTTCGATCGGCGCAACTGACAATTGGCCGATATGATCCCCCGTGCCCCCTTCTCAGACTACAACGGTGCAACTGACAACGGCAGTTTTCTACAAGACTAGTGATGTTTTGGGGTGCTGCAGGGATGTTTGTGGTGAATAATTAGACAATTTTTAGATTAATACCGGAATATAAACCATGACGATCTCGAAAACTAGCATGCAGAGCCTTAACATGCTAGTTAGACCGGACAGCATTAGCAGCGACATAACAAAGATCTTAATGATCAACACACCCGGCAAACGACAACAATAGATTAGATCACGTGACGTGTACCTTTCGTTTGCAGGGGAAGACGACGTTGCTCGTGATGGAGATGTAGAGGAGCGCCGTCGGACTTCGCGCGACGAGCGCTTCCTAAAAACCTTATTCGTCCTCACCTGGTGCAGGATCGCAAAGACGAGGGTTTCGGAGACCTGCTCTCCCGACCGCAGGTGCACGTAGGTGGTTGGGATGAAAAACTACGGTGGTAGCGCAACAGCAAGAAGAGACAAAAACCCTAGCTCTATTGGATGTGTTTTGGCGTGGCCGATAGGCTGCTTATATAGTCCTATCCAAGACGATCTCATGTCGCGATCACAATCTAAACCGTTTAGGACTCTGCAAATTTGAAAGCCAAGAAACCAAAACAAAAACTGCAAAAAGAGACCGTGCCCCTGAAAATCGGACGGGCTGCCAGCTGGTGCTCTATTGGGCTATGCATTTATATTATTCCTAACATGGCTATATATGTAAACCTTGACACCCTTCATAATCAGTCTAATAAAATTTCTACAACAACACTTAACAAAGTAGTTAGACAATTATGAGGCGAAGCAAGTGTTGCGCTAGCCTACTCAAAAAGCAAGCCACCTACCACAATTCTAGGTTAGATAGTATCTATTCACACAATAGCTATGATGCTACTCTATGTTATTGTGCTCTCAAAAGCTAACTAAAGAGCCACACCAATCAAGCAAGCAAGCTCTCATAACTAGGTACACTAAAGAGCTTGACAACTAGTTTGCGGTAATGTAATGAGAGTGATCAAGAAGGTTATACCGCCGTGTAGATGAAGGAAACAATCAATCATAAGGATGAATAACAATGAAGACCAATCACCTCGGAATCAATGATGAACACAATGATTTTTACCGAGGTTCACTTGCTTGCCGGCAAGCTAGTCCTCGTTGTGGCGATTCACTCATTTGGAGGTTCATGCGCTAATTGGCTTCACACACCAAACCCTCAATAGGGTGCTGCACAACCAACATAAGATGAGGATCACACAAGCCACGAGCAATCCACTAGAGTATATTTTGGCTCTCCACCGGAGAAAGGTCAAGAACCCCTCACAATCCACAATCACCACTCTCCGCTCAACGATCCTCGCTGCTCCAAGCCGTCTAGGTGGCGGCAACCACCAAGAGTAACAAGCGAAATCCACAGCGAAACACGAACACCAAGTGCCTGTAGATGCAATCACTCAAGCAATGCACTTGGATTCTCTCCCAATCTTACAAAGATGATGAATCAATAATGGAGATGAGTGGGAGGGCTTTGGCTAAGCTCACAAGGTTGCTATGTCAATGAAAATGGCCAAAGATATGAGCTTCAATCGGCCATGGGGCTTAAATAGACGTCCCCACGAAATAGAGCCGTTGTACCCCTTCACTGAGCACAACTCGGGCTGACCGGACGCTGAGCCCCTAGCATCTGATCGCTCGTAGTTAGCCACGTGTCCTGACTTCAACGGTCATCAGTCTTGATCGGACGTTTCGCCTGAGTTGATCGGACACTGAACACCAGCGTCCGATCGTTTACTGTAAGGTTCCAAAACCAACTTTTGCCAACCGGACGCGTCCGGTCATGCTCGACCGGACCCTGCTAGCATCCGGTCACACTGTGATTACTTACTGTGCTGACCGACAACACGACCGGACGCAGCCCTTTAGCGTCCGGTCGCTGAGCGACCCAGCGTCCGGTCAGTTGACCGACGCCAGCATCTTTGCGACCAACTCCATTTCACCTCTAACTTCTTTACCCTTGCTCAAATGTGCCAACCACCAAGTGTATCACCTTGTGCACATGTGTTAGCATATTTTCACAAACATTTTCAAGGGTGTTAGTTCTCCACTAGATCCTAAATGCATATGCAATGAGTTAGAGCATCTAGTGGCACTTTGATAACCGCATTTCGATACAAGTTTCACCCCTCTTAATAGTACGGCTATCAAACCTAAATGTGATCACACTCTCTAAGTGTCTTGATCACCAAAACAAAATAGCTCCTATGGTTTATACCTTTGCCTTGAGCTTTTTGTTTTTCTCTTTCTTCTTTCCAAGTCCAAGCACTTGATCATCACCATGGCATCATCTTCATCATGCTATGATCTTTGTTTGCTTCGCAACTTGGAGTGTGCTACCTATCTTATGATCACTTGATAAACTAGGTTAGCACTTAGGGTTTCATCAATTCACCAAAACCAAACTAGAGCTTTAAATCTCCCCCTTTTTGGTAATTGATGACAACCCTTTCACAAAGATATGAATTAAAATTGAATTGAATCCATGTTGCTTGTCCAAGCATATTTACCATGTGTAAAAGAATATTGACAAGTTTTATAAACCCCAAATGGTAGCAATTGCTCCCCCTACATATGTGCTAAGAGTTTGGATTATAGCTTGCACATATGCTTAGATAGGAAATATAGGAGTCATTGTCTACCAAATGATGCTAAGGTATAAAAGATGGACCTTTAAAGCGTGATACCAATCGGAGTGCACTATTATACCATCCTTAGCACCATGGTTAGCTTGATACTACTTGTACACATGCTTTGAAAAGATACCACTTGGAAATACTTGGAAATGAAATCAATAGATATCCTATGCATGCTAGTTTTTCATTGTATCATTCAAACCTACAACTAGCATACACCACACAAGCATGGATATTGAAGTTTAAAACTTATGCCATGCAAGCAAACATATAAAATGCACATTCAAATGCATCATCCAAGTTCATGAGCTTGCTCCCCCTACTTGTGTGCTCAAAATTTTAATTGATCCCTTTCCTTTTTCACTTCTCTCCCCCTTTTTCACTATATCTTTGTTTCTCTCCCCCTTTGTCATCAATGACCACAAAGGTTCAAAATATAGATAGTATTACTTGTAGGGTCGAGATTATCAATGTCAATCAATGGGGTGAGGATCAAAGTTCCAGATTTGGTTCAAACTAGAATATATGCCAAAGATATTTAACTCGGTTTGATCCAAGGACAAGCTTCTTCACACCTCCAAATAAGGGTTATCTTGTACCATATTGAGTTAAACATTTATAGCTCATGTTCTAGATTAAACACTAGGTTTACAAGCTCACAAACATGTCATATGTTACCACTAGATCAAGTCAAACATAGAAGCAATAGTGGTACCATATAATCATCAAATTTATTTGATTTTCATGAATGAGCCTAATAACTTGAAAGGTCCTAATGGAAGTAAGAAATGACTAGATACACTAAAACATGTCCTTAGCAAGGATGTATGTCATGCCAATCAATTTTTACCTTTGATTGCTCGAAGGAGAGGCATGTCATATAATGGGGGGGGGGGGTGCATCAACACATATTTGAGAAATCCAATATGTTCAACTCATTTCTTAGTTTGCAAAACCTTTTCTCATCCAATGGCTTGGTGAATATATCGGCAAGTTAATCTTCGGTGCCTACACTCTCAATGCAAATATCCCCTTTTTGTTGGTGATCTCTTATGAAATGGTGGCGGACATCAATGTGCTTTGTTCTTGCATGTTGAACCGGATTATTGATTAGCTTGATTGCATTCTCATTGTCACATAGCAATGGCACTTTCTTGAACTTGATTCCAAAGTCACTCAAAGTGGCCTTCATCCAAAGTACTTGTGCACAACAACTACCGGTGGATATGTATTCGGCTTCAGCGGTTGATAATGCAACACTATTTTGCTTCTTTGATGACCATGAAACAAGTGATCTTCCCAACCATTGATATGTGCCCGATGTGCTCTTTCTTTCAACCTTGCATCACGTATAATCCGAGTCGGAGTAACCAACTAGCTCAAACTTTGCTCCTTTGGGATACCACAAACCAACATTTGGTGTATGCTTCAAGTACCTCAAAATTCTCTTTGTAGCCTTTAAATGACTTTCTCTTGGTGAGGCTTGAAATCTTGCACACATGCATATACTAAACATGACATCCGGCCTTGATGCGGTCACATAGAGTAGGCTTCCAATCATAGACCGATATAATTTTTGATCCACCATATTTCCACTTGCATCACTATCCAAGTTGCCATTGGTTCCCATTGGTGTGCTAATGACTTTGCTATCAATCATTCCAAACTTCTTGATCATGTTCTTGATGTACTTGTCTTGACTTACAAATATACCATTCTTCAATTGCTTGATTTGAAGACCAAGGAAGTAACTTAACTCTCCAATCATGGACATCTCAAATTCATTAGCCATCATCTTTCCAAACTCATCACAAAAATCTTGATTGGTTGATCCAAATATGATATCATCAACATAGATTGGCAATACAAATAGATCTTTTCCAATCTTCTTGATGAAAAGAGTGGTGTCAACCTTGCCCATTGTGAACCCTTTAGAGAGTAGGAAGTCCCTCAATCTCTCATACCATGCTCTAGGTGCTTGCTTCAAGCCATACAATGCCTTCTTCAACTTGTACACATGGTTGGGCTTCTTGTCATCTTCAAAACCGGGAGGTTGCTCAACATATACTTCTTCATTGATGTAGCCATTTAGAAATGCACTCTTAACATCCATTTGATAGAGCTTGATGTTGTGGGCACATGCATAGGCTAGCAAGATTTTAATTACTTCCAGTCTAGCAACCGGGGCATATGTTTCTCCAAAGTCAAGACCTTCAACTTGAGTATAGCCTTGTGCTACCAATCTTGCTTTGTTCCTTACTACTATCCCATCTTGATCTTGCTTGTTTCTAAAGACCCATTTGGTTCCAATCACATTGTGTCCCTTTGGTCTTTCTACCATCTCCCATACTTGATTTCTTGTGAAGTTATTCAACTCTTCATGCATAACATTTACCCAATCAACATCCTTCAATGCTTTATCTATCTTCTTTGGTTCAATGGATGACACAAATGAGAAATGCTCACAAAATGAAGCCAATCTTGATCTAGTTTGCACACCTCTTGAAATATCACCAATGATAGTGTCCAATGGATGATCCCTTGCAACATTGGTTGGTTGGAGGATTAGAACTTGATTGCTTGTACTTGCTTGATTATTGGGTTGAGATGATGTACTAGCCACTTGATCTTATTCATTGTCATGAGAGCCACTTGTACTAACTTGATTTGCATCATCTTGCACATTTGAGTTAGAGAGCACTTGCACTTGATCATCTTCATCTTCATTCACTTGCCTAGGCCTCAATTCACCAACATCCATGTTCTTCATGGCATTTGAAAGTTGAGTGCCTCTAACATCTTCTAAGTTCTCATTCTCTACTTGTGAACTATTGGTTTCATCAAATTCAACATCATGAACTTCCTCAAGAGTACCACTATCCAAATTCCAAACTCTATATGCTTTGTTTGTAGTGGAATAACCAAGTAGGAATCCTTCATCATATTTCTTGTCAAACTTGTCCAATCTTGTGCCTTTCTTCAAGATATAGCATTTGCAACCAAAAACCCGAAAATATGCAATGTTGGGTTTTCTACCATTCAAGAGCTCATATGGTGTCTTCTTTTTCAATTGGTGACAATAGAGGCGGTTGCTACAATAGCAAGCCATGTTGATAGCTTCGGCCCAAAAGGATTGACTCACATTGTGCTCACTAAGCATAGACCTTGCCATATCAATGAGTGTTCTATTCTTCCTCTCAACAAGGCCATTTAATTGAGGAGTGTACTTGGCCGAGAATTGATGTCTAATTCCAAATTCATCACATAACTCATCAATTCTAGTGTTCTTGAACTCACTACCATTGTCACTTCTAACTCTCTTGATGGTTGTTTCAAACTCATTGTGAATGCCTTTGACAAATGATTTGAATGTTGCAAATATATCACTTTTGTCCACTAGAAAGAATACCCATGTGTATCTAGTGTAGTCATCCACTATCACAAATCCATATTTGTTTCCACCGATACTAGTGTATTGAGTTGGCCCAAACAAATCCATATGCAATAACTCAAATGCTTTACTAGTGCTCATCATACTTTTCTTAGGATGGGTGTTTCCAACTTGTTTGCCGGCTTGACAAGAGCTACAAAGCTTATCCTTTTTAAACACAACATCTTTCAAGCCTCTAACCAAGTCATGCTTAACCAATCTATTCAATTGTTTCATTCCAACATGACCAAGCCTTCTATGCCATAACCAACTGATGAGGACATGACCTCCATACATATGACCATACTTGGAGAACCATATGGAGACCAAGGAGATCAGCGAGGGTGTCCAAGTCAAGAAGGAGGTCCGAGGCTAATTCGGTTCGAGTCCCCAAGGTGGAGGCCCAAAGCAACTCAAGTTCGAGTCTGTCTCGGGTTCCAGGACCAGTCTACCTTAAATTGGTCACCCAGAATGCATCCGGACTCTGTTTTTGATGATCCACATATGGATGGAAAGCTAATTGGATAAGGAAGCCAACCCAATTAGTTTCATGTCAAAAGACCTTCGGAATCAATGGGAATTGTCGAAACAAGTTAGCGTCCAGAATCTGCCAGGGTGCTGCGACACCGTCTTTTGGTCCGTTGGACCGTGTATCGTGTTTGGGCCCATTAGGGGGTGTGTCCTAGGGGGTGACGCCCAAGACTCTATAAATAGCAGCCGTCGCTCTCCTTAGGGTTTGGGTTTTGTTTAGTTCTTGATTTCCTTGTGAAACAGACATCGTTTTGCTGCAACTGTCACCGCCAAGGCCGCTTGCTGTGAACCAGAGCCCCAGTTCTTGATCTTGTTCGCCTGTGGCGATTAGTCCTTTCGAATAAAGACTTGAACTATTTCTCATTATCATAAGCCTCATATTTATTTGCAATTTCAGATTGTGTTTATCTTGTTCTTGCTTGTGTTCTCGATTCGCTTGTAGGAAAGCCTTCTCAGCGAGGTCAATCGCGTTCGCGTGGTTGATAACCAACGGAGCAGTGGTGTAACGGTTGCGGGGGTCCGAATCAGTCTTGGTTCGAAGCCTAGATCATGAACGTCGAGTCTCCACCAATTGACGCTATCATACCTTTCGGAAGATCGGGCCTAGTCTACATCAAGTGGTATCAGAGACCTTGTTGCCCGTTAGGTATAACTTTGTTTTCCCCTTTAGATTGCTACTGTTTTTTGTTTTACCTATAGTCCACAAAAAGCCCAAAAAAATATACACTATCACATATCTCTAGTCCTATAGCCCCATTGTGCCTTTGCAATTTTTTTTTAATTTCAGTTTGCTTTATTGAACTATTGTCCCTCGCCACGTCTTAGTGTTCGTTGTGTTCTGATCTTGTTCTTGGTCTAGTGTCAAGTCTTGTTTCCTAGTGTGGCTTGCATCAGATTGATCTCCAGTTTTTCTTTGGATCTGAAATAGTCACGGAGTGGGTTGCGTGATTGAGTTTGTTTTGTCTAGCAATTCCTTCTACGGCTTCCTCGGTTAAGTATTTTTCTTCCATGGTGGAAATATCTAAAGTCTAATCTCTTATGTGCGGCACTTTTGTGAGATAAAAAAAACATAAAACAAAGAAAAAGGCAAAGAGATGCAAAAACCAAAAGAAGGAAAAAAGCCGCACCTAAAAAACAGAGAGAAATAAAGAAGGAAAGAAAAAGAAAGTGAAAAAAAAGTTCAGAAGTGCTAGCATCCTTTTGAGTCCTTGTGCTGAGTTGTATTGTATGGCTTGCTTGAACTAGGTTCAGGATGAGTTTAGGCCAGCGACATAGACTAGCTTGGGACTACTTTTCAATCTTGCAATTTCTGAATTAAATTATTGCTATTCCTTGCTACTATATTGTGCCTGTCCAAGCTCCACTTTCTTCTAATCAAGTACAGGTTCGCCTTGCAACTGTTACACTCAAGCTACAACGGTATCACAGTCACCGACCGATTACACCGCCTATTGCTTTGGTAAGAACACTTGTAAGAC
The DNA here is from genome assembly GCF_019320115.1 of Miscanthus floridulus. Taxonomy (NCBI): domain Eukaryota; kingdom Viridiplantae; phylum Streptophyta; class Magnoliopsida; order Poales; family Poaceae; genus Miscanthus; species Miscanthus floridulus. Next base: position 111,436,112 of record NC_089598.1, read on the forward strand.
CGTGGTAAGACGCTTGAGAGTTGAGTGCCTTGTTTTTCCTTGTCCACATCCTATAGTAGTTCATAGGAAAATACATACTTGTGTGTTTTCTTGTTTGATTCTAACAATGACAGGTTGTTCATATCCACCGACTTATGATGGTATAGGTGCTGATGAGTACATAGAGTGGGAAATTGCCATAGATAACATATTTGCTACTCGCTTTATGTGTCCAAGGAGGAAGGTAAAAAATGCATCTAGTGTTTTATGACATTCTGCTTTATCTTGGTGGGAGTCTTTAGATCCTTCTAATAAACCTCAAACTTGGAATGATATGAAAGATCTTATGAGAGAAAATTTTGTTAATCCATCTCTTGTAATTAATTCAAATGATGAGGTGCATCAACTAGATCAATCTCTTGTTATTCCTCCTGCTATGCCTAACCTTTTGCAAGACAATGTACAAAAGAGCGAGGATGACATGACAGAAAATGAGATGCTCATAGTCTCATGTGACAATTCAGAACCATCAACTATTACTCCTACAGAACATGAGAGCAAAGGTAAAGCCCACGATGCTAAACTCATAGAAGGTGAGAGTTCTCTTGATGTGCTGAATTTTTCCACCAATCATGCTATGATAGAGCAAATTTTAGTGGAGCCTTCGCTTGATTTACCTTTGTCACAAGATGATTTGCTTGATGTTTTTTGTGACGAAGATGACTTGCATGATGATATTTATGTTATACCCATGCAATCATTGAAGAATGATCATGCTATATGTGTGCTGAAATCGAGCACTTGTGCTGAAAATAGACTTGTTATTCATAATGCTAGTGAAGTTGATGAGCCGAAATTGTTGTCTTCTTTAAATACTTTGAGTTACATTGAATTTTATGTTCCATGTAATCTTAGTTCTTTAGAGGAGAAACTTTATGCATATGCTGATTTACCATGGTTCTCTAGACATACATATCATGTTTTTGGTAAATATAACAACCAAGGGCAATATTTGATACAACGAGTTTACATTTGTACAAATCCGAATTCTCCTTTTGTTGTGCAAAGTAATGATCAACTAGAGGATAGTAAAATCAACACTGTTGTTATGCCATATTCCTCTAGTTTTGCTTTTCGAACACAAGTGGAATCCAAAGAAAGGGAGCATATGTTTCTTGTTAGTACTAATCGTTTGCAGGATAGTATTGGCAAAGATTGTGTGTATTTCAATTGAGCAGACTACATGTCTGTAGGACAAGACATGTGTCGGTGTTTTGGACTGGGGGGGGGGGTCCTCAACCAACCAGTGAATTTGAACTGCGTGCCCCTAATCCCGGATGGTGATGCAAGGGGACACAAGGTTTATACTGGTTCAGGCAATCGGTGCCCTACGTCTAGTTTGAGAGATCGATCTTGTATTCCTTGCACCGAAGTGCTTGTAGTAGGGGGTTACAAGCTGGGTGAGAGAGGGAGCTAGTCCCAGGTCTTGGTGTGGAGTGGTGCAGGCTGCTTGAGACGCTGCTCTCAAGCAGCGGGGGAGCGTGCATGAATTGAGTGAGTGCGTTTGCACGTGAGGGCTGGCGTGGTCCCATTTCCTAGAAACGGCCCTGGCTGCTTCCTTTTATAGCCGCAAGGAGGGAGCCAGGAGTACATGAGAGAGCTACATGTGGAGCCTTAGCGAGGAAGGAAGATCTAGTACTGTGGCCTATTCTTGCAGCAGCACAGTGTCAGGAATGGCAATTGGTACTTGATCACTGGTGCGTCATGCCGGCCATGCCCGAGGCTGTTGAAGTCGTAGGGGTCCTCGTTGACGTCTAGTCAGCATGGCCTCCGCTGTAGGTGACATGCCGTGCCTTGTGAATTTTTGACTTGGTGGCACGTCGAGGCCTGGCAGGTGTTTGTGGCTGACTACGCAGAGGCCTGGGAGGTGACCTGAGTATGATGCGGGGGCCTCGGTGGTCAGCGTCGTACCCGTTTTAGGTGGAAAAGTGCAGGGCATGTGGCCGCAGGGCAGGGTAAAAAGGATATTTGACCGTTGTCCCATCGCTCCTGTTGCTGTACTCTGCCAGTTGTGGCTGACGTAGTGGGTGCATTCAGGGGCATTAAATGGATGGGACAGCCTGCCAGAAGGACGGCCTCGGCGAGAGGGCCTCGGTGGGGCGAATCGGGGAATCGGCCTCAATGAGAGGGCCTCGGCGAGGGGGCCTCGGCGAGAGGGCCTCAGCGGGGCGAATCGGAGAATCGGCTGAGGCCTCGGCGAGAGGGCCTCAGCGGGGCGAATCGGAGAATCGGCCTTGGCGAGGGGCCTCGGCGGGGCGAATCGGAAAATCGGCCTCGGCGGGGCGAATCTAAAAATCGGCCTCAGCGAGAGGGCCTCGGTGGGGCGAATCAGAAAATCGGCCTCAGCGAGAGGGCCTCGGCGAGGCGAATCGGAGAATCGGCTGAGGCCTCGTGGTTGTCCTTCGGCTTTGATATTTGTAAGGTCTAAGCAATCTTTTTGGTTCTTGCTTAGGGTACCCCTTTTTATGGTATCCGACAGTAGCCCCCGAGCCTCGGGGGGAGTGCGAGCACTCTCCCTGAGGGTTTGTCAAGACTTGGCTTGCAGCTGCTCTCGTCGGGATTGTGTTTTGTTTTTTGAGGTTTCGGTGGGTGCGCGCGAGCGCACCCGTCGGGTGTAGCCCCCGAGGCCCTGGAGGAGTGGATTTACTCCTCTAGGGGCTTTTTTCTATTGAGTGAGGAGTTTATTGCGTTTGTCAGGCCTCTGAGTGCGAGTTCGGGTCGCTGGGCTTCGGCAAGGTTGCAGGAAGAGCCCCCGAGCCTCTGCACGAAGCGAGAGGGCGATCAGGAGTTCCCCTAACTTTTTGTGCGACCCTCGGACCTCCCTACCGGTCTCGGACATGATTTATGTCGTGGCAGAGGACGATGAGAAGGCCGAGGAGGAGGTGATGAAGCTTGGTGGAGGCGGCTGAGGCCCCTGGCACGTCGCTGGCCTAGCTGTTCGAAGAGGAGGTGGCTCCTCCTACGCCGTCCGTCGACGCTGGCGACCCCGTATTCTGACCTGGGCCAAAGGGGTCATGTAATAGATTAGGACGTACATCATTGTACCATAATGTTTGTGGCCGTCGAGGCCTTTTCAGTACTTGTGTATATATGCTTTTTAATCGTTTTCTATTATGTTTCCTAGCCCTTGCCCTCTGCCCCGTTTCTGAACATATCACTTGCAAAAAACTTCCTCGGAGCCCAAGCTGCCCCTCTGGCAAAAGGTGGTGAGGGAGTTGCCGTAGCCCAGAGGCGTAGGCAGTCTTGTGTCTCGGTCGGCCTTTTGGCCTCGAGGCATACTTTCGGTCCTTAGGTTTTTTACAATTGATTTGTCAGAGTACGCGAGAGAGTTTAGCATAGGAAATTTTCGAAAAGACGACTAAAAACAGTGTCCCCCTGTCTCGTTTTTAGACAAGTCCTTTGCAAAAACTTCCTTGGAGCCTAAGCTACCCCTCGGGTGAAAGGTGGTGAGGGAGTTGCCGTAGCCCAGAGGCGTAGGCTGTCTCGCGGCTCAGCCGGCCTTTTGGCCTCGAGGCAAACTTTTGGTCCTTAGGTTTTTGCAAGCGATTTGTCAGAGTTTATGATAGAGTTTGGGATTTGGGGGGAGGTTCCCCCCTAGCCCCCGAGGGAGGCTCGGTTCTGCAGAGGCAGAGTCGAGTCTCCTCCCTAGCGTTATCGTAACGCTGAACCCGTACCGATGGGCTCGAGGGGTTCCTCGAAAATTTAGAACAATTAAAGAACGCTTCTTTATTGTATTTCGAGGAAAATTGTATGACGCTTGGGAATTTAAGGGTAGAAGCGACGTATCTATTCTATGTTCCAAGTGTTGGTGAGGATTTTGCCCTTCTCGTAGGCTAGCTTGTAGGTCCCGGGCTTTAGTACTTGGGCAGGCCACCAACTTCCAAGTCATTGATGAGGTCATTGGCCTTCCTAGACTTGTCCTCGATGTTGTCCACGCTGGCCTCGACGGTTCGCCCGATGTGCTCGTCAAAGACCTAGGTGGTGCACCGCTGGTACGTGGCCCCTACGTTTCTGAGACCGCATGGCATAGTCACATAGCAGTACATGTCGAATGGGGTGATTAAAGAACTCGGCTCCTCAGGAGGTGGCGGGGCAGAGCTTGATGATGGGGTGTCGCTGTGCGCCACCGACGTCTTTCCCTTGCCCGGGCTTAAGCTATATAGGTCCCCAGCCAGGGACTCTGTGCCAACAGCTGGGCATGGGATATAGGCGGAGCGTGGATCATCGCCCTAAACTTGCGTGGTGTCGGGGTGGTCCCACCCGCGTTGCGCCTGGCGAGCGCGACGAGAGCGGCGGCCCGGGCACCGCTCGCGCCTAGGCTGCTGGTGCGTGATGTCGCCGTCGGTTGATGGGGCTTTGGGTGGGAGGAGTACCATGTCGTACTCGTATCCTAGAGACATGAACTCTAGGCTCCCGAACCAGATCATCGTGCTGAAATGTAGTGGTCGTATGGGGTCTGCCATCCAGAACTTGTTGGGATAATTAAGCTTACACGCAGTATTCCCCTACCTAGCGCGCCAACTGTCGGTGTTTTGGACCGAGGGGTCCTCAACCAACTAGTGAATTTGAACTGTGTGCCCCTAATCCCGGATGGTGATGCAAGGAGACATAAGGTTTATACTGGTTCAGGCAATCGGTGCCCTACGTCCAGTCTGAGAGATCGATCTTGTATTCCTTGCACCAAAGTGCTTGTAGTAGGGGGTTACAAGCTGGGTGAGAGAGGGAGCTAGTCCTAGGTCTCAGCGTGGAGTGGTGCGGGCTGCTTGAGACGCTGCTCTCAGGCAGTGGGGGAGCGTGCGTGAATTGAGCGAGTGCGTTTGCGCGTGAGGGCCGGCGTGGTCCCGTTTCCTAGAAACGGCCCTGGCTGCTTCCTTTTATAGCCGCAAGGAGGGAGCCAGGAGTACATGAGAGAGCTACATGTGGAGCCTTAGCGAGGAAGGAAGATCTAGTACTGTGGCCTATTCCTGTAGCAGCACAGTGTCAGGAATGGCAATTGGTACTTGATCACTGGTGCGTCATGCCAACCATGCCCGAGGCTATTGAAGTCGTAGGGGTCCTCGTTGACGTCTAGTCAGCCTGGCCTCCGTTGTAGGTGACATGCCATGCCTTGTGAATTTTTGACTTGGTGGCGCGCCGAGGCCTGGTAGGTGCTTGTGGCTGACTGCGCAGAGGCCTGGGAGGTGACCTGAGTATGATGCGGGGGCCTCGGTGGTCAGCGTCGTACCCGGTTTAGGTGGAAAAGTGCAGGGCATGTGGCCGCAGGGCATGGTAAAAAGGATATTTGACCGTTGTCCCATCGCTCCTGTTGCTGTACCCTGCCGGTCATGGCTGACGTAGTGGGTGCATTCAGGGGCATTAAATGGATGGGACAGCCTGCCAGAAGGATGGCCTCGGCGAGAGGGCCTCGGCGAGAGGGCCTCGGCGAGGCGAATCGGGGAATCGGCCTCGGCGAGAGGGCCTCGGCGAGGGGGCCTCGGCGAGAGGGCCTCGGCGAGGGGGCCTCGGCGAGAGGGCCTCAGCGGGGCGAATCGGAGAATCGGCTGAGGCCTTGGCGAGAGGGCCTCGGCAGGGCGAATCGGAGAATCGGCCTCGGTGAGAGGGCCTCGGCGAGGGGTCTCGGCGGGGCGAATCGGAAAATCGGCCTCAGTGAGAGGGCCTCGGTGGGGCGAATCGGAAAATCGGCCTCGGTGAGAGGGCCTCGGCGAGGAGCCTCGGTGGGGCGAATCGGAGAATCGGCCTCGGCGGGGCGAATCGGAAAATCGGCCTCGGCGAGGCGAATCGGAAAATCGGCCTCGGCGGGGCAAATCAGAAAATCAGCGTCGACAAGAGGGCCTCGGCGAGGCGAATCGGAAAATCAGCCTCGGCAAGGCGTATCGGAAAATTGGCCTCGGCGAGAGGGCCTCGGCGGGGCGAATCAGAAAATCGGCCTCGGCGAGAGGGCCTCGGCGAGGGCCCTCGGTGGGGTGAATCGGAGAATTGGCCTCGGCGAGAGGGCCTCGGCGGGGCGAATCGGAAAATTGGCCTCGGCGAGAGGGCCTCGGCGGGGCGAATCGGAGAATCAGCCTCGGCGAGAGGGCCTCGGCAGGGCGAATCAGAAAATCGGCCTCGGCGAGAGGGCCTCGGCGAGGCGAATCGGAGAATCGGCTGAGGCCTCATGGTTGTCCTTTGGCTTTGATATTTGTAAGGTCTAAGCAATCTTTTCGGTTCTTGCTTAGGGTACCCCTTTTTATGGTATCCGACAACATGCTACAAACCTGGACTTGTGGTCATATTCTTTCTCACAACATTGTCCATTCCTATTATTTTGGAAACCTCGTTTGTCCTCATGTTGTGCAGGATCGACTTAAAGCAAAATCGACGCCGAGGACGGCTTTTCGTCAAGAAAGGGAGGATGATGAGGACATAACCTCCATACATATGACCATACTTGGAGAACCATATGGAGACCAAGGAGATCAGCGAGGGTGTCCAAGTCAAGAAGGAGGTCCGAGGCTAATTCAGTTCGAGTCCCCAAGGTGGAGGCCCAAAGCAACTCAAGTTCGAGTCTGTCTCGGGTTCCAGGACCAGTCTGCCTTAAATTGGTCACCCAGGATGCATCCGGACTCCGTTTTCGATGATCCACATATGGATGGAAAACTAATTGGATAAGGAAGCCAACCCAATTGGTTTCATGTCAAAATACCTTTGGAATCAATGGGAATCGCCGAAACAAGTCAGCGTCCAGAATCTGCCAGGGTGCTGCGACACCGTCTTTTGGTCCGTTGGACCGTGTATCGTGTTTGGGCCCATTAGGGGGCGCGTCCAGGGGGGTGACACCCAAGACTCTATAAATAGCAACCATCGCTCTCCTTAGGGTTTGGGTTTTGTTTAGTTCTTGATTTCCTCGTGTCGGCGTTTCGGACCGGGGGTCCTCAACCGACTAGTGAATTTATCCTGCGTGTTCCCGATTCCAGATGGTGATGCAAAGAGACACAAGGTTTATACTAGTTCAGGCAATCGATGCCCTACGTCCAGTCTGGGAGATCGATCTTGTATTCCTTGCACCGAGATGCTTGTAGTAGGGGGTTACAAGCTAGGTGAGAGAGGGAGCCTGTCCCAGGTCTTGGCGAGGTGTTGTGTGGGCTGCTTGAGACGTTGCTCTCAGGCGGCTGGCAAGTGTGTGTGTTACCAGGTCTTCTTCCCCCCTCTAAATGGCCTAAGTCCTCTCCTTTTATAGTTGAAGGGAGGACAAGGTCAGTACATGTGCTAACTATACGGTGTCGTGCGAACAGAGGCGGCGTGTCCGAGCCCTATAGCCGGTTCCTATGGCGGCGTGGTCATCGGAGTGGTCCGTTCTTGGAATACTGGGGCGGCATGCAGGTCACATCCGATCCTATGCATCATGGGAGCTCTAGGGCTGCCTCAGAGCGAGTGCAGCGGTCAGCGTGTGAGTCGCTGTGGACTGACTGTGTGCGAGGCCGAGACTCGGCCGCCGCCAAGACCGCACTGCAGTGGGGGGTCTCGACAGACACGAATCCCGAGATAACCAAGACCTTGGTGTGGAGTGCCGAGGCTCGGAGAGAGCAGTTGATCTAGTGTGCTGGTTTCGGAGGCAGTGATGACCCGGGCTAGGCCGTCCATGTCGTGTTGTTTTTGAGGCGGGGATCGCGGGGCACAGTGTAGTGCGGGCGCTGATCATGGGCACAGTGTCAGGATACAGTGACCGGTAATCCCCGCCGTGCCCTATCTCAGTTGGTATGGTGTTGATGCGACCTCATGTTCCGTCGGCCATTCTGCGATGTCGAGCCATCGTCCGGCTGAGATTGCGGGAGTGGTTGACATATTAATGGGACATGACGTGCTATCGGGAAGATCGGTCGAGGCAAGGGGCGATGGGCTATGGACAAGCCGGCCTCGAGTGATACAGAGAATGAGGCCTCATGCGAGATGGAGTTCGGACTCCTTGCCGAGGCCTTCCATGAGAGGCCTCGCGTGAGGTGGAGATTGCACTCCTTGCCGAGGCCTTCCGTGAAAGGCCTCGCGCGGGGCGGAGATTGCGTCAGGACGCCAAGACCTCCTGTGCGAGGCTCAAGACGAGGCGGAGAGCCTGGTGGGCTCGGACGTGGTCGGTGAGGAGCCCATGGTTTACCTCCTAGCTTTGTTTTTTGATGGGACTTGAGTGACCCTTTTGATGTTCACTCGGGGTACCTTGTTCTACGGTACCCGATAGTAGCCCCCGAGCCTCAGGGGAGTGCGTGCACTCTCCCTGAGGGTTTGCCGAGGCTTGGTTTATAGCCGCTTCCATAGGAATTGGGTTTTGTTTCTTGAGGTTTCGGTGGGTGCGCGCGAGCACACCCGCCGGGTGTAGCCCCCGAGGCCCTGGAGGAGTGGAGTCACTCCTCCAGGGGCTTTTTTTTCGTTTTCGTGTTTGAGTGAGGATTTTTATCATATTTGCCGAGCCCACAAGTGCGAGTTCGAGTCACGGGGGTCTCGACGAGGTTGCAGGAAAAGCCCTCTAGCCTCCGCACGGAGCGAGAGGTCCGTCAGAGGTCCCCCTGGCTTTTGGTACGACCCTCATGCTTCCTTTTCGCTCGGAAGGAGGGGTGGAATGTGCCAGGCTACCCTCGATGGGCACGAGCGTGGGCACTTCCGGTGAGCTGTTATCGGGTGAGTCTGAGTGGAGGCCCGTGCCCCGTTCGCTAGGGGACGGCTAGCGGTCTAGAGACACACTCCAAGAGTACCAAAGGGTTTTTCTAGTGGGTGCCGAGGTCGTTCGCTGGGCCTCGGTGGCTCGGTGCCTCCCTACGGTGGGATCCCATTCGGAGTCTTCCTTGTCGGTCTCGGACACGACCTAGGATGTCCCGAGCGATTGTTCGCTCGGGCCTCGGCCATTCGTAGGCTCGCCCCGAAGTCGTCCCTGACTCTGTTGCCCTAGGGCGGCTATCGAAACCTCTAGGGGCCCAGCCTTCGAACCCCTAGACCGTAACGGGCTCGGTGCCCTTTATCGTATTTGTAATGAAACTTCTAGCGCGGACTTAGACCATTTGTCTTTGTCTTGGGTGCAGGAGGAGCCCCCGAGCCTCCGCCTGGAGCAAGAGGGCGGTCAGGGGTCCCCTAGCTTTTTTATTTGACCCTCACATGTCCTTTTTGTTCGGACAGAGGGTTTGTTTGCTGAGCCCGTTCGGGTGCGAGCCGGAGCCACTGGGTCTCGGCAAGGTTGCAGGAAGAGCCCCTAGCCTCTGCACGGAGTGAGAGGGCCATCGGGAGCTCCCCTGGCTTTTTATACATCCTTCGCGCGTGAGGGTTTGTTTGCCGAGGCCCCTTTGGGAGCGAGCTCAGGTCGCGGGGTCTCGACATATCTGCAGGAAGAGCCCCCTAGCCTCTGCATGGGGCGAGAGGGCCGTCAGGAGCTCCCCTGTCTTTTTGTACGACCCTCACGCTTCCTTTTCGCTCAAAAGGAGGGTTTGTTTTGCCGAGCCCCTTCGAGTGCGAGCTGGGGTCGCTGGGTCTCAGCAAGGTTGCAGGAAGAGCCCCTTAGCCTCTGCATAGAACGAGAAGGCCGTCAGGGGTTCCCCTAACTTTTTGCATGACCCTCACGCTTCCTTTTCGCTTGGAAGGAGGGGTGGAATGTGTCTCGCTACCCCCAGTGGGTACGAGTGGTGGCACTTCCGGTGAGCTGTTACCGGGTAGTCCGAGTGGAGGCCCGAACCCTGTTCACTAGGGGATGGCTAGCGGTCAAGAGACACACTCCAAGAGTACTAGAGGGTTTCTCTAGTGGGTGCCAAGGCCGTTTGCTGGGCCTCGGTGGCTCGGTGCCTCCCTACGGTGGGATCCCATTCGGAGACTTCCCTGCCAGTCTCGGACATGACTTAGGGCATCCCAAGCATTTTGCCTGCTTGGGCCTCAGCCCCGTATAGGCTCACCCATGGTTGTCCCTGACTCAGTTGTCTTGGGGTGGCTGTCGAAACCCCATGGGGCCCAGCCTTCGAACCCCTGGACCATAATAGGCTCAGAGCCTGGTTCCTTCATCTGAAAGGAATAGGCCGGGGGGAATACCTTCCCCATTGGCTCGGCAATGGGTGGCGTGCCTTTTGAGGTGGTTTCCTGGGGAGACGAGACGACGCCTACTGCCGTAGTGGCTGAGCATGATGTGGTGGATGGGACATAACTATTCCCGCAATTAATGAGAAAGAAGTGGGCGCGTGGGCGGCAAAATCGGCTCATGGTTAACCGCGCTGGATCAGGGGGAAACTTCCCCGATTTCATCGCCCGTTCATTTCACCTTCCCCCTGCATAAATACTCGAAGAGTCTTGCCCCTCCTTACCTTACCTTGCCTACATTCGCCCTGCCCCAATCGAGCCATTGCTAGAGCAGCGGGTGCCATGAAGAAGAAGGGAGAAGAGCGAGCCTAGGGAGAAAGCAAGAAAAAGTGAGAGCATGGGAGAGAGGAAAAACTCACCGCCGTATCTAATCCCTCCATCGCACTCATGGCCGGTGACATCGTCGTTGTCGAGGCGGACCCCTAGGATCCTTCCGATGTTACCATGGAGACACTCCAGTCGCTTGTCGATGGTGGACTCCTTCGCCCGGTGACGACCCCACCAGGCCAGAGTGGATTGCTCCGTACGGCGAGCCAGAGCTGAGGCCTCGTGATGGCTACGTCGTGAGCTTTCTCTCCTTTCACGAGCGTGGCCTCAGCATCTCAGTGGATCAGTTCATGTGGGCGCTCCCACACTACTACGGCGTGGAGCTCCACAACTTCAATCCCAACTCCATCGCTCAGGCGGCTATCTTTGTTGCCATCTGTGAGGGGTACTTGGGGATTGCTCCCCATTGGGAGTTGTGGCTCCATCTATTACGGGCGGGGCACACCACCAAGCTGATGGGCACGTCGGGTACGAGGAAGGCGACGAGGGCCGGCGGCTGCACTCTCCAAGTGCGCCAGGACCGCCAGCACCTCTACATCCTGGCCCAGCTCGCATCCTCCAACCGCCGGTGGTACACGAGCTGGTTCTACCTTCGTAACAATGACGGAGGACTTCCCCCCTACACTGGGTGGATTGTGGGGAGCTGCCTAGAGAGATGGAAGTACGGCGTCCCGAAGGACAACCAGCCCAAGCTGCAGCCGCTTCTGGAGGGGTTGGAGAGGCTGTGGAGCCGTGGCCTTACCATGGCTGTGGTTGTGGCTACCTTCCACCGCCGGAGGGTGCTACCACTGATGGCTCGGCGGCGGCGGCTGTTCGAGATGAAGCCGGGTGAGCCCATTGAGGGCATCCAGATGTCCTCCTCCGCCCTTTCCGATGAGGAAATCGTTCGTCGGGTTGGGGAGATGGTAGAGGCGAAGCTGAGGGGCGGCAACCTGACCCCCATCACGATGCGACTATCATAGGGGTTCCTCTCACTGGTAAGTCATGCGCCGCTGTTGCCCCCGAGCCACCTCTGTTTCTCCTACCTTCTCATGCGCGTTCGCCATTCCTGTAGGGGATGAGGGATGTGCGTGCCTCTCCGCCGCCCATCCCCAAGGACGCGAGGCGGTGGGCGATCAACCGGGCACACGCCGATGCGTAGAAAAAGAGGAAGGACGCCGAGGCGGCGAAGTGCACGAAGAAGATCCTCGCGCACGAGGAGCTGGACAAGCGCCGCCATCAACAAAGGAAGGATGGTCTTCCGTTGGAGGAATCCCCATCGTCGTCGCTGTCGATGGAGGCCTCGGACGGGGATGACGAGGGCGAGGTGGGGCAAGGTCCCCTGGACCATCTCCCTGACGTAGTGGAGGTGGTGCCCGAGGCGTTGGCAAGCAGCCCGACACTCCCAGGAGGAGGAGGAGAAGCGGACCTGGGGTCAGCGATTGCCCGCTCTGGGGCCGAGGCCGACATGCCTGGGGCGCGGGCGTTGGGCAAACGCGCCATCTGCCCAGTGGGCTCGATGGCAATGGTGGAACAAGTGGTGGCGGAGGCGACGCAACCGCCCCCACAGAGGACCGATGGGGCGCCGGGGCCCTTTGAGGACCGACCGGCGCCGATGGACACGGAGGCGACGCCTCTGCTGCCGCCGCCTTTGTGGACGAGGGTCGCTGTGGCGAAGCGGTTGCCGCCCCGTTCAAGGTAGGTGTATCTTTGGTGGGGTCGCAGCGCCTTCCGTTCGCCCTTTGGTCCTGTGCTGGCCCTGTAGATGATTTTTCCTTAGTCAGAAGCGGCCTACGGATGAGCTTCCCTTGGCGCCCCTTAAGGCGCTCAAGGTGAGCCCCGGCTCCTCCGCGCACTAGGTGGCGGAGGCACAAGCCGCTATACAACGTGGCGCGACGTCGGCGAGGGTCGACCCGAAGGAGCCGGCCACCCGAGGAGGGGTCGCCGAGGCGATCCCGACACAGATGGGGGAGGGAGTGCTTCCGCCCCACGAGGGCGAGGCTCACGAGTCAGATGCGGCCGGCGTGCTCTTGGTTGCCGAGGCCCCTGGGGTCTCCGAGGCTAAGGCGACGGAGGCCGGGGTGCCCAAGACCGCAGAGACCGTAGTGGCCGCGGTCGGTGTTTCTGCGACCACCGAGGCCACGATGGCGGAGGCCAGAGCCCCCAAGACCTTCGAGGCCATAGTCGCGGAGGCCGAAGCCCCCAAGATCGCCAAGGCCAACGTGATGGCGGCGAGGCCGTCTGTCCAGGAGGCGGAGATGAAGGCGGCGGAGGCCTCGATGGCGCCCTTGGTTCAGGGCCGCCGTTGTTATGAGAGAGCGCCCGGGAGGCGGAGGTCTATCTGATCTCCTCCGACGATACTTCCCGAGCGTGGGAAGTGGTCGACGCCGAGGAGACCAGCACCGTAGAACAGCCGACTCTGACCTTGGGCGAGGGAAGCTCGACCCTCATGCAGGTGCGACCCGAGCCCCGCGGGTGGGAGCACCTGCGCGTACTGTGGTGGAGCCGGAATGACCCTGAGGGGGAGCCCCTGTTTGCTCTCGAGGACGCAGTCGAGGGCGGGCGCTGGGACACCTTCAAGCAATACTGCCAGCTGGCGGAGCAATCGCTTCGGACGGTGCTGTCCGTGGTGGCCGACGAACTGCCTGGAGTCGCCCAGGTTCGCGTTTTCCTTTCTCGTGCGACGTTGTCTTTTTCTAAGTTTTATTGCAATCAATGACCCCTGTTCTGCTTCCTCAGGAGCTCGAGACCCAGTCCCTTGGGAAGTCGGTCTTTCTCCGATGGGAGAGGGACATCTGGGACCAGCTTCAGCGGTAGAAGGGCCTTCTTGCCGGCGCCAACAAGCTCCTGTCAGTGTGGAGCGCAGAGGTAGAGGACCTTCACCTTCATTGTGCCGACGTGAAGGTCAAGACGGCCATGGCCCAGGAGCAGCTCGCCCCTCTGGCGGCGCTGGTCAAGGAGTTGGAGGAGGAGCTCACCGGCGCGGCCAGCGATTGGGATGCCTTCCGGGCTTGAGCCGTTGAAGCTACGGCCTCGGCCGTAGCTCTCACGGGGCAGCTAAGGGCGGAACAGAATGCGCACCGGCTGATGAAGGGCACTTTGGATGAGGCCCTTGCAGCGGCTGAGGCCTCGTGAACCAAGGCTATGGTTTGGAGGGGGACGGCCGAGGGTGAGTTTTAGTCCCCTTGTTTTGTTTTCTTTTCCTTATGTTTGCTCCCTAACTTCCTTGTGTGATGCAGAGCTGGGGAGTGAAGCTTCCAGGGTGGCCGAGGCTTCTCGGGTCGAGGCCCAGCACCTGAAGGAGAAGACCAAGGCTTCCCAGGCTGAGGCCCTGCTCTGGAAGGAGAAAGCCAAGGCCTGTCAGGTCGAGACCCGACGCTGGGAGCTGAAGGCCAAGGGTGAGTTCCGTGGGCTTCCGCCCCTAGTTTAGGTTGTTTTTTCCCTCGCTCAACCTCATTCTGTTTTCTGTGGTGCAGAGTCAGAGGCAGAGGTTACTCGGGTAGCCGAGGCTTCCAGCGCAATGCAGACGGTGCTCGAGACCGAGATCGGGGAGCATGAGGCGCTGAAACGTGCCGTCCTTTCCGCCTATGAGGCCTTGGAGATCGAAGGGGTTCAGTCAGGCAGCTCCCTTGGGAGCCGTTTGATCACGCTGAGTAGCCAGATGCATGAGCGGCTCCGAGGAGCGCTGCACACGGGTGTCAAGTGCGCGTTGGCCATCATCTCCTCTCACTACATTGGCGTCAGCCTCCCAGCCATCAGTGATGGCTATGTCCTGCCTGACGATGACGAGGAGGCTGACGCGGTGGTCACGAAGCTGATGGAGGCGGCGGAAGGCCCTGGCATGGCGCTGGCGACGCTCTTCGAAGAGGAGGTGGTCCCTCTCCTACCATCTGCCGATGCTGGAGGCCCTAAGCCTTGACCTAGGCCCCAGGGGCCATGTAAAAATAGAGTAGGAATTATTTTGGTATCGTAACGCTTGTGGCCGTCGAGGCCTTTCTTTTTGAAGTATTTGTGTTTCTTAGTTGTTTTTCTCGTGTTTCTAAGCCTCTGCCCTCTGTTGCTCCTGATCAGATTTCGTTTGCAAAACACCTCCTTGGAGCCTAAGCCATCCCTTGGGCGTGAGGTAGTGAGGGAGTGCCATAGCCCGGAGGCGTAGGCCATCTCGCGACTCTACCGGCCTCTTGCTTAGGAAACAGACTTTGGTCTGAGGGGTTTTTATAGCCGATTCGTCAGAGCATGCTAGAGACTTGGCGTAGGAATTTTTTCGAAAAGCGACTGAAGAATGGTGCGTGGGACTTAGGGGGAGTCCCCCCATCTAGCCCTCGAGGGAGGTTTGGTTCTGCCGAGGCAGAGCCGAGTCTCCCTTGCCGTGTTATTGTATTGCTAAGACCCACGATGGGCTCGGGGGGTTTCTCAAAAAATTAGACCAACTAAAGAACGCTTTTTAATTGTATTCCGAGAAACAATATATACAATGCATGGAATTTTAGGGATAAAAGCGACATAGCTGTTCTATGTTCCAAGCGTTGGTGAAGATTTCACCCTTCTCATTGGCTAGCTTGTAGGTCCTGGGCTTTAGTACTTGGGCGATGATGTACGGTCCTTCCCATGGCGGGGTCAGCTTGTGGTAGCCCTTGTTGCTCTATGCTAGCCTCAACACCAGGTCGCCTACCTTCAAGTCTCGGCCTCGGATGCGCCGGGCCTGATAGCGCCGTAGGCTCTGCTGGTATTTAGCCGAGTGTAGTAGCACGATGTCTCGGGCTTCCTCCAGTTGATCGAGGGCGTCCTCTCGGGTGGTGCGGTTACTTTGTTTGTTATAGGCTTGTAGCCTTGGGGAACCATATTCCAAGTCAGTGGGGAGGATGGCCTCGGCCCCATAGACCAGGAAGAAAGGCGTAAACCCCGTGGCTCGGCTTGGAGTGTTCCTGAGGCTCCAGATGACCGATGGGAGTTCGGCGAGCCATTTCTTGCCAAACTTTTTCAATCGGTTGTAAATTCTTGGCTTGAGGCCTTGTAGGATCATGCCGTTGGCACGTTCTACTTGGCCATTGGTCCTTGGGTGTCCTACGGCTGACTAGGCCACACGGATGTGGTGGTCATCGCAAAACATCAAGAACTTTTTGCCGGTGAACTGTGTCCCGTTGTCGGTGATGATGGTGTTAGGGACCCCAAACCTGTGGATAATGTTAGTGAAGAATAGCACTGCCTGCTTGGATTTGATTCGATTGATCGGATGAGCCTCGATCCATTTGGAGAACTTGTTGATTGATACCAGTAGATGGGTGTAGCCTCCGGGGGCCTTTTGCAGAGGCCCGACCATGTCGAGCCCCCATACGGCAAACGGCCACATGATGGGGATGGTTTGAAGGGCCAGGGCCGGGAGATGTGTTTGTCGAGCATAGTACTGACATCCTTCGTAGGAGCGTACTAGCTTGGTGGCATCGGTGACCGTCGTCGGCCAGTAGAACCCTTGGCGAAAAGCATTACCTACGAGCGTCCGAGGCGCCGCATGGTGCCCGCAGGCGCCTATGTGCAAGTCCCAAAGTAGGGCTTGCCCTGCCTCAGCAGCGATACATCGTTGGAGGACACCAGAGGGACTTCACCTGTACAATTCATCATTGCAGAGGATGTAAGTCTTGGCTCGGCGCGTGAGCCGTCGGGCTTCGGTCCTGTCGCTAGGAAGCTCCCCCCGATCGAGCCAATTGAGGAACGGGATTCGCCAATCCGCGTCCTGGTTGGTCTGCGGAGGCTCGGTGTTGACTTCCATGACCTCAGGTTCGGTCGAGGGGGTCTTGGCAGTAGAGGGGGCATCGAGCCTCGCCGTGGTTTCCACAGGTGGGCCCTCCTCTGTTACCAAGGTGTAGTCAATGGAAGGAGGTCTCTGGCAAATACGTTCGGGGGGACCGGAGCCCGTGCCGAGGCTATCTTTGCCAGTTCGTCGGTAGCCTCGTTGTACTTCCACGCGATGTGGTTCAGTTCGAGACCGTCGAACTTGTCTTCTAGGCGACGCACCAACTTGCAGTAAGCCTCCATTTTGGGGTCGAGGCAATTTGACTCCTTCATGACTTGATCGACGACGAGCTGCGAGTCGCCCCGGACATCGAGACGCCTTACCCCAAGTTCGATGGTGACTTGCAAGCCGTTGATGAGGGCCTTGTACTCGGCCACGTTGTTGGAGGCGGCGAAGTGGAGCCACACCATGTAGCGCATGTGTACTCTAAGGGGCGAGACGAAGAGGAGTCCCGCGCCTACCCCGGTCTTCATCAGAGACCCGTCGAAGTACATGGTCCAGCATTCTGTCTGGACTTGGGCAGGTGGTAATTGGGTGTCGGTCCACTCAGCCACAAAACTGGCCAAGACTTGAGACTTAACCGCTTTTTGAGGCGCAAAAGTCAAGGTTTCCCCCATTAGCTCGACGGCCCACTTGGCTATCCTGCCTGAGGCCTCCCGGTTATGGACTATCTCTCCCAAGGGGAAAGACGATACCACGGTCACAGGGTGGGACTCGAAGTAGTGATGTAGCTTGCGCCGGGCCAGGACTACGGCGTAGACCAGCTTCTGGATGTGGGGGTAACGCGTTTTGGTCTCGGAGAGCACTTCGCTGATGAAGTAAACAGGTCGTTGGGTGGGTAGAGCATGCCCCTCTTCCTGCCTTTCTACTACTATGGCAGCGCTGACCACTTGGGTCATTGCGGCAACGTAGAGCAACAGGGCCTCGCCCCTGGTTGGGGGTACCAGGACAGGAGGATTTGTGAGCAGCGCTTTGAGTCTATCGAGGGCTTCCTCGGCCTCGGGGGTCCAAGAAGAACGCTCGGATTTTCTCAAGAGTCGGTACAGAGGCAAGCCTTTTTCACCGAGGCGCAAGATGAAGCGGCTCAGGGCCGCAAGGCATCCCATGACCCTCTGTACTCCCTTGAGGTCTCTGATTGGTCCCATGCTGGTTATGGCCGAGACCTTCTCTGGGTTGGCTTCGATGTCGTGTTCCGAGACTATGAATCCCAAGAGCATGCCTCGGGGGACCCCGAATACACATTTCTCGGGATTGAGCTTGCTGCCCTTCTCTCTAAGGCATCTGAAGGCTATCCTCAAGTCGTCGACGAGGTTCCTAGCCTTTCTGGTCTTGACCATGATATCGTCCACATAGGCCTTGACGGTACGCCCAATGTGGTCACCAAAGACCTGGGTCATGCACCGCTAGTACGTGGCCCCTGCGTTTCTGAGGCCGAAAGGCATAGTCACGTAGCAGTACATGCTGAATGGTGTGATGAAAGAAGTCACAAGATGGTCGGATTCTTTCATCATGATTTGATGGTAACCAGAATACGCATCAAGGAAGGACAGGGTCTCGCACCCCGCAGTGGAGTCAACAATCTGATCGATTCGGGGTAATGGGAAGGGGACTTTTGGACAGGCTTTGTTCAAACTGGTATAGTCTACACACATCCTCCATTTCCCATTTTTCTTCCTAACTAATATGGGGTTAGCCAACCACTCTGGGTGGGACACTTCCTTGATGAACCCAGCCGCCAAAAGTTTCTGCACCTCCTCACCAATGGCCCTATGCTTTTCCTCGTCGAAGCGGCGCAGGCGTTGCTTCACCGGTCTAGAGCCGGCCCGGATGTCCAAGGCATGCTCGGCGACTTCCCTTGGTATGCCTGGCATGTCTGAGAGACTCCATGCGAATATGTCGGCATTCGCGCGGAGGAAGTCGACGAGCACAGCTTCCTATTTGATGTCGAGGGTGGCGCTGATCCTCAGCGCCCGGTCGTCGGGGCAGGCGGGGTTGACCAGGACGAGCTTGATGGCCTCTGCGGGCTCGAACGTCCCTGCGCGACGCTTGGAGTCAGGCGCCTCACCACTGAATTGGTCGAGGTTGGCGATGAGGGTCTTAGCCTCGGTGAGAGCCTCGGCGTACTCGATGCACTCGACGTCACAGTCGTATGCATGTTCGTACGTGGATTCAATCGTGATGATACTGCTGGGGCCTGGCATCTTGAGCTTGAGGTAGGTATAATTGGGAACTGCCATGAACTTGGCATAGCACGGCCGCCCCAAGATGGCGTGGTAGGTTCCTCCAAATCCGACCACCTCAAAGGTAAGGACTTCCTTGCAGTAGTTGGAGGGGGTGTCAAAGCAGACGGGAAGGTCGATGCGCTCGAGGGGTCACGTGCGTTTCCCTAGCATGATGCCGTGGAAGGGTGCGACGTCACCTCGGAGCCTCGATCGGTCGATCTCCAAGAGCCCCAGGGTGTTGGCATATAGGATATTGAGGCTGTTGCCTCTGTCCATCAACACCTTGGAGAGTCGGGTGTTGCCGATGATGGGGTCGACAACAAGTGGGTACTACCCGGGATTCAGAACATGGTTGGGGTGGTCGTCTCGATCAAAGGTGATCGCCTCTCGAGACTAGTCGAGGTACCAGGGAGTGGCCACCTTGACCGAGAAGACCTCTCGGCGTTCCCTCTTTCGCTGTCGCACCGTAAGGCACGCCGAGGGTCCACCAAAGATCATGAAGGCGTTGTGTACCTCAGGGAACCCATCATCCTTGTCATCATCCCAGTCACTGGCGCCCTTCTGCTTGGCGTCATCGTCGGGGGGCCAAGCCTGGCGTAGTAACGCCGCAGCATGGAGCAATCCTCGAGGGCGTGCTTGACCGGGCCTTGGTGGTAAGGGCAGGGTTTCTTAAGCATGTCGTCGAAAGGTCTGGGACCCCTGGGGCCTCAGAGATTCTTGCATTCTACGGCCGCGACCATATCAGCCTCGAGGGTAGCCCGCTTCCCCTAGCAATCCTTCTTCTTTCTTTTGGGGAGGCGGGGAGCCGAGGCCTCGGGGGCCTCATCCCTCTATTTCCCCTTGGCGTCATCCATGGGGAAGATGGCCCCTACAGCCTCCTCGCCTGAGGCGAAGTTGGTGGCAATGTCGAGGAGCGCGGCGGCCGAGCGCGGCATGTTCCGGCCTAGTTCTCGGACCAAGTCTCGGTAGGTGGTGCCAGAGAGAAAAGCCTGGACAATCTCTGAGTCGCCGACGCTGGGCAACTCGGTGCATTGTTTTGAGAAGCGCTGGATGAAGTCTCGGAGAGACTCGTCTAGTTTCTGGCGACAACTCTTAAGGTCCCAGGAGTTTCTAGGGCGCACGTATGTGCCTTGGAAATTCCCGACGAAGATCTGAACCAAGTCGCGCCAGTCGTGGATCTGAGAGGGAGGAAGGTGCTCAAGCTAGGCTCGTGCCGAGTCTGACAAAAGCAGGGGGAGGTTGCGGATGATGAGCCGATCATCGTCCATGCCGCCTAGCTGACAAGCCAGGCGGTAATCGGTGAGCCAGAGCTCGGGGTTGGTCTTGCCACTATATTTTGTGAGGTTGGTCGGCTGGCAAAACTAGGCTAGGAACTGAGCATTGCGGATGGCTCTACTGAAGACCCGAGGGCTAGGCGGTTCAGGAGAGGGACTGCAGTCTTCCTCGCTGTCATAATGGCCGCCCCCATGCGGATGGTAGCCTCGAGCGGGCCCCTCACTATCGTGGCACCGTCGTCGGCCGACCACCTCATGGTCACCCTGCGCCTCGCATCGGTTATCGAGGCGGTCGTGGACTGGGGGGACCCTATTGGTTGCCGACACCCGAGCGGGCTCAGGACGAACTGCGGCCTCCCTATTCTGCCAGCATGGTGCTGAGGGGAGGTCCGAGGTGGCTCCACGCTGCCGAGAGGCAGAACTTTCTGCCTACTGTACCACGGCAGTCTCGAGGAGATCCTGGAGCTCACCGCGAACTCGTCGTCCTTCCATGGTGGAGGGCTCGGGCATCGCGCGCACTAGCATCGCCGCAGCCGCGACATTCTGGCTAGCGCGATTGAAGATTGGGGGACGATCGTCCCCTTCGTCATCGTTGATGCGATGGTGCACATCGTGAGCCCATCGCCGGGCTCCTCTGCCGTCACCACGGCCTTGCTGCTCCTGCTCGAGAGTGGTTTGGAGTTGTTGCAGAAGGAGCTGATCTTGCTCAACCTTGGCCTGAAGCTCACGGAGCTGTTCCAGGTCTGGGCGTTGAAATTGTCCGAGGGCAAGGTTCTCGTTCCGTGCTGCCGAGGGGACAATGCGCGAAGGCGTCGCATCGCCCGTTCCCTGATGAAGCGGAGTGCGGTTGTCTACCCCCTCGTCCTCGTCGCCCGTGCTTGGCATCCCAAGTCCGATGTGGAAGCACTCATGAGTGGGGTCGTAAGTACTTTCACCGTCGGAATCGGAGTAGTCAAAGCAATAGTCGCTTGTGGCCAAGAAGCGACGCATAGTTTCGTGGTCACAGAGGTTGGAGAAATCCGCTCCAGCCCACGCCTCGTCCTCCTCCGAGGAGTCGGCATGGGCGTGAGTCAACGCTGTGGTGTCGAAGTCGAGAATGAAGCGTTGGAGGCATTCCAAGAGATCCTCGTGAGTGGAAGCGTAGGCGTAAGCATAAGATGCGGCGGCATTTCTCAACCCGAAGGGGTATGGAGATAGTGCCGCCGCCAGGCTCTGTTCTGCCAGAGATAGCTCTTCAAGGATTGGTGGAGCGGAGCTTGATGTCGGGGCATCGCCAGGTGCCACCGATGTTTTCCCTTGTCCATGCTCAGGCTAGACAGATCCCCAACCAGGGACCCTGCACCAACAGCTGGTCGTGGGGTGCCGGCGGAGATTGGCAAGTCGCCCTAGGTTTGCACGGCATCGGGATGATCTTGCTCATGCCGTGCTTGGCGAGCGCGGCGAGAACAGCCGCCCGGGCGCCGCCTGCGCCTGGGCTGCCGGTGCGTGACTTCGTCGTCGGTTGGTGGGGCTCGAGGAGTGAGGAGTACCATGTCGTACTCATGCCCTAGAGACATGAACTCTAGGCTCCCAAACCAAACTACCATGCCGAGACACAACGGTTGTACGGGGTCAGCCATCCAGAACTTGTTGGGATGACGAAACTGACACGCAGAGGCCCCTACCTGGCACGCCAACTGTCGGCGTTCCGGACCGGGGGTCCTCAACCGACTAGTGAATTTATCCTGCGTGTTCCCGATTCCAAATGGTGATGCAAAGAGACATAAGGTTTATACTGGTTCAGGCAATCGATGCCCTACGTCCAGTCTGGGAGATCGATCTTGTATTCCTTGCACCGAGATGCTTGTAGTAGGGGGTTACAAGCTAGGTGAGAGAGGGAGCCTATCCTAGGTCTCGGCGAGGTGTCGTGCGGGCTGCTTGAGACGTTGCTCTCAGGCAGCTGGCAAGTGTGTTTGTTACCGGGTCTTCTTCCCCCCTCTAAATGGCCCAAGTCCTCTCCTTTTATAGTTGAAGGGAGGACAAGGTTAGTACATGTGCTAACTATACGGCGTCGTGCGAACAGAGGCGACGTGTCCGAGCCCTGTAGCCGGTTCCTGTGGCGGCGTGGTCGTCGGAGTGGTCCGTTATTGGAATACTGGGGCAGCGTGCAGGTCACATCCGATCCTATGCGTCATGGGAGCTCTAGGGCTGCCTCAGAGCGAGTGCGGCGGTCAGCATGTGAGTCGCTGTGGACTGACTGTGTGCGAGGCCGAGGATCAGCCGCCGCCGAGACCACACCACAGCGGGGGGTCTCGGCAGACACGAATCCCGAGATAACCGAGACCTTGGTGTAGAGTGCCGTGGCCCGGAGAGAGCGGTTGATCTGGTGTGCTGGTTCGGAGGCGGTGATGACCCAGTCCAGGTCATCCATGTCGTGTTGTTTTCGAGGCGGGGATCGTGGGGCACAGTGTAGTGCGGGCGCTGATCGTGGGCACAGCGTCAGGATATAGTGATCGGTAATCCCCGCCATGTCCTGTCTCAGTTGGTATGGTGCTGATGCGACCTCATGTTCCATCGGCCATTCTGCGGTGTCGAGCCATCGACCGGCTGAGATTGCAGGAGTGGTTGACGTATTAATGGGACATGACGTGCTGTCGGGAAGATTGGTCGAGGCGGGGGGCGACGGGCTACGGACAAGCCGGCCTCGAGTGATACGGAGAATGAGGCCTCGCGCGAGACAAAGTTTGGACTCCTTGCCGAGGCCTTCCATGAGAGGCCTCGCGCGAGGCGGAGATTGCACTCCTTGCCAAGGCCTTCCGTGAAAGGCCTCACGCGAGGCGGAGATTGCGTCAGGACACCGAGACCTCCTGTGCGAGGCTCGAGACGAGGCGGAGAGCCTGGTGGGCTCGGACGTGGTCGGTGAGGAGCCCATGGCTTACCTCCTAGCTTTGTTTTTTGATGGGACTTGAGTGACCCTTTTGATGTTCGCTCGGGGTACCTCGTTCTATGGTACCCGACACCCCATGAAACAGACATCGTTTTGCTGCAACTGTCGCCGCCAAGGCCGCTTGCTATGAACCAGGGCCCCAGTTCTTGATCTTGTTCGCCTGTGGCGATTAATCCTTTCGAATAAAGACTTGAACTCTTTCTCATTATCATAAGCCTCATATTTATTTGCAATTTCAGATTGCGTTTATCTTGTTCTTGCTTGTGTTCTCAATTCGCCTGCAGGAAAGCCTTCTCGGTGAGGTCAATCGCGTTCGCGTGGTTGATAACCAACGGAGCAGTGGTGTAACGGTTGTGGGGGCCCGAATCAGTCTTGGTTCGAAGCCTAGATTGTGAATGTCGAGTCTCCACCAATCGACGCTATCATACCTTTTGAAAGATCGGGCCTAGTCTACATCACCAACCCATGCTAGACTTAGTGAACAAGCATGTAGATAATTTTGCTTCACTAGCATTGAAATCAACCAAGTATAGATTCTCATATCTAAAGCCTTTGAAGATCAAGTTAGAGCCATCTACACTTATGATTTCTACATCATCTACCCCAAATATGCATTTGAATCCAAGATCACACAATTGATCCATGGATAGCAAATTAAAGTTCAAGCTCTCTACTAGCAACACATTGGATATGCTCATGTCATTGGATATTGCAATCTTACCAAGCCCTTTGACCTTGCCTTTGCCATTATCACCAAATGTGATACTATCATAACCATCATTGTCATTGGTGTTGATTGAGTTGAACATTCTTGCATCACTGGTCATGTATTGAGTGCACCCACTATTAAGAACCCAATGCCTTCCTCCGGCTTTGTAATTGACCTACAAAAGTAGATCAATTCTTTTTAGGTACCCAAACTTGCTTGGGTCCTTGAAGGTTAGTCACTAAGCTCTTTGGTACCCAAATGGCTTTCTTCTTCGAGCCCATCCATGGTTTACCAATGAACTTAGCCTTCACACCATTTGTACCATTAGTAAGCATATAGCATGAATCAAACTTAATGAAGGATACATTAGCATTTTTACTCTTGTTTTTGCATTCTTGCTCTATATGACCCACTTGCTTGCAACTATTGCAAAACCGACCATTGTTCTTCACAAAACTAGTCTTGTGAGGAGCAAAGGTCGCTTTGCCTTTCTTGGGGTTATAGCCCAATCCCTCTTTGTAGAGAGAAGCTTTTTGGCTACCCAAGCACATAAGCAAGCGGTCCTCACCACCATAAGCTTTAGCTAAGGTGTGAGTGAGCTTGTTGACCTCCTTCTTGAGGTTCTCATTCTCAACCACTAGTGAGGTGTCACAAGTGAGACCATCACTACTAGATGAGGTAGAAGTGGAAGTGCTACAAGAAGGGTTAGTGGGAGCAACAATGATAGGCATAGATAGCGATTCATCAATTATATCACAAGTTAAACCTACATTGCAAGTTTCAACATGCTTCTTTTTATTTTGCTCATCAAGCAAAGAGGAATGAGCCTTTTCAAGCTTTTTGTGAGCTTTGCCAAGCTTCTCATTGGCTTCCTCTAGCCTCTCATGAGATGCATTGAGCTCATCAAGGGCTTGCTTAAGGTATTTTAGTTCCTTACACAAGCTTTTGCATTCCCTTCTCTTGATGTCAAAGTGTTCTCTAACATCCTCTAGCATGTCAAATAATTCATCTTTAGTAGGTTCATCATTATCACTATCACTATCATTTTCATTTTCATGTTCATTTTCATCATCATGTTCTTCATCACTTTCATCATCACAAGATTGTACCTTAGTGGCCTTAGCCACGAAGCATGATGAGGATTCGAAGAGAGAAGGCTTCTCATTTATAGCAATGCTTGCAAGAACCTTCTTTTTGGTGGTCTTGCTATCATCACTATCATCATCATCATCACTTGAGGAAGCATCACTATCCCAAGTGACTACATATGAACCACCCTTCTTCTTCTTGAATGCCATCTTGTCCTTCTTCTCTTTCTTTTCCTTCTTGTCCTTCTTCTTGTTCTTCTTATTGTCATCATCATTGTCGCTATTGTATGGGCATTGAGCAACAAGATGATCTTTGCTTCCACACTTGAAGCACCTTCTTGACTCTTCTTTGTTCTTGGATGAAGGTCTATTTCTTCTAGCATGATAGCCTTTCTTCACCATGAACTTGCCAAATCTCTTGACAAAGAGAGCCATCTTCTCATCATCATCATCATCCCAAGATTCATCTTCTTCACTTGATGTTTCTTGCTTAGCTTTGCCCTTGGATGATGTGGTTTTGAATGCCATGCTCTTCTTCTTGTCATCCTTCTCATCTTTCTTCTCCTTCTTTTCTTCCTTCTCATCATCATCTCTATAAGTATCATCGGTCATTATATCTCCCAATACTTGGTTTGGTGTCATGGTATCCAAACCGCTTCTTACTAGAATGGTGACCAATGTACCAAATCTTGAGGGTAAGCATCTCAAGAACTTGTGGGAGAAGTCCTTGTCCTTCACCTCTTCTCCAAGTGCTTTGAGATCATTGACAAGCACTTGAAGCCTATGGAACATCTCCGGCACACTCTCATCCTCCTTCATTTTGAAGCTTGCAAACTTCTCTTTGAGGATGTATGCCTTAGCACCCTTTATGGCTTGAGTGCCCTCAAATGATTCTTCCAACTTCTTCCAAGCTTCATGTGCCATCTCAATATTCTTGATTTGCTCAAATGTTCTTTCATTAATTGCATCATGAATAGCACTTAGAGCAATGTCATTGTTTTGGAGAAGCACTTCTTCGGCCGCGGTGGGATTCTCTGGGTCTTCAATCTTAATTTTGGTTTCTACCACCTTCCAAACCCTTCTATTGATTGACTTGATGTGAGTGGTCATCTTTGACTTCCAATACGGATAATTCGTGACATCAAATTGGGGTGGCTTCTTGGTGTTATTGATTTAAGCTATTTTTACACCAAAGGTTGTTAAGCCTCAAATCACGGTGACCTCGGCTCTAATACCAATTGAAAGGTCCTAATGGCTAGAGGGGGGTGAATAGCCTAATAAAATTTCTACAACAACACTTAACAAAGTAGTTAGACAATTATGAGGTGAAGTAAGTGTTGCGCTAGCCTACTAAAAAAGCAAGCCACCTACCACAATTCTAGGTTAGATAGTATCTATTCACACAATAGCTATGATGCTACTCTATGTTAGTGTGCTCTCAAAAGCTAACTAAAGAGCCACACCAACCAACCAAGCAAGCTCTCACAACTAGGTATACTAAAGAGCTTGACAACTAGTTTGCGGTAATGTAATGAGAGTGATCAAGAAGGTTATACTGTCGTGTAGATGAAGAAACCAATCAATCACAAGGATGAATAATAATGAAGACCAATCACCTCAAAATCAATGATGAACACAATGCTTTTTTTCCTGAGGTTCACTTGCTTGTCGGCAAGCTAGTCCTCGTTGTGGTGATTCACTCACTTGGATGTTCACATGCTAATTGGCTTCACACACCAAACCCTTAATAGGGTGCCGCACAACCAACACAAGATGAGGATCACACAAGCCATGAGCAATCCACTAGAGTACCTTTTGGCTCTCCACCGGGGAAAGGTCAAGAACCCCTCACAATCACCACGATCGGAGCCAGAGACAATCACCACTCTCCACTCAATGATCCTCATTGCTCCAAGCCGTCTAGGTGGCGGCAACCACCAAGAGTAACAAGTGAAATCCACAGCGAAACATGAACACCAAGTGCCTCTAGATGCAATCACTCAAGCAATGCACTTGGATTCTCTCCCAATCTCACAAAGATGATGAATCAATGATGGAGATGAGTGGGAGGGCTTTGGCTAAGCTCACAAGGTTGCTATGTCAATGAAAATGGCCAAAGATATGAGCTTCAATCGGCCATGGGGCTTAAATAGATGTCCCCACGAAATAGAGCCGTTGTACCCCTTCACTGGGCATAACTCGGGTTGACCGGATGCTCCGGTCAGTTGACCAGACGCTAAGCCCCCAGCGTCCGGTCACTCGCAGTCAGCCACATGTCCTGACTTCAATGGTCATCAGTCTTGATCGTATGTTTCACCTGAGTTGACCGGACGCTGAACACCAGCGTCCGGTCATTTATAGTAAGGTTCCAAAACTGACTTTTGCTGACCAAACGCGTCCGGTCATGCTCGACTAGACCCTGCAGCGTCTGGTCACACTATGACTACTTACTATGCTGACCGACAACACGACCGGACACAGCCCTTTAGCGTTCGGTCGCTGAGCGACCCAGCGTCCGGTCAGTTGACCGATGCCAGCATCTTTGCGACCAACTTCATTTCACCTCTAACTTCTTTACCCTTGCTCAAATGTGCCAACCACCAAGTGTATCACCTTGTGCACATGTGTTAGCATATTTTCACAAACATTTTCAAGGGTGTTAGTTCTCCACTAGATCCTAAATGCATATGCAATGAGTTAGAGCATCTAGTGGCACTTTGATAACCGCATTTTGATACAAGTTTCACCCCTCTTAATAGTACGGCTATCAAACCTAAATGTGATCACACTCTCTAAGTGTCTTGATCACCAAAACAAAATAGCTCCTATGGTTTATACCTTTGCCTTGAGCTTTTTGTTTTTCTCTTTCTTCTTTCCAAGTCCAAGCACTTGATCATCACCATGGCATCATCTTCATCATGCTATGATCTTTGTTTGCTTCGCAACTTGGAGTGTGCTACCTATCTCATGATCACTTGATAAACTAGGTTAGCACTTAGGGTTTCATCAATTCACCAAAACCAAACTAGAGCTTTCAACATAGGTATGAAAAGTAACTAGATGCTTAAAGATACCAATTTGTAAGAAATACCACTTGTAGGAAATGCAAATTGATACTACTTGAAGGAAATTGAATCTAGTTACCTAATCATGGGAAGGGGAATTTGGGTCCATAGTATTCACTAACCTACTTGGCAATGATTTTATCCATCATGATGCACCCCATGAAATGCACCCATATTTTGCCAAGTCTCCAAATTCCCCGTAGTCTATCTGACTTCTCACTTTCCTTTCGGGATCCAAACCTTCTTGGTGCTCTTTATGTTGGAAATGATTTCCTTTGGCACCCAAAAGCATTTGACCCCATTGTTGGCTTGCTTGTTCACCTTGATGGCCACCACCTTGTCATTTTTCTTCTTCTTCAAGAGATAAGGTGTGGAGGCCTTTTTGTCCACCTTGTTGGTGTAGGTGTTGGAGAGCTTGCTTGTTTGCTTCATCTCTTTCTTCTTTGCTCCTCCCCCATTCTTCACCTTGCACTCATAGGACTTGTGACCTTCCTTGTGGCACACGTAGCAAATCACGGTTTGTCCTTCATCAAGCTTCTTCACTCCCTTAACGGTGTTATCTTGATGAAGTTGGGCTTGCTTCGCCTTTCCTTTCACTTGAGTCAAGTCCTTGGTGAGGCGAGCTACTTCTTGCTTGAGTTGCTTATTCTCCTTTGCAACCTCTTGTGTACATGTATCTGCAACAACTTTCTCAACATAAACTTGGTTGCACAAAGATGAGTCTAAACATAAATCATAACAAGAAGTAGAGACATCCTTTTTAGACATGTTAAAGGTAGAACTTTTCTTTTTAGATGCCTTGGTGGAGGTTGTACTAATGGCTTCAAGATTAGCAACTTTATTTGTTAGCTCATCACAATGTTTGCACATGGTTTCCATTTTAGCAAGCAAACTTTTATAAGCATCTTGTGAGCTAGCTAACTTTTCTTTTAATTTTTCATTTTTCTTTACAAGTTGCTCATCATTGATTGTGTATGCATTTGTTGTTGCACTAGCCTTAAGTTGCTCAATTTTAGTAGATAGTTCAACATTGAGATTAGCAAAATTCTCATATTGTTCAAGCAAAGTTTTATATGCTTCTTGTGAACTATCTAGCTTTTCTTTTAACTTTTCGAGTTTCTTTTGTTGACTAGTGCCAATTTTAGCATAATTAAGATTTTGTTGCACAATTTCTTCATAAGAAGGCATTTCATCATCACTATCACTCTCACTAGAGGATGAGCTTACGTTACCTCATGCCATAAGGGACATACGCAAAGAGCTTGATGATGAGTGCTTGCGCTCTCGCCTCTTGTGATGGTGTTCTTCTTCACTTGAAGAATCATCCCACGACCTTATTGATATGAGGGCTTGATTCTTGCATGCCTTATTCTTTGTCTTGGGTGTGGGCTTATTTGGACAAACTTCCACAAAGTGCCCTAACTCGCTGCATCCATAGCATCCTCTCTTTCTTTGCTCATTTCTTTGATTGGTGAAAATGAGATCTTAGATTTGGATAGGCACACCCTTGACATTTAGCCTTTGGATCATCTTCTCCACCTTGTTGATTAGTTTGATTGATTCTTTATGAAGGTCAGGGGTGGAGGAGGAAGATTGATCATCTTCACTTGAATCTTCATCGTCATCATCATCGTCCTCATCTTCTTCTTCATCTTCACTTGAGGAGCTTGAGCTTAAGCTTGTCTCAACTTGCTTGCCCTTCATCTTCTTTTTCTTGCTACATGCAAGAGCTTTGCCTTTGCTTGATGAAGAGGCTTCTTCTTGACCCATCTTATGTGACATTTCAAATGCCACTATCTTGCCAATGACTATGGCCAGGGTCATGGTGCTCAAGTTTTTCATGTTGTGAAGGATGGTGATGATGCTTGCATATTTCTTTTGTGGTAGCATGGAGATGATCTTCCTCACGATGTCCGCATCATCTAGCTTTGTTAATCCTATTGAATGGAGCTCATTGATAATTAGATTCAAATGAGAATACATAACACGAACAAGCTCATCATCATTTATTGTAAAGGAATCATAATTTCGTTTAGCTAGACAATGTTTTTGCTCACGGACATTAGATGTGCCATCATGGAGCTCTTGGAGTTTTAACCAAATTTCATGTGCCGCATTTAAAGTGAACACTTGGTCAAACACATCCATGCTAAAAGATTCAAATAAGCAATTCTGAGCTCTAGCATTAAAATGTATTTCCTTTTCTTCACTCTTTGTGGGTATATCAGGATTCTTAATGGGTTTCATCCCATCACGAGTGACTCTCCAAACTTCCAAATCAACCGCCTTAAGAAAAGTTAGTGCCGTCAAAGTACGGAGGCCTAGAGGTATCCATCCCAACTACTCTAAATAGCGTCGACTCAACGGCGGTTAAGCCAAAGGTCCAAATTGAGCCAATCGGCTCTGATACCAATTAAAGGGGACCGTGACGCCTAAGAGGGGGGGGGGGTGAATTAGGCAACTTAAAACTCTAACTCTTTGACTATGGCCTCTTTTTCTAACCTTAGCAAAACCTATGCAAAAGATAAACTATATAAATGTGCAACTACGGTTTTGCTAGTGTATTGCTATCTCTACCGTAAAAGGAGTAAAGCAATGAATGTAAGTGCAGTAACTAAAGAGCAAGATAGAGATATGCAAACTCCCGTCGACGATTCTGGTATTTTTATCGAGGTATCAAGAAGCATGCAAGCATCCCCCTAGTCCTCGTTGGAGCCCCTCACAAGGAATCCCTCACAAGGGCCAAGCTCCCGGTTGGGTAACTCTGTGGATAGCCTCGAGCCTTCCCCATGCGCAAGTGGGTCTTCGACGTGCCTTCCGGCAAGCCTCTCCCGGATGCTCCCCGCTATCTTCACTATCAAGCTTCCGACAGAAACACCGTGGGCCTTGTTCCCTCCGATACACGGTGGCGGCCATACCACAACCGCGGTTGGTGTGATCTCGCAAGACTACAAGCTCCTCCGATATACAATAATGATGCGCGCAAGCACCGAGTGATAAGAGGTATGCAAACCTCACTAAACACTAGGCCTAAACCTAGAGCAAGCGCATAAGCGGTGGTCTAATCAACCTAAGCACTTCGCAAAGCACCTACGCTAATCACCTAATGAATC
This sequence comes from Miscanthus floridulus, assembly GCF_019320115.1. NCBI lineage: Eukaryota > Viridiplantae > Streptophyta > Magnoliopsida > Poales > Poaceae > Miscanthus > Miscanthus floridulus. Next base: position 111,466,725 of record NC_089598.1, read on the forward strand.
ACTAAGCACTATGCAAGTGGAGATCACTAAAATAGTGTATCAACACCCTTGATATGTTTCCTCAGCTCCACATACATCAAATGGCCGGTTAGGGGTCTATTTATAAGCCCCACTGAGAAAGTAGCCATTGGGACGAAATCCGACTTTTTTGCTACTAACCGGACGCTGATCACGTCCTGACCAGACGCGTCCGGTCGTCCCGGCCGTTAGAGCCGTGAACAACTGATCGGACGTTGCTAGTGTCCGATCATATGCCACCGGACGTGTCCGGTCACATTTTCGCCGTTCTGGAACCTCTCTGTACTCGACCGGACTCTGCTATCCTACGTTCGGTCGATCTGCCGCCAGCGTCCGGTCCAGCGTTCGGTCACGCCTATTGCCGAGCCTCTTGATCGGAGCGTCCGGTCACTTTCCTCCAGCGTCCGGTCACTTTCCTCCAGCGTCCGGTCACTTCTGTGAGCTCATTTCTTTGCGATCTTACGTACGGCTTGGTTCCTATCTTCGTGCTTAGACTTTGCTTGATATCTTTGGTCTTCTCTTATGCTCCTAGGGTCTTGCTTATGGTGTTGATCATCGGATCATCACGTCACCTTCGTCCAAGTCATGTCTTGCACCCTATTAGACTACAAAATAATCATTTGCAAATTCATTAGTCCAATTTGGTTGTGTTGGTCATCAAACATCAAAATCTAAAGTAAATGGGCCTAGGGTCCATTTTCCTTACAGCACCATTGATCCGGGTTGTGGATTTGGTCCTGATGTTGGATTTTTATCCACTATTGGGTGTCTACCAACTTGAGGTTGGCTTGGATTTACTAATTTGGAGGATTTAGCCCTCGATATCCTCGGATGCTTACTTGGAGCATTATCCTTAGGAGCGGCCGTACTTACCCCCCTCTTCTTTGAAAGTGGGAGTTGAATGGTTTTTATTGGCACATCCACTCTTTCGGGCGCATTGCGAGCAGGATAAGAGGATTTAGTGACACCCTTATAATCAGTAAATGCTTCTAGCAGGTTATTTGCAATATGTTGCAAGTTTATGATTTTCTAAACTTGTTGTTCAGTCTCTAGAGTATGTGGATCTGAGGAGGGATGCCTTGGGCATTCCAGATGATTTCCTGGCATTCATTTTGGTACTTGAAGTCCCCCCTAATGCCGTGAAATGGTCCTCATTAAATATGCAGTCAACGTATCGGACCGTGAATAAGTCCCCTATAAGAGGCTCGAGTTAGTTGATAATTGATGGAGATTGATATCCCACATAGATACCAAGTTTCCTATGTGTGCCCATAGAGGTACGCTTAGGCAGTGAGATCGGTACATATACAGCGTAACCGAATTTTCACAGATGGGAAATATTTGGAATATTCCCACATGCTAATTGCAATGGGGAGACTACGTGATATGCAGTTGGTCGCAATTGAATTAAGTCAGCAGCGTGTAAGACTGCATGACCCCAACATGAAGTTGGTAGGTTGCAATTTTGTAATAACGATCTTGCAATGAGTTTAATTCTCTTAATAAGAGATTCTGCTAAACCATTTTGTGTATGGACATATGGGACAGAGTGCTGAACTTGAATTCCCAAAGCCATACAATAATCGTTGAAAGCCTTTGAGGAAAATTCAGCAGCATTGTCCATTCGAATTGATTGAATTTGAAGTTCAGGATGATGTGCTCTAAGTCTAATAACTTGAGCAATAATTTTTGCAAATGCATGGTTACGTGTGGACAAAAGACACACATGAGACCATCTAGTAGATGCATCTATTAGAACCATGAAGTACCTGAACGATCCAGACGGTGGTTGTATGGGGCCATAAATATCTCCTTGAATGTGTTCAAGAAATTTTAGTGGCTCATTTTGGATCTTAACGGGCGATGGCCGTACGATCAATTTCCCTGTAGCGCATGAAGTGCACATAAAATCTGAAGATTTGGGGAATTTAGCAGTATTTAACTCATGACCATTAGAATTGCTGATAATTTTTCGCATCATCCCTATAACAGAATGGCCAAGGCGTCCATGCCAAGTTTTGAATGCGTCAACATTCTAAAAAATTACCTTGTATGCAACATGCGGTACGGGTTTGATCATTGTGTAGTACAATCCGGACGGAAAAGAGGGAATTTTCTCAACAATTTGTTTGCCATATCCGCTATTTTTAGTAACGAGGAGAATTTCCTCATTATTGTCATCACGGGTTTCTATATGAAAACCATTTTGACGGATATCTCTATAACTTAACAAGGTACGCTTTGAATTAGGATACAATAATGCATCCTCAATTGTAATTAGGGTACCCATGGGGAGTACAATAGTGGCACGACCAGAGCCAACTATTGTAGCATCGCGCCCGGCGATTGTCAAAACATTTCCTTGTCTTTTTGTAAGAGTTTGGAAATACTTTGTTTCTCTAAATATAGAATTAGTGGTACCACTATCCACTAGGCATAATTCCTCCTCCATCAGATTGACCCCCATAGAAACTATATATAAATAAAGAATTTGATATGAAACTCTTTGATGATATATAGAATACATACTTTATTTATTGAATATCAAATGTCTACAATACATCAAATGTGTACAATACATTTATTGGGTATTCAACCTAAATAGTGATGACATCATTAAATATTTACAACATATAGGACATAAATTATTTTAACTATTATAATCACTAGGACATAAAGACATGAGAATCTAAGGCATTGGGAGCCTATTCAAAGTCTCCAAATATGTCGTTGGATGCATATTCCACGATCATATTCTCCGTTTTAGCAAGATCCTCGCCTCCTCGTATGTTGTTGTTGCTTGGTTCCATTGGAACTTGTTGTGAACAATCAGCCTCATTCCTAGTGGTGTCAGGTCGAATGTTGAAGTGGGCTTCATACTTCTATCCTGGTGCAGCATGTCCGTGACCCACAGACTTTAAGTAGAGATCAACAAGATGACTTGGGGTATGGCATTTCTTTGTAGTATGGTTATAACAACCACACTTCTGACACACAGGTTTGTCATTCATGTGTTTAGAAATGTTCTTACCATTGTTGGAAGCTCGAGTTTGGGATTTCTTATTGCGTCTGCATTGTTTTTTTACCTTTCTTGGAATTTCCCTGAGGATGGGTCTTAGAAGGTCCACCATCAAATTTGGGTTTATTCTGAGTGTAGGCATGTACTTCAGGCAATGGAGTAGACCCTATGGGGCAATGCTGATTATTCTAAACTATAAGTTCATAATGTTTTTCGGCCTCAAGTAAAGTTTGTATAAGCTTAGAATAAACCTAGAAATGCCTTTTCACAGTATTGTTGTTGAAGAATCCTTTCAGAGGGAAGCATAGTAGACAGAGTCTTTTCTATTTTATCCACATCTGTAGGTTCTATCTCATAGAATTGCAACTTTGAGCAAATCCTATGAACAACATGGTTGTAATCACTCATAGTTTTGAAATCTTGTAAGCGAAGTTGTGTCCACTCATAGTTGGCCACAGGCAGGACAAGTGCCTTTTGTTGTTCATAGCATTGTGTAACACCCTTGGTGTTACATTGTACTGTTCTTTCTAAACATCGCATGAGCATCATATTTATGTGCATATGTGTACAACATGAATTATAAATCAATGTTAAACACTTGAAACATTTATGCGAAACATGAAACAATGTTACGCGTCATGTCACTTGATTGAATTTTTGTTGAACAAAAATGTATAGAATGTTTTGCGAATGGTGATGAAACAGGTGTGATCGAGGACAGGGATAACTCGCTAGTACATCCCATAGGTTGGATTTGGGATTCAACATGAAATCGTTCGAATCGACGTCGTTCCGCGTAAGTTTTAAGAAGACCGACGAAGCCACCTTTGGCAATAATTATAGAGCGACCGACTTAGGAAGTGGTACGATATCTCAACTCCGATCGACAGCCCAACGTGCCCTCTTGTGCATCGAACAATTAGTTTGGTGTTTAGAGCATTGTGTACAAGTTTTCAAGCTGCTTTAAAAAGCGTGGACGGCACATGACTTGGCTCTAGGCGCGGTCACCGCTAGCCTACCACCGCTGCTGGCTTGCAAGTGCACTACCATGCCGACCAGGTCCTGCTGCCATGCCGGCTATGCCCCACCACCCCACCTATGCACGCGCACGGCCTTGCGCTGCGTGCCCTGGGCCGTCTGCCATGCGTGCTGGGCGTGTCCGCTGCTACTGCCTCGCCCAAATAGGCGCGCGCCGCTGCGCTGGCCGCATCCGTGCTACCACCGTCGAGGCACCCACACGCTAGGTCTTGGTGCGGCTGCCTTGTCCGCCTGCTAGCACTTGTTGGCGCGTGGGTCACAGCACCACGGCTAATGCGCTGCACCCGAGCCGCCGACCTAGCTCTGCCACGCCATGCCCTACCCTGCTATGGCCGGAGGCGCGTCGGGTCCCACGCTACACACTGCCAGCGGCCACGCACGGCACTGCTCTGTTGACTTGCCTTGGCTGCTTGCGCGGAGGGTGACAGCCCGCTCCCCCATCACCTCCGTGTCACTCGCACTGTGTCATTCTTGTCTGGCGCTGCCCGCTGCGACACCGTGCTGTGCCTCATCGGCTTGCAGTTGTGGTCGTGCGGTCAGTCGCCTGGGGCACGTCCCACTGTCCCCCATCGTGGCGTGTGCTTGTCTGTTGTGTTGACGTCCACAGCCGGACCGAGCCAAGCCACGCCAGGACCCCCCTACCTCCGCTGTCTCCATGGCTGCCGGGATGGCTCTTTCAAATTCGCCATGGTAGCAGTGCCCTGTTACAATTGGCTTCGTCCTCGACTCCGCTAGGTAGCCTATAGTCCTACCGACCCCACATTGCTGCCAGTAGCTCCGTCCTAGGCTTCAATTTTGAAATGCCATGCCTTCGGGTCCATAAGACTAGGATGGCCTGCGCCGTCGGCTATCCTCGCAACCAAGGCACCCCGTGGCAATTCAGTGCACCACCAGCCCCGCCTTACCCTCCTGAGCATCCTGCGCACCTCGGTCGTAGTGTTGTAGCAGTCCAACCTTCCCTAACGTGACTATGTCATCGCCATGCGCCGCTGCGGCGTTGGTGCACACGCGGCCAGCTCGGCTCGGGCCATCTCTGACCATACCGTCAACACGAAGGTATCCGTGGGTAGTCCCTTAAGCTCTCTAGCTTAGTTGCTTGCTCCACCTTCGCTGTCACTCATGGGAATGCGCCCGCCATCATAGGGAAGGGACCACCACCGGGGAGGGGGCTCGGCATGGTGCCCTGTTCGCCGTGAAGCCTCCAGTCGCTGCGCTTTGTCCCCAAGGTAATCATCGGCCCATTAGTTAGGTAGTAGAGGTTCGGATGGCACTGGCGTGGCTGCTCGGTGCCCGCGCCGTCGCGCTAGTGCGCGCACGGGTGCTGGGGGACTTTGCCACGGTAAAGAAGGAGAAAGGGGAGGGTGCAGCTGTAAAACCATAGACTGGTGGAATAGTGTCCTAGAGCTCGCAGTGATTACATAGTACTTTGGGGTGTCCGTGCATATTTGCCATCGCGCGCGGATCTTCCCTCGTCGCGGGCCATTGGCCAGCTGGGCCGCGCTCGCGCACGTGGGCCGCATTGCACTGGCGCGCGCGGCGCGCCGTGGCGGGCCGAGTCAGCGAGTTGGGCCAAGGGGTAGGATTCAGTTTCCTTGGATTCCAGTAAATTAGAAATGTTTATTTATTTTAGTTATGAATGGAACTTCGATAAATCGTAGTAAATTGTGTAGTTGTCCAAAAATAGCAAGACTAATTTTGTTATGTTCACAAAAACACCATCTAGCTGTTAGTGTAGCTAGTTCACAGTTAGCTGTTATGGTGATAGGCTTGTAAATTCTAATTAGAAAGCTTGGTATTATGTAGATTCATATTTGTAGGAATATTTATGGACAATTGGTGATAGCTATCGACATAAAAATTTTATAGTAGGTTCCCTAGGCCATTATGTACTTGCTGTAAATTTTGTAGCCTTAGAATGAGTTGTTAGATAGAGTAGCTATTACCTTTGCTTTATCGTATATTGTGTAAATTAGCATTAGGAGTAAGAATACCTGTAGTTGCTATAAGAATGAATGTCATGTTTCATACTTGTTAGTGGTGACGGTATGAAGCTTAGCCTTTAGTGGGTATACCTCACTTAGTAGTTTAATCGATGTACTTTTATTTTAAGAATTTCTGTTGCCGTATTATTAAACGTTGCATCATCATTTCATGTAGATCACGAACTGGTAGACTTCGTGCCCGTCGGTGAGCTGGAGTACGACAAGGTTATCGAGGAGTACGAGAAGGAGGTCCTCGTGCAGGAGGAAGCCTATGAGCCTATTGGTGCTGACCCTGCTGACCCGGCACCTACCCAAGGCAAGCCCCAGAGCATAACCCATATTTTTATGATCACTAAATATATATATATGATGTGCATTTAAGTTACAGGCATTTTATGGAAACTACCTGCATAAATATATCTACCCATGAGTCCTACTAGTACAGGTCGAGTAGCTGCTATGCTTAGGATACCGGTAGCGTGAGTAACCTGCCGTTACTCGCAAATAGGTGATAAAATATGATCACTCATGATAAAATGGTGAAAAGGAAAAAGGTGACTGGGCAGGGATATGGTTTGGGTACTGGTGGGTGTAAGGGGTTGTGTCCTGCGGCCAACGGGGCATGACTGGGTTACACTTTTTCCCTGTCCATGTCGATTAAGGACTGGTCATTGCAATGGACGCTAGGCAACTCACAGATCTATTGTCCCGAGCGCATACTTGGGTATGGGCGTAGGGAAGACTTGTTGCTCTCTTGTCGTGGATCCAGCTCTTTCCGGACCGACTGATTGGAGGCGGGGATGGTGGAGGTCCTTGCACCACACGGAGTCCGGGACTCAGGTGTGGAGGCTTGGAGTCCAAGTTTGGACGGGGACCTAGACACCCGGGATAGGAGAGTGATGGGTTAGTCCTGCTTGTGCCTGGGGCACAAGCAGGGCGTGTGTTTCGGGGCACCTAGCTGGGCACATTGGTTCGTGAATCGCCGCCGAGTCGGTACGACTTGTCTTAACTCTAGCATCGTAGTAAGAACTGAAAGTTGAAAGGAGAAGACATGGAACTGATTGCTCAACTCTTGCTTGAAAGTAGAACATGTGCTTATATAGACTGGCTAGATGATAATTTAAAATGGCTTATAATAAGACATAAATAAGGACTCACTATTAGCGTTGCTTTCTACTAAAGAAAACCAGTAAACCATAAAGCCTGTCATATTCCTTGGAGTCGGGAAATTATTCCCAATAGTCGGATAAGTCTTGCGAGTACATTGTGTACTCAGGGTTTATTTACCCCTGTTGCAGGTGTGCTTGAAGAGTAACTCTGTGTGGAGGATCCTTCTGGTGGGCTCAGACAGAATCCTCGCCCTTATCGCTAGTTGTTATTTTTTAAATTCCGCTGTTTATTATTCCGCACTCTAGTATTTGGTATTGTAATAATGTACTTTTTAAGAAACTCAGATGTATGAAATGATCTGGTATAGTAACTCGCTCTCATTATTGGATCCTTGGGAAAATGTGGATCTTTTGGGTTCTCCCTCGGGGTGTGCCCGACGGACACCGCTCGCTGTAGCCTGCTTTCGGGGTGCTTAGTGTCTGATGAAAGACGAGCGCCTCTGTAAGTATGCTATTTCGGGCAGTTCTGCCACACGTTGCTTAAGAGAATTCCATAGATTTCGTGGGTTCTCTTCCAACAAGTATTTAGCCTTAAGATCAGGATGAATATGGCTTCTAATGAGATATAGGGCCGTGTATACATGTTGATCATCAAGTGGCGCAACACCCTCTTCGGGTGGTAACACAGCTCGATAAGGTCCACGGGACGCAAGACTAACCTTTACGTCCACAGCCCATGTGGGATAATTGTGGCCGTCTAGAGCAAGCAAATCAAACTCTTTGATGGTCATTGATCCTACATGAGGCAAACCATCAAAATATTTTAAGTTATTAAAATGTTGTGGTGTGTTGTGATTATGGGATGCAAAATAGAGACAAGATAAATCTTGTATTATTAATGGTGTAAAGATCTCATGTGCATAATAAAATAATGGAGGTAGTCACCATAAAAGTGTAGACCTCAAATTGGGCATAGTCTGTATTAACAGTAGATGCCAAGTAATTATGCAAGTTGTATAAACACGTCTTAAGGTAGTCATCAAGAATGATGTAGACCTTAGTCAATTCGCAAATGAATTGGGTATGCACGTTGAGGATAGTCACTAAGTTATGGACTTAGTGTAGATCCCACAGTAGCAACTATGGTGCTACCTTGTGTATGGCCAATAGGAATGTGAATTAATGGTAGTCATCTTTGTGAAAAGATATAGACCAAATATTCTAATTTGTGATGTTGGGTACGCACGTTGAGGATAGTCACTAAGTGTTTACTTAGTGTAAATCCTGCAGTAGCAATAGTGATGCTACCTTGTGTATGGTCAACAAACAAATAGGGAACATGCGCGTTATACAATTGATGAGAAAAATATACATAAAATGTCGCATCCATTATTTAAGCGTGTAATGCTTTAAAGTCGAAAAGCATAAAAGGGGCTTAAATAAAAATGATCGATTGCAAAAGTGATAAATGAATAAATAATTTGCAAGATCATGGTCATAATAACAAGGATATTATTTATTGGATTTGCCATACATACAGGAACAAATACTTTGAATAATATCATAAATGGATATTTTACAATGATAAAATATCACAAGTACAACTATAGTTAAAGTCAGCGACTAAACACAAGCGTACTTAATTTTACAGCACATAATTATAAGAGACTAACGGAGTCTTATACGAATTAATGCTAAAATATTAAATTGATGAAAACAGCAAATAACTTGCCAAACTTGAATCCATCGGCATCCTAGATTGTGGCCCATGCAGGTCCATGCGGGCACGCACAGTGGAAATGGAGGGGGTGGCAAGGCACAGGCATGTGGGCCGGCCTAGTTGCAGCCGTAGGCCTTTAAAAATGGCTTAGCCGGTGGTTAGGGTAACCACCCACCGCCGTTGCCAGCTAAAAGCAGCCGCCGTCGCCGCAAACCACCTCATCGTCGCACTCCACTACGCCACTGCTGCCACCGGTCTTCAGTTCAACGAGGAGTCCCCGTCCTCCGAGGAGTAGAAGCTGCTGCCGCCGACGGCCATGTTCAGCACCTCCGCGCTTGGGAGGCCGAGATCCGCCGGGTTCTATGTTCCCCTGTGGATGCCGAGGCGCCTATCCACCGTGGCCACCCTGCGACCGAGAAGACGCCGAATCGTGGGGGGCGTGGTGGCGCTACCCTCAGCAGAAGTTGGAGGAGCCACCAGGAGAGCCTTCTCCTTCATGCGGGCTGCAACCTCCGCGCGTGTCGCGGGCGGAGGAGGAGCTGTTGGCAGGATCACTGTTGAAGGAGGAGCCGAGGGGCCGGCCGCGTCGAAGAAGGTGTACGGCGGGACGCCAGTCCTGGCCGCGCGCGTGCCGCCGGGGTTTAAGAGGTTGCCGACGCCGGGGGCAGCCACCATGCCCTTGTCCTCGGTCTTCACTTGCTGGAGCATCGACGCGGTGACGGTGTTGAAGATCCAAGGATTGAGGACGCCGTCGGGCATGCCACTGTCAGCCGCCACTTGAGTCGGATCGACCGGTGTGGGCGATGGCAGCATGTAGTTGTACTCTGGCATGTGTGGCATCAACGTGTACTCCTTGCAAAAATCACACTAGTAGCGAGGCGGTGCCAGTGCCGGCGACATCGGCTCCATGGGGACGTACACGGGTATAGCGACGGGCTCGGCAACCACTTCATCAATGGGCGGCGCTAGGGCGACAATGACTGGTGGCGCCGGGGCTTCAACCGCTGGAGGTGCAGCGTTGCTGGGTCCGGCACCGTCCAAGCCAAGGCGAGGAGATGGTGGCTGGCTCTACAGACGAAGATCGCGCGGAGGAGAAGCATGGCGGCCACGAACAGGAGTCCATCGGCGGTGAGGAACTACATTCGCACGGAGGCCACGAATAGCGGAGTCGAAGAGGCGGCCGAAAGGACCATGGCCATGACCATGGGCAATGTTGCGGTGAATGTGAGGCCCAAGGCGCTCGAAGACGCTTCGGCGCTGTCCATGGTGGCCGTGGTGTCGGATCGGGCCACGGCGAACTCTGCCGACGCGACGAAGGGCGAAGAGCAAGCCACGAACAAGATGTGACAGTAAGTTGATCTTTGCCATGCTTACCGATGGTGGTGCAGAGGCATACACGCCTCTGTTGTCGTTCTCTTTCTCCTGTTCCTGAAGAGCGAAAGTGACTGATAACGTATTGCAAAGTGAATGGAATGAACAAAGATTTGGGAACAACTGTCTGTTTCATTGATCTCTTTAGATTATATACAAATGAAGGGTCACGTTGTACGGACGTCGTACGGACATGACTGTTCGGGAAAGTTAACTACTAATCTAATCTCTAATCCTAACTTCTTGTACGGATAGATGAGATCATCTATAGAAGGACGCCTGTTGTTGTACCGGCATCATTTCACAACAGTCACCGCCTTCACCGAACAGACGGCTCACAATGCTCAGGCTCAAAGGCTCTTAAGCGCCCGTCCGAGAGCCACACGGAGCCCATCCAAATTAATAGTGGAGGAGCGAGAGCCACACGGAGCCCATCCAAATTAACGAGCCCCAACTCTTGGATATGCTTTCCTTCTACGTTAAAGGTATGCAATGCATATACCCAGACAAAGAGAAAACACGGAAAAGATACAAAAAATCAAACATATTTAATAGGATATCATAATGCTAACATAAGGAAACACCGAAACAAGATAACACTCTTGACATTCAGCTCATGGTGAGATTCATTTACATCAAACAATCAAGTTTTGATAAACATCTGCTAACGAACAATGTCAATACAAGGTTGTTCGTAGCCAAACTAAGCCTCTAGTAGCCCTTATACAAAAGAAAAAAAATTAATCAACTAACTATCTCTTGTCTTCTTACTCACCAATGCAAATTAAGTAAGGCCTGATTCATCCAATCCAAATCTGAATTAATAAAGGTAAAATATCTTACCCCATGATACGATGGTGTGGGAAGGAATGGAATGATAAACATTTATATATCACTGCGCTTGCGGCTCCTGCTCCGACTGGGATTTGGCGCCAATGTTGAAGAACTCAATAATAATCTCGAGAGGGAATCCCTTGGTCTCGGGCACCTTGAGATATACGAAGATCAACGCCAAGCAGCAGACGAAGGCATAGAAGCCAAAGACACCCGCGAGGCCGATGGCCTTAAGCATCACAGGGAGGGAGTAGGTGACGGCGATGTCGCCCAACCAGAAGGTGAGGGAGCATATGGCGATGCAGAGTCCCCTAACACGCGTGGGGAAGATCTCGGCACATAAGATGTTGGGGATGGGCCCGAACCCCATGACAAAACAACAGAAGTAAACGATGACACTCGCCGTGGAGAGCACCGCATGCACCGTCGTCGCCATGGGCACCAGGTTTGCCACGATGAGCACCACGAGCGACGCAATGAGCACAGGGATGGTCCACAACAGCAGGGACCGGCGACCAGACACGTCCATGAGGCGCATGGCGAGTCCAATGCTAGGGAGCATCAATAGTGTGGTGAGCCCGCTGATGAGGATGGACGCGGAGTCAGCGCTGAGGCCCAGGCTGGCAAGAAGGACACTCACCCCCGCCTGGTCAAGGATCTGGGGCGTGTAGTATAACACACCGTTGATGCCAGAGAACTATCATTGCATGCACACAACAAAACAAAGTTAGTTATTCCTCGGATAACAAAAACACATCATTTAGGGCAAGATTTGATCAAACATTAAAATTTACAAACATAAATAACTCATGCAATCTATATGTGTAGATTTGTATTAATAAATATATACTTGCAAAGGGTAGCAAATTTTAAAGATTTTAATAATACATTCTAGAAATAACTAGTGCTTAAAACATATGCATTATAAAGAGCATAATTCTTAGTTTGGTCCAAGTCAATGTGACAAAATATTTTTGTACTCATTACTCCCTCGGGTCCTCCTCTATCCCAAAAAGACTATAATTCTATCTTCGATGCAAGTCAAATATTTATAAGCTCAACTAAATCTATGGAAAATAGTATCAATATCAACATTTATATGTTCAAATTCAAAATATGTTGACTAGCTATGAAAAAATATTTATTGATTAACGTAATGATTGGTATCAAGATATTCATATTTTTATATAGATAGATTTGGTTAAACATATATATATATATATATATATATATATATATATATATATATATATATATATATATATATATATATATATATAACCAGCTACAGAATAAGTTATTCTGTAGCCATCTCCATTTACCATAATTTTATATACTAATTTACGATAATATCAATATATATTTACTATAGTTGGGTTACTATAACACACAGGGATATTTACCATAACGTTATAGTAAACCACTTAGTAAGTAGTTACTATAATCTCATAAATTAACATAGTAATTATCGTAACTCAAGGTGGCTACAGAATAAGTTATTTTGTAGCCAGCTATAGAGTAGCAGTTCTATATATATATATATATATATATATATATATATATATATATATATATATATATATATATATATATATATATATATATATATATATATATATATATATATATATATATATATATATATATATATATATATATATATATAGACACACACCAATGGTTACCTGCTGCAGGATCTGGATCATGACGCCGCAGAAGAGCGCGCGCCTGACGCCCGGCTCGAGGAGCTCGCGCCACCGGGGGCCGCTTGCCGCAGCCGCCCTGTTGGCCACCGTCTCCGGCGGGTTGTCGAACGCCGGGGTCGGGCTCTGGCCGATGAGCACGTCCTTGGTGTAGAGCATGGAGCGGCTCACCAGCGCCGCGGCGTGCACGTAATCCCCTGCTCGTGATAGGCCCGATGAGTCCCCATCGCCGCCACCAGCGCCGCCGCCTTCCTCGTGCAGGTACATCCTCTTGACGCCACCGCGCCTGACGCCGTCGGGCCCGACGTTCTCTGTCCACTTCCACGCCAGCTGCCAGCCGCCGCCGATGCCCATGGTGCTCGCGGTCTCACCGCCCGTCATGCTGCTGTACCTCTGCATGGGGCTGCTCCCGGGCGGTTGGCTCGTGCTGCCGGCGTCCTTCTTGCTGCTGGTGGTGTCCACGTCGGTGCTCTGCCTGGACAGCAGCGGTGCGTGCAGGGCGCCTCCTGCTGCTGCCCCCGCGTCGTCGTCGGAGAGGTACTCCTCATCATCGTCGTCGAGGTCATCGTTGGGCGGCACGTTCTCCTCGTCCCAGTCGCCGGGCCGCTCCGCCACGCTGAGCATGCTGCCTAGGTTGGGGAAGAGCGTGCTTCCCCTGGCGCTGGCACCGGGCACGCCGGACTCGGGCATCTTGTCGTGGACGCTCGCGAGCAGCGTGACGACGGGGTCCTTCATCTGCTCGTACATGCTTCCCTGGCGCGACGCGAGCTCGACGGCGCTGCCGAGCACGCTGCTGCGCGCGCCCTGCACCTGCTGCGCCACCCACGAGAGGCCCTGCTCGGGGCCGTAGAGCGTGACCTGGTCCCTGGTGTCGTGCTCCGACTCGTCCCCTGCGGCGGCGGCGGCCCCCGTGGCGGGGCCGAGCACGTATTCCTCGATGACGGTGTCGCCGCCGCTGCCGAGGCCCTCGACGAGGAGCGCCATCTCGCCGGACACGTCCTCTCTGCCGCGCAGCATCTGGAGGATGGCCCTGGCCTCCCTCATGCGGCCCTTGCTGACGAGCCAGCGCGGCGACTCGGGCAGGTAGAGCACGGTGAGCGCGAGGTAGGCGAGGGAGGGCACGGAGAGGACGCCGAGCATGAAGCGCCAGCTGGGGTGGTCGCCCAGCGTCATGTAGAAGATCATGCAGTAGGAGAAGAACATGCCAAAGGAGCCCGTGAACTGCGGCAGCGTGTTGAGGAGGCCCCGGATCTCTGGCGGCGCCGTCTCGGAGATGTAGACGGGGACGAGCGTGACGGCGAGGCCCACACCGAAGCCGTCCACGAGGCGCGCCAGGAGGAGCACCAGCACGCTCGGGGACCACAGCATGATGAGGCCGCCCGCGAAGTAGAGCAGCGAGGACGCGATGAGCATCGGGCGGCGGCCGACGATGTCGGCGACGGGGCCGGAGAATGTGGTGATGATGGTGGCGCCGATGAGGGAGGTGGCGACCAGCAGGCCCTCGACGGCCGGCTGCGTCTCCAGGTGGAACTCGCGCTTGATGTAGATCACCGCGCCGGCGATGGTGGCGTTGTCCCACCCCTGCAGCAGGTTGCCGATGGCGGCCGCGATGGCCACCAGCACGGCCCCTTGCATGGCGAATTGGCGATCCGATTCTCCTCGAGACGGCGACGGACGATGGAGAATTTTTCTTTCTTGATTTCTTGATTGATGGGAGAAGAAGAAAGTTGTTTCGAACCAAGATGAGATCGGATCGGTGAAGAACGAGTTTTGTTAAAGCGGTGAATGGTTGGTTTAGAGCGAGCAGGAAAATAGGAGTTAAGAGGCGGCGACCGTGCATGCATGCAGATTGATCCGCCGAGAAGGAAGCCTCGCAACTTGCGCCATCTTTCAACCACATCGCGGAAAGCATGCATGCATGCATACTCCAATTCGCCAGATCAGCTAGCGGACGTGCATGGTCTAGCCACCAATGCAAGGGCCAGCGCAACATGCGTACGTGGACGGTATGGAAAGGAAAGGAGTGTTGTACCGTCAGTGTGCACCAGTCACGTATAGAATTTTTTTTCTTCTCGTTGCACGTAAATAAAATGACCAAAGTCTGACTCCTCCCTTTCTGGTCAGGCACGAAATATGTTCCATTCTTATAATAAATTTCCATTTATAAACACCTGTTTTTAAATAAATGACTAGCTCAGTAACTTTCCTTTTTAGAAATATTTCTGGCTTGATCCATTTCTTTTTTTTATCCGGAACAATATTTCTCTCTCACAAAATCAATCGTGAACAGTAAAAACCAGCCATAAACAGTGCACTTTCTATACCAGCCGAACGAGGCCTACATATAATATTTTGCCAGACAAAACTTATCACACAACTTCTTATCTCTCTTTTTTTCTTTTAATTAAAAAGAAACAGCTCTATATATTACTCATAATGTACATACATACGTTTAATATAAACCAAACTTATGCTCCCAAGTTATGTACATAAATTATATACAAATAGACTTTCAAATTTCAAACAGTAAGGAAAATGGACCCTTGGCCCATTTACTTTGAATTTTGGTGTTTGATGACCAACACGACCAAATTGGACTAATGAGTGTGCAAGTGTTTGTTTTGTAGTTCAATAGGGTGCAAGACATAACTTGGACGAAGGCGGTGTGATGATCCGATGATCAACACCTCAAGTAAGACCTTTGAAGCACAAGAGAAGACCCAAAAGATCAAGCCAAGTCCAAGCATGAAGATTGGAACCAAGCCGTATGCAAGATCGCGAAGAAATGAGCTCACTGTGGTGACCGGATGCAGGACCGGACGCTGCGACCGGACGCTGGGCAAGTGGCTTGGCAAACAGGCGACCGGACGCTGGACCGGACGCTGGCGGCAACCGACCGGACGTGGGACAGCAGCGTCCGATCGATTACGGTAAGGTTCCAGAGCGGCAAATCTACGACCGGACACATCCGGTGGCAGGCGACCGGACGCTGGCCAGCGTCCGCTCAGTAAACTGCCGGCTCAATGGTCGGGACGACCGGATGCATCCGGTCAGGATGATTCAGCGTCCGGTCAGTAGTAGTTTCGCGGGAGTTCGACCCCAACGGCTACTTTCTCAGTGGGACTTATAAATACAAACCCCAACCGACCATTTGAGCTGGGTGGAGCTGAGGAAACATACCAAGGGTGTTGATACACCATTTTAGTGATCTCCACATGCATAGTGCTTAGTGTTTTATTAGGTGATTAGCATAAGTGCTTTGCGAAGTGCTTAGGTTGATTAGACCACCGCTTATGCGCTTGCTCTAGGTGTTTGCCTAGTGTTTAGTGAGGTTTGCATACCTTTTGCCACCCCGTGCTTGCGAGCACAAGTGTTGTACATCGGAGGGGCTTGAAGTCTTGCGAGATCACACCAACCGCGTTTGTGGTGTGGCCGCCACCGTGTACCTGAGGGAACAAGGCCCGCGGCGTTTTGTCCGAAAGCTTGATAGTGAAGACGGCGGGAAGCATCCGGGAGAGGCTTGCCAAGAGGCACATCGGAGACCCACTTGCGCGTGGGGAAGGCCCGAGGCTATCCACGGAGTTACCCGACCGGGAGCTTGGCCCTTGCGAGGGATTCCTTGCGAGGGGCTCCAACGAGGACTAGGGGGAAGCTTACGCGCTTCTCGACACCTTGGTAAAAATACCAGAGTCGTCGACGGGAGTTTGCATATCTCTACCTTGCTCTTTAGCTTCCGCATTTACATTGATTACTTTACTATGTTTGCGGTAGAGATAGCAACACACTAGCAAAACCGTAGTTTCACATCTAGATAGTTTATCTATTGCATAGGTTTTGCTAGGGTTAGCAAAAGAGGCCATAGTTTAGAGTTAGAATTTTAAGTTACCTAATTCACCCCCCTCTTAGGCGTCACGGTCCCTTCAATTGGTATCAGAGCTGGTTGGCTCATATTTGGACCCTTGACTTAACCGCCGTTGAGCCGACGCGATTGTAGAGTGGTTGGGATGGATACCGCTAGGCCTCCACAATTTGATGGCACTAACTTTCCATACTATAAAGCTAGAATGGCTTGCCACCTTGAGGCAGTTGATTTGGGTGTATGGAGAGTCACTTGTGACGGGATGAAACCCATCAAGAATCCCAAAAAACCCACAAAGAGTGATGAAAAGGAAATGCACTTCAATGCTAGAGCAAAAAATTGCTTGTTTGAATCACTTAGTATGGATGTTTTTAACCAAGTATTCACTTTAAATACGTCACATGAAATTTGGTTAAAACTCCAAGAGCTCCATGATGGCACAAGCAATGTCCGTGAGTAAAAACATTGTTTAGCAAAGCAAAACTATGATTCCTTTACTATGAATGATGATGAGCTTGTTCGTGATATGTATTCTCGTTTGAATCTAATTATCAATGAGCTCCATTCTATAGGATTATTAAAGCTAGATGATGCGGACATCGTGAGGAAGATCATCTCCGTGCTACCACAAAAGAAATATGTAAGCATCATCACCATCCTTCACAACATGGAGGACTTTAGCAATATGACCCCGGGCATAGCCATTGGCAAGTTAGTGGCATTTGAAATGTCACGTAAGATGGGGCAAGAAGAAGCTTCTTCATCAAGCAAAGGCAAAGCTCTCACTTGTAGCGAGAAGAAAAAGATGAAGGGCAAGAAAGTTGAGTCAAGCTCAAGCTCAAGCTCCTCAAGTGAAGAGGAAGAAGATGAGGATGATGATGATGAGCAAGAATCAAGTGATGATGATCAATCTTCCTCCTCCACCTCCGACCTTGATGAAGAATCAATCAAACTTATCAAAAAGGTGGAGAAGATGATCGTAAGGATAAATGTCAAGGGTGTGCCCATCCAAATTCAAGACCTTGTTTTCACTAATCAAAGAGACGAGCAAAGAAAGAAATGATGCTATGGATGCGGCGAGTTGGGGCACTTTGTGGAAGTTTGTCCAAACAAGCCCACACCCAAGGCAAAGAAGAAGGCGTGCAAGAACAAAGCCCTCATATCAATAAGGTCATGGGATGATTCTTCAAGTGAAGAAGATCATCACAAGAGGCGAGGGCGCAAGCACTCATCATCAAGCTCTTCTCGTGTGTGTCTTATGGCACGAGGTAATGAAAGCTCATCCTCTAGTGAGAGCGATAGTGATGATGATTTGCCTTCTTATAATACAATTGTGCAACAAAATCTTAAATATGCTAAAATTTGCACTAGTCAACAAAAGAAGCTCAAAATTTTACAAGAAGAGCTAGGTAGTTCACAAGAAGCATACAAGAACTTGCTTGAACAATATGAAAACTTTGCAAATCTCAATGTTGAACTATCTACTAAAATTGAGCAACTTGAGGCTAGTGCAACAACAAATGAATGCACAATCAATAATAAGCAACTTGAAAAGAAAAATGAAAAATTAAAAGAAAAGTTAGCTAGCTCACAAAATGATTATCAAAGTTTGCTTGCTAAAATGGAAACCATGTGCAAACACTGTGATGAGCTAACTAATAAAGTTGCTAATCTTGAAACCATTAGCACAAACCCCACCAAGGCATCTAAAAAGAAAAATTATATCTTTAACATGTCTAAAAAGGATGCCTCTACTTCTTGTAATGATTTATGTTTAGACTCACCTTTGTGCAACCAAGTTTGTGTTGAGAAAGTTATTGTAGATACATGCACACAAGAGGTTGCAAAGGAGAATGAGCAACTCAAGCAAGAAGTAGCTCGCCTCACCAAGGACTTGACTCAAGCGAAAGGCAAGGCGAAGCAAACCCAACTTCATCAAGATAACACCGTCAAGGGAGTGAAGAAGCTTGATGAAGGACAAACCGTGGTTTGTTACGTGTGTCACAATGAAGGTCACAAGTCCTACGAGTGCAAGGTGAAGAATGGGGGAGGAGCAAAGAAGAAGGAGAAAAAGCAAACAAGCAAGCTCTCCAACACCTACACCAACAAGGTGGACAAGAAGGCCTCCACACCTTATCTCTTGAAGAAGAAGAAAAATGACAAGGTGGTGGCCATCAAGGTGAACAAGCAAGCCAACAATGGGGTCAAACGCTTTTGGGTGCCAAAGGAAATCATTTCCAACATGAAGAGCACCAAGAAGGTTTGGATCCCAAAAGGGAAGTGAGAAGTCCGTCGGACTTCGGGGAATTTAGAGACTTGGCAAAGTATGGGTGCATTTCATGGGGTGCATCATGATGGACAAAGTCATTGCCAAGTAGGTTAGTGAATAATATGGACCCAAATTCCCCTTCCCCATGTTAGGTAACTAGATGTCATTACTTTCAATTAGTATTCATTTCAATTAGTTTTGTTTTTCAATTGATATACTCTTAAATCATCTAGTTATCTTTCATGCCTAATGTTTGCATTTACATGCTCAAATATTTTGTCATGCATTCAAAAGGTATATCATATGGTAGGCTTGCTCGGTTTCATTATCAACCCTTGGAGAAAACCCACATGGTTTAAAATTATTTAGGAGCACGGCACATAGCTTGTTTTAAAATTAATTATCTAATATGTGCCAAAGTCCAAATTGTAGATAATCTCTCCCAAATATCATCTTTCAAGTGGTATTTTGATACTTAAATCAATGTGCACAAATTTTACAAGTATTCAACACTTGTGTGCACAAATTTAGGGGGAGCTTAATCTACAACTTGGATGCTTTGAGACTAACACTTGTTCAAATGGTATCAATTTTTTTTTCAAACCTATCATATGTGTAGTAGTCTCATTGTAAGGAAATTGGAGTCTCTGGAGTTAAGCATCATTCTTCAATTGGCATCATCATGTTGATTTCATTTCATATTTATATGCTTTCTCCATGCATTATATAGATTAAACTCTCTTGTACAATAAATTGCTAATTATGCATATGCTTTGCTTTCTACCGTATGTATGCATATATTTAGGGGGAGCTTAGTCTATATAATGTGAGAGTCAAATTTTGTGATCCATTTCACTCTATACACAAAGGATCACAAAATTTGACCCTCCCTTGTGCTACTAATGTCTTCCTTTTCGGTGTTTGATGCCAAAGGGGGAGAACTTGAAGGACCAAAGGCAAGCATCAAGTTGATGTCTATAAGTGGAAATGGTCTAAGAAAGGGAGGAAAGTGAATTATGGATTAATCTAAGTAATGGGAGAATCTTTTTTAGAAAGCTAGGCTTTAATCCATAATATCATATGGGGACATTTGCAAGGGCAAGACAAGTTTTTAAGTAAAGTTTCAATTGGCATCTATCAATTAGTATCATATAACCTTGCCCTTTGCATTGCATCCTAGCAAGTAGGTAGTTTTTAACTTCCAAATTCTTATTATTTGCTTGCTTTGGTCGTGTTGGCATCAATCACCAAAAAGGGGGAGATTGTAAGGAAAATGGACCCTTGGCCCATTTACTTTGAATTTTGGTGTTTGATGACCAACACGACCAAATTGGACTAATGAATGTGCAAGTGTTTGTTTTGTAGTTCAATAGGGTGCAAGACATAACTTGGACGAAGGCGGTGTGATGATCCGATGATCAACACCTCAAGTAAGACCTTTGAAGCACAAGAGAAGACCCAAAAGATCAAGCCAAGTCCAAGCATGAAGATTGGAACCAAGCCGTATGCAAGATCGCGAAGAAATGAGCTCACTATGATGACCGGATGCAGGACCAGACGCTGGATAAGCAACCAGACGCTGCGACCGGACGCTGGGCAAGTGGCTCGGCAAACAGGCGACCGGACGCTGGACCGGACGCTGGCGGCAACCGACCGGACATAGGACAGCAGCGTCCGATCGATTACAGTAAGGTTCCAGAGTGGCAAATCTGTGACCGGACGCGTTCGGTGGCAGGCGACCGGACGCTGGCCAGCGGCCGATTAGTAAACTGCCGGCTCAACGGTTGGGACGACCGGACGCGTCTGGTCAGGACGATTCAACGTTTGGTCAGTAGTAGTTTCGCGGGAGTTCGACCCCAATGGCTACTTTCTTAGTGGGGCTTATAAATACAACCCCCAACCGGCCATTTGAGCTGGGTGGAGCTGAGGAAACATACCAGGGTGTTGATACACCATTTTAGTGATCTCCACATGCATAGTACTTAGTGTTTTATTAGGTGATTAGCATAAGTGCTTTGCGAAGTGCTTAGGTTGATTAGACCACCGCTTATGCGCTTGCTCTAGGTGTTTGCCTAGTGTTTAGTGAGGTTTGCAAACCTCTTGCCACCCCGTGCTTGCGAGCACAAGTGTTGTACATCGGAGGGGCTTGAAGTCTTGCGAGATCACACCAACTGCATTTGTGGTGTGGCCGCCACCGTGTACCTGAGGGAACAAGGCCCGCGGCGTTTCGGCCGGAAGCTTGATAGTGAAGACGGCAGGAAGCATCCGGGAGAGGCTTGCTAAGAGGCACATCGGAGACCCACTTGCGCGTGGGGAAGGACTGAGGCTATCCATGGAGTTACCCAACCAGGAGCTTGGCCCTTGCGAGGGATTCCTTGCGAGGGGCTCCAATGAGGACTAGGGGAAGCTTGCGCGCTTCTCGATACCTTGGTAAAAATACCAGAGTCGTCGATGGGAGTTTGCATATCTCTACCTTGCTCTTTAGCTTTCGCATTTACATTGATTACTTTACTATGTTTGCGGTAGAGATAGCAACACACTAGCAAAATCGTAGTTTCACATCTAGATAGTTTATCTATTGCATAGGTTTTGCTAGGGTTAGCAAAAGAGGCCATAGTTTAGAGTTAGAATTTTAAGTTACCAAATTCACCCCCCTCCTCTTAGGCGTCACGGTCCCTTCACAAACAATTCTTTTTTTTTGTGATTTTGGGCCCTACATGTAACCTCCAGTAAATATAAATGCCCCCAATTTCGTTTTGTTTTTGTTCCAATGAGACTTGTTTATATTTTCAATTTTTAGTCAAAACAAAGTACCCTTATGTGAAGTAATTGTGATTTGTGGTGAGTGCGTGATATGTCAGTCGGTTTACCAATGCATGCTAGTATATATACAAGGACTTAGTCTCAATGGATGCAAATAGAAGGACTTGGGAAGTTCACCTCAATGGCTAAATGGAAGACCAAGTGTACGTGCTGAAGATCTTAAATAGACTTATAAGTAACCCAATGCATTGAGTTTATCAATTTTGCATCATCAGTTTTCTTGTTTTTTCTTTGTGTGAGATATGACATGAGTTTGACATGATCATTTGCAATGAAATCTATCTAATTTATCAAACACATTAGTTCTTTAATTGTTTTGTAATTCAGCTATTGTGGCAAAACTGCCCGAAATAACACACTTACGGAGGCGCTCGTCTTCCACCAGACACTAAGCACCCCGAAAGCAAGCTACAACGAGCGGTATCCGTCGGGCACACCCCAAGGGAGAACCTAAAAGATTCACATTTTTCTCCAAGGATCCAATAATGAGAACGAGTTACAATACTTAATGCATTTCATACATCCAGAGTTCATAAAAGGTACATTATTACATTTCCAAAGTTAGAGTGTGGAATATTAAACAACGGAATTTAAAAATAAACATCTAGCGATAAGGAACGAGGATCCATCTGTGCCCACCAGAAGAATCCTCCACATAATGGTACTCTCTGCAACAGGGGTAAATAAACCCTGAGTACACAATGTACTCGCAAGACTTATCCGATTAGTGGGAATAATTTCCCGACTCCAAGAAATATGATAAGCTTTATTGTTGCTGGTTTCCTTTTTGCAGAAAGCAATACTAATAGTGAGTTCTTATTGATGTTATTATTAATAGTCATATTAATGTATTGTCTAGCCATTCTATGTAAGCACCTATTGTACTTTCAAGCAAGAGTTGAGCAATTAGTTCCATTTCATCACCTTCCATCTTTCAGTTCTTACTATGATGCTAAATTGTAGACAAGCCGTACCGCAACGCCGGCAATTCATGAATCAATGCCCCCAGCCGGGTACCTCGAAAACACATGCCCCGTTTGTACCCTAGGCACAAGCAGGACTAACCCATCACCCTCATGTCCTGGGTGTCCAGGTCCCCATCCAAACTTAGACTCCAAGCCCCCACTCTTGAGTCCCAGACTTACCGAGGTGCAAGGACCTCCACCATCCCCGCCTTCAATCAGTCGGTCCAGAAAGAGCCGGATCCATGACAAGAGAGCCACGAGTCTTCCCTGCGCCCGTACCCAAGTATGTGCTCGAGATAATAAATCTGTGACTTGCCTAGAGCCTTATGCAATGACCGGTCCTTAACCGACACAGACAGGGAAAAAGTGTAACCAAGCTATGCCCTATTGGCCGTAGGACACAGCCTCTTACACCCACTAGTACACAAACCATATCTCTACCTGGTCACCACTTTTCCTTTCCACCATTTTATCATGAGTGATCATAATTATCACCTATTGCGAGTAACGGCAAGTTACTCGCGCTACTGAAATCCTGAGCATAACAGCTACTCGACCTATACTAGTAGGACTCATAGGTAGATATATTTATGCATGTAGTTTCCATAAAATACCTGTAACATAAATGCACATCATATATATATTCAGTGATCATTAAAAATAGGGGTTATGCACCGGGGCTTGCCTTGGGCAGTCGGTGGGTCAGCAAAGTCAGCACCAAAAGGCTTTGGGGCTCCCTCCTGCACGAGGATCTCCTCCTCGTACTCCTCAATGACCTCTTCGTAATCCTGTTTGTCCACGGGCACGAACTCTACCAACTCGTGATCTACATGCATGAAATGATGATGCAACACTTAATAATATGGCAACACCAGCTCTTAAAATAAAATACATCTATCAAGTTACTAAGCTAGCCCTACCGGCTAAGGTACTAAGTTATCTACTATTACCACTAACAAGTATGAAGCATGACATACATTATCATAGCAACAAAAGGTATTCTTACTCCTAATACCGATTTACTCTATATATGATAAAACAAGAGTAATGGCTACTCTATTTATCAACCTACTCTAGGGCTTCAAAATGTACAGCAAGTACATAATGATCTAATGAGCCTACTGTAAAAATTTTGTAGCTAAAGCTATCACCAATTTGCCACAAGAATTTCTACAAATATTAAGCTAAATAATACTAAGCTTTCTAAATTGAATTTATGAATCTATCATTCTCATAGCTAACTATAAACTAACTACACTAATAGATAGATGACATTTTTGTGAACCTAACAAATTTTGTTTCACTATTTTTGGACATCTACGTAATTTACTACAAATTATCAAAGTTCAGCTCAAAAACTAAATTGAATAAGCATTTACTACTTTACTGGAAAATGAAAAATTGATTTCTATTGCGTGGCCCAAACTCAGAGGCGTGACCCAGCCGAGCGACGACGGCCCACAATAGGAAGGCCCGCGCGCGCCAAAACATTTGCTAAAACATCCTCCTTCTCCTATCGAATCTAACCAAGGTCCATAGTACTATTTCTTCAGTCAGGTATCTTACGAATATGATCCTCCCCTTTTCCTTCTTTACCATGGCCAAGTCCCCCAGGCACTCGCACACGCACCGGTGCGGCGACGATGGCACCGGTGGTTACACCGGCAAGCCCAACCCTTCCCCGCCCTACCTACGGATCCGATGCTCACCTAGACTCCAACTTGAAGCGGTGGGAGGCGAAGCGGTGAATGGAGAGGCTGTCCCGAGCTCCCTACATGACGGTGGACTTCTACCTGCGGCAGCGACTCACCCCGTGAGCCAAGGCATCGACAACGTAAACGAGCTCAAGAATGGGCATCAGTGACTCACCCCGAACCTACCAGACATGGTGGACTAACCGGAGATGACCCGAGCCAAGCTGGCCGCGTGCGCACGGATGGTATGGTGGCGCACGTCGGTGGCAAGGCTGCATCAAGGATGGCAAGGCGGTGGTAGCAACTTGGCAAGGGTGCGTAGGGTGATGAGCAGGTGGAGGCGAAGTTGGCGGTGCAACTAATTGGATGAGAGCAGCTCTGGCGAGGGGCTTGCCGTCGACGCGCGCCGCGACGGTGTTAACAACCCGGCAAGAGGAAAACTCCAAATTGGAGCACGGCACAGCAAGGCCCACTGCAAGGTGGGTTCGGGTGGGTGGGTGGCTACTCAGCGGTGCCGATAATAGAGTTAATTTGACTGAGGTGGCTCCACTATGATGAATTCAGAGGAGCAGGTCCGATGACATGGTGACCGAGGAATAGGGAAGGTAGGCAAGGTTTGGCTCAACACTGTCGTGGTGGGACGTGGCCATCAACTCAAAGCACAAGCGCACATTGGTGAAGGGGGACAACGAGACATGCACAAGATGCTTGGCCGCAATGCCATAACACGCAAGCCGACTAAAAGGTCCTTGTGTGGTTTTGGTAATTGAGTGACAACCTAGGTGGACTAATTGTGTTTATGTGAGATACACAGGTAATTAGTCCACAGGTACATGTGTGTGAGCAACATATGCCATGAAGGTGAAAATGGCTTGGAGATGTTGCAAAGCTCACACATGTGAAGATGAAGGAGCTCAGTGCACATGAGACATGACATTGAGTTATGTGATCAAAGGTGGAGAAGATCAAGATAAGACTTGGCTTGATGGACCGGTTGCAAGCGTGAAGGGCAAGTCGGAGGCTTTGGAGCAATGGACTGCATGGTGGTGAAGCTTGAGCAAGACTTGGCACCGATGGATGAAGGCAACGGTGAAAAGCAAGTGAAGTCAAGATCAATGAACCAATATGATCACGTGATGATATGAAGTGGATCATATCATTGTTGATCGTGTTGGTGCATGTGTTGCATCGACATTGGAGGAGATGGAATAGAATGCGCAAGGCAAAGGTATAACCTAGGGCATTTCATTTCAGCGGTCATAGGTCTGTAGAGAAGTTTATGACCGGGTTTAGGATAGATGGCCGTACTATCAAGAGGGGCAAACTTGTTTGCATATCGATCATCTAGTGCCACTCGAGTGATCTAACTTTGCATCATCACTAGGATCGAGTGGCGTGGCAAGTTGAGTGGCTAACACCCTTGAAAATGTTTATGAAAATATGCTAACACATGTGCACAAGGTGATACACTTGGTGGTTGGCACATTTGAGCAAGGGTGAAGGAGATAGAGTTGAAAAGGAGTTAGTCGCACTGGTTACAGAGTGACCGGATGCGTCCGATATGGTGACCGGACACGTCCAGTATTTGGCAGCGTACTCAGCGATCGGACGTGTCCGGTCGCCACACCAGACGCGTCCGGTGTGAGTTAGAAAGAGCAGTGTTCGGCAGTGCAGTCGATCGGACGCTGGTAGCGTCCGGTCTGGGGTGACCGGATGCGTCCGGTCATCGGTGGGTGCTTACTATACTCGACCGGACACTGAGGCTCAGCATCCGGTCAGTTTCTAACTGACGCGTCTGGTCGGCCCTGGAGGCTTACGGGACTCGACCGGACTCAGCGGTTGAGCATCCGGTCGTTTCATGCTGAGCGTCCGATCATCTTGTTAGAGAGCCATTGGAGGCAACGGTAGGACACATGGCAGTAGGACAGCTACCGGACATGTCTGGTATATCGACCGAACACGTCCGGTATTCGCGATCGGTGCATCCGGTGCAGCGTCCGGTGCTACGTCCAGTCGACCCGCAAAACGCCTAGTGAAGGGGTAACAGCTAGTTTAGCCCATGGGGCTATAAATAGAAGTGGCCTTCGGCCATGGATGGTGCTGAGCACCTTGGGGGACTTTGTGTCCATGCTTGAGAGTGCTTAGGAGCCCTCCATCTCACACATACTTGATAGTGATCATCCGATTGTGTGAGTGAGCTATTCTAGTGCGATTGCATCGTGAGGTTGCATCGAGTGGCACTAGGTGATCGAGTTGCAAGCCGGTGGTGCTTGTTACTCTTGGAGGTTGCCACCTCCTAGACGGCTTAGTGGTGGTCTCCGTCGAAGCCCGCAAGAAGTTTGTGCGGCACTCTAGAGAAGAGCTTGTGAGGGGCATTGTGCTCGCCCTACGGGAGTCATGAAGAGCAACTTTAGTAAAGCATGTCATTGAGCTACCCTCACTTCCGAGGTAGGTTCTTGCGGCGCCCGACGTGCGGGCTTGGCGGGTGATGCCAATTAGCCGCCGAATCACCAAGTGAGTGGTCAACACAACAGGGACTAGCGTGTTGGCAAACACGTGAACCTCGGGAGAAAAATCATCGTGTCAACCTTGTTCTTCCCATTGGTTTGCATCCCCGTTACACAAGCTTGATTGAGCTTGTGTTGTTGCTTTTGTAACTAGTTAGCTTGTGTAGCTTGCTAGTTATCTTCTTGCTTGTGTAGCATAGAAGTAGCTCCCTTGCGTGGCTAATTTGGTTTGTGTAACCTTGTTAGTCACATTGCTTAGTTTGTGTAGCTAAGTAATTGCGCTCTCTAATTTGGCATTGGTTGCCTTGTTATTGAGCATTGCTAGTGAGCTTAGGTGGCTTTGTGCTTTTACTTACTAGCATGTGTAGGAGCTCCCTTGTTGCTTAAAGTACTAGTGGCATAGGTTTGTGTGACCTTGCTCCTAGAATTGGTTAGGAGAGCTCTAGCTAGCCCGGCACCTTTGTTGCTTGATTAGTATCTTTGCAAGGTGCTAGTGAACATAGATAGAGGGGTGTAGTCTTGGCTAGACCGATAGTTCTAATTCCGCACTTGTTTCGGTTAGCCGACGCGATTAATTTTAGAAAGGACTATTCACCCCCTCTAGTCGCCATCTCAACCCTTTCACCGACGGTGGCTCGGTACATTGCATAGCAGTGGATGGCGTCGGCCAGGGGAAAGGCAGCAATGTGGCGTTGCGACGAGCGCTGATGTGGTGGCAAGGTAGGCGGGCAAACCACGCGCGTGTAGCCATGAAGTGCCAATGGAAATAGTGATCGCACTGCAGCAGTGGTCGGAGTGCAGCGCAGCACGACATGACGGTGGCCAACGGAGTAGGGCTGGCAACGACGCGACACGAGTGGCCCAAGGGCACAACAGCGATGTTGACACGGGTGTACGCCTTAGCAGTGGGAGGAGCAGCCGCACGTCTTGGGCTGCCGGCCACCATGGCCAGCCAGACGTGACCAGGCATGCGTGCGCGCGGCCGGCGTGCCGACGCGGCATAGGGCAGCGATGACTGTGGCCAGACGCTGAAACTGACTGGAATCGTTACGCGCACGACTTTTAAAGCGTTAAAAAATCAAACCCCATGATTCAAATGCCTAACCAGCTTTTCTATACTCAAGAGGGTACATAGGGCTACCAAACTAAGCCAAAACATCTTGCCACTACTTAACCCACATCTCCTACAAAAAATGTTGAACTTAGCTTCGTCGAACCATTTTCCGACTTAGGAATTTCGACCAAATCATGATCGGATTCGCGTCGAACTTGATTTTCAAGCTACTCGATACACTAGCTAGCGAACCCCGTTCTCGACCGCAAGTATTTCACCGTCACCTATGAAGTCCATACTACAAACTGTACTAAAGTTTTGCATATGCGTTCTATAACATTTCCGTTCAATAAAAAATCATCTAGAACCCTAAGTGATACAACGCGACATGAAACATAACATTCGTTTCACGTTTTCGATGAACGTTTCGGGCCACAGAAATTGATCTACACTCTATAATTCATACACTATCATATAAACATGATGCATATGCAATGTTTTAGCAAAAATTGTACAGTGTAACACCAATAGTGTTACAAATCTACCCCCTAAAACAAAATCTCGACCCGAGATTTCATGTGCCTAGTGTGGGAAAGGAGATAGGAAGTACATTTCAACGTAACCACTACTCATCAGAACCAGAGAGAAGGTGGGGATAATGCTTCAATATATGGTTCTCTTGTTCCCACGTGGCTTCATCCACTGAATGGTTTTGTAACTACACCTTGTAGAACTTTACCACACTGTTCCTTGTCACTCTTTCTTTCTCGTCCAGGATTTTGACAGGGTGCTCAATATAAGTCAAATCCGGCTAGAGGGGAAGCCCTTGAATTTCCACGGCTTCATCAGGAACCCGTAAACATCTCTTCAATCGCGATACATGAAACACATTGTGTACCGCAGATAAAATATCAAGAAGCTGGAGACGATAAACAACTGGGCCACACTGCTCCAACACCTTATAAGGACCCACATATCGAGGGGCTAGCTTGCCATGGACACCAAACTGATGCACCCCTCTCATAGGAGACACCTTGAGATACACATAATCCCCTTTTGCAAACTATAAGGGCCTTCTTCGCTTGTCTGTATAAGCTTTCTATCGGCTCTGAGCTGCCTTCAAGTGCCTCTGAATAATGATGACTTGCTCTCGAGCCCTTTTGATGAAATCAAGCCCAAAATATCCACGGTCTCCCACTTCAACCTAGTTAAGTGGCATCCTACATTTATGTCCATATAGAGCTTCAAATGGTGCCATACGAATACCCTCTTGATAGCTGTTGTTGTAAGAAAACTCAGCGAACTTTAGGCATTCATCCCACTTTTCAAGGAAAGAAATGGCACAAGCTCTCAACATGTCCTCGAGCACCTGGTTCACCCTTTCTGTTTGGCCATCAGTTTGTGGATGATATGCTGAGCTTCTGAGGAGACGAGTACCAAGACATTGGTGCAGCTGGTCCTAGAAACGAGAGACAAAAACTGACCCTCTATCAAAGATGAAAGTAAGGGGAACTCCGTGCAGTGTCACAATCCGGTCAAAATATATCTGAGCATACTTCTTGGCTGCATATCTGGTGTCCACCGGGATAAAATGAGCAGACTTAGTTAGACGGTCCACAATGACCCAAATAGAATCATAGCCCTTGGATGTGCGGGGCAAACCCACCACAAAGTCCATAGAAATATCTTCCCATTTCCAAACAGGAATGGGCAAGGGCTGCAAGTATCCCAGAGTACGTATATGATCTGCTTTAACTCTCCCACAAGTGTCGCACTTTGCGACGTACTGGGTGATATCCTGCTTCATGTTGGACCACCAGTACAAGTGGCGTAGATCATGATACATCTTGTTGCTGCCAGGATGGATAGACAGCTTTGAATGGTGAGCTTCATGCAAAATCTTCCTTTTCAGCTCATCCTTTGATGGAACCACTAATCTATCCTTGTATCTCACTACATCTTGCTCATCAATACTAAAGTGAGGACCACGCCCTTCGGCAATCAATTTCCTAATGTGAGGAATTCCTTTAGGGTCTTGCCTCTGCTCAAGAATAATCTGCTCCAGCAATTCTGAGGTCAAGGCAATGTGAGCCAGCACTTCTGCATGGTTGAGAGACAAAGGTGTTTCCTCAACCTGATGTGACTTGCGGCTCAAAGCATCAGCCACTACATTGACCTTCCCTGGGTGGTAATGTACCTCCAAGTTATAATACTTAATCAATTCCAACCACCTTCTTTGCCTCATATTCAACTCAGACTGGGTGAAAATATACTTGAGGCTCTTGTGATATGTAAAGATATGCACTTTGTTGCCCAATAGATAGTGCCTCCAAATCTTTAGAGCGTGGACCATAGCGGCCAGCTCTAAATCATGGGTGGGGTAATTTACTTCATGCTTTTTCAGTTGGCGTGAAGCATAAGCTATCACACGCCCATCTTGCATAAGCACACATCCTAATCCCATCTTCGAGGCATCACAATACACATCGAAGGGTTTGTCAATATTGGGTTGGGCCAACATAGGAGCAGTGGTCAGAAATGTTTTCAGAGCTTGGAAGGCTTCTTCACAGGTTGGGCTCCAGTCAAACTTGGCTTCTTTTTGGAGCAGCTTGGTCATTGGCTGAGCTATCTTGGAAAAATTCGGAATGAAATGCCGATAGTACCCCGCTAGACCAAGGAACTGACGAATCTGGTGCATAGACTTGGGAGACTTCCAATTCAACACATCTTGCACCTTCCTAGGATCTATCGAAATGCCAAGGTGTCAACACATGCCCCAAGAACTACACTCGATCTAACCAGAACTCACACTTGCTGAATTTAGCATACAACTTATGTTCCCTCAATCGAGCCAGTACTATCCGAAGGTGTTGGGTATGCTCTTCATCATTCTTGGAATATATCAGGATATCATCAATGAATACCACAACAAACTTATCCAGCTCTGGCATAAAGACTGAATTCATCAGGTACATGAAGAAGGCATGAGTGTTGGTGAGACCAAAAGACATCAATAGGTACTCATACAACCCCTACCTAGTAGAAAAAGTTGTCTTTGGTATATCATGTGGTTTGATCTTGATCTAATGATAGCCTCAACGAAGGTCAATCTTTGAGAACACCTTGGCACCAGCTAGCTGATCGAACAAACTATCTATGCGGGGCAAAGGATACTTGTTCTTAATTGTTACCGCATTAAGAGGGCGGTAATCTACACACATCCGCAGAGTGCCATCCTTCTTCTTCACAAAAATGGCTGGACAACCCCATGGTGAAGAGCTAGGATGGATGAAGCCTTTTTCCATCAATTCTTCGAACTTCGTCTTCATTTTAGCCAACTCCTTTAGAGCCATGCGGTACAGACGTCAAGAGATAGGAGTAGTACTAGGCTCTAGCTCAATGGAGAATTCTACCTCTGTCCGATGGCAACCCAGGTAGATCTTCAGGAAATACATCCAGGAACTCACATACTACCGGAATAGAGGTAAGATCAGGAGAGGCTTCAGCATGAGCAGCAATAGGTAAGACTGGATCTGAGGGTAGAAGAAGAGACATCCTATCCTCAGAAGAAGGAAGCCATAACTCGACAATTCTCTGCTTCAAATCCAAGACTACCCCATACACCTGCAACTTGTTCATTCCAAGAATTGCATCAATGCCTTGCCCAGGTAGTACCATGAACTATAGGCGGTAAGGGTGGGTGGCTAATATCAAGCTTACTGTGTCCGTTCAGGTATTAATGCACATCTGCGAACCTAGAGTATGGATTCTATTGGCATACGGTATAGCCATAAGTGGTATATTGTGCCGGTCTACAAACTCCATGCTCATAAATGAATGTGATGCACCAGAATCAAATAACACATAAGCTAGATGGGAATCAATGGTGAACATACCAGCCATCACCAGTTCCTGCTGCAATATCTGCTCAGCATCCGTGAAATTCACCTATCCGGATCGGCTGGCTGGCACTTTCTTCTTGATCACTGTCCTCCTGACTAGCCTGTAGTTAGCCAAAGGTTGAGCAGACTAGGTTGGCTGGTTCTGAGGACACTCATAGGCATAGTGGCCATCTTTGCCACATTTGAAATAAGCACCAGACTTGTTTCCTTGTCCCAGACGAGGTGGGACCTACTGTCCCTGAGGCTGCTGGGGTTGCACCTGCTGAGTGGGTGCACGGTACTACATGGAAGAAGTCTGAGAAGTATGCTAGGGCTATCGAAACGAATGCCCGCCAGATGATTGATAAGGCACCCATCGAACAACCTGTACCTTCTGAGTATGGGGGTGGCTAGAAGACCCCATAGCCAACCGCTTTCTCTTCCACTCTACCTAGGAATCCCGCTGGAAGCCCTCTAGGGCGATGGCAGCATTCATCATTGCCCCGAAGGTCTAATAGTTCCTAGTATACAATCTCTCCTTAAGGCTATAAGAGAGGCCATGATAGAAGCGGTCCCTCTTCTTCTCGTCAGTGTCCACATGAATTCTAGCATACTAGGACAAGTGATTGAACTTATTGACGTGGTCCATCACTGTCATACTCCCTTGTTGTGGGTCCAGGAACTCAGTCAGCTTCCTATTAAGGACACCAGCAGGAATATAAAACTCCTAGAATGCTGCTGTGAACTCCTGCTAGGTCACCTAATGATCTGGCTGCTGCATGGCATGGAAGGTATCCCACCATGCACTCACGGAACCCAATAGCTGCTACGCTGCAAAGCGCACCTTCTACTCATCAGTCATATTGAGCAACAGAAACTTCTGCTCCAGAATGCGAAGCTAGTGCTCCACATCTAGGGGCTCAACTATCGGTGTGAAAGTAGGCGGGTGGGTCTTGAGGAAGTCCTAGTAAGAGCAGGGCCCCATAGGACCGCCGGCACCACCCTCATTCCCACCATTGCCCCCGTGGCCTCCGCGGGCGAAACCAGCGATAGCTCATGCCATTAGCTCCATGGCACGGGCTGTCTCACGGCGAGCAGCCATCAGTTCTGCCATCATTTCCGCGTGAGTCATCGGTGGTGGTGGTGGCGGCAGTAGAAAAGGAGGAGGAGCCAGAAGTGGAGCCACATGGCTCTCCTCGTTGCCATGCTCATTGGCCCGGCCACTTTCACCTTGGCCCTCACCCAGACCGTGGCCCACACCGGCACTAGTGCTGCCGCATTTGGACCTCAGATTCATCAGTAAGAGATAAGAACCAACCACTTAGGACAACCTTCTAGATCAAAACAAGGGATTACAGAAACAATGAGACATTTATTAAAGCATTCTTTTAGTTGTCCTATCAATTTACTAATCCAATTATACATGTAGAGGGACTTTAGTTTAAGCAAGATGCTACTATCATGATGCATGTATCGGCTTGTACGCTCACTCAAGCCAGAATATAGTGGCATCACAAATTTTTGTCACATCGCACAGTCACTTTCCGTATGCTAAGCGATTTCTTATGCAACGTAAGTTAGTGTACCTGTAGAAAGCTGATTAGATAAAACCAGTGCCACTATCCTAGATAGACCATATTGCTAGGGCTTATACTTATTTATATAACTTTAGCGCATCCTACTTTTCGCAAAACTTTTGTTGGTCAAATTTTTAAATTTTTGGAAAAGAGTGATGAACTCATAACCCATTATTGGCTCTGGTACCAACTGTGGCAGAACCGCCCGAAATAACACACTTTCGGAGGCGCTCGTCTTCCACTAGACACTAAGCACCCCGGAAGCAAGCTACAACGAGCGGTATCCGTCGGGCACACCCCAAGGGAGAACCCGAAAGATCCACATTTTTCCCAAGGATCCAATAATGAGAACGAGTTACAATACTTAATGCATTTCATACATCTAGAGTTCATAAAAGGTACATTATTACATTTCCAAAGTCAGAGTGCGGAATATTAAACAGCGGAATTTAAAAATAAACATCTAGCGATAAGGAACGAGGATCCGTCTGTGCCCACCAGAAGAATCCTCCACATAATGGTACTCTTCAAACATTACCTACAACAGGGGTAAATAAACCCTGAGTACACAATGTACTCGCAAGACTTATCTGACTAGTGGGAATAATTTCCTGACTCCAAGGAATATGATAAGCTTTATGGTTGCTAGTTTCCTTTTTGCAGAAAGCAATACTAATAGTGAGTCCTTATTGATGTTATTATTAATAGCCCTATTAATTTATTATCTAGCCATTCTATGTAAGCACCTGTTCTAGTTTCAAGCAAGAGTTGAGCAATCAGTTCCATTTCATCACCTTCCATCTTCCAGTTCTTACTACGATGCTAAACCATAGATAAGCCGTACTAGAATGCCGATTCGTGAATCAATGCCCCTAGCTGGGTACCCCGAAAACACAAGCCCCGCTTGTACCCCAGGCACAAGCAAGACTAACCCATCACCCTCCTGTCCTGGGTGTCTAGGCCCCCATCCAAACTTGGACTCCAAGCCCCCACTCCTGAGTCCCAGACTTAGTGCGGTACAAGGACCTCCACCATCCCCGCCTTCAATCAGTCGGTCCAAAAAGAGCTAGATCCATGACAAGAGAGCAACGAGTCTTCCTTACGGCCATACCCAAGTATATGCTCGGGATAATAAATCTGTGACTTGCCTAGAGCCTTATGCAACGACCGGTCCTTAACTGACACAGACAGGGAAAAAGTGTAACCAAGCTATACCCTGTTGGCCGCAGGACACAGCCTCTTACACCCACCAGTACCCAAACCATATCCCTGCCTGGTCACCACTTTTCCTTTCCACCATTTTATCATGAGTGATCATAATTATCACCTATTGCGAGTAACGGCAGGTTACTCGCGCTACCGAAATCCTGAGCATAGCAGCTACTCGACCTGTACTAGCAGGACTCATAGGTAGATATATTTATGCATGTAGTTTCCATAAAATACCTGTAATGTAAATGCACATCATATATATATTTAGTGATCATTAAAAATAGGGGTTATGCACTGGGGCTTGCCTTGGGCAGTCGGTGGGTTAGCAAAGTTAGCACCAAAAGGCTCCAGGGCTCCCTCCTACATGAGGATCTCCTCCTCGTACTCCTCAATGACCTCTTCATAGTCATGTTCGTCCATGGGCATGAACTCTACCAACTCATGATCTACATGCATGAAATGATGATGCAACACTTAATAATATGGCAACAGCAGCTCTTAAAATAAAATACATCTATCAAGTTACTAAGCTAGCCCTACCGGCTAAGGTACTAAGTTACCTACTATTACCACTAACAAGTATGAAGCATGACATACATTATCATAGCAACTAAAGGTATTCTTACTCCGAATATCGATTTACTCTATATATGATAAAACAAGAGTAATAGCTACTCTATATATGGCGGCTCGGTACATTGTGTCGTAGTGGACGACGCCGACTAGGGGAAAGGTAGCAACATGGCATTGCGACGAGCGCTGATGTGGTGGCAAGGTAGGCGGGCCAACCACGCCTATGCAGCAGCGAAGTTTCAACAGAAATAGTGACCGCGCTGTAGCGGCGGTCAGAGCGCAGCGTAGCACGATGCGGCGGCGGCCGATGAAGCAGGGCCGACAACGACGTGATGCGAGTGGCCAAAGGGCACAACAACGATGTTAACATGAGTGTACGTCGTAGCAGTGGGAGGAACAGCCGCACGTCTCAGGCAGCCGGCCACCGTGGCCAGCCGGACGCGACCAGGCACGCGTGCGCACGGCCGATGGGCCGACATGGCACAGGGCAGTGGTGAGCACGGCCAGACGCTGAAACTGACTAGAATCGTTACACGCACAACTTTTAAAGCGTTCCAAAAATCAAACCCGATGATTCAAATGCCTAACCAGCTTTTATATACTTAAGAGGGTACATAGGGCTACCAAACTAAGCCAAAACATCTTACCACTACTTAACCCACATCTCCTACAAAAATTGTCGAACTTAGCTTCGTCGAACCATTTTCTGACTTAGGAATTTCGACCAAATCACGATCAAATTCGCATCAAATTTGATTTCCATGCTACTCGATACACTAGCTAGCGAACCCCGTTCTCGATCGCTAGTATTTCACCATCACCTACGAAGTCCATACTACAAACTGTACTAAAGTTTTGCATATGCGTTCTATAACATTTTCGTTCAATAAAAATTCATCTAGAACCCTAAGTGATACAACGCGACATGAAACATAACATTCGTTTTGCGTTTCCGATGAATGTTTTGGGCCATAGAAATTGATCTACACTCTATAATTCATACACTATCATATAAACATGATGCATATGCAATGTTTTAGCAAAAATTGTATAGTGTAACACCAAGGGTGTTACAGCTACCAAAACCTACATGAGGACCTAAATGCACTTTCACTTCAGTAGGCCATTTAGCGTCAAGGACAGCCTAGGCGGCGTGGGGCCACTCCTTGCCATAGTCGGCTTCCTTTGATTAAGTGTCAATCATCTTTGACCTTCAACTGCGCTAGCCTCCTCCTGTTGACACCGTTTTTTGCACGTGTCAAAGTGATCGGAGTGGACTAATCGGCAAGGGGAAAGTTACTGTATACTCTGATAGCCGATGAAAGCTAGCTTGTAAAGATGGTTGCCGATAGCTGGTGGTGGTCGATGGAAAGGTTGATTTAGACTCGGGCGTTGCCGATGAGGTTGGAGGTGTTATTGTCGATGCCGATGAAGGGAGGCTTGAAGACTACTGCCGATGAAACAGGGAGTATGCCGATGAAGGAAGACTTGAAGACTACTGTCGATGAAATAGGGAGTATGCCGATGGGAAGGAGGACAGTGAGATTTCCATCGTAATTGAGGCGGACAGGGAAATAGATAGGAGTTGATTTCCTTTTCTATATTTGTTAGAGTATGATTCATGTAAGAGTCACGTGTTTCCTTAGATATGGGCTTGGTGTCCTAGTTGTGTTTGGTTGTGTCTCTTTAGATCAGGGTATAAATATGGAGTGAGGGGCAATGTAATTAATATATATCAATCAATATCAAAACCAATTTTTACTCCTATTTGCATCTACTTACTTTTCGGCGACTTCGTCAATTTGCATTATTTTTCCTTTTTACGAGTTCTCATTGATTCAGCGAGCTGCATCGCTTCAGTGCGACCTTCGGCGATCCTCGAGTTCCGCGTGAGTACCTCTTGGCCGTGACTTCCGGGCGTATCGCTGTTGTTAGGACCAAAGTGCTCGTATCTTCATCCTTGTCGATTAACAGGTCAAATCGACTGGCACGCCTTGGATATCGATTCGGGTATTAGCCCTTTGTGTTTGCAGATCCACTTTTGCATCAACACATCTTTTGGCACGCCCAGTGGGACCAATGAATCCGATCAATATGTTCAATTCCGAGATCGATTTAGGGAACATTATCGCGGTATCAGAAGAAGATCTTAAGGAAGAGCAGAGGCAGGCTATGGAAAAGGCTGTAGAAGAATACAGGCAGCTTTGTCTGAAATCATTTAGCCTGAACAAGAGTGGACAAGTTATCCAGAAGCAAGATTTGCCGTTGCCTCGGCAGGTCACCTTTGACTCCAATCCTAGTAAACTTCAAGAGATGGTTAATTCTGCAGTAAATCATGCTTTAATTAATCATTCCAATGTGTTGACCAATACTGTTCATAATGCTGTGGTTCGAACTCTCAAAGAAGGACAAACGGCATCACATTATGTTGGGCCTGCCTATCACCAACCAGAGCCGGTATCTGTTAATACTCCATCGGCTCCCTCGGCCGTTGTGGGTACAGAAGTTACTTCTCCTCCAGTATCGACAGGCTTACCTAATATTCAATCTACACCAATACGATCAGATCCGGTAGGACGAGTTTAGCTTAATACAGATCTAGCGGCATCAGCTATGTCAGGCCCTGTGTCTCAGAATAGCCAGATTCCTGCTAATTGGTGGGGATATGGTATGCCTCCGGAGTCATCTACTTTCAATCCTGGGTTACCTTAAGTATTTGACGCAGTAGGAGAAGCTCCTATACCATCGGCTGTTTCGCTGATGGCCCAAGTGCCTCAATATGCCACAGCAACTACTGTGCAACCAACTCCAGGGGGTTTCCAGATGCCTTTGGTTCAAACGCCCAGTTCAAATCCATCGGCAAGCTTACTGCCAATGCAGCAGAAAGCCCCTGTTATGAGTCAAACTAGGGTTCAGTTCATGCCTCAAGCTGGTTATAATTATCCAACAATGTCAGCAAATTACCAGTCATCGGCAAGTTTTATACCGATGAGTTCTAGTAATGGTTGGTCAGGACAGTTACCTGTTCAACATACAGTTCAGCAAAATCAACAGATTGCAGGGATTCAACAAGGTTATATGCAAGCTGGTGTCCAGAATCAAGCATCGGCAGCACAGCCGATGAATCCTTTCCAACAGGTTAATGGACCACAAGTAACGGCGAATATGCCGATTGCTGGAGATCGTGGGCCACAAAGATATGTGGAGGGATATCAGCAGGCACTTCCTGTAGAAATTCAGCCAGTTCGTCATCAGGAGGCTGATGCTTTTTGGGCCGATAGGATAGCAGAAATTATGAAGGATCAGTTTAGGATAAAGCCCAAGGTCAATACTTATTCTTATCGGACTCCATATCCTCCTGCATATGATTTAATTCCTCTCCCAAATCGGTACAAGGTACCAGATTTCACTAAATTCTCTGGGCAAGATGACACATCAACAATGGAACACGTCAATCGCTTCATTATTCAATGTGGAGAGGCAGCTAGCAGAGATGAATTAAGAGTTCGATTATTTTCATCATCTTTGTCTGGATCGGCATTTACGTGGTTCATTTCATTACCACCAAATTCTATTATTACCTGGGCTGATCTAGAAAAACAATTTCATAAGTATTTCTTTGCTGGAATCCATGAAAAGAAGCTTACCGATTTAGTAAAATTGAGACAGCGCAATGATGAATCGGTAGAGAGCTTTGTGCAAAGGCTACGAGATGTAAAAAATAAGTGCTACAGTCTGGTGCTAGATGATCGGCAGCTTGTCGATCTGGCTTTCCAAGGGTTATTGCCACATCTTAAAGACAGATATGCTTCTCAGGAGTTTGAAAGTCTCAGTCATCTTGTGCAAAGGATCTCTGATCAAGATACTAGGGTTTTTGAACCTAAAAAGAATTGGAGTAAAAAGGTATCATTTGTTGAAGAAGTAGGAGATTCTAATTCTGATGAAGAACCAGTTATCGGCTTAGCTGAGTGGGTTAAGAATAAAAAGCCGATATCTTGTCCCTTTGGTCAAAAAGAGCCAGAAAAGTTTACCTTTGATATCACCAAGGCCGACAAGATATTTGATCTTCTGCTTCAAGAGGGCCAAATTAAGCTGTCACCTAATCATGTGATCCCATCGGCAGAAGAGTTGAAGAAGATCTTGTACTGCAAATGGCACAATGCAACTTCACACAGTACAAATGAGTGCAAGGTGTTTAGGCAACAGTTACAATCGGCTATTGAATCTGGGAGAATTAAGTTTGGTACTTCCAATGCCCAGAGGCCGATGAAAATTGATCAACACCCTTTTCCAGCAAATACGTTGGAGGCCAAAGGGAAGAC
The DNA here is from genome assembly GCF_019320115.1 of Miscanthus floridulus. Taxonomy (NCBI): domain Eukaryota; kingdom Viridiplantae; phylum Streptophyta; class Magnoliopsida; order Poales; family Poaceae; genus Miscanthus; species Miscanthus floridulus. The sequence continues at coordinate 111,506,255 of NC_089598.1, forward strand.
CAAAGTATTGACATCAGAGGCTGCTGAGAAAAACGCATCAGTGGATCCCCAACATCGGATAACTACCGATGATGCAAAAAGTAAGGGTTTGCTGGGAGAAAGCAGTAGTTCCAAAAACCCTCCTCGACCTGGCATTGTGATTACTCATCGAAGGCAGCAGGAGGGTTGGCGTCAGTGTAATGATCAATATCGACAACAGCAAGAAGAAAGACGTCGGGAAGAATGGCATCGGCATAAAGATCATTGGAGGTGCCCGTTTTTTATCCATTGCTGGGAAGAAGGTATTAAATTGCCTACTGTTGAAAATTGCCCTGAGTGCAATGGTTATTATGGGGTCAATCGGTCAGAAAGGAGGTTTCAACCTGGCAATCAGGGTTTATTTATCAATGAGCCGATCAGAGGCAGAGCATCAGTGCATGATCGGCTGGGGGGTAGACTTAGTGTACATGAAAGGCTTGGTAAACGCGCTGGATATTTTCCAAGGAATCAAGAGGAGCTTGAGGAAATGGCAAATGTAAGAGTTCCCGATGAGGAAATATTCTACAGGGACCCTAATATACGCCGTGTAGAGTCAACTAGGACCTGTTATCAGCCGGTTTAGAAAACCAAGTTTCCTCGATGGTGCCCGGAGGGTCTGACAAAGACGCAGAGAAGGAGGATGCAACGTGAGCGTCAGGAGGATTTATATCAAGAGGAAAATTCCTCCAATGAGAGGTCCGGTCATCAGCAGTGGTAGGTAAAACACAAAAATAAGGGTCCATTGGCAGATGTTAATATGGTATTCATGTTGCCAATGGAGTTTTTGGCATTGTCTGATAATGAGGAAGAAGTTGTTCTCTCTGATCAAGTAGCTCAGCTGACACTAGATTCAATGATGGCTATTTTTGAGAAACCTACCGATGACGAGAGACAGCATCTTAAGGCTTTGTTTGTGAAGGGCAGAGTTGATGGGTAGCCTGTGTCTAAGGTACTTATTGATGGAGGGGCTGCGATTAATATTATGCCTTATGTGATGTATCGGAAACTTGGTAAGGGAGATCAAGACTTGACCAAAACCGATATGATGCTGAAAGATTTTGAAGGCAATGTGTCACCGGCTAAAGGGGCAGTGTGCGTTGAATTGACCATCGGCAGTAAAACCTTACCAACGACGTTCTTTGTTATTAACGGCAAGGGTGCATATAATCTGCTTCTAGGGAGGGATTGGATTCATGCTAATTGTTGTGTTCCTTCTACAATGCATCAATGCCTCGTACAGTGGATTGGGGATAAGATTGAGGTTGTCCCTGGTGATTCTTCTTATATCATCGCATCGGCAGAATCAGATACTTATGAGCGAACTAAATGCATATCAGGAGAAGCTTGGGAAAAAGAGTTCCTTAGAGTTGCTGATTATGAAATTCCACCGATCCAAGCAGTCGGTTCTGAAGAAGAGTTTTAATGGATAGGTTTGCCGATGATGGAAAATTAGGTCAAGGGTTCACATCGGCAGATGATTTAGTAGAAGTAGATGTCGGTGATGGCGATAGGCCAAGACCTACTTTTATTAGTGCTAAGTTAGATTCCAAGTGTAAGCAGCAAATAATTGATGTGTTAAAAGAGTATAAAGATTGTTTTGCTTGGGATTATACTGAGATGCCTGGATTAGACCGATCGGTAGTTGAACATCGGTTACCTATCAAATCTGGATTTCGGCCACATCAGCAGCCAGCGCGCCGATGCAACCCTAATATACTTCCTGATATTAAGGCCAAAATAACTAAATTAATTGAGGCAAAGTTTATTCGGCAGTGTCGATATGCAGAGTGGATCTCTAATGTGGTTCCTGTTTATAAGAAAAATGGAAAACTTCGTGTTTGTATTGATTTCAGGAATCTCAACAAAGCCACACCGATGGATGGCTATCCAATGCCAATTGCTGATTTGTTGATTGATGCTGTAGCCGGACATCAAATTATCAGCTTCATGGATGGTAATGCAGGCTACAATCAAATATTCATGGCTGAAGAAGATATTCCCAAGACTGCTTTCAGATGTCCAGGTCATGTGGGGTTGTTTGAGTGGATAGTTATGACGTTTGGTTTGAAAAATGCCGGCGCTACTTATCAGAGAGCTATGAACTTTATTTTTCATGAATACATCAGCACATTAGTGGAGATCTACATTGATGATGTGGTGATTAAGTCTGGAGATGTTACAAAACATTTAGTCGATCTACGAAAGATACTGGAGTACACAAGGAAGCATGGATTGAAGATGAATCCTAATAAATGTGCATTTGGTGTATCGGTAGGATAATTCTTGGGTTTTATGGTGCATCAACGGGGCATCGAAATCAGTAGGAAGTCTATTGATGCGATTAACAAGGTGGTTGCTCCTGTCAATAAGACTGAATTGCAATCTTTGATCGGTAAGATTAATTTCATTAGAAGATTCATATCTAATCTGTCGGGTAAGATCAAGGCTTTCAGTCCACTACTTAAATTGAAAACCGATCAGGAATTTGTATGGGGAGCTGAGCAGCAGTTAGCCCTCGATGAAATTAAGAAATATTTAACAAATCCTCCAGTGTTAGTTCCACCTCAACACGGGAAGCCTTTCAGGTTATATTTGTCAACTGATGATACAGTTATCGGTTCAGCTCTTATTCAAGAATTTGAAGGGAAAGAACGTGTTATTTATTATTTGAGCAGAAGATTAGTGGATGCTGAGACGAGGTATTCGGCCATCGAAAAATTATGTCTGTGTTTATACTTTTCTTGTGTCAAATTAAGGCATTATTTGTTATCTACCGAATGTACGGTCATATGCAAAGACGATGTGGTCAAGTATATGCTGTCGATGCCGATATTAAGTGGTAGAATCGGCAAGTGGATTTTAGCATTATCAGAATTTGAACTACGTTACGAATCAACTAAGGCAGTTAAAGGGCAAGTGATGGCTGATTTTGTCACTCAGCATTGTAATACCGTGGACTCTCTGGAGGTTGCTCCCTGGACACTTTTCTTCGATGGGTCCACATGTGGTGAAGGAGCAGGTATCGGCATTGTGTTAATTTCACCTCAAGGTAGGAAGTATGAGTTTTCATTGCCGATTGTTGCTACGTCGATGAACAATCAGGCTGAATACCAAGCCTTGATAAAAGGGTTAGAATTACTGAAGGAGATACGTGCCGATGCTGTTGAAATCCTTGGTGATTCTATGCTAGTTATAAATCAATTGGTTGGAATTTATGAATGCCGAAGTGAAGCTTTGATTTCGTATTATGAAAGATGTTTGCAATTGTTGAAAGGATTTAGAGATTTTCGTCTTGAACATATCTCTCGATTGCATAATGAGGAAGCTAATCGACTAGCTCAGCATGCTTCAGGGTATTAGCCTATTCAGGAAGTGCTAACATCGGCAGTTGATACCGATGACTGGAGGAAGGAGATTGTCGATTATTTAAAGGATCCATATAGAAAGGTTGAGAGACGTATAAGGTTCCAAGCTACCAAGTATGTGCTCCTCGATGATGAATTATATTATTGGACTATAGATGGAGTTTTACTTAGATGTGTTAGCAGTGATGAATCGAAAAGCTTGATGGGTGAAATTCATGAAGGAGTGTGTGTGGCGCATCAATCGGCTTTCAAGATGAAGTGGATGATCAGAAGGAATGGATACTATTGGCCGACTATTCTTGAAGATTGTTTTAAATATTTTAAAGGATGTCAGGGGTGTCAAAAGTTTGGTAATATTCAAAGAGCGCCTGCATCGGCTATGAACCCTATAATCAAACCTTGGCCGTTCCGGGGATGGGCTATCGATCTCATTGGTCAGATTTATCCGCCATCGAGCAAAGGACATAAATTTATTCTGGTTGCTACCGATTATTTCACAAAATGGGTTGAGGCAATTCCTTTAAAAAGGTGACATCGGCTAATATGATAGATTTTGTGAAAGAGCATATTGTTTACCGATTTGGTATTCCTCAGACTATCACTACCGATCAGGGTACTATGTTTACATCAGGAGAATTTGATGAGTTTGCTGTAGGTATGGGAATTAAAATTTTAAATTCTTCTCCATATTATGCTCAAGCTAATGGTCAGGCTGAGGCTTCTAACAAAGGGATTATCAAACTCATTAAGCGCAAAATTGAAGAAAATCCTAAGAGGTGGCATACAGTATTAAATGAAGCCTTGTGGTCATTTCGGATGTCATATCATGGTGCAACCAAAGTGACGCCTTATCATTTAGTATATGGACACGACGCAGTATTGCCTTGGGAAATTAAAACTAGATCTAGGCGAATACGTTCTCAAGATCAGCTGACAGCCGATGATTATGATATTCTTATGAAGGATGAGTTGGAAGATGTGACGGGTCATCGGTTAAGGGCTTTAGTTAGCGTCGAAGAAAACAAGAAAAGAGTAGCCAGATGGTATGACAAGAAGGTGAAGGTAAAGGAGTTTGCCGATGGGGATCTGGTCTGGAAATTGATTTTACCAATTGGGACTAAAAGTTCAAAGTTTGGAAAGTGGTCTCCTAATTGGGAAGGTCCATATCGGATAAATCAGTCTGTTCCTGGTAACACATATATTCTAGAAACCCTCGAAGGGGTTGTGTTTCCCAGAGCATTAAATGGAAAATATTTAAAGAAATATTACCCTAGTATCTGGATAGATGCATAAAAGTATAAATGCCGATAACAGTCCTATCGGCTAGAATTATGCAAGGATGTCAATGTCTCATAAAGTGCCTATACAATAAACAAGATTACAAGTTCAACAAGGATTGGATAGCTAATATCGCACGCAGGCGAATCTGGTCGTCTTCCTCCATTTCTTTGATGTCGTCATCGGCAGCACCCTCCATAGGCTTGAGTTTTTTCTTCATGGCCAAAGCTTTGCGAGCCTGGATATCTCTTTCTTGCTGAAGGGCTTTGATAGCATTGGGTAGCTGGCTTTCTTCTTGTTGAGCATGAGTTAAGGCTGCATCGACTTCTTTCAATTCAGCCAATAGAGCCATCTTCTTGCCGATAAATCCAAGATTTTCTGCTTAAGTTCAGCACCCAAAGTCTGCAAGTTGCCGATGCCCTTGTGCTTCTCATCGGCAATTTGTTTTAGTTGTAGCATCTCTTCTTTGAGTTGAGCCTGAGCTGTTCTATCAGCAATACGTTGAGCGGCCCGTTGATATTGTAGTTGGCGGCTTTCTAAATGGGTTGCTGGGAAGAGTACTTCTTCAACATCGGCAGGGACCTGGCCACGGATTGTTTTGAAAATTGCCTTTGCGGGGTCCGAGTCATCTACCAGTTGGGCGGTATCCTGCTATAGCAAGTTCAGCAGAGTTTCCAACTTGGACTTAGTTTCTACCGATATTGTTCCCAGTGCAAGGGAGGAACTTGTTTCCTCTCCATCATCGTCAGAGACGTCAATAGCAAAGGAGAATAGGCTATTTGGGGAGTCTTGTTCCTGAGGAAAAGAAAAGGAGGTCAGTTAAGGATAAGTATGAGTATTGTAAATCAGCTAGGTTAATCGTTTTACCTGTTTCAAGGCAATTTCCTGTGCTTGACTGGAGGAAGCAACCTGGAGTATGCCGTGTGGGGGATCGGCTGAGCTTGCCGATGGGATGTCCTCTGTGACTTCATCGGTGGTTGGCTCTTGAGGTATGATGACCGATGACATTGGGGCAGATGTAGGGATCGGCATGGACCTTTGTCGTTTTGGCTATGCCTCAGCATCTGTTAAAGCTTTGCGCTTTGCTTGGGCATCGGCAACGATTGGCTGGGGGCATCGGCACTTGTTGGTTGTGAAGCTTGGACATCTGGTACGCTTGCCGATGTACCCAATTGTTGCTGCAAAACAAGTGTAAGGTATGGTATTTAACAGATAAAATGTAAAGTCAAGAGGATACCTCTGAAGGTTCGTCAAAAGAAGTAGTGCTTGATATCGGAGGAATTGCCAATGATGATCCAGCAGCAGCTCTTACCCCTTGATAATTAATGTTAATACAGTTTGTGATCGGCATAAGTAGAAATAAACAAGGTTGTTACCTTGAATGCCTTGACCAACTTTGTAGCAGCAGCCGATGGAGTGACCCTGGCTGTAGCCAATTTGGACTTGGAGGTGATGGTCTTGGTACGGATCTTCTGGTGAGTCAAAGCGGCTAAGGTGGGAGCGTTGTAGCTGATCGGTGATATCGGGGAAACAGGCCGAAGATCGAAGGGTTTCCGACTTTTGCTCATAGTTGGTGCTGGGTTGTTAACCTGTCACGAGAGAGTTAGTTACCGATATATGAAAGGAAAAAGCGGAAGGGAGCTAAAAGGAACTTACTGCGTCATCAGGAATGGCGTATTTAGGGTCGATCATGTGCCGATATATGTGAACAGATGTTGCAAACAGTTGTTCCCTCCACTCTCGCCACCATTGCTTATATGACTCGGTGATGAAAGATACTGGCGTCCAGGTGGATATATCAACATCTATAGTATCAGCATCGGGGGAGAGTTGTACTACCTTGTTCCAATCTGTTCCGCAGGTGATTGTTTCCTTGGGTTTGATCACATCGGCAAAGCAAAGTTTGATTGGCAGTTGCCCAAAAGCCAATTGACGGGATACTGCCGATGGGTTGTAAAATTCATACGTAATGTTGGTGTTTTTCTCGCTACCAAATGTATTTACTGGAATTACCCTGGGAGTAATGATGGCCATCATGAGTTCCTTATCCTGATTCAGAGTCTCATCGGCAAAGTTAAAAAGAAGGGGGAATCTGTTTTCTTCGTCAATATAAGGTACCTAGGCCCTATGATCACGAGAAAGACCATTGTAGAGGCTTTGGAAGAATCTGCCGATCTGGTCTTCATTGGCCTCTGTTCCAGGAAGGACAATTATGGCTTCACCAAAATTGAGGGGTGAGCGTGTTGCCGATTCATCATCCCCAAGCACATGGTCTTCAGCAATTTCTCATGGGAATTGTTGGGCAAAAAAGTCCCATTGCAAACGTTTGTGCATATGGGCATTCAGCCACATGTTGATAAACCACCATGGGCCTCCTAGGTTGCCGATGGGTTCACCAAGCAAAAGTTTCTAAGACACTTGATGAAGAAGATGATAAGTGGAGCTCAGAAGGTATCGGCCAAGAGGAAACCTTACACCATTAGCCAAAAGTTCAGCTGCAGGGAGGAAGGCGTTGGTTGGTCCTACTGATCGACCACAGAAGATAAATTTTTCTAACCACATATTCAAGAATGTGGCATGTTCCCTCTGGTTAAGTGTCCCAGTCTTCTGGTATTCTTGAATGTATCCCGTCCAACCGCCGATGTTGCGGGTATTCACCCTATATTCAGATTTTCTACCATAAATGGAGCCTTCATCGGCAGTTGAAATATCCAAGCCAGTGAGCATGTGGACATCGGCAAGTGTGGGAGTAGCGGGGCCATGTCCAAACATAAAAGTGTTTGTTGTGTCTGACCAGAAGTAAGCAGCTGCAATCATCATTGATTCATTCTTCTGCATATCGGCAATAGATAGCCTAATGCATTGGTCTAACTTCCGTTCTGCCCAGTATACTTGCATCGATCTATTAACCCTCAAGTACCAATCTTTCCACCCTTTGGTGGTTTTGGGCCAAGATCGGAATGTGTCTTTCCATAAATTCAGAGAGAAATTTTGGGCTCTAAAAGGGATTCTGTTAACCTCTGCATTAATCAGATCGGTTGGATCTGGGTTGCCCATTGGTCCTAGGCATTGGACATGCGGCTGATCGGTTGGAATAACTAATTTGTTGCGCAGTTCCTAAGTTTAAAGGATCCAGAGAACAAAAGAAAGGAAAAATCACCAACTGTATGGATTTGCAAAAACTAGGGGAATCAAAGTAAAAGGTAATGGAAGTGGAGCGAACCGCAGGGACGTCGAAGTTGATTGCCATTATCTTGAGGAAGATGGGGGCACGAGCCGGAGACTTGAGGTTAACGTTGGAGAAGAGTTCTTGTTGGTTGAGGTCGCGCAGTTGTTCGTCGGAGTCGCCGCCGGAAAGAGAAAATGTCAGAGATAGGAGTCTGAGGGTAGAAGGTGAGTGTTCTAGAGGAATCTATTTATAAGCCGCTTGGAGTAGGGGTATTTTGGACTTATCTCTATACCACGCGCATGTAGGTCGAAGTGGTTCAGATGGATATGGTAACTGTTCGCACGATAATCAGGGGATTGTATAGATGGGTTGATGGCAAGTAATCATGACTTGGAAGAGATATCGGTACAGGATATTTTAATTCTGAAAATGACAGCATTATCATGTTAGGATCTTGCCGATGGGTTATTGTTTCGGTATCTTAACCATAATCAAAGCAAGAATGGTTGGCGATTGTGCGATGTTTACTGAAGTGCGTGAATCAGGATTAGATTTGATTGGATTTGATAACAGATCAAGTTTTGACTTGGAGAATGAGTTACGGTAATCGGGCGAAGGCAAGCGTTATCTGGAGTAAATTTTGGAGCATTAATGGTTTTATACTCCGAAATTGGGGGGCATGTGTTGACACTGTTTTTTGCACATGTCAAAGTGATCGGAGTGGACTAATCGGCAAGGGGAAAGTTACTGTATACTCTGATAGCCGATGAAAGCCAGCTTGTAAAGATGGTTGCCGATAGCTGGTGGTGGTCGATGGAAAGGTTGATTTAGACTCGGGCGTTGCCGATGAGGTTGGAGGTGTTATTGTCGATGCCAATGAAGGGAGGCTTGAAGACTACTACCGATGAAACAGGGAGTATGCCGATGAAGGAAGACTTGAAGACTACTGCCGATGAAATAGGGAGTATGCCGATGGGAAGGAGGACGGTGAGATTTCCATCGTAATTGAGGCGGACAGGGAAATAGATAGGAGTTGATTTCCTTTTCTATATTTGTTAGAGTATGATTCATGTAAGAGTCACGTGTTTCCTTAGATATGGGCTTGGTGTCCTAGTTGTGTTTGGTTGTGTCTCTTTAGATCAGGGTATAAATATGGAGTGAGGGGCAATGTAATTAATATATATCAATCAATATCAAAACCAATTTTTACTCCTATTTGCATCTACTTACTTTTCGGCGACTTCGTCAATTTGCATTATTTTTCCTTTTTACGAGTTCTCAATGATTCGGCGAGCTGCATCGCTTCAGTGCGACCTTCGGCGATCCTCGAGTTCCGCGTGAGTACCTCTTGGCCGTGACTTCCGGGCGTATCGCTGTTGTCAGGACCAAAGTGCTCGTATCTTCATCCTTGTCGATTAACAGGTCAAATCGACTGGCACGCCTTGGATATCGATTCGGGTATTAGCCCTTTGTGTTTGCAGATCCACTTTTGCATCAACACCTCCTCTCCCATGTTCCTCCGCTTTCCTTCTCGTCTCTATGACGTCCCTTGCCTCGTGCATACGCCCGCTAGCCCACCGCGACGCGCTAGGGTTTCATCGGAGCTCTACGGCCGAGGAGCTCCAGTGAACCCCTAGTATGCACATGGCAGCTTCCTTCTTCCCTCCCCCCTCTTGCCACCGTCATGGCCATCGTCACCCCTGCCTTGACCTGACTTGGCCGCCTCCACCGCCGCCAGAACCCTAACGCTGCCCTCCCACCGCCCCCCAGTCTGGCCGGCTTGCCTCTCCCCCGAACCCCCTTCTAAGACGGCGGAGTTGAGGAAGAAGAGTGAGGCGCGGGCCGTCGGAACCCTAGCCACCATCTTAGTGCCTACCTGCCTCCCTAAGCCCGCCTTTTCTAAGCCTACAGCTATTAGAACTAGCTGGAAGATGAACAGTGTCGCCTAGAGGAGGAAGATGGACATTTTGGATCATCGATTTTTGATCGGACGCGTGAGCACATCGACTGACAAAAATGCAAGATACAGCAAGCGCCTACAAAATAGTAATTCCGTTACATAAAACTATGAGTACAAATTTATTTCTTTTTAAAAAATGGAAAACTGCAGAAATGAATGTTTCTAAAAATAAACTGACCGTTTGCTGATGATTTCTTATGAAACGAACTTCCTTGAGGGGATTGTTCCATATTAACACACGGGCATTTCATAGTAACCCATGGGCATTTATAGGGAGATATGTGCTGCCTGTGATCGATTTTATGGCTACCTGGAATCAGACTGCGATCGATTTCGCACGCAATTGGAATTTTTTTTCTATACATGACTGATGCACAATAGACCCAAAAGGCTGGAGTCAATTGTAAAATTACACGTATATTTGCCTTGTTCCCGTTCTTCTCGCATCCCTCTCGTCCGTACGCCACCGCCGCCTAGCTCATCGCACCACCGACAACGTCTCAGCCTAGATCGAGCCTCCCCCTTCCCAAATCGAGTTCTATTCCTACCACAGCCGCCGCCACCGCCTTCACCCTAAACCAGGTGCCGAGGGCTTTGCCCATCTCTTCACCATCGAAGAGCGCCTAGCAGGTATTCCCGCCCCCCTTCTCTTCCCTATTTGCTTGTTGTGCGAAACTGAGTGCCCAAACTACCTCAAGCTACTTGGATGTTTCTGCTGAATTCGCCCCTGTGTTGGTCTCTTGGAAAACGAAATATGAACCTAGCTCCAGACCTCTCCGTCGTACCTCCTAGCTTGCATATAGAGCCTAAACATGTGAGATAACCCTAGATCCTTATAGCTGAGGATACAGTCTTTGTCAGATGAATCAAATGCTACAGGAGAACATATGATATATGATATATGCTTGTGCTTTTATCTCTTATTAGGATAATATAAAATGTATTCACAAATTTAGTGATATGTTGTTTAGATAGATTGAGGCTCTCTATAAACAAAAGAAGCCATATTGGTTTGTAAGTGCATTAATTTGCTGGTTCATGACCAAATCAAATCAAATCATTGGACATGAACTGGATGATCAGTAATGCATTTTGCTGTGTATGAGCAAAAGTTATTATGCAATTTGAACAATGGCCATAGGACACGTGTGTGTTTTGTGGTTTGTTGGCACATGAATTTTCTGGCCGTAGGATGAAGAATGGAACGTCCGATCTATGCTGGTTGCTTTGTGTCGTTGATGTGTAGGGCACACTTGAAATGTTACTGCTTGAAATCAGAAGTCGCTCCTATCGGTTTCTGGCTGTCTCATTTCTGGCATCATCCCAGCGAGAGGGGAAAGGCGTTCGTTCCCGGCAAGGCGATTGTCTCCAGCGCCTCGATCCGCTCCCTATCTCGCCAGTGCTGGAGCTCATGCAGCCTCCGCTCTAGCTCCATCGCGAAGACTCCACCCTCGTACCACCGCTCTCATGACTCACTGTCGCCGTCATTGTCCAGGAGAGGAAGCAGAGTGGAGGTGCTTTCCTATGTGGCGTTGTGGTGATCTTTCGGCGCACTGCCCGCCCCGCCCTGTCTCATCTCCCCCCTCGCCGTATCGGAGCCTCACTTGCGTCCACCAGTCTCAGAGCTCGAGATCTGCTTTCGCACGCCGCGTGCCCCCAGGATTCAGGTTTGGTGCCCTATCCTCGCCTATGCGATTTGTGCCTCGAGGTTTTGGTTTTGGCTCCTTGTTCATGCGATTCTCAGTGATTTGTGTTAGTTACGGTTTTTAGGAAGGGATGATCTGTTTGGATTCGGGTGTACAGAACGACGGTGGATCCATCCATTTTGTTGAATGTCTCCCGATCTGTTCCATTTTGTTGTGTTGAGAAGCTTGGTTATTCTAGGAAAGTGATGAGGATGGAGTATGGCATCCGAAAGGTCTTAGGAGGCAAATCTGGGTCTATCACTCGCTCATCATTGGCTCAAAGTGATAGCAGGAACCCTGCCTAGATTTCAGCTTCCAGCAGGGTGAGTTGCAGATTAGATTAGGGCGATATGCCATGTTTCAGATTGTACTTTACTGGCTTTTGTAGCTTGTTATTTTAAACACTAGAAAAAAGAACAAATAGAGAAATGCTAATGTATATGAAGATACTCCATAAAGTCATCTTGTTAGATTAGCCCCTTGATCTGTGTTCCTCATCTGTTGCTTGATTTATTCGATCCCCTTTCCTGGTGTGGTGTTGATTTGCTCGATTGGTTGTGTTTTTGTTCTGTTACTGTTGTCTCGTTGTATCCCTCTTCCAGCCAGAAGTCCACCAGCTGCAAGTAGTAAAGCGAATTGCGTTAGCTAGAAGCAATAGGTGAATCCCAATCTACGGCTAAGCTAGCTGACAACAATTACTAATGTCGTCATCCAAGGCTACTGCATTCATTAAAGTTTTTAAAGTTCTCTATATGTATTTGCTAGTGGTGTCACTGGAGTCAAGTTTCTTTGGGTGAGGAGCATACAATTCTAAAGATCGTAAAACTGGACTTGCAGGTGTTTTGTTCTTTCTAGTCTAAACCTATATTCCATCAGTTTGTGCTAACTGAATCTAGAGAACCAATGATCGGGGTAGGGGTCTGTAGAGCTAGTTTGGTTGCTTTGTCTGATAGCATGCTTTGTCTGATAGCATTTGTTTGTTTTTTCATTTTTTCCGTTGCCCTAAAGGAGAGACAGCAGGCCTTTTTCACTTTGCGTCTGGGGCACCGCTCCTTCCCTCTGATATTTTTTTCTAGACACAGTGGTATTGGCAATGACCTTTTCAGTGGTATTGTCTCTGTGATGATAGTGAGTTGACTGAGTTCTGAATTCTGGTGTTAGTATGTAAAAGGTAACGGTAGCAAGAAATGTGCATACAACTGCAGGTCATCTATAGCCCTGCGTGACAGGTAGCTGATGTAGCTCTATGGAAGATGTACACTTGTAGTTGGTGTTGCATACCATATACTATACAAGAAAGTTGTGTTTAGTTTAGTTATAACAAAAATAGGAAATAAAGCTGTGTTCAAATAAAAAATATCTTCCTGTAAATTTTGTTGTGAAAATCTTCCCTGTGAATGCAGTTTTGCCCAACATTCTAAGATCTATAAATCTGGTAATCATTTTTGGCATTATGTAACTCATTGATTATCTGAAATAGAATAATCTGAGTTGCATGATTTGTCTCCTTGCTTTTGAAATGATTGTTGCTATGATTAAAAGTATTTATATTTTTCCATTTTTTCTATTTGTTTTCAGTCCAATGACAACCTAAACTTAGGTGGTGTGAAGAATGTCCAAACTGTTTCTTGTCCTGATTTGCATGTTTCAGTCCCCAAAGCTATCCCCTATAAATCAAAAGGCTATCCTTTGTCTGAAACTGCAGCTCCCGATTTGCATCTTAGTGGTTAGTATCCATTTCTTGATTGCACATTTATAAGTAGTAAATTGCACACTTGAATTACTGCAATTATGATGTTTTTCATGTGCAATTATGTTGAGAAAGCTTGTATTTGTGTCAACACAGATCAAATGTTTGTCCTTGTTTGACTATGGAAACAATTGTAATTGTTAATTGTCTTTGTGTTAATGCATATTTTGTTGCTAAACACACTAGTATATTAAGCTTCTAGCCTTCTAGGTCCTTTTGAGTTTCCAGTGAAGTTGTTAATTTGTTTGTTGGATGCCCTTTGACTCCTTGCAAATGCACTAAACTGGGATCTACATCTTTGTTTGTACACTTAATCTACTCAGACAATTTGTGAAATGAATTCCTGCCTTTCCATTTAAAGTGACAAATGATATTTTGTTGATTTTGACTCATTTGTTGTATTTCATGTTGATCTATCCATGGCTAAAGCTGAATAATCGATGTTCTTTTGAATGTAGGACCCTAACATTCTGAGCAGTGACTGCTTATGGTTTTGATCTTGTTTGTGGAAGCTAAATTACATCTTCCTGTCAAGAAAATAGTAGCTAATGAAGCGATCGCTATTTTTGTGTAGTCAGATTTCAAATCATAGTGCATCGTAGAAGCACAACCTTTAGCCTTCAGGTCTGGCCTAGTCCTGTCTGCCCAGAACCACAAGACCAACTCCTTTGCCATCTTTATTCTTCTCCATAGTAGTTGTAGTGCGTGTACCTGTTAATCTCTCCTATATTCATGAAAACCAAACAAAAAACATTGTCAATTAATTGCAATCAGCAATAATGTAAATTGCAACTACCGAGCACCGCAATTGTTGTTTTGAGCATTTGTAATATGTGAAAATTTAGTTACCTCATGACTGTAATTGGCATTTACATTGTTTCAAGCAAATTTGTGATAACTTTCAATGTTCATTTCCAAATCCCTTGAAATACCAACCTACAAATCAAAAGAGGAATGGATTAGCTTACAACTTAGTAGTTCATATATAATTCAATGCCAAAAGGTTTTCCATGGAGTGTGAGTATGGGCCTAAGACCTATCTGGATGCATAGTCGATGGACCTAACTTTCCTAACATACCTATTAAGAATATATATATTAACCATTTTGTCGGAAACATCTCATTGAGCTTATAGTCTGTCCCTTTGCGACTTGCCACTTGAGGACAATTATTACATTGGGATGCAACCCCAGTATGATGAAGGATCAGCTAGATATTTTGCTAACCATTTTTCTATATCTATAAATTAAAGTCGTGTCATCGTATTGTTATGGTTTATACTCGAACCTAATCTATCTGCCTAAAGAAGAAAATGTTCCACTTCATCGGCTCATGACACTGACCGAAAAAGAGTAGTTTTTGTTATTTGGAAACTATTAATAGAGAATTTTCTCACATATAGAATATTGAATTTTGAGTTACGAAAACCTCACAGCTTGCAAAATATGCTCTAGCTACTTTCAAGTCGTCTTGGTGTAGTACTACAGAAATAAGATGCATCCACAGTAATACTACTGAAATTTTTTGTTTGTTGTTCTTCTCCATAGTAGTTGTGGTGCTCTGTTCCTATTAATATTTCATGTTCATGAAAACAAAACATATAAAACATATAGTTAATTAATTGCAATCAGCGATGATGCAAATTGTAGGTATTGAGCACGGCAATTTTAGTTCTAAGGATACGCAATATGTCCCAACACATACCACATTTTTGTCCTTGTCTTCCTGTAGAAAAAAATGGTAATATGTTAATTGTGATTTGTGCCAACACATTTCAGTTATTTGTCTTTGTCTTTCTATAGATAAAAATTGTAGTATGTTAACTGTGATTTGTGCCAACACAGACCACATTTTTTTCCTTGTCTTTCTATAGAAAAAATTGTAATATGTTAACTGTGATTTGTGCTAGCACACACCATATTTTTGTCCTTGTCCTTTCATAGAAAAAAATTATTTTTTATGAATTGTGCCAACAAATTTGTCTTTGTGTTTCTATAGAAAAAGTTATAGTATGTTCATTGTGATCTGTGCAAGCCAACACCAATTTTTTGTCCTTGTCCTTTCATAGAAAAAAATATTTCTTATGATTTGTGCTAACACAACTTTTCCTTTGTTTATTGTGATTTGTGCTTAACCAAGCCAAGTTTTTCTCCTTGTCCTTTCATAGAAAAAAAATATCTCTTGTGATTTGTGCTAACACTTCGTGAACTTTGTTAATTCTGAATTGTGCAAACCACATGATTTTTGTCTTTGTCATTCTATAGAAAAAATTATTACTTGTGATTTATGCCGACCCATTTCAGATATTTGTGCCAGCACACACCACATTTTTGTTATTCTTTTTTATTGTAATTTGTGATCTCCAATAGCTGGATCTGCTTTTATATATAAGATTTGTACTATTTTTTAGCTTATCACTGTCCATACTAATTTTTCATTAGTACTTAGGGAATCCTTGTCTGCAATTGTGTAGAGGCTATGTGCCAGGTTATATTTAAATATGAGCTGAACTGTAGAAGTACGTACGCGGCTACTAGTCCCACTTGTTCCTAGGCACCCGTGTCCCTACACCACACCATAGTCCGTAGCACTAGTTGGGCTTTTGTACTAGGGAGGAAGCTGCTGAGCAGAAGCCACTAGAACTAAGCAAACAGGATAGAGGAGGAAGATAAGATTGTCGGGTTCATATACCCGGGGTCCCTCGGGGACCGGCTTCCACGCTAGGGCTCGGCCCAGGGGGACAGCCTTATTTTCTTCTGGACCGGCCCGAGAGTCTAAATTCAACAGACCGGAGCAGTCGCTTCAGGACCTAGCCGCTTTCGGCCCATCTTTTCGACCGGAGCACTAGCTTAGGCTCAGGCCAACTCCGAACGGCCTCTCCGATCGGAGCGAAAAACCCTGCCCATCGCTATTCTCCGACTGGCGCGCCAGAACCGACTGGGGACATCCAACCGGGGATGCCCGCTCAGAAAGAACCAGAAGGCATATGAAGGAAGGCAAGATGGGGCTCGCAAGTCAAACCACGGCACCAGGGACCATACCCTGTGGAACAGTACTTTATAAACCGCCCTGCCACAAATAGTATTGTAGGCGCCGATGTTTACCTCTATAGTATTGTAGGCGCCGGTCAAAACACTTGTTCGGTAAGACCCCCCATGTGCCTCTAGGCATCAACAGTATTGTGGGCGCCGGAATTCACCGTATCAGGTGAACATGGTAAAGCCATGCCTCCAGTCGGCAAGACAACATTTTTGCAGGTACCGATGTCCTCCGGTCTTGAAGAAAGTAGCTCAACCTCCCACATGTACCTGACGTTCTATAGTGACATCAACAGTATTGCATGTGCCCACCATTATCCTGTCCCTGTCGGCGTGGGCAACAAGGCTTAGAAACGTCCGTACTCTCTCTCCCTTTCACTTGTAAAGCCATCCCCTTTTTCTATAAAAGGGGATGTGCTCCCTCCAAACACAGACAGTTAACCCAAGTCGACCTCTTCAAGTTTAGGTTCATTAGATCGATAGCTGGCAACCCCTCAAGCACATGCTAGGACACTTCGTTCATAGCATAGCTCCTGTCGATCTCGGCCCTTCCGACCAGACCAACCGGACACCCCGTCTCTCTCTCTCTCTCTCATTTGTAACCCTACTACAGACTTCGAGCACCTGGGCTCAGGAATAAAGTCACCGACCGACCCACACTAGACGTAGGGCACGTTGCCTGAACCAGTATAAATCCCGTGTCATTGAGTGCTAGGCCACCTCCGATCATAACGTGCAGTAAAACTACAAATATTTACTAGTTGGTCACTTTCTGTACCAACAGTTGGCACCGTCCGTGGGGAAGACATTGTACATTCAACACTTTTTTGGTAATCGGATGGCCCATTTCTCCGGCACCCCTGCCGTGGCGGGCTCGGGCGAGACGATTCGCTTCGGCTCGATGGAATTTCCCACACTCTCGCCCGCCGGGATGCGGGTTCCACCCATCTTCGAGCCTTCCCAGGCCTTCTGCTTCGGAAGCCTGGACTTTGCCGCCAACTGGCTCGGCGTACTCCACCTCTACGGGGAGACTCGTGACCCGACACCCATCGGAGGGATGTCCTCCATCGACTCCGAGATGCGCGACTTCGATGGCGCAGCATCTGTGCTTCTATCCGAGCAAACTCTCTGCTCAAACCCCGCTGTAAGTAATACGCATACTGTCACTTACTCTTCTTTTACTATCCCCAATCGAGCACCCAGATAGACTGTGTCATCCACGCCGCAAACACCGCATGATCGGTTCTGCTACGGCCTCACGTCCTCTGCGGATACGTACGCCTGGGGACTCCGAAGGGTGCTGGCACCTTTCCCCCTCACATCCGAATTCATGGGAATGGCAGGCCACGCTCCTACCACTTCCCACGAACCCTTGGATGGTGAGGGTGTGAGCGATGATTCCAGCGTCGGCAACATGGCACCACGCCACCATCCGTCCCGGGAGTGCGCCATGGCAGATGCTCCGGGACAGTCGCCGGTGGTTGTGGAATCAGCACACACTCACACCCCTCTAGACCCATGTGCGGAGGCCCTCGCGTCTGCGCAAGCGCACGCTGAGGAATTGCGACAACGGCGGCAGAACCAGCCGCCGCCTGCGCCAGCTTGGTCGACCCAGCACGTCGTGCCCCACGCACATGGCCTAGCGGGTGGTGCCTGGGGTTGTGCCCGTCAGGTCCAATGCGACATCGTGAACGAGGGAAATGATGTCCCACAATTCGCCCGGGTAGGCCAGAATATCGCTGCTACAGCGATGCTTCTACGTGGTGTTCCCGAGCCCGTCGACCCTCAGGAGCGCGCAGTCTACCAGAACCTCTGGGTTTTAGTAGAAGCCACCGCCGTCCAATAGGCGGAAAGCTCCACGTCACGACTCTGACGCGCGCCCTCTCTCCCCACTAGGGGAATGAGGATGCGCCAGACGGATCGCTCCGTTCGCTCACCGCTACAGCCGCCAGGACGGCTCGGAGTGCGGTAGTTGCGCCACGGTCTGACCGGGCGCCTGCTCTGCACCTACCATCGGTACACGAGTGGCCCGATCCGCACCAGGACGCCCGTAGCACCATTGGCGATCGGCATCGGTCCCAACGTGATAACGCTATCCACCATACGGCGACAGGTGCCACGAATCCTAGCCAAACCATCGAGGGAACCAGTGAAACGCGCCCCAGGCGCAGTCGCCGGCCGGACGACCGGAGCCCCAGCCCCGAGGGCCCAGGGCCTTGGGCCTTCAGCCGGTGCATCCGGAAAGCACCGTTCCCATAGCGTTTTCGGCCGCCCACCAACATCACCAAATACACTGGGGAGACAAACCCAGGCATTTGGCTTGAAGGCTTCCAGCTCGCCTATCGGGCCGGAGGAGTGGATGATGACTTCTTCATCATTCAATATCTTCCCATTTACGTGGGGGAACATGTTCGGGCGTGGCTGGAATTCCTTCCGCACAATAGCATCCATGACTGGGCGGACCTCAAGAGGGTCTTCGTCAGGAATTTCTAGGGGACGTACGTCCGACCGAGGAACTCCTGGGACCTCAAGAGCTGTCAGCAAGAGCCTAGCGAGTCCCTGCGGAATTAGATCCGTAGGTTCTCCCAACGATGCAACTCCCACCCTGACGTCGTCGATGCAGATGTCATCAACGCGTTCCTTTTTGGGACGAACTACGAGTCCTTTATCCACAAGCTTGGCTGCTTGAAACCCCGTACCACCCACGACCTGTTTGACGTAGCCACCAACCATGCCTCCGGCGAGGAGGCGGTCAGAGCGGTCTTGAGTGGAGGCCGGGACATGGTCAAAGCCAAATGCACGGACCCGGACGAAGACCCCTCCACGCAGAGGGGCAAGAAAAATAAAAAGGATCGACGTTGGTCGGACAGCATTCCGCTGGTCGCCGTGACCGATTGCACAGTCAAGCAGCCCCATCAGGGACTGCCTGACCACTTCAACAAACCCATGGACAGACCATGCCCCAACCACACCTACCCTATCAAACACGTCTACAAGGAGTGTGAGCTCCTCAAACGTTTCCTCCGACAGGCCGGTGGGCCAAAGGAGGGAGACAGCAAAGAGGCAGCACCCAAGAAGGGAGGTACGATAGGCAAAGACGTTGATAACTTCCCCAATGCTGATGAATGTATCATGATCTTTGGTGGATCCAACACCGTCTAGACCAAGCGATAGTGTAAGGTTCGTTATCGAGAGGCATGCGCCGCCGAGTCGGCCATTCCCTCTTTCCCTAGCTGGTTGGAGTCTCCGATCACCTACAATCAGAGGGACCATCCCTCCCACATCGCAAGACCAGGACACTATCCGCTCATCATCGACCCCATCATCCACAAGAAGCGGCTTATGAAGGTGCTGATGGATG
Organism: Miscanthus floridulus; assembly: GCF_019320115.1. Lineage (NCBI taxonomy): Eukaryota > Viridiplantae > Streptophyta > Magnoliopsida > Poales > Poaceae > Miscanthus > Miscanthus floridulus. The sequence goes on from NC_089598.1 coordinate 111,525,879, forward strand.
GCGGCAGCGGCCTCAACATCCTATACATCGACACCCTCGATGCCATGTGCATCCCCCGATCGGAACTCCACCCGGCGGGCTCCCCCTTCCACGGGGTAATCCCAGGAGCGTAGGCATACCCGCTCGGGCAGATCGATCTTCCCGTCATGTTCAGCAGCCGAGCCAACTTCCGCTCGGAGGTCCTCACCTTCGAGGTGGTGGACTTTCCAGGGTCCTACCACACCAACTTGGGGCAGCCATGCTACGCGAGATTCATGGCAATCCCCAACTACACCTACCTCAAGCTGAAGATGCTGGGACCAACTACACCTACCTCAAGCTAAAGATGCCGGGACCAAACGGCGTCATCACTATGAGCAGCACGTTCTCGCATGCCTTTATGTGCGACCGCGAACACTACGAGCTTGCCACTGTGGTCGTCAACTCGTCCGAACTCCCACGGCTCAGGGAGTCATCGGTCCCGACAGCCCTGGACTGTAACCAACCAACTTCCTCATCGGCCTTCCGCCCGCTCTAAGAAACCAAGACGGTAGGAATCGACCCCACCAACCCAACCAAGATAGTTTGGATCGGGACCCAGGTCCCAGCCAAATAGGAATGCGAGCTCGTCGACTTCCTACGCGACAATCGCGATGTCTTCGCATGGCAGCCATCTGACATGCTGGGGATACCTCGGGAGGTCGCCGAGCATGCACTATGCCTTACTCTGGGCTCTAAGCCCACCAAACAACGCCTGTGTCGCTTCGACGATGAAAGGTGCAGGGCCATAGGCGAGGAAATCGCCAAACTCCTGGCAGCCGGGTTCATCAGGGAGGTCTTCCATTCTGACTAGCTCACCAATCCCGTCCTGGTCAGGAAGAAGACCAGGAAGTGGAGAATGTGCATTGATTATACTGGACTTAACAAAGCATGCTCGAAGGATCATTTCCTATTACCACACATAGACCAGATAGTTGACTCCACCTCGGGTTGCGAAATCCTCTCCTTTCTGGATGCCTACTCAGGCTATCACCAGATCGCGATGAAAGAGTCTGATCAGCTCGCGACCTCGTTCATCACCCCGTATGGTTCGTACTGCTATGTGACCATGCCTTTTGGCCTGAAGAACACTGGCGCCACCTACCAAAGGTGCATGCAGCAATGCTTCACTGACCAAATCGACCCGCTCGACCAGCCCGATCAGGCCGAGCGGCCAAAACCAACGATCGCCGTCTATGTTGATGACATAGTGGTCAAAACAGCTCAAGCTTGCAACCTAATCACAAACTTGGCCACGACGTTCGTAAACCTCCGAAGGTTCAACATCAAGTTGAATCCTGAAAATGTGTTTTCGGGGTTCTAAGGGGGAAACTACTTGGATACATCATATCCGAGCGCAGCATCGAAGCCAACCCCGAAAAGATCACGGCCATCTCCAACATGGGCCCATACACAACGTTAAGGGCATGCAGAGGCTCACCGGTTGCCTGGCTGCCCTAAGCCGCTTCATCTCCCGGCTCGACGAATAGGGGATGCCGCTCTACAAGCTCCTCAAAAGGACGGACGCCTTCATCTGGACTGAGGAAGCCCAGCAGGCTCTCGAAAGCCTCAAAACATCCCTATCATCGGCAGCAATCTTCGTCGCTCCAGAGCAGGGAGAACCCCTCCTCCTTTACGTCACGGCAAGTAACCATGTGGTGAGGGCTGCCCTAGTCGTAGAAAGGGAGGAACTAGGACACCAGCTCAAAGTACAGCGACCCATATACTTCATCAGAGAAGTGCTTACCGACCCCAAGGTCCGGTACCCCTAGGTGCAGAAACTCCTATACGCCATACTAATGGAAACCAGGAAGCTCCTACACTACTTCACTGACCACAAAGTCACGGTCGTCACTTCATACCCACTCGGAGACATCGTCCACAACCACGATGCCGCGGGACGAATCTCCAAGTGGGCTCTTGAACTCATGGGCCACGACATCAGATATACCCCCCGCACCACTATTAAGTCTTAGGCTCTCATAGATTTTGTCGCCGAATGGACGAAGGTCCAGCTACCAATCCCGGACGTCACCCATGAATACTGGACAATGTACTTTGATGGGTCCGTAATGGCGCCCGGCTCGGGAGCTAGAGTGGTTCTGATCTCCCCGGATGGGAGTAGGCTCCGTTACGCCATCTACCTCCACTTCTCAACTTCAAACAACGCCACAGAATACGAGGCCCTTATCAACGGACTTCGCATCGCCATCGAGCTCGGCGCTACGCGACTCTATGTCCATGGCGACTCGGAACTAGTCGTTGATCAGGTCATGAAGGAGTCCTCCTACAAAAGCCCCCTCATGATGGCATACTGCCAAGAGGTGCGCAAGCTCGAGGACAAATTCTAGGGGATCAAACTGCATCACATCCCTCGAAGGGACAACGATGCCGCCGATTTCCTCGCAAAACTGGCCGCCAGGCGGGATCCGTCCCCAAGTGGGGTCTTCATCAACGACATCCACGAGCCGTTCGCTCGCATCTTGGAAGATCTAACCCGGGCGCACCCCGATGCCCAGCCAGTGCTCGGGGGCTCTGACCCTGACACCCAACCAGTGCCCAGGGGCTCTGACCCTAGTACCTCTACACCACCCGCAAGCGTCACCGTATTGGCGCTCGGTCAAATTGATTGGCGAGTACCGCTACTCACCTACATCCTTGAAGAGGTTCTCCCGCCCGAAAGGATGGAGGCCCGACGAATCGCTCGACGCGCCAAAACCTTCATCGCACTTGGCAACGAGTTCTACAAACGGAGCCCATCAGGGATACTCATGAAGTGTATCCTCACTAGCCAAGGGAGGGATCTCCTCCTCGAGGTTCATGCCGACATTTGCGGGCATCACGCGGCCCCAAGGTCGCTGGTTAGAAAAGCCTTCCGCCAAGGTTTTTACTGGCCCACCACACTACGAGATGCAGAGGAAGTCATTCGCAGGTGTGAGGGATGCCAGTTCTACGCCCGGCAAAAACATTTGCTGGCACAAGAGCTCCAAACCATCCCTATCACCTGGCCATTCGTAGTCTGGGGCCTCGACATGGTAGGACCCCTCAAAAAGGCCCTGAGAGATTTCACTCACCTACTCGTAGCGGTCGATAAATTCACCAAGTGGATAGAGGCCAAACCCATCACCAACATCCGGTCGAAGGAAGCAGTCAAATTCTTCCTTGACATCATCTACCGATTTGGCGTTCCCAACTATATCATCACTGACCACGGGACTAACTTCACTGGGAAAAAGTTCCTAAACTTCAGCGATGGATACGGCATCAGGATCGACTAGGCCTCGGTTGGACATCCACGAACTAACGGTTAGGTCGAACGCGCTAATGGCATGGTCCTCCAAGGACTTAAGTCACGCATCTTCGACCGACTCCACAAATACGTCGGGCGATGGGTTGTGGAGGTCCCAACGATCCTCTGGAGCCTACGAACGGCCCCAAACTGATCCATGGGATTCACACCCTTCTTCCTGGCCTACGGAGCCGAGGTGGTGTTGCCCTCCGACCTCGACCATGGCGCACCAAGAGTGAAGGCTTTCGACCATGACCGAGCCATGGAGGCCCAACAAGACGTAGTCGACCTACTCGAAGAGGCCCGTGAAGCAACTTTCATCTGCTCCGCTCGCTACCAATAAACCCTCCGCAGGTACCATGAAAGGAAGATCAGAGGAAGGATTCTTGAAGTCGGCGACCTCATACTCTAGAGGACCCAATCAACGAAGGAAAAACACAAGCTCTCTCCACCATGGGAAGGACCTTATACAGTAACTGAAGTAGTCAGACCGGGCACCTACCGACTAGAGGACAACAACGGCAACCTTCTCAACAATACTTGAAACATTGAACAGCTACGATGTTTTTCCCCTAAATTTGGTCTAAACCACTTTTTTGTTAGAACACGCTCCCATAAGAGCACCCCTGCCCGAAACACTTTCAGCCCAGGTCGCTCGGGGGCTCCATGTACAATATTAAATATTATCTCTCTTTTTACTATCGCACGATAAAGCAACTGTGTCCCCAAACAGAAACACATTCCATTCCCTATGTTTTCCTTACGAAACTCTGTTCTTACTCCTAACCAAACGCACCCCGCCTTTTTCTACGGTTACGAACAGCTGAGCCTCGTGGGCCACGCCCCGGGCTCACAAGGTCGCAACCTACGGAACAAATGGGTAGGTACGAGAAAGAAAGGATAAAAAACAAAAGTTTTGCTAAGATAAACTCAGGGAATGAATATCGTGGTTCTGTCACAAGGATAGCATGGATGTATTCATTAATACAGAAAACTATTCACATAGGGATTCACCCACAAACCTAAACTATTGCATTCTCTGCTGCTACAAATACTACCGCGGTCGCTCAATGACATCGCCTGGAGGCCAAAGAAGAAACCGGATGCAACCACCAGGGACCCGCTCGGCTCTGCTCCTTCCACTTCGGCGAACGCAATAAATACCTTCAGGGCGTTGCACCTATAGATGCTCAGTAGAAGAACATGGAACCCCTGGCTAGAGGCACCACCTATCGGTGCGGGCCCCACGGGATACCCCACAAGGAAGGGAGAAGAACTAGTCTAACTAGGATTCTTCCCCTATAATCTTAGTAGTAGTAGTATTCTGTAATCCTACTAGGAACTCTCATTGTAAACCGACTAGGATTCTGACCTCCTGATTATATAAAGGAGGGTAGGGATCCTAAGAAGAAGGGAGTTCAGATAACAATTGTATGATACAACACTTTACAATCAATCCAACGCAAAGGCTAACGCCGACTGGACGTAGGACTTTTACTCGATCATAGTCGAGGGTCCGAACTAGGATAAATCAACTATCTCTTGCATTTACCATCAAGTTCTGCATACGCTGAAGCCCGAACATACTGCCCCGGGAACCCCCATGGCAGGCTATCGGTGGTGAAACATCGACAGCTAGCGCGCCAAGTAGGGGGCTTCGATGACTTTGCATCCGAGAGCTCGATGGACCTTGACAACATGATCTTCTCAAAGGGATCAACCTTCATCTTCGGTTCATGGATCTATGAGGCAGGCGACGATGTCAAGCTCCAAGGCTGTCTCCTCGAAGATTTAGATCATCATCAGGACTTTTCCATTTCGGCGACAACGACAGATCAGCTTGCTGGAAGATTCGCGCAGCTCATGATGTCCAATCCAACTCAGATTTCGTGACTTCATGCATCCGATTCAAACTCAGGTTCTGCTTCCGGGATGGAGTCTTATCCGAGTTCTTTCGGAAAACTGAGTTCTTTTCTGACAAAGCTCCAGAACACGACGTCAACCTATCAAGAATACTACTCGGAGTACACTCAGAGTACTTTCAAGAAGTTGGGTCCTCTTCCGTTCAGACTCCACAACATGGCAACGTCTTATCAGATGTGGCCCGAAGGATCCACCAATCCGGTGCTTAGAATGCCACTGAAAGGAGCCTAGGAAGATCTCATCTTAATTATAATATTTCAAGACTGCATCGTCCACTGGCCAGGTTCCATTCCTTAGGATAGCGACACTCAACTAGTCGACAACGTGACAACAATAGCTCTACCCTACCAAGAAGGAGACTCGATCTGTGACCTTGAAGCCTCTACTGAAGTTATCAACAACTCTGGTAGTACGGAAACCAAAGACGATGACAGAACAACTCACACTAGAGAAGTATTCATGATTCGCTGCCCTCGATCACCATTGGTCCCCCTAGAAGCACCCGACATTAGGTCTTCAGATGAATCCGAATCCAACATATCACCATTTATCCAGGGGCACGATGGTGAGACTGAGAGTCAGAGGCAAGCCAGAGAGAGAAAGAACAAATTGAAACAAGGACGTCAACGCCGTGGTAAGCAGCGAAAGGAAACTTGGATCAAATATGAGTCAGACCTAGCCAAGTACAATAGAAGAAAATCAGAGCAAGAGGTCAAAGAAGGACGAGCAGCGAATACACCCTACGATAAGATTCGAGAAGCACTAGAAGAACTCAAGGTGACTTCACATCCCAATGAAAAACAAGAACAGCTTCGGGACTTCCTCTGATCAATAGTCCTAAGGACGCATGACGGAAGGGCCCACTCAAGACTACCTAACAGGTCAACATCTCATGAGCAGAAAGATCAAAATCAAAGGAAGTCCGCTTTCGAGAGACTTGGACCAAGTGGAAGTCACAACAGAGAAAGTAGAAGAAATCATAGTCAAAACGACTGAGTCGAACAACCAAGAAAGGCCAGAAGCAAAGCGCCTACTCGGACAGATATACAAAACTACTCTCACCAAGACAACAGTTGGCAAGAAGGGGGCACTGAATTAGAATATACATAAGCCAGAACGCACGATAGATTCCCCTGTTTTGCAAACAGACTTGCTTCAATACGACTGCCTCACAAGTTCAAGCCATCCAACCACTCCAAGTATGATGGCAAGACCGAACCAAGGCAGTGGCTTAGGATTTACTCGCAATTGATTGAATTGGCCGGAGGGGACGATGACATCAAGACCTTGCTCTTTCCCATGGCCCTAGAAACCATGCCCCTTCAGTGGTTTGACAAATTGAATCCAGGATCAATCAGAAATTGGGAAGACTTGCAAAGAGCTTTCTGTGAAAATTTCACGGATATCATTACACACCCAATCACCCACACAGAGTTAAAAGGACTCAAGCAAAAAGGAGGCGAAAGTGTCAGAAATTACTATCGACGATTTGGCGAACTACGAGCTCAAGTACATGACATCACACAACGAGAAGTAATCGAAGCTTTCTCTCACGGAATCATGGCTAGGTGGCAATTTCAAGACTTCTGCAAAGAAAATCCAAGAAACAATGAAGAATTCAGACGAACAGTGGAAAAGAGATTACTGCAGAGGAAAAGACATGAGAAAGATTCCTGGATAGAAACAACTGAGACAACCCAGATAGGCAAAATCATCGAAACAACAGACAACAGGAAAGAAACCATGGACCAAACAACACCGTAGTAGTGACTGACAAATCAAGGAAGTTTTCCAAGCCTAGAAGGTATGACGACATTGAAAACATGCATTGCCCCTTGCACCCCAAAGGAAATCACACCATCGGAGATTGCTACACCTTCAAAGATCGATACACAAGCAAATATAGTAAGGAGAATACCAAAGAAGGCAATCAGAAAAAAGAAGATGACAACCACGAAGACAAGGGATTCCAAAAATCCAGGGGGACAGTAGCAATAATCTTTGCCAGGGTTCTAGATTCCAGAAGCAAACATCAAGAAAAGCTAGCATTACGAACCATCATGGCAGCAGAACCTGCTACACCAAGATATCTCAATTAGTCACAGTATCCAATCCAATTTTCAAGAGAAGACCAATGAACTAGCATAGGAAACACAGACCATTACCCACTGGTTCTAGATCCAACTATTACCGGTATGACTGTTACAAAAGTACTAATTGACGGGGGAGCTGGACTCAACATCATTTTTTTAGAAACTCTAAGGAAGATGGGACTACAACTCGCCGAGATGATTACACCAACTAGCATGCCTTTTTATGGCATAGTACCCGGCAAGGCAGCAATGCCACTTGGACAAATCACTCTACCGGTTACTTTTGGGACTCCCTCAAACTACCATATAGAGTTCATCAAGTTTGAAGTCGTGGACTTCGATTCATCATATCATGCAATCCTCGGGCGCCTAGCACTAGCAAAATTCATGGCGATACCGCATTATCCGTACCTGTTGCTTAAAATGCCAGGGCCTAATGGTGTCCTTTCTCTTCGGAGCGATTTGAAGCGCACTTTTGACTGTGACGTTCAGGCAATCCAAATTGCAGCAAAAGCACAGGCCAACGATGGAAGAAAAGAAATAGCCACTGTTACAGCAGAAATGAGCCAAGAAGAGCTAGTGATACCGGCTAAAAAACCTAGCATCCTAGCACCACCAAACGAAGCTGACGTCAAGCAAATCGACCTAGGCACCGGTGATCCCTCCAAAACGGCAACCATCAGCGCCCACCTCTCGGCAAAATAGGAACTCGTGCTCACCAACTTTCTTCAGGACAACAAAGATATCTTCGCTTGGAAGCCGACCGACATACTAGGGGTCCCAAGGGAGTTGGCTGAGCACGGAATTGATATCAATGAAGGCTCCAAGCCTATGAAGCAACGACTACAACGATTCTCACCCGACAAGAAAGCAACAATTAAAAAAGAAATTATAAAACTAATGGCAGCCAGATTCATCAGAGAAATCCTCCATCTAGATTGGCTAGCAAACCCAGTTTTGGTATAGAAAAAGAATATGGACGAGTGGCGCATGTGTGTCGACTACACAGATCTCAACAAACACTGCCCAAAAGATCCATTCGGGCTACCACGCATTGATCAGATAGTTGATTCAACAATAGGATTTGCCCTATTATCCTTCCTTGATTGCTATCCAGGATACCACTAGATCGCATTAAAGGAACAAGACCAGAGCAAGACATCTTTCATCACTCCATTCGGTGCCTACTACGACAAAACCATGTCATTTGGACTCAAAAATGCTGGTGCCACCTACCAAAGAGCTATCCAGACATGCCTCGGTGATTAGATCGGCAAAAATGTAGAAGCATACGTGGATGACGTAGTAGTAAAGACAAAGAACCCAGATACACTAATTGAAGACTTAAAGCAAACCTTCGAAAACCTAAAAAGATGGAGGTGGAAATTGAACCCAAACAAGTGTGTATTCGGAGTTCCTTCGGGACAACTACTCGGATTCTTGGTCAGTCATCGCAGAATCGAAGCAAGCGCCAAGTAGATTCGAGCCATAACAGAGATGGGCCCTCCTCGAAGTGTCAAAGATGTGTAGAAACTAACAGGCTGCATGGCGGCCCTCAATCGTTTCATATCAAGACTGGGCGAAAAAGGGTTACCTTTCTTTAAATTGCTAAAGAAGACAGACAAGTTCGAGTGGACAGAAGAAGCCAACAAAGCTTTCAAGAAGCTCAAGGCATACCTCACCTCCTCACTAGTTCTCACACCTCCGAAGAAATAAGAAGACATGATGTTGTACATTGCGGCAACTTCTACTATGATCAGCACTGCGATTGTCGTAGAAAGAGAAGAAGGACATGTATATAAAGTACAACGCCCTGTATGCTACATCAGCGAAGTACTGATAGAATCAAAAATCTGGTACCCACATGTGCAAAAATTACTCTACACACTCCTGATCACTTCACGCAAGCTTCGCCACTATTTTGAAAGCCACAAGATTACCATGGTGATAGATTTCCCACTTGGAGACATCCTACACAACAGAGACATGACAGGGCGCATATCTAAGTGGGCAGTTGAACTTGGTGCTCTCAATATCGATTTCACCCCACGGAAAGCAATTAAATCTCAAGCCCTGGCTGATTTTGTTGTCGAATGGACAGAAATTCAACAACCTATGTCAAGTATAATCCTTGATCATTGGAAGATGTACTTTGATGGATCACTCAAGCTAGGCGGAGCCGGTGCAGGCGTCCTCCTAATTTCTCTAGACAGAAAACAACTCAAGTATGTCCTTCAGATATTATGGCAAGCTACAAACAATGAAGCAGAATACGAGGCCCTTATCCACGGGCTACGAGTGGCAATTACCCTCGGAATCAAGTGCTTGCTCGTATACGGTGATTTAGCAGTAGTCATCAATCAAGTCAACAAAAATTGGGACTGCACCAAAGAAAACATGGGTGCTTACTGTGCTGAAATACGAAAGCTCAAAAAACATTTTTAAGGATTAGAAATTCTACACGTCCCACGTGATTCTAATATTACGGTAGACGTCCTTGCCAAGCTTGGATCAGACAGGGCGAAGGTCCCACCTGGTGTATTCATAGAGGAGTTATCAGCTCCCTCTATTAAACAACCCGGTGAGATAACCCCTAAAATCTCAGCCAAAAGCACCCAGATCTTGGTAATCACCACTTCATGGACCCAGGTTTTTATTGATTACATCAAAGAGAATAAGTTGCCAGCGGAAAAAGAGGAAGCTACCCGAGTTGTTCGCAGAAGCAAGAAATACGTCCTAGTAGGAGACAAGCTCTACAGAAGAGCCGCATCATCAGGAGTACTCCTAAAATGCGTCTCATTTGAAGAAGGCAAAGAGATCCTAGACGAAATACACTCAGGATGCTGTGGAAATCACGCCGCTTCAAGAACACTAGTCGGTAAAGCATTCCACACTGGTTACTACTGGCCAACCGCTTTGAAAGACGTAGAAGAACTCATTAGAAGATGCAAAGGTTGTCAATTGTTCGCAAGACAAGCTCATGTACCAGCTCACAACCTCATCTGCATCCCACCCGCTTGGTCTTTCTCCTGCTGGGGGCTGGATCAAGTATGACCTCTCAAGAAAGCAAAAGGCGGTTTCGAGTACATCTTCGTAGCAATTGACAAGTTCACCAAGTGGATTGAATACAAACCACTCGCAAAATACAGCACATCCAAAGTAGTCGAGTTCATCCAAGACATTATGCACCGCTTCGGCATGCCCAATCAAATCATCACAGATTTGGGTTCTCCCTTCACAGCCACTGAATTCCAAAGTTGGGCACAGGACTGCGGCTTCAGAATAGACAACGCATCAGTCGCACATCTAGAGGCCAACGGATAGGTAGAAAGGGCTAATGGACTCATACTAGCCGGATTAAAACCAAGATTGTATGAAGAACTAGTGGACTACGGATCAAAATGGATTGAAGAATTACCCAAGGTCGTATGGGGGCTATGGACTCAAATAAGCATAGCCACAGGATACTCACCTTTCTTCCTGGTTTACAGATCAGAAGCCATACTACCTGTAGACTTGATCTGGACGTCACCAAGGATACAACAATATGACAAAGGAGAAGCAGAACACACCCGAAGATTAGAACTCGATAGTACAGAAGAAGTCAGAGTAAACGCTACCCTTCAATCAGCAAGATACCTCCAAGGATTAAGACACCACTACAACAAGAATACCCAGTCTCGATCCTTACAAGTCGGAGACCTAGTACTAAGAAGAATACAAAAAACTGACGGATGTCATAAACTACTCAGTCCATGGGAAGGTCCTCTTATCGTCACAAAAGTCACCGGACCAGGCACATACAAGTTGATAACTAAAGACGGAAAAGAAGTAAACAATACATGGCACATCAGCCAGCTACAAAGATTCTACGCATGAAAACAACTCAAGGGAAAATATATATACAAGCCACAAGAGATCAATGTTCATGATCAATAAAGATAGCACTCATCAACAACATATGTACTATTATGACCGATCAATATTCATGATCAATAAAGATGGTTCTTTCTCGACAAACATATGTCTTATTATGGCTTTCCCGATTTGTTTCTGATGAGCCCGCCGATGAGGGTAGCTAATAAGCTAACACCCGAACCAAAAAGCAAAATGGCTGAAAAGACGCCTGAGCATCCCGGCCGAGAGCAAAAGAGCTAAAAACACGCTTGAGCCCGCCGATGAGGGTAGCTAATAAGCTAACACTCGAACCAAAAAGCAAAATGGCTGAAAAGAGGCCTGAGCGTCCTGATCGAGAGCAAAAGAGCTAAAAACACGCTTGAGCCCGCCGATGAGGGTAGCTAATAAGCTAACACCCGAACCAAAAAGCAAAATGGCTAAAAAGATGCCTGAGCATCCCGGCCGAGAGCAAAAGAGCTGAAAACACGCTTGAGCCCGCCGATGAGGGTAGCTAATAAGCTAACACTCGAACCAAAAAGCAAAATGGCTGAAAAGATGCCTGAGCATCCTGGCCGAGAGCAAAAGAGCTGAAAACATGCTTGAGCCTGCCGATGAGGGTAGCTAATAAGCTAACTCCCGAACCAAAAAGCAAAATGGCTGAAAAGACGCCTGAGCATACCGGCCAAGAGTAAAAGAGCTAAAAAGATGCTTGAGCCCGCTGATGAGGGTAGCTAACAAGCTAACACCCAAACCAAAAAGCAAAATGACTGAAAAGACACCTGAGCATACCGGCCGAGAGCAAAAGAGCTAAAAAGATGCTTGAGCCCGCAGATGAGGGTAGCTAATAAGCTAACACCCGAACCAAAAAGCAAAACGACTGAAACTAAGCCTGAACATAAATCAGAGCAATTTCAAGACAAGACCCTCCAGCTCCTTGTTCCAAATAGCAAGAGGCCCGAGGGCTACAATCAGAAGATCCCAAGAAGCACTACATGGTTTCAAGAAAGCACTTAGACGACGCTTGTTCCTGCTCGACAAAACTTGAATGAACAAGACGAGGCTTCCAGAACTCAACATGAAGTGCTCGGGGGCTTGCCGGTCCTAAGATGTTTTTGCAACCAGAGATAGGACAAGATGCTGACCACACTCCAAGTTAAGCCAAAAAGAAGAAGCTAGAGATGTCCTAAGTCTTTTCAGTACTAACAAGAACACAAAGTTCGTCAAGACAGCGATCTATACCGAGTTATTTACAAGTCACAAACGAAAGCCAGACAAGCACTTGACAAGTCAAGGAAGTCTGTCAAGACATCAATCTACATATACCGAGTCGTTTACAAGGCACAAATGAAAGCCAGAAAATCACTCGATAGATCAAGAAAGTTTGTCAAGACAATGATTTACCAAAGCCGAGTTGTTTACGAGACAAAGAAATACAGACAAAGAAGACATCAACAAAAAATAAAGATTCTCCATTTAGTTTTCAAGTATAGTGTTTTGTTACAGAAGCTAGAATACAAAGGTCGATTACATCAGCCATTGTCATCAGGGGAAGAAACATCAATGATAAGATTATCTACAATCTTCCTGGCTAAGTCATCGACCTCAGGCTCCAACCTCTCAATAGCATCCAGGTACTCTTGGCTCTCGGCTTCATCGGCAACCTTGGACAAAGGAAAATCTAGAGAAAGAACCCAGACCTAGGCAAGAACGTTCCTGGGGCAAAGATGGCCACACCTCTTCACGAACTCCTAGAAATGGGTCAGCACTTGGGGAATGAATTGAGCCCAAGAATGACCATCATCTGCTGAAGTCCGAAGAAGGTCGGCTACTGACCGAAAAGACTTCCATAAAGCTTTCCAGTTTTCAGTAGCCGTTGCCAACTTGCCAGTCAAGTCCTCGATAGTCTTTTGGGCCTGCACAAGATCTCTGTTAGCTCCATGCCTAATCAATTTAGCAAGCGCGAGTTCTTCTTCAGCTTGAGTAATTACCTCCTCAGCCTTATTGTGGCTAGTTCGAACGAGTGTCTTCATCTCCTCGATACCCTCCGAGAACTTCTGCTTTTCAACTCAGAGAGCTAGACCAAGCAAGAAAAGACAAGTCAGCAGAAAAGCGAATTTGAATACAAAGGGAAGCAAAAAAGAACTCGTGATACCATGGCACTCCTTCTTCATGACCTCCACATTTTTTGAGGCCTCCAGGGTAGCTGCATCCCTCTATTGTTCTGCCTCAACTACCTAGGCATGGAGAGCCTTCTCCTCATTCTGATGCGTCTGATGCTCAGTCTCCAACTCGGACCAACAGATGCCAAGCTCTGCCTTCAGGGTACTCACCTCAGAAGACAACTTTTTCTCGTTTTCAGACGAGAAAAAGAAGCCGGTATGATCATGAGAAAAAGACTGAGCAAAAAGAGAGAAAGAAAAACAAGACATAAGGACAGAAGAAAACAAACATCCAAAGAAATAATTGCAGAAAAACTTACCTGGAGCCTTTCCCCAAAAGAAGTCGCAAGGGTCGACAAGCTTCCCCAGGCGGTGGTTAGCTCCGACAATTGATGAGTGGCATCAAACTGCTGCACCATGTCATTAGCCGAAGGCGGACCACCGGAAGCAAGAAGAGGAGAGGGAGAAGACGGCCAAGGCGAAGAAGGCAAGACCAGGGCAATCTCCTAGGAAGCAACGGCCAATACCTCTGATGAACTCGCCGCCATGGCCACGGTCACCTCGGGAGCCGGAACGGACAACCCCTCAGATGAACCCACCGCCATGGCCACGGTCACCTCAGGAGCTGGCAATTCAGCAGCAGCGGACTCTGTCACCCTCACAGCCACCTCGGAGACTGTGCGTTCTGAGTCCTAAGACTCAGTATGCAAGGGCGTACCAGAGGTTTGACAAGAAGTCGACTGGAGGCTCGAGGAAGACGAAGGCCTGAAAGTTGACAAGGAAACTCGTCAAAAGGAATAAGAAAAAAGGAGAACAGAAGCAAAGAAATAAAACCAGAATTCACTCACCCAACTATCTTCTTCTTCATAAAGCCAAAAGAAGACCTCACAGGGGGAACCATAGTAGCAAAAACGTCACCGCCACCCTATGACAGAAGCGGCGTGGCATGTACTGGAGCCCCAGAAGAACTCGAACCACCCTACGATAGGAGCGGCACGATAGGTGCTGGAGCCCTAGAAGAACTTGAACCAGATGACCGCCTACTACAAGAGAACAAGACCAAAGTCAAAACAAGAAGAGGGTTTCAACAATAGGAAAACAAGAAAAGAACTCACCGATGAGTAATGAGGGCAGCATCATCATCCTCTTCTTCCTCACTCTCGACCTAGGCCACCATAGCTCCAGCTGAAAAAGGACAAAAGTACTCGGTCAAAGATAAAAAAACAAGCAACAAAAGGATAGAGCGTATTAATATGCTCACCTAAGAGCATGCTAGCTACAACTGGAGTACCTGGACGAGTACTCAACTGAGGAGACTTCTTAGCAGTAGATGGAACAGAAGAAGAACTATCCGCTCGCCCCCTCTTTCTAAAAGTACGAGGAGCTCGAGGAACTAGACGAGGAACATACTCTTCATATATGTCAGAAAATGCGGAAGAAACACCAGGAAGCATCATGGTAGTTTGAAACTTACTGGTCAAGGACGCCCCAGTAAGACTACCCCCAGCCTCCACATTTGTAGGGAGACCATCAAGGGGAATTGGATCAGTGAAATTACGCCCAAATTCCTATAAAAGAGTAAAACAACAAGACAAAAAAGATTAAGCAAAAGTGGATACAACGAAAGAGAATCAAAAGTACCCGCATAAAGAAAAGAACAACTTACAGCAGGGGGCGGGTTCTTAGCACTGTACTCAAGGACAGCAAGCGAAACGACACTTACTCCTTTCAGCATCTTCTAGAGACGCTCGAGCACCTCCTCGTCGGTTAACTCAAGGGCAGGGACCATACGAGAAGGGTCCTCCGCCCCAGAGTACTCAAAACCGTAATGTTCATGCTCCTTCAAAGGTTGAACTCGGCGGTGAAGAAAACTTGAAATAATCCCAAAGCCGGTCAAACCTTGTTGTTTCAAAGTGCAAATCCTCTCGAGAAAAGGCTTGATCGTCTGGAGCTTAGCAATCGACACAGGGTTCTTCTCCCATCGGTCATTAACCAAGGGACTAGATCCAGAGTGAATAGAAAGAGGAGGAATCAAGTTGGCAGCATAGAACCAGTCAGCACGCTAATCCCTTATAGAATCAACTAGGTCATAGTCAAAAAATTTGATCTTAAGACCCTGGCGAAACTGGATCCCACAACCACCAAGAATATTAGTGTCATCGCGGCGGGGTTGTGGCTTCAAGTGGAAAAAGTAGCGAAAAAGGGAAAGAGAAGGAGGAATTCCAAGGAAGGTTTCACAAAGATGAACGAAAATGGAAAGATGAAGGACAGCATTTGGGGCAAGGTGATTCAGGCTAATCCCAAAATAGCCGAGAAATCGATGAAGAAAAGCAAAAGCCAGGAGGCAAAGTCCAGCACGGATGAAGGAAACGAAGAGAATAATCTCACCAGGACCTAGAGCAGGGACCCGATGCTCGCCCAAAGCCCTCCATTCAGCAATGCCCTTGCTCTGGATCAGACCATCGCCAACAAGCTCACGAAGCTGGTCTTCAGTCGTTGTCAGAGCCAGCCAAACCTTCTGGGCAGCCCTCATGGCCATGAACTCTTGATTCTCGATCACAGAAAGTGATAACTCCTCGTCCACAAAGGCTGCCTGGGACTTGCTCGCGGCTTTCTTCCTACCCATGTACTAGCGGAAGCAAAAAGGCACTAGGGAAAGAGAAGGCTTGGACGGCAGCGCTCAGATGACGGCGGCAATGGCGACGGTGGAGTTGCGAAGGCTAGGGTTTCAAGGCAAAGGCAGGGTACCAAAGAAAAGGAGGAGAAAGGCCTTTAAATAGATTTTACACCGGTAAAAACGCGGCCCACCAGGCCCATTTTAACACAGCATGAGGACGCAATGGTCCATTTAACGAAGCATCTAAAATGACGGACGGCTCAAATCCACACAACGGTATAGTTCAACGGGCAGATTTCAGACTTATCCATCCAGCACCACGGTGGAGTTATCATATTACTACAAAAAGAACTCATCAACAATAAAGCAAAGAAGGGTTACCTCACAAGGAGTGAAACAACCTGGTCCTTATAGAAAGAACTCAGAAATCTTATCAACAACTGGGATATCAGGAGAATAAAAGAAAGACAACTCAGAAGGCAAGATTCTTTTGATTATAAATGGTTTCAAAAAATAGAAGAATACACATCTTACAAGACCCAACAAACTCGGTACCGCGACAAGCAAAGTAGCAAAGAGGAACCCGGACACGGCTAGGCTCTGGAATGACTACGTGCTCCAAATTACTCTCTGTAGAACAAACCGCCCTTGGCTATAATGTTTTCTTCAAAGGACGGACGCAGTGCATCCAAGGCGGAAATCAATAGCACGGTGGGAGAACATGGAGCAGAGAAGTCCGGCAGGCATCTGTCTACCCAAGTCCGATGTGATGTTGGATATGGTGTTGATCTGCACCGGACAGTCTTAGGATAGGCGACGAGGATCAACCCAGAACTACCAGATGAAGGAACGAAGCCCATATCACAAGACTTCCTCCAACTACCGCCACATACATCCTGGTACATTGCTACTGCAGGATTAGTCTACCTCTAATCCTACCACAAGACTTCCTCCAGCTACAACAAGATATACAAGAACTGTAAAATATGCCTAGGGGCTGCTCTACTTCACAAACTAACATATTCATGACTAAGGAGACTTCAGACCATGCAACAAAAATGCTCGATGAATCAAAACAGCACAGGAGGAGGATATTTATAGGCAAAAGAAGCAGTGCACATGGACCAGGAGCACCAGTGGAACAAACCTAACAAAGGACATAGTGAAAAGACAGAATTCAATGAAAGAAGACTCAGGCGTGAAGGAACAGTACCCAAGGACAAGCATATTCGAAAGGATATACCAACACTGTATAGCTCGTGAACAAACATCATTTACACTCAACCACCACCACACAACTACATCTAACAACAGCAGACTACCAGAGAATATTCCAAGACCCTACATCCGAGTTCTTCCTGAACAAAACAACCTGGATATGTGCTCGGGGGCTGCAACAGGGGAGATTTTCAGTTCTTTCGAACAACTCAGATTTAAGACCCTCCAACTTTTTGTTCCAAATAGCAAGAGGCTCGGGGGCTACACTTAGTGAGTGCATTTTTTCCTTCAAAAAAGTGCACGTCACTCAGAAGACTTCTTCAAGACAGACGACTTCAAGGCCACATGACAAAAACAACACAGACATAGCTATATCCGAGCTCTTTTCGACAAAAAGAACCCGGACATAGCTATATCCGAGCTCTTTTCGACAAAGAACCCGGGTATATGCTCGGGAGCCCTTCGACGAAGAATTAGGGCGATTTTAAGAAAAGACCCTCAAGCTCCTTGTGCCAAACAGCAAGAGGCTCGGGGGCTGCATCCAAATGGGAGTACATTTTTCTTCAAAAAGGTACACACCACGCGAAGATCTCACGAAGCGCTACATGGTTTCGCTCAAGAAAGCACTCGGACGATGCTTGTTCCTACTCAACAAGACTTGAAGGAGCAAGACGAGGCTCCCAGAACTCAACCATGAAGTGCTTGGGGGATTGTCGGTGCGGGACCCATGGGATACCCGCAAGGAAGAGAGAAGATCTAGTCTAACTAGGATTCTTCCCCTATAATCTTAGTAGTAGTATTATTCTGTAATCCTACTAGGAACTCTCATTATAAACTGACTAGGATTCTGACCTCCTGACTATATAAAGGAGGGCAGGGATCCTAAGAAGAAGGGAGTTCAGATAACAATTGTACGACACGACACTTTACGATCAATCCAACGCAAAGGCTAACACCGACTGGACGTAGGACTATTACTCGATCATAGTCGAGGGTCCAAACCAGGATAAATCGTCTGTCTCTTGCGTTTACCGTCGAGTTCTACATACGCTAAAGCCCGAACATACTACCCCAGATACCCCCGTGGCAGGCTATCGATGGTGAAACATCGACACCACCACACGAAATCTCCGCCAAGAGACCAACCGACCCCTTGAGTCGATCGAATCGCTCAGTATCCACACCTAAGATACAGGTAGGAAGCGAAGGGGCGCCCCATGTGGGCCATGTTGGCTCTGTCTCGAATGATGAGCATGGGTCCCGGTCAGACATTTCCGACTGAAGCTCTCCGAACCCCATCTCTCAGGTCATCAAGGTGAGCATGTGTTCATTAAATACAAAACTGTACACACGAGGGCTAACCCACGATTGACGAGCGTAGGCCTCGGTCAGACGTTTCCAAATGGAGCTCTTCGAACCTCGTCACTCCAGTCGTCAAGGTAAAACACTATCAAAGCCCCTCTATTTCAATTTAAAACATTCATACATCCATACACGCATTTCATTCCATACGCCAGAACCCCCCAAACGGTTAGGGCATGAACCGCCCGGGGGCTCGAGAACTAAGCATCGCATGTGCAGCGAAATGCATCAGAGCGCTCCATGTTGCATCACGAAGCGGCAGTTGCCTCATTTGATATGAGTAACCAATAGAGCCAGGGGAGAAAACCGTAGATGAGCACCATGCGGCCCTAGCCCGGTCCGGCAGACCGGGTCATCTCAACCTTCTCGTTTGATCCTAAACCTCTCACCAAGCCCACAGAATCTCCATCGAGGGGAGGCCAAAAGGCCACCCAGGTTGGTCTCCGGAACGACCTAGGCGTCTGTCGGGTTGCAGGTAAAGGAGTAGTGGAATGTCATAAGAGGGCTATGCCGACCCCGTCATGAACGACGGACCCGGATTCCACACGATCACACCCGTTAGCAAACTCACCGAGCTAGTCGTTTGAGCCCGAGCGATCGGGACAAGCGACGAAACTCAGCCCCTGGTTTGTGAGGAACCAGATAGGGTAACACACATAAACTCACATCGACCCCTGCGAAGGCCCGATAGAGCTCGGGGGCTCAAGAAAAATGCCAAGGACGGTGACCTTGAACTCGCTAGATCCACGACTACGACTCGCCCGGTCCCCGGCGTGCACCGACACCAGGACCCATGAGCATCGCCTCGTCTGATCTTTAACTAAACTAACAACATCTTCGTAACGGCTTCAGGTGGCTTCACTGTGCTCCAAAGAAACCCTAGGACCGCGACTCCTAAACTCGCATCGATAGGATCGGTGACATCCGGCTACGGCTCCTGGGACCGTGACTCCTAAACTCGTGTAACGGCTTCAAACGGCTTCACTGCACTCCAATAAAACCTGGGACTGTGACTCCTAAACTCATGTAACGGCTTCCTGAACTAACTAAACTAACTCTCTCGATCCACGGCATGCACCGATGCCTGGGTCCATTCGCAAAACTCTGCCTCACCCGATCCCACGGTGCGCATCGACGCCAAAAGATCAGTGAGCTCTGACACAACCAAACCGAGCTATCTCCACCCACGGTGCGCACCGACACCAGGGTCCGTTTATGACTCCGACTCACCCGATCCCACGGCGCGCAACGATACCATGGTTAAACAAAATTCCGTCTCAAACTAAAAAACATGCATACACGCATGCTGAGACAACACCCCCAGCCGGTTCGGCTCGAACCGCCTGGGGTTCGGGGGCTACACCCGCGGGTGCGCTCGTGCGCACCCGCCGACAAAACAGAAAAACATCCCCCGTTGACAAACTCAGAAATACCCCCCAGCCGGTTCGGCACGAATCGCCCGGGGACTCGGGGGCTACACCCACGGGTGCGCTCGTGCGCACCCACCGGCAAGACAAAAATCCCCCAGACGATTCTGCCCGAATCGCCCGGGGGCTCGGGGGCTCCTGTCGGGTTCATAAACCCGTGGTCCCTCGGGGACCGGCTTCCACGCCAGGGCTCGGCCTAGGAGGACGGCCTTTTTTTCTTCTGGACCGGCCCGAGAGTCTAAATTCAACAGACCGGAGCACTCGCTTCAGGACCTAGCCACCTTCGGCCCATCTTTCTGATCGGAGCACTAGCTCAAGCTCAGGCCAACTCCGAATGGCCTCTTCGATCGGAGCGGAAAACCCTACCCATCGCTATTCTCCGACTGGTGCGCCAGAACCGATTGGGGACATCCGACCGGGGACGCCCGCTCGGAAAGAACCAGAAGGCGTACGAAGGAAGGCAAGACGGGGCTCGCAAGTCAAACCACGGCACCAGGGACCATACCTTATGGAACAGTACTTTACAAACCACCCTGCCACAAACAGTATTGTAGGCGCCGACGTTTACCTCTACAGTATTGTAGGCGCCGGTCAAAACACCCATACGGTAAGACCCCCCATGTGCCTCTAGGCATCAACAGTATTATGGGCGCCGAAATTCATCGTATTAGGTGAACGTGGTAAATCCATGCCTCCAGTCGGCAAGACAGCATTTTTACAGGTACTGACATCCTCCAGTCTTGAAGAAAGTAGCTCAACCTCCCACATGTACCTGACGTTCTACAATGACATCAACAATATTGCAGGCACCCACCATTATCATGTCCCCATCGGCATGGGCAACAAGGCTTAAAAACATCCGTACTCTCTCTCCCTTTCACTTGTAAAGCCATCCCCTTCTTCTATAAAAGGGGATGTGCTCCCTCCAAACACAGACAGTTAACCCAAGTCGACCTTTTCAAGTTCAGGTTCATTAGATCGATAGCTGGCAACCCCTCAAGCACATGCTACGACACTTCGTTCATAGCATAGCTCCTGTCGATCTCGGCCCTTCCGACCGGACTGACCGAACACCTCGTCTCTCTCTCTCTCTCTTGTTTGTAACCCCACTACAGACTTCGAGCACCTAGGCTCAGGAATAAAGTCACCGACCGACCCACACTAGACGTAGGGCACGTTGCCTGAACTAGTATAAATCCCGTGTCATTGAGTGCTAGGCCACCTCTGATCACAACGTGCAGTAAAACTACAAATATTTACTAGTTGGTCACTTTCTGTACCGACAAAGATAGAGAGAAAGAGAGCAAGGAGTGTTGTTTCTTTTTTTCTTCTTTTCTTGGCCTTTGTGCTGCTGTGGGCTGTGGCTGAAGGCCCTGAACCCTGCAGGTGTGGCCCTGTTCTTTCTTGTGAGGAAATGGTAGGCGGTGACTGAGATTGGCCCTGTTCGCTTAGAGAAATTTGGAGGAATCTGGATGAATCTAGAGAAATTTATGAGAGCATGAACAGTGAAAATCATCCATGAACAGTGAAAACGGCGGGTTTTCACACCAGCCGAACGGCCCCTGGGATTGAGGAATTTATGGTTGATTAGATAATTGGGGCCCCTGGGATTGCGTGTGTATGTGTGACAGAGAAATGACAAGGGAGAGGAGAGGTCATGCCTGCTTTGAATTTGGTGCCGAACTGAAGCTTATAGTTGTGGAGTGGATTGTTAATTCGTGAGCAGATGTGAAAGTGTCGGCACAAAGAACATTGTGTCCTGTGTGGTACACCACATTGTTCTAATCTATTTTGTATAGATGAGATTTATATTTTTTTAGCTCAGCACTTTCCCTACTAATTTCCATCAGTACTTAGGGAATCCTCACTGCTTAAGGAATCCTCACTAATTGATTTGTACTAATTAAACTATGGTGTTTTCATTGATGATGTGATCATTCTTAGGACCTGCATTGATAAGAAGGTTGGATTTTTGGAGTAGATGTCGTCCAAGCTATTCAATTACCAAGTGATTTATTGTAAGTTCACACTTATACCTTAGACCTTGTTTGTGTCATTGTGTTTAAGGTATCGTAAGGAACCTTGGCATAGGAAATGGTGATCGAGCAGCATGCCAGGGCCATTGGAGGTGTGCAAGTACTTGGTTGAGGAACTAGGGCGTGATCTAAATATGGCTGCAACTAGAGGCTCATGTTAAGGTTCTTTCTACCTCTTTTGCCTTTGACTCCCATGATTACAGATTCAATGGATCTAGGTTCTCCTAGTCTTTCATCTCAGCTTCTAATTTGTTCATTGTTGCTTGATTAGAGAAATTGGTTTATCAGAGAAATTGATTGAAAAGATTGGTGTACTAACCTTGGCTGATGAGGTATGAATCAGACTTATAGTGCTTGTTCTTTAAATTTTCTTTGCAATCTGATTTCTGCCCCTGTCCCCTGCTCTAAGCAGAGCTTTTCCCCACACAGAGCAGATATGTTTTGTTTGCGTTCCTTCTTTCCCATGTCTTGGCTGTTTTATTCCTATGGATTTTCTGTTGTTGAGCTGTTTTTCTGGGTTGTTGCATGTTTCATGGGTCAAGTTATTGGCCTCTGCTATTTTGTTGCACAGAAATTACAACAAATCTACTCTGTGTGGGCTTTCATTTAAAATCAATTGTTTTATGGCCAACCAACAACCGTGTGCTAGCCTGTGCTAAAACACACGGTTTTTGCTTTGTTACAAATCGTGTGTTATGCAGACAACCAACAACCATGTGTTAGCTTATGCTAAAACACACGGTTTTTTCTCAGTTACAATTCGTGTGTTTTGCAGCCAGCAAACAACCCTGTGTTAGCTTTTGCTAAAACACATGGTTGTACACGAATTAACATTTTGAGTGCTTGATGTTCATAAATTCAAATCAGAGAGATCTTAACCCGATCGAGAAAAATATCGATTCAGAAAAGTCGAGCTGTTTAAACACGTACGAGAAGTCATCTTTAATAGTTGTCTGTTACTGTTACATTTATCAAGTATTTTACAGGGCTCTAGATGTTTCTCTGCAGCTGATACAGGAAATTTACTTTTATCTATACTCCGCCTTCTTTGGTGACTATGGCACTAGCGGCTATCTATAACCTTTTCATCTTTAACAAATCTAGCAGCCTTATAGGTCCTGTTCGGCTTATCCCATATTTGGCTTGTTCGACTTCTTTTTTCAGCCAGAACAGTGTTTTTCTCTCACAATAATTCAGCCGGAACAGTATTTTTCAGCCAGTTTCAGCCAAGTTTCAGACCATATACTACAAGGTATGTTCCTGGGATCCCCTTTCTTTTTTTTAATAGAGATATTCCAGACCTCGCGCTGTCAACCATGTCATCTAAAGAACCTGCACATATTTCCAGGACTATGGTTCAGCAAGGAGGATGGATACCAATGACAGTCTAAGATTAGCAAGTCTCTGCATTCGATGCATGCTATCTCCCAGCAACTCTCCCCTACCCCTGGCTATACTGGCATTGATCTCTTACAAGCTCATAACTTTGATCTCCATTGCTTTCAAATGCCTCACAGGTATGTAAGCTGCTTAACAGTTCATAGATCTGGTGTGCATCCTATAGTTCTGAGCTAATGCATACTTGGTGTGTGTGGGTACATTTACTACAAGCTCTGATTTAAGTATACAGTAGGTCGTAAACTTGAACAATTTTACTTTCGCCCCTCCTACATGTCAAGAGGATGATCCCATTGATATTGCATATATAGCACCAAATCATATATGGTTATGTGTTGATGGCCATTACATGTGTGTGGGAATACTTCCATTATCTACTATTACTTTGCCACTGGAGTCAAAATTATGGTGGCGCTAAGTAGCAGTGTTTTTAACTAAGGAACGGCAAGATTTTGTAGCATGTGAGATTTTTCGGGGAAGTGAAGGCTTGAATGCTTATGGTAGAAAATGGAGATTTTGAAACCTATCACAGTCCATTTGCAAAACAATTGTTGTTGGAGTCATGGATAATTTCATTTGAACCATTGTGCAGCTGAGATATATCTTTGGGGTCGATTGATTTATCTCTAGAGTTAAATTATGCTGTTATCTTTTGGTTGCTTGAGATTGTGATCTATAATCATTGAATAGTAACTCACCCAAATTGGCCTGTTTCACGTATAGTATATGCTCCGATTGCTTCAGGGACAAATTTTTTTGTTGTATGCGAAACTGGAGCTCCAAATATGGAAATGCTGCTGAAAGTGATTTATGAGCTGTACACGGACTTATGTTTTGAAGAATCCGTTCTATGAGATGGAGATGCCGATTCGGTGTGAGCTGTTTGATCACAACCTGGCTCAGGTGATCCAGAAGGACCGTGTTGCACTTCTGGGTCGGTGAAACTCGAAAACTTATGGCCTCAAACCCTATCACGCATCTTGTACTTTCCCTTTTTCTACATTAGTACCCTGGACTTGCTCTGCTGGAACTCTAATCCACCGGTGCATAACCGATAACTCCATGGAAGCAGCTTTTGTTCTAGCGAACTTGAGCATGCCCGCGCGATTAGTGATATGGTGTTCCTCATTGGGGATCAATGTTCAGGTGACTGGTCTATGTTCTGTCGTAGGACCAACAGTGCTATGCCACCAGCCTTCATTTGGTCCGTAGCTTCTGTATTCTGAAAGATGGATGCCACCAGCCTTCATTTGGTCTATGGCTTTTGTTTCTGAAAGATGGAACAGGCTTTGCAGTGCTGTGCTTCGGCAGTACTGTTTGTGATGATCCATCTCAAGTTACCAGCAAATTCAATGCTAGATTTCAAGTGAAATTGATGTTATATATCGCGTTCAAATGCTTCTGACCTAGTAGCACTAAAAGATGGTTTTCATTGAGATCTCCGGGGCACAATGAGATGTACAAGTGCTACAAGCCCTACAACCTCCGACCAATGTCTGAAGCTGTGCACATCGAGTCTTATCCAGGTGAATATCTTCCAAGCTGGTGGTTTTCTGGTATAATTTTGTCATCATTAACAGAAGTGAGCTTGAAGGGTGCCGTAACCTAAGTGATTAATGTAAAATCAGTACGAATTGGACAGTTCGAAGATTCAACCCCCCCCCCCCCCCCCCCCCCCCTTTTTTTTGAAAGATCCGGTTATCCAGCATTGTATTAATAAGCAAGAGTACAAAGTTGCGAGGCTACATGCGCGAGAGGCGCTTCCTCTCTTGGCAGACCGCCCCGTGAGGATGAAAAGAGTTAAGCTAATTACTCGGCAATCATTACGGGTCGGAGGATTCTTCCCCGGCCGAGATCCAATCAAAGCATTCAACCTTTATTCTTGTGAAAGTCGTCTGCTCTGACCTTCTCTCACCGTTGAAAACTACCGCGTTTCTCTGCTTCCAAATCTGCCACAAACTTGGAATTGTTAGTGAGTGTGCTGCTTTTGTGCCGCTTTCGGTCATTGCGAGAAACCATTCCTCTATCTTGTTCTGCGGGGTCCAGGAAGCTGGTTGTAGGTTGGTACAATTGGTCCAAGTTGCCATTGATCCCTAGACCTTCCTTGAGTAAGGGCACTCGATGAATAGATGAAGGCAGGTCTCCAAAAGTCTTTCACATAGGCCCATTCGCTTCGCTGAAAAAACAAAACAAAACATTGTTCCGGCTGATTTGTTGTCAGAGAAAAACACGGTTTCAGCTGAAAAAACAAGCTGGATGGATTATAAGATAAGCGAACAAGGCCATAAGACACAAAAGTAATTATTTCTCCACCCCCATAGTTGTAGTCTCGCCGCGGTCCAAATCCTGTCTCGCAGAAGCAGCCAAAGGGAAAAAACTTGGAGCGAGCCACTAAATTGAATGGTGTAGGCCGAGCTTGCAGAGTATTCGCGTGAACTTTCAAGTGTCCAAGTTATCTCGTCTTCCTGAGCTGAATCCAGCTGCAAGGACTGTGTGTATATATGCCTCCATAAGACAAAGAATTCACTTAGGAGGCCAGCATTGAGGCCCTGTTCACTTTGTAAATTTTTTGAACTCGATAAATAGTACCACTTTCGTCTTATTTGGTAAATATTGTCTAATCGTGGATCAATTAGGCTCAAAAGATTTATCTCGTGATTTCCAACTAAACTGTGTAATTAGTTATTTTTTTTACCTATATTTAATACTCTATGTAAGCGGCTAAAAATTGATGTGATGGAGAGAGAGTGAAAAAACTTGAATTTGGATGGCATCTAAACAAGGCCTGAGATTGTGTGCAATGTCGCTTGTCCATTTCCCATTGAGGACAGCATCTCTGGAAGAGCACCACCGTGTTCCGTCCCCACGCTCATCAACTTCCTCGCAGCCTCGCCTCGCATGGTCCCCTGCGCCGTCCTCCCTGCGTAGACTTGACGAAACAACTCACCCATTTTGCGTAGACTTGACGAAACGCAAATCTGCGTCGTCGAGAGACCGACGCAAATCTGTGACCGCGACCTTCGTCCCCTGCGCCGTCCTCCCTGCGCTGGATCGGAGTTGGGAGAGAGAGAGAGGGGAAAAGCTCGCCGGAACCCTAGATCCAGAGGAGGAGGAGGGCCTACATCGTCGGGGCCGCCGCGCCACTGGATCCGCGCCGGGGTTGCCGCACCAGGGCCCGTCCGTGCCAACGCCGCCGCGAGGACCATCTCGTTCCCTTGCGCGTCTGGGGCGGGGCGAGAGCTTGGAGCTGAGTTGACCGAGGTGAAGCCGCCGCCGCAGCTCCGTCCTAGCGAGGAAGGGATCTATCAGAATCTTCGTCAGTCCTTGTAGTGGTAAGCCCCAATCAATCCTTTCATTGTCTCATCTAATCTAACCTTGTAGTCGGGCAAAGCAAATGACTTGTTGCTGCAAGCTTGTATTACCACAAGTATATATTATTTCACGCTTCCTAGAGTGCAGGTGCCTCGGCACCTGACAACTGAATACGATGCTGGATGTATATCACAGTATCACACAGAAATACAAGTAGCTAGCATAACATGGATATGGTAGTAATCGATCTCGAGCAGATGCTCGCCGCTGTCTCGAGCCGCAGCTCGCCTGCTCTTCGATTACAACCAAATCGAGTTCATCTTGAGCAAGAAGAAAGCTATAAGTAGAAGACAGCAGCCGTGGTTCAACCGTTTGCTAGCAAATGGGCTCAACCTTTGCTAACCCACTCTGGCCCATTGAAGATGACATTGGATTCCTGGGTCCTAAGTCCATTAGACTTCTCTTCTGTTGCCCAAGCCAAATCCCAATTCCTTGATTCTGTCTATCAGCGACAGAACATACATCTGCAGCAATGCAGGTATATGACACTGAATGAAAGAAATTTTTTAGAAAGGCGGCCAAGAGCTTTGCCGATTTTTATTAGACGAGGGAAAAGAAAAAAAAACAGCGTTTACAAAAGTAACAACTACTCCGTATGCGACTACAACGACTACTACTACTCTTACGGCTCAGCAGGCCGCCGGTTAAAACGCAACTTCAAAACCATCTGATTTACATCCAATGGATGAGAATCATTGTCTGATTCAATGCAAAATTTCAGGCACCTGGCATAGCAGCATCAGAACGGACCAGCAGTGGAAGAAAGCCAATCTCCTCCGTCAGAGGTTGGACACAGATTCTTACAAACTAGCCTGTATAAGCTGACCAGCCACACTGTTTTCACACGAACAAACAAAACAATACTAGGTAATTAGTATTGCCTATTTGTTCGATTAATTACCTTGTCTTGCAAATACTCCAAATGATTGATAGGGATTATTGACTTCTCTAATGCTCAACGCGTCCATTATTTTATTTTTGTCCAGGACAAGCCAGCATGAGCCTATCCAAGGCTATTGGAGTCATTGGTGTCTTCAATGAGTTTGGTAACTTGTTCCAGTTGGTCACATCTGCTGTCTCATATATGCGTTCCAAGTGGAATGGATCACAGGAAAAACAACAACTTAAGCAAGAAGATCTACTGCAGTTGCAAAGTGACCTTCAACGCCTTACTGATACTCTACCGGCAATGTACAACCTCATTGATCGAGCAGAGTGGAGGATCCATGTACCCTCTGTGGCACAGCTCCTTCCAAAACTCAAGGATGCAGTGTATGATGCGGAGGACCTTCTGGATGAGTTCAGATGGTATAAGCTCAAGCTGAAAATTGAGGGCAATAACGATGAATCCCAGATGTCTCCTCTCATTGACTTCTTTCACAGTGTCACTCATGGAAGCTTCAACAAAGTGACTGATATACAGACCAGGTTAAGTCATATTTCTGCCCAGCTTGAGAAGATGGGCATGCATGAGGCAACTCCACGGTTTGACAAATTGGTCAGGCCACCGACCACATCTTTCCGCACTGAGCCAAACATACTTGGTCGAGACAAGGAACTGAAGGAGGTGATGAGATTGCTTGGTGTACCAGCACCAGACCATGGTAGCAGTAGCAGGTGCAGGTCTACTTCCAAACGGAAGAGAACTGCTTCTAGTGCAGCCGATAGTACTGAACCAATAAGGATACCATCTGTTCCTGTTTTGCCAATAGTTGGAATCGGGGGTGTTGGAAAAACTACTTTGGCCCAAGAGATCACTACACTTCCAAGTGTTAAATCCCACTTTGACAATATCATTTGGATTTGTGTCTCGGATGACTTCGATGAGGAGAGGTTTACTAAAGTTCTCATAAAATCTCTATCTAGAAAAGAGGCAACGGCCGATAATTTAGACGATCTTCAACAAGTTCTTGCTGAAGAAGCTGGGAAAAGAAGGTTCTTGCTCATCCTTGATGACATTTGGCCTGCTGCCTTGAATGATGGGCAGTGTTGGAGGAAATTTTGTGCACCTCTCACAAAAGTACTTAAGGGAAGTATGTTGCTGGTGACCACTAGGTTTGCAGAGGTTGCTGATATAGTGGGCACGGTGGAGTCCTTTGTATTGGAAGGCTTGAAAGAAGATGTATTTTGGGATTTTTTCAAACTATGTGTGTTTGGGTCTGAGGATTCTCACATTGATCCACAGTTAGAGCAGATTGGTAAGAGCATACTTGTAAAGCTCAAGGGTACTCCTTTAGCCGCCAAAACTATTGGAAGGCTTTTACAAAAGAGCCTTACCTCTGCACATTGGAATGATATACTAAACAACGAACTGTGGCAAATTGAACAAAAGGAAACCGACATTTTGCCAGCTCTTCGGTTGAGCTACATGTATCTACCTTTCCGTTTGAAGAGATGCTTCTCATTTTGTGCTGTATACCCCAAAGATTACAATTTTAAGAAGGATATTCTAGCTGAAATTTGGGTGGCAGAAGGATTTGTGGAACCTCGAGGTAGCAGTCCACTTCAACATATCGGTGAGCAGTACTTTGAAGACCTTGTAAATCTGTCCTTCTTCCATAAACTCCGTGGTAAATATGTAATACATGACTTGATGCATGACATGGCGCTTCTAGTGTCCAAGGACGAATGCTTCATTGTAAAGAATACAAGTGGGATCGAAAAAGTTCCTCCAAGTGTTCGCCATCTGTCGATACTATCAAGTAGTGGTGTTAAGTGTTCTGATTTAATGAGCCTATGCAAGCACACAAAGCTGCGCACCCTGCTTTGCAACAAGTATTTCAGGAGTGAGATTTTATCTTCTCTGATGGATTGCTGGTTTGATGAACTTGGGTGCCTGCGTGTTTTCTTTTGTGCCTTCAAACTGGAACGATTACCAGAGAGGATAGACAATCTGAAACATCTCCGGTACCTTGGAATCTCCAGAAAACGCCATTTCATTGAAGTTCCTTCATCATTCTGGAGCCTCTATAACTTGCAGATTTTGTCTGCCAGGAAATGCACATTTCAAAGATTGCACATAGGTGCCAGTAAGCTAATCAATCTGCAAAAGTTTGAATCACGTATTCTTGAAATGAAAGTCGATGCTAAGGAGTTGGGAGAGCAAATTGGGTTCATAAACAATTTTCCAGATATAAAAGATTTGGTTATATATAATCTAAGCGCAATAAGCAAGGATCATGCAGCAATGGTGGAACTTAGGAAGAGGAAAGATCTTACTAGTTTGACTCTGAGTTGGTTTTCGCTCAGATCTCCAGAGCACAATGAGATAGAAGTGCTTCCAGAGCACAATGAGATAGAAGTGATTCCATTGCACAATGTGATAGAAGTGCTTCAAGCCCTACAACCTCCAACCAATGTGAAATCTGTGTGCATCCAGGGTTATCCAGGTGAATATTTTCCAACCTGGTTTTCTGGTTCTGATGGACTCAATGCCATGCCATTTTCTGGTACATTTTTGTCATCAGTAACACAACTGAGCATTGAAGGGTGTCAGAACCTACGTAGTTGCAGATTGGACGTACCTGCCGTCA
The DNA here is from genome assembly GCF_019320115.1 of Miscanthus floridulus. Lineage (NCBI taxonomy): Eukaryota > Viridiplantae > Streptophyta > Magnoliopsida > Poales > Poaceae > Miscanthus > Miscanthus floridulus. Next base: position 111,556,221 of record NC_089598.1, read on the forward strand.
GAAAAATAGAGATTGCGCATTGCAGAAATGTAAAATCAGTACGAATTGAACACTTGGAAGATTCAACTTTTTCCCTTCAAGAATTGAAGGTGTACAATTGTCCAAACATCACATATCTGTTGGCCCCGTCCATAAGAAAACTCGAAGTGAAGAATTCTGGCAACCTCGGAGACAGCGTCGATTGCAATCCCCTCACCATCTTGTCATCATCATTAACAGAACTGAGCATTGACGGGTGTCAGAACCTAAGTGATTGCAGATTGGACGTACCTGCCATCAGAAAAATAGAGATTGCGCATTGCAGAAATGTAAAATCGGTACGAATTGAACACTTGGAAGATTCAACTTTTTCCCTTCAAGAACTGAAGGTGTACAATTGTCCAAACATCACATATCTGTTGGTCCCGTCCATAAGAAAACTCGAACTGAAGAATTATGGGAGCCTCGGAGACAGCAATGGTTGTAGTTCCCTCACCATCTTGTCATCATCATTAACAGAACTGAGCATTGATGGGTGTCAGAACCTAAGTGATTGCAGATTGGACGTACCTGCCATCAGAAAAATAGAGATTTGGCATTGCAGAAATGTAAAATCAGTACGAATTGAACACTTGGAAGATTCAACTTTTTCCCTTCAAGAACTGATGGTGTTCGATTGTCCAAACAACACACATCATCTGCTGGCGCCGTCCATAAGAAAACTCGAACTGAATAATTCTGGCAACCTTGGAGACAGCATCGATTGCAGTTCCCTTACCTTCTTGCATCTATCATGTGACCATCTGACATCCATGGACCTACAAAAATGGAGCCTTCCATTGCTACAGGAGCTCTACATCAGTATCTGTCCATGTCTGATATCTATTAGAGACTCTGAACAGGTACACACTGACGTTTCCCTTGGCTGGGCCAGACGACGCAGCACTGGGAAATTCCCGTTCCTCACTCACCTAGCTATCGGATGGTGCCCCAAGCTGGAAACTCTTGATGGCCTCCTAACACATGAATATCTCCCTGCCATCAAAGATCTGACCATTATGTCTTGTCCACGTCTCAACTGGCAAAGTGGAATGATGTTGCCGTCCTCCATCCAACGGCTCCAGTTACATGATTCTGGGAATATCTCTCGCAGCTGCCTGGTGAGCCACACATCGACATCCCTGCAAGAACCAAGTGGCTAAACTGGAGTGGAGTATTTACCTCGGTCACTCAATTCTTGTTTTCTTCAAATCAAACTAGCTATCTTATGTTTGATCAGGTTTATAGAACATGAGTATTTGCATTTATGAATCCAAATAAGTTTACTGAAAGGAAATTCTTCCATATAGCTACACTGTACTGTGGTTTATAAATTAAAAACAAAATGAAGAGAGATTGTTTCTGCATACTGCTAAGGTACGTTCCTACACACCGTACGTACGCATGCATAGTTCATGGTACATTACATGCGGCGCACGTACGCATGTTGATTGCTACTGGTACAATTAATTACATACAAATAATATATATATATGTATGTATGTATGTATGTATGTATGTAACAAATTATATATAGAAAGCTGGATCGATCGAGTTAAAGGTTGCATTGCTAGCTGCTTCATGAGGAGGCGACGGATGGATCAGTCGTCGATCGTACTTGCCTTCCTGGCCTTTCTTGCCGCTGCCGGCCTGCAGCGCCGTGTAGTGCCGGCGTCGTCTCCAGGCTCCAGCTAATGTTCCTCTACGCGTCGCCGTCGGCCTTGGTGGGGCTGCAGCCGGCGGTGGGGAGCCCCCGCCGCCGCCGTGCTCGTGCTTGGAGCTGGTGGGGTGCTTCTTCTTGGCGCCGGCGCGCCAGTTCTTGAGGGCCTTGGAGGTCTGCTCGTCGAAGATGTACTGCTTCATGGTGGAGCCCATCTGGGAGACGAGCGCGTACAGCGGGAGCGTCACGTACAGCACCTGGACCACCACCCTGCATGCTAGAGATCATCGTTCGTAATGTATGTTGTTTATATTCTTGCACTACATCTGCATCTGCATTCATGTCAGATCGATCAGTTCACGAACGAAGGGTACGTACCCAAGGCAGAGGCGTGCGAAGAAGAATTCTTTGGAGTCGTTGAAGCACGAGTCCATCGCGTACTCATACCGCATTCAGGTTCAAACAGACATCTGAATGAGGCAGAATTGTATGCATGTTGTTAATTGAAATTCTAGGTGGGTACCACGGTCAAACAGAGAGAGATATGTACCAGAATCCAAAGGAAGTAGATGATCCGGAAGCCATTCTGCAGAGACAGAGAGCATGCATATGCAGAGCAAGGACAGACAGACAATCTAGTTCAGTTCAGATTCAGACTTGAGAGTTGAGACTGACTGAGCACATTGCAAATTGGTTGCAAAGGCGAATAAAGCATGCATGCAGTGGAATGGAGAGACACAAGATAACATATATATAAATGTTGATTGGCAGTTTAATATATATACAAATTCGATCAGCAGAACAACCCAAGATACAGGAGTATGTAATGTACCATTGGAGAACTCATAGTCTTGCCCTGCTGCTTCTTTCTCCCACTCTTTCCATGCACGTATCTGCATGCTTCAAAGACGTACATATCATCATTAATTCATTATTAGCTTCTTCATTCCACTGCAAACACACCTACATTAGTAGAAGTAGTAGTAGATAAAGGAAACTGATTGAAATCGACCTTGGCCCTGCCGAGCGCCATGGTGATGGCACTGTAGGAGACGTGGAAGACGGCGATGAAGAAGATGAAGATGTGCAGCTGGTGCAGAGGCGTTGATGGAGATGGGCGACACCTTCCCCTCGGGGCACTTTGTCTTCATGCTCGCCTCCGCCAGCATCCTGGCGTTGTGGGCGTAGTAGGGCGGCGGCGGCCTTCTTCTTGCCAGGGACGGCGGCGGCCTCCTTGCCGTGTTCCTTATTGCCCCCGGCGGCGGCGCCCTCCGCGGGCTCCTTGCCGTGGCCCCCGGCGGCATTACTCTTACTCTCCATTGTCGCCATTACTCTTCGTCATCGTGATGGAGGTTCTGAACCAGCTAATCGCCGAAGCCGACCGTCGCGGCATCCTCTCCCCTTTGCCGGGGAATGTGATCAAATACAGGGCGTCGGTTTACGTGGACGACCTTGTCGTCTTCCTGTCTCCCTCAGCCTCCGCCTTCAGCTGCATCCGTCAAATCCTCGGGGTCGGGGCTAGCCACCAACTTGGAGAAGTGCCTGATTACGCCGATTAGGTACTCCAGCGAGGACATTGCTGCAATCTAACAAGTATTCCCATGCCAAGTCCAGCCATTCCCTTGCAAGTATCTGGGCGCACCTCTGTCGCTATCCAGGCTGCGCCGTGCAGACGAGCAGCTGCTTGTTGACGCATCCCGACATGGAAGGCTGGCCTAATGACGAACGCGGGACGAGCGACATTAACACACACAGACTACCCTCTCTGCAGTACCAGTGCACGTCTCCATCTGCTGCTGCCTGTCGGCATGTGCCATTGCCGAAATAGACAAGAGACGCCGGTCTTTCCTTTGGAGTGGAAAGTGCCGAGTTGCGTGGCGCATCGTGTGTGCGCCCAAAGAGAACGGCGGCCTGGGTATACCGGACCTACGTATGCGCTGCGCCTGAGATGTGAGATGGGAGTGGCTGCGGAGGACAGACACTGACTCGGCCTCCCTTCGACTCCAGAACGAGTGGTCGCCTGCATGTTCTGAGCTACAGTGTCCGTGCAATTGGGAGACGGTGCGACCGCACGCTTCTGGACAGTTGTCGGACGGAGCGATCTGCTCTCTCGCGCCGAATTTGTTCAGGGCGGTTGGCCGTCGATGCTGCATCTGGCTGGGCGCTTATGCACTTTTGCATGTTAATCTTGCCACGGTGGAGGTCAGCAGCCTCTCAGGCGCATAAGAGAAGCGGCGCTCAACCAAGCAACGGACGCTTGGATGCGAACTCAGGCGCCTGGGCGCTCTGACAACATAAAAACTAATGTTGGTCGTGCGTTGTAGCTCAAGGCTACTAAAGCAGGCTCTTGTGATTTTAAATCATCTCAGCAGATGTTACCATTGAAAGGTAAGGGCCTGTTTGGATGTTGCAGTTTTGGAAAAACTGTAGTATTACAAAAACTGTGGTTTTATAAACCAAAGAGACACAAAACTGTGGTTTAGAAAAATGAGGTCATGAGTGAAGTTTCTAAAACTCCAAAAAGACTACAGTTTTGATAAAACCATTGTTTTAGAGACTACAAGATTTGTTGTATCCAAACACCTGGCAGCTTTTGAAAACCAAAGTATTTTGTAAAACCATAGTATTTGTCTGATACTTTAAAAATACTTAAGCATCCAAAACAGGGACTCTTATGCAGACGCTTCATGTACTCCGTATGTCATTCATTCTCTCTCTTTAAGAGCCTGTCATGGAGCGTTTGCATTGCACGTACCCTGAAGGACGCGCTGCTCCGTCGGAGATGGGTGCGCGACATCACAGGTGCCGGTGCTCTGCGAATACGTGATGCCGTGGGAGAAGATTGAAGATATTCAGTTGCAGCCGCTGCAGTCGGACAGGTTCGTCTGGCGTTGGACCGAGAGTGGCCAGTACTCCGCGTCTTCTGCGTATCGATCCTTCTTTGTAGGGATGTCGTCGTTGCTCGGCGCAAAGGACATTTGGCGATCAACCGTCCCGCCCAAAGTCAAATTCTTCTTCTGGCTAGCTATCCATGGAGGGCCGTGGGCCGTCTGTGCACTTTGTGACCAGGACGATGAGACCACGGATCATCTGCTAACCGCTTGTGTCTTCGCGCGCGAAGTCTGGCACTGTCTGCTCCGGGCGGTGGGTCTGCAGCAGCTCACGCCTCAGCAGAACGCGACCCTGTCTGAATGGTGGCAGCAGACTAGACAGGCTCTCCCCAGCACGTTCAGAAGATGCTTCGACTCCTTAGTCCTTTTACATTGTGGATGCTGTGGAAGGAGCGCAACCGGAGGGTGTTTGAAGCCATGTCACGGACGCCGCATCAGCTCTTCTTGCTCATCAAAGAAGAAGCGGGCGCCTGGATTGGTGCGGGCTTCAACAGTCTGTCCGCGCTCTTCGCACACGTCGCCTAGCGTTCGCCGTTCAGTCGCCAAACTCCGTTTTGTAAGTCAATCTCGTGTGCGTGTCGTCTTGGGTTAGTCCAGCGCGCTAGTGGCATCTCGCCGTGAGTTTTGCTGGGCCTGTATTGTGTTTCTTGAATTCTCCCTAACGAAACACGTGCTACGCACGTTCTCGAAAAAAAAAGATATTGAATTAACATTTTGAGTGCTCGGTGTTCATAAATTCAAATCAGAGGGATCTTATCCAATCGAGAAAAATATCGATTCAGAAAAGTTGAACTGTTTAAACACCTGCGAGAAGTGCTCTTTACTAGTTGTCTGTTACTGTTACATTTATCAAGTATTTTACAGGGCTCTGGATGTTTCTTTGCAGCTGATACAGGAAATTTACTTTTATCTCTACTCCGCCTTCTTTGGTGACTATGGCACTAGAGGCTATCTATAACCTTTTCATCATTAACAAATCTGGTGGCCTTATATACTACAAGGTGTGTTCCTAGTATCCCCTTTCTCTTCTTTATTGAGATATTCTAGACCTCGAGCTGTCAACCATGTCATCTGAAGAACCTGCACACTCCAGGACTATGGTTCAACAGGGAGGATGGATACCAATGCCAGTCTAAGATTAGCAAGTCTCTGGCATTCGATGCATGCTATCTCCCAGCAACTCTCCCCTACCCCTGGCTGTACTGGCATTGATTTCTTACAAGCTCATAACTTTGATCTCCATTGCTTTCAATGCCTCACAGGTATGTAAACTGCTTAACAGTTCATAGATCTGGTCTGCATCCTATAATTCTGAGCTAGTGCATACTTGGTGTGTGTGGGCACACTTACTGAATCAATTAAGTTTTACAAGCTCTGATTTAAGTATACAGTAGGTCGTAAACTTGAACAATTTTACTTTCCCCCCTTCTACATGTCATTGATGTTGCATATAGCACCAAATCATATATGGTTATGTGCTGACCATTACATGTGTGGGAATACTTCCATTATCTACTATTCCTTTGCCACTCAAGTCAGAATTATGGCAGCGCTAAGTAGCAGTGTTTTTAACTAAGGAACGGCAAGATTTTGTAGCATGTGAGATTTTTTTTCGGGGAAGTGAGGGCTTGAATGCTTATGGTAGAAAATGGAGATTTTGAAACATATTACAGTCCATTTGCAAAACAATTGTTGGAGCCATGGATAATTTCATTTGAACCATTGTGCAGCTGGGGTAGATTGATTTATCTCTAGAGTTAACTTATGCTGTTATCTTTTGGTTGTTTGAGATTGTGATCTATAATCATTTGAACCAAATTGGCCTGTTTTCACGTATAGTATATCCTCTGATTGCTTCACTTGATTCAGGGACAAAAATTTTCGTTGCATGCGAAACTGGAGATCGAAATATGGAAATGCTGCTGAAAGTGATTTATGAGCTGTACATGGACTTATGTTTTGAAGAATCCGTTCTATGAGATGGAGATGCCGATTCGGTGTGAGCTGTTTGATCACAACCTGGCTCAGGTGATCCAGAAGGACCGTGTTGCACTTCTGGGTCGGTCAAACTCGAAAACTATGCATCCTGTACTTTCCCTTTTTCTACATTATTACCCTGGACTTGCTCTGCCGGAACTCTAAGTTCCACGAGTGCATAACCGATGACTTGGATAGTGTGTTGCTCGCTTGTAATCTTCTTTTGATGTAAATGGGACGTAGAGCTTTGCGTGCATAAATGTAGCCGCAAATAGCAACTCCATGGAAAAAACAGCTTTTGTTCTAGCATGTTTTGCCTGCGAGGAGCTTGAGCATGCCCGCGTGATCAGTGATCTGGTGTTCCTCGTTGGGGATCAATGTTCAGGTGACCAATGGTCTATGTTCTATCGTAGGACCAGCAGTGCCATGCCACCAGCCTTCATATTTGGTATGTGGCTTCTGGTTTCTGAAAGATGGAACAGGCTGTGCTGTGCTTGTGCAGTACTGTCTGTGATGATCCATCTCAAGCTACCAGCAAATTCAATGCTGGAGTTCAAGTGAAATGGATGTTATATATCGCGTTCAAATGCACCTGACCTAGTAGCACTAAAAGATGGTTTTCTTGAGATCTCCGGAGCACAATGAGATACAAGTGCTTCAGGCCCTACAACCTCCGACCAATGTCGAAGCTGTGCACGTCGAGGGTTATCCAGGTGAATATATCTTCCAAGCTGGTGGTTTTCTGGTACAATTTTGTCATTATTAACAGAAAACTGAGCATTGAAGGGTGCCGGAACATAAGTGATTGCAGATTGGAACGTACAATTTCTACATCCAACTTACGTACCTGCTTCCATCAGAAAAAATAGAGATTGCACATTATTGCAGAAATGTAAAATCAGTACGAATTGCACACTTTGAAGATTCAACTTCATCCCTTGAAGAACTGAAGGTGTACGTACAATTGTCCAAACATCACACATCTGTTGATGCCATCCATATATAAGAAAACTCGAACTGAATGACGTTTCTGGGAACCTCGGAGAGACGGAGTGATTGTAGTTCCGGCCTCACCATCGTGCATCTATATCGTGTGACGATGTGGCATCCATCGATCGGCCTGCAAAAGTTGAGCCTTTCAGTATGACTAATTAACCTGCGACCACACGTCCACCCAACACCACCTACCTCCCGTTCCACTTCCAACAAGCAAGCAAGGCAAACGCGCAAAGCTTCCATGGCGTGCTCTCGAGTTGCTGAGCAAATCTAAATCTAGAAAGGGAAATGATTTGTGAGAGAAAAGGCAAGAGAAGAACGAGCTGCTCCTCTCGGCGCTGCGGCACCGTTCGGTCCGGTGGTCATCGTGCTTTCTGAACCAGCATTGTGGAGCGCGACGAACAGGACCTCATTTGTAGGCGTATCATTATTCCGGCCTGAGGGAGACCGGAGACCAAAGGCACGCTGCCATAGCCATAGCTAGGAAGGCGAGGCGAGAACATCTCGCTCCCTTTGCGCGTCTGGGGGCTGGGGCGGGGTGAGTTGACCGAGGCGAGGCCGTCGCAGCTCCGATCCGAGCGAGCAAGGGAATCGGGATCTAACAGAATCTTCGTCAGCCCTTGCAGTGGTAAGCCCCAATTAAACTAATCCCTTCATTCATCGTCGCATCTAGTACTACATTTGTAGTCAGGCAAAGCAAATGACTTTGTTGCTGCAAGCTTATTATATTACCACAAGCATATTAATTATTTTAGCATGGCAGCATCAGAACGGACCAGCTAGCAGTGGAGGAAAGCCAATCTCCTCCGTCGGACACAGATTCTTTATTCTTACAAACCAGTCTGTATAAGCTGACCAGCCTCGCTGTCTTCACATAAACAAACAAAACAATACTAGGCGATTAGTAAGTATCTCCGATTACTTGCACCGTGCCGTTCTAGCAAGTGACCCCTACAGTTGTTGCCTTGCAAATTAAACAAATGGCATAATTAAGCCGCTGCAGCAGTTGGGTGCATCTGACATCACCAAACCTCTGTCTTAATTTAATTGCTTTCCTTCATGTAAGTCCCTGCGTTGTACTCATATGTAAGATTGACATGCAAGTTCCACGTGTTCAACTCCAAATGACTGATAAAGATTGACTTCTCTAATGCTCAACTGAGTGCGCTCATCTCTTATATTATTTGGCCAGGACAAGGCGACAAGCCAGGATGAGCCTATCCAAGGCTATTGGAGTGATTGGTAGCATCAATGAGTTTGGTAACTTGTTCCAGTTGGTCACATCTGCTGTCTCATATATGCGTTCCAAATGGAATGGATCACAGGAGAAACAACAACTTAAACAAGAAGATCTACTGCAGTTGCATAGTGACCTTCGACGCCTTACTGATACTCTACCGGCAATGTACAACCTCATTGATCGAGCAGAGTGGAAGATCCATGTACCCTCTATGGCACAGCTCCTTCCAAACCTCAAGGATGCAGTGTATGATGCGGAGGACCTTCTGGATGAGTTCAGATGGTATAAGCTGAAGCTGGAAATTGAGGGCAATAACGATGCATCCCAGATCTCTTCTTTCATTGACTTCTTTCACAGTGTCACTCATGGAAGCTTCAACAAAGTGACTGATATACAGACCAGGTTAGATCGTCTTTCTGCCCAGCTTGAGAAGATGGGCATGCATGAGGCAACTCCACGGTTTGACAAATCGGTCAGGCCACCGACCACATCTTTCCGCACTGAGCCAAACATACTTGGTCGAGACAAGGAACTGAAGGAGGTGATGAGATTGTTTGGTGTACCAGCACCAGACCATGGTAGCAGTAGCAGGTGCAGGTCTACTTCCAAACGGAAGAGAACTGCTTCTAGTGCAGCCGATAGTACTGAACCAATAAGGATACCATCTGTTCCTGTTTTGCCAATAGTTGGAATCGGGGGTGTTGGAAAAACTACTTTGGCCCAAGGCCCGTTGTTGGGCGAACGACGACCTCCTCGACGACTCCGATGCGGAAGAGGTGCAGACCACCTCCATGACCCCCTACCTGGACGCGGTTCGTCAGGAGCCGCAGCCGCCGAGGACGTCGACGCTGCCTGTGATGTCCCTGCCGCACACTCAACCTCTGACGTCGGGCCGTGGCGGTGCGGCGGCGGGTCGCCAGGATGCTGGGCGAAGGCGGGGGAAATGCAGTCGACCGCGCCCACAGCTGATGTATGGCATGCCGGCTCGGCCAGTGGAGGGCCGCATCCCGGCACGCCAGCGCCGTGGACGGGTCTCCGCCCCCAACGCCGACGGGTGGCGGGATATCCTCCACCGGCAGGAGACGCGACCAGCGGCTGCCTTAGCTAAGCCACGAGGGCCCGCAAGTGGAGGCCAGCCGGCGAGTCGTCGACCACCGAGGCGCATCCCGGCAGATCTTCTCGGCAAATGCCTCAATTGCCTCTCCTCCGCGCATAGGGTGGCAACCTGCAAGCTTCCCCAACGATGTTTGTGGTGCAGGGGATTTCGAGACATTGCGCGCGACTGCAAGCAGCCAAGGCGCTTGGGCTCTCGGAGCTCGGGCGATGCAAGAGCCATGGGTCGCCAGCCGTAGCACCCCGCCTACTCCGCTGGGGCGGCGGACCATGGTGGCTCGCAAGACTCAGGTAGGGTCAAGCCGGCCAACGCCGTTCCTACCACCGGTGGTCGCCGGCGCCGAAGGCGGAGGCGTCACGGGCGGTCGGCAGGGGCAGCACAGACACCTCCGCCCTCCACCTCAGTTGCTGCTGAAGCTCAGCCTGGGCACGGTGAGCTGTCCAGCGAGACGGGCAGTGTCCAACGTGACCCGTTGACGCTGATGTTGTACCCGGATGTCACGCATGGTCGCGACATCACGGAGGACCCGATGCTAGAGGAATTTGTAGCCTCACTCGCCAGTAGTCGGATCGTCGCGTGGCCTTCTCTTGAGCGCCAGTTGTTAGCTCCGGTGGCCCCCCAACTACAAGATGAGGCCCCGGTAGTGACGCCCCCCAAGCTGGACAATGAGGACTCGGCGGCTGTGGGCTCCTGTGCGTTGCGGACACCACCTTCGCGCCCCATTCATTGGGCCGTAGACTCACCGAACCTCATGGTGGACGCTGGCCCTCCTAGTTCACCGCCGGTGGATACCCACCCGACCGAGGACAACGATGACTCTGCCAAACGCCGCCTCGATAGCTTCATCAACGAAGTGACGCATAAGAGGGACTCTCAGCCTCCAAAGCAGCCTCCTGCTAAGCCAGTGATGTCGTGGTGCAGCAGGCAGTTGGCGGCTCAGCCCCTCTCTCGAGTACCTGCTTCCAAGCGAGGTGAGGTGCTGATCATGCAGCGTATGGGCTTCACCAAGGGTCCATCAACGTCATTCGCGTCGGAGCTGGCGGCCTATGACAAGCTCTTCGGCGACCTGACTGGGTCTGAAGCCAAAGCGCTAGACGAGCTCTTCCCGGCTGTTCGGTTCAGGCAGCCGCGAGGACGCAAGTCCACCTCCTAGGTCACACCATTGTGTCGGTATTAGTTGTTTCCTTTAATGTAATATCGAATCTAGAGGTCTTTTGCTAGGATAGTCCAGCTACGGCTGTGTTAGATTGACCTCCTTCAGCGCTCGATACAAGCGTGTTGTATGTTTGTCTAAACTCTTCTACTTAATCCAATGATACGCAAAGCCTTTGCATATTCGAGAAAAAAAACTTTGGCCCAAGAGATCACTACACTTCCAAGTGTTAAATCCCACTTTGACAATAATATCATTTGGATTTGTGTCTCGGATGACTTCGATGAGGAGAGGTTTACTAAAGTTCTCATAAAATCTCTATCTAGAAAAGAGGCAACGGCCGATAATTTAGACGATCTTCAACAAGTTCTTGCTGAAGAAGCTGGGAAAAAAGGTTCTTGCTCATTCTTGATGACATTTGGCCTGCTGCCTTGAATGATGGGTAGTGTTGGAGGAAATTTTGTGCACCTCTCACAAAAGTACTTAAGGGAAGTATGTTGCTGGTGACCACTAGATTTGCAGAGGTTGCTGATATAGTGGGCACGATGGAGTCCTTTGTATTGGAAGGCTTGAAAGAAGATGTACTTTGGGATTCTTTCAAACTATGTGTGTTTGGGTCTGAGGATTCTCACATTGATCCACAGTTAGAGCAGATTGGTAAGAGCATACTTGTAAAGCTCAAGGGTACTCCTTTAGCCGCCAAAACTATTTGGAAGGCTGTTACAAAAGAGCCTTACCTCTGCACATTGGAATGATATACTAAACAACGAACTGTGGCAAATTGAACAAAAGGAAACCGACATTTTGCCAACTCTTCGGTTGAGCTACATGTATCTACCTTTCCATTTGAAGAGATGCTTCTCATTTTGTGCTGTATACCCCAAATATTACAATTTTAAGAAGGCTACTCTAGCTGAAATTTGGGTGGCAGAAGGATTTGTGGAACCTCAAGGTAGCATTCTGAAAGGATCAAGATACCCAAGAGGGGGGGGGGTGAATTGGGCTAATTCTAAATTTTCTTGCAATAATTAAATCCTACGGTTAGCCCAATTAACCCCTTGTGCCTAGAAAAATGTTTCTATTAATTTAACGCACAACGGACTTGCAACCTATGTTCTAAACTTACTCTAGCATGGCAATTCTATGAATGTAAAGACAAGTATTGAATTGCTCAAAGTAAATGCTCAAAGTAAATGCTCAAAGTAAATAGAGAGAGAGAGGAACGCGGCGATGTTTTGCCGAGGTATCGGAGAGTCGCCACTCCCCACTAGTCCTCGTTGGAGCACCCGCGCAAGGGTGTAGCTCCCCCTTGATCCGCGCAAGGATCAAGTGCTCTCTACGGGTTGATTCTTCGACACTCCGTCGCGGCGAATCACCCAAAACCGCTCACAACTTGAGTTGGGTCACCCACAAGCTCCGTCGGGTGATCACCAAGCTCCCAATCACCACCAAGTCGTCTAGGTGATGGCGATCACCAGGAGTAACAAGCACGAACTCTCACTTGACCACGCGAAGCCTAATAAGAAGATGGATGCACACTTTGCTACTCTTGATTCACTAATGAGGCTACTCTCTTGGATTCTCAAATCTCAATCACCTCACTAGGACCTTGCTCTTCTTGACACTCACAAACATCTTTCTCAGCTGTTGGAATGAGCAAAAATAACTCCGCACACGAGTGGAGCTTCTATTTATAAGGTAGCCTGAAAAACGAACCGTTATGAGCTTCTGCGGGGTGACCGGACGCTCCGGTCATGTTGACCGGACGCTCCGGTCAGTTCAACCCGCAAACCAGTGTTTAAGTGTTGACTGGACGCGGGCAGGGTCCGATCACCACTGACCGGACGCGTCCGGTTGCATTAAACCCTCACTGGATGCTTACTGTACTCGACCGGACACTGAACCCCAGGGTCCGGTCAGCACTGACCGGACGCGTCCGGTCGCAGATTCCCTTTCTAGAACCTTACTGGAGTTGACCGGACGCTGCCTCTCAGCGTCCGGTCACTTGACCATTCCAGCGTCCGATCGCACCGAACGCAATTACCTTGATCAAATGTACTGACCAGACCCTGCGGCCAGCGTTCGGTCGCTCTGGAGCCAGCGTCCGGTCAGTATTTGACCCTCCATTCACTTCCAACTCTCGATCATATGTGAATGAAGTTTGCTCCATAGGATCATAGGGCTGTTGTGGAGCTACCTAGTGCTAGTTTTAACAAGTGTGCACCACACCTAACTCACTAGACTCACCTAGGTCAAGCTACCCGTCCATACCCCCTTAATAGTACGGCCAAAGGAAAAACAAAGTCCTTAACTACTCTAAGTGTCTCTCCAACTCCAATCGACACTTAGAACTAGTTATCCTTAACCTTGTCGTCCATCCTTTGAAACCGAAACGATTTCCATCGTAGGGGCATGACCACCTCGATTGCCCAATTGATCTCCATTACCATGACCTAACTTAATTGCTTCTGCAAAACACACGTTAGTCATAATAATTTTATATTGTCATTAATCACCGAAATCCAACTAGGGGTCTAGATGCTTTCATTCTCCTCCTTTTTGGTGATTGATGACAATACCACCTCGAGTATGTGAAATAGTGAGGTTTTTGACGGGCTTTGTTCATATAAGCTTTTGTCATTAAGAACAAAAGAGTTAGGCAAGCTTATATGACCCAAGCCAACACAATGTACTCAAAGGATATGAATTAAGCAAGAGTACAAGTAATAAAGCTCATTTGCATCGGAGTATAAACACGGAAGCAACGGCAAATGAGCATAACACAAATGATATGACATATAAAGGAATTCAAAGTAGAGAGCACACATGTCATATATCACAATCATGTAGATATCACTATCACATAGATATAATAGTATGCATGAAAGTAAACACACGAATGCATAATAGTAATAGTGTATCACACAAATAAAGCTCCAAATGTATATAATAGACTAATAGCTAATTAGGCTCCCCCTAAACGTCGCTCCCCCTGAGTCTACATACTCGAATCCTCTCCCCCTTTGGCGTCAAACACCAAAACCTAAGGGTCGATCGGCGGAGCTGCAGCGGACGAGCCAGGCGCTGAGGTACGAGGGGCAAGCTAGAACTGGGCACCATCATCATCTGACCCTAAGCTTTGTACTGACTGACCCTCTGTGGCAGGAAGCGTCGCTGAAGCGGTCTGGGTCTGAGCTAGGGTAGGTACTGCCTGTGAAGCTGCTAGAATATCTGTTATAGGATCTGAAGATGCGATAGAAGATGGGAGCCTCTGAGTAGTCATGATGACTGGAGCTGCTGTAGAAGGACCGACGACATGCATATGTGGCAGTGTAGGCATGCCTATCAACTCGCTGAAAGATGCTCCAAGACTCCTGGAGACTGACGTGTTAGGCACAAAAAGCGAGGATGACTGCTCTGGTGTGAAGCCCATCTGAAGTGGTGTGAAACACGGGGCTAACACTGGCGAGGATAACCACTAGGACACCTGTACTGTGGGAGAGGCAAACGGAGCTGGAGGCTGTCCCTGACTCTGAAGCCCACTAGGCTGTACTGCTAGAGTCGTCGTAGTGGTGGCAGGCTGAGCAAGCTGGGGCAAAAGCTGTGGCTGTGGGCCCCAAGTGCTGTTACTACATGCTGCATAAATCCCATAAGCTACTGCTGCATGAGTTACTGCTGCTGATGCATCTACTGCTGCTGCTGCTGAAGGAGCTGCTACTGCCACTGGAACTCATCCTAATGAGCCTGAAACTGTGCAAAGTTGGCAGCGGTCTCCTGAGCCTGTCGTGCCTGATCCTGCTGCATCCGCTCAAGAATAGCAATCAAAGTGGGGTCCATCTGTGGTGCAGGTGGAGCTGAGCTGGAACTGCCGGCCTCTGCATCATGTCTGCGTGGAGGCATCTGAGGAATAGGCCAGTAGTCATCATCCGAACTGTCACTAGACTCGGTCCTCTCCTCCTGAGTCTCAAGCTGCTCCTCCTCAGTAGCGGCTATGCCTCTGATAATCTCGTTCTGCTGAGCTACGAACTCTGGTACATCTGGACGATGGCTAGGCTGAGTGGGTGCCTGTGGTGTGCTGTGCCTGATCCTCTGTGCCATGTTATAAGCTGGAAACTCTATGGTGGCACCTCTGTACTCGGCAACCATCTCTGGGGTCCTAACCTGCACAGCCTTAAGCATCAGGAATGTGATCCAATGTGCATATGGAAGCTGCCTGCGACCCTTGAAGCCCTCAGCTATAGTATCCTCCATCTCTGATAGAAGGAGGTCCCAAATGTCGAACACGGTCTGCTGCATCAGGGCGTTGAGGAGCCAAAGCTGGAGACGAGTCAAGCCCTCTCTGTATCCCAACCTAGGAAGTAGTGTCCTCCTAATGATAGCCTCTAGCACTCGAGCTGTAGGAGTAAGATCACTAGGGTTCCTCCTCGACCCTTCACCAAAAGGCTCCTTGAAGCAATGGCGCACAAGATCTGTAGGGGGCACCATACCACCATGAGGACGCCTGGGAGGCTCTTGCTGTCCATAACACACCTCATGTAACCTGACAGGCTGCTCCTGTAGGCTCAGTATCTCCTTGGCCCTAAAACTCATCACCCTGTAGTCTCTGCCTCTGAATGCAAAGTGTATGAAGTTATGATACGGGTCAACATAGAGCGAAGCATAGAACTGCCGAACCCAAGATGGTACATACAATCCTGTCCGACCAATTAGATCTGTCAGCCCTGGCAAATATGATAAGTAGGGGCGAATATGCTCTCCAGCTACGCTACAATAGCCTCAATACTGCAGACTCTCTGAGATCGGAAGACTACCCCACTGTTCAGATATGTATTATAGAAGTCTTCCTGGAGCGGTGTATAGAAACCCTCTGCTACTCTCTCATCTCTCCTCAGAGGAAACCACACCTCAAACTCTACAAACCTCAGCTGTCGGACCTGCTTGGCCGTGGCGGCCCTCAAGTCAAGATGGGTCACTAGAGGCAGACCCTGTGGTCTAGGCGGTGGATGTGATCCCCTCCACTGAGTCGGTGGCCTCGGTGAGACTAGAACACGGGAACGACTAGAGCGGTGTAGTAGTGGCTGGGGTGTCTGCTCGGTCTCCTCGACCTGCTGGCCCTCCTCACCCTCCTGAGGCTGCTGTGACTGCTGTCCCTCCTATGTCTCCTGAGCTGGCTGTGGCTCTGGTGGTGAGGGCTGCTGCTGTGACTCCTCCTGTGACTCCCCCTGAGGCTGAGGATCCACAACAGGAAGACGTCGTCCTACCATCATAACAGTTCCAGCTGGACTACCATGAAGACGCTCAATCTGCTCAAGTCTGCCCTGCGCGTCTGGTGCCAGATGATCTGCAATGACAACTCCACTGTGGGTACCTCCTCTCTCGGCATGCTCTACAGCCTCAGCGACTACTGCTGCTCTCGCTGTCTCTACATCAGGATACTTGCGCTTCTTTGATGTAACATGCTTCGTCGCCTTGCCTTTGGTTCCTGTGGGCAAGCGAGGCGGGGGCCTCCAATCGTCATCTCCTGGACCACCACCAACGTTCTTGGTGCGAGCCATCTGATCTAACAAGAGAAAAACTACTACTGACAAGATCAACTGTCCACTGACACTTTCAAGGCTTGGCCTCGATCCGTACTCGCGAGCTTGGCTCCGAGTTAACTGACAACTGTACCTGTCACCTCAATGGCACCGACTCACTGCGCGATGGAATAGATGGATATACAAGTAAATACGATATATCTAAAAGGTGTGAAATCCTATGAGAGCAAGCAATTTAGATGCAAAATAGAAATGAATGGCTTGCTACCTGATGAACCGACGATCCGATGAAAAGAGAAGTGACATGCGGGGGGGACACCGGGACCGCTAGGGTTAGGGTTCACGATGAGCGGTGAATTGACAGCCCTGGATGCAATTGAAGTCAATGCTATGACGAATTGCTAAGTCGCGGCAAGATGGAAATTTGGATTGCTAGGGTACAAGCAGGGCCTTACCGACGCTGGACGTGGACTGCACTGCCGTGGAGGAGACACGGCGGCGAGGCAAGGAGCGGCTCTGGCGAGGCTTGCGTGGATAGGCGCCTTGGGAGCACGGG
This sequence comes from Miscanthus floridulus, assembly GCF_019320115.1. NCBI lineage: Eukaryota > Viridiplantae > Streptophyta > Magnoliopsida > Poales > Poaceae > Miscanthus > Miscanthus floridulus. The sequence continues at coordinate 111,573,363 of NC_089598.1, forward strand.
GAGACACGGTGTGGCTTGGGGAGGTGCTGGCTGCGTAGGACAGCGGTGGCGAGCGGCTGCGGTGGCGCTCGGTCGTGGTGGCACGGCGGCTGCGGGGCTCGGCGGCTATGGCGCGGCAAGCTGGCGCGGCGGAGTTGCGGCGGCGTCGGCGGCTAGGGCACGAATCGGATGGGGCAAAGGGTACGGCCGGATTAGATTAAATAGGGTCCCCCGACGTGACAAGAAAGGAAACAGATAAAGAGTCCTAAAGCCGCACGAGATCTACTGACCGGACGCTCTAGTGGTAGCGACCGGACGCTACTACCCAGCGTCTGGTCGATTCCAGAGAGGTCCAATTCCTCTGGAATCATGACCGGACGCGTCCGGTGGTCCATGACCGGACGTAGGCAGGGTCCGGTTAGTTGCCTTGAACGCCATGTAGATCGATCGGACGCTGGAACCCTTCCTGACCGGACGCACAAACGCAGAGTCCGGTCACTCCTTCAGCTTCTGTTCACCTCCTGTGAACTGACCGGACGCTGGACTGCAGAGTCCGGTGCAGCGTCCGGTCACTCTTTTCCAGCAAATCTTCAATGTTCCTCCACGCTACCTATTCCCAATCAAGTCCCAACATGAATAAGATCCAAATAAACACCAATTGGGACTGATGTGAGTGACCTCTCTCAAACCCTCAAGTTTTTCAAAATATTTTGCCTTAGGCTATAATTCTTTTTAAGAAAATAGGCAATAAGAGGGCAAAAGGAACAAAACGACAAAACAACATCCAAGCATATGCAATACTTGTAAGTAAATCTAGTTGCTTGTCAAGTTTGATCCAAGGTTAAGCTTCTTCACATGCTTTTCGGCGGTTATCTTAACCATGTTAGACACGCCCTATATGCATTACCAAAAATTAAACATGTTGTATATTACAATGAATGCAAGGGAGAACACAAGCTCAATTTTTAGTGAAGTTACTAAAATCAAGTACATTGAGCTCACTCCGCAATCTACAAAATGTAGCCTCATCTAGCGGTTTAGTGAAGATATCCGCTAATTGATCTTCGGTTCTTACACCTTCTAGTGATATATCATTTTTAGCAACATGATCTCTTAGAAAGTGATGGCGGATATCTATGTGCTTGGTGCGAGAGTGTTGAACTAGATTATTTGCAAGTTTTACCGCACTTTCATTGTCGCACAAAAGAGGTACCTTTTCTAGAACTACACCATAGTCTAGCAAAGTTTGTTTCATGTATAAAATTTGTGCACAACAAGCACCCGCGGCAATGTATTCCGCTTCGGTGGTGGACAAAGCCACACTATTTTATTTCTTGGAGGACCAAGACACAAGTGATCTACCAAGCAAATGGCACCCTCCGGATGTGCTCTTTCTATCAACTTTGCAACCGGCATAATCCGAATCGGAATAGCCAACTAATTCAAATATAGCTCTTTTGGGATACCAAAGGCCAATGCTTGGTGTGTGCTTAATATACCTAAGGATTCTTTTTATGGCAATTAAATGTGTTTCCTTAGGATTAGCTTGAAATCTAGCACACATACATACACTAAACATGATGTCGGGCCTAGATGCAGTTAAATATAACAAGCTACCAATCATAGAACGGTAGAGAGTTTGATCAACCGGGTTACCTCTCTCATCTAGGTCGAGATGTCCATTGGTAGGCATTGGTGTCTTGATTGGCTTACATTCATCCATCTTGAATCTCTTGAGAAGATCTTTTGTGTATTTCTCTTGAGAGATGAAAATGCCTTCTTTCATTTGCTTGACTTGAAAACCAAGAAAAAATGTAAGTTTACCAATCATTGACATCTCAAACTCCTTCGACATTAATTCACTAAATTCTTTGCATGAGTCTTCATTTGATGATCCAAAGATGATATCATCAACATATACTTAACAAATGAAGATGTATCCATCAAGCTTCTTGGTAAATAGTGTGGTGTCGACCTTCCCAATGGTGAAGCCCTTCTCAATGAGGAAGTCCCGAAGGCGCTCATACCAAGCTCTTGGGGCTTGCTTAAGTCCATATAGTGCCTTGGACAACCTATAAACATGATTAGGATATCTAGGGTCTTCAAACCCGGGAGGTTGATCAACATAGACTAGTTCATTAATAAAGCCATTTAAAAATGCACTTTTTACATCTATTTGATATAGTTTCATTTCATGATGTGATGCATATGCAAGTAGGATACGGATGGCTTCTAATCTTGCAACCGGTGCAAAGGTCTCTCCAAAATCCAAACCTTCAACTTGGGAGAACCCCTTTGCAACTAGTCTTGCCTTGTTCCTCACAACGACACCTTGATCATCTTGCTTGTTATGAAACACCCACTTTGTTCCAATGGCTCTTACACCTTTTGGTCGCTCTTCAAGAGTCCAAACTTCATTGCGAGTGAAATTGTTCAACTCTTCATGCATGGCATTGATCCAATCGGATCTTTAAGAGCTTCTTCTACCTTGGTAGGCTCATAGCAAGAGACAAAAGAGTGATGAGCAATAAATGAAGTAAGTTTTTGAGATCGAGTCATTACACCCTTTGATGGACTCCCTATGATGAGATCTTATGGATGATCTTGTAGGAGAGGTGTATTTCTTCTATTGACTACTTGAGGAGGAGGTTGTGGAGCATCAATATCTTGTGCTTGTACCACCATTTGCTCATGGGAGATATGAGTATCTTTATTTTCTACTCTCCCATCTTTTTCACCATCTTGTGGCACACTTGATGAATAAGGTTGATCAATGACTTGTACATCATCTTCATCATCTTTTGGCTTGATGTCTCCCACCGGAATATTCTTCATAGCCTCCCTCAATGGTTCATCACCTACATCATCAAGATTCTCATGTGCTCCTTGGGAGCCGTTAGATTCATCAAATTTCACATCATATGTTTCTTCAACCAAGCCAGTGGCATGATTAAATACTCTATATGCTTTGGACTTTGATGAGTAACCAATAAGAAAACCAATATCACAATGTCTTTGGAACTTCCCTAGGTGTTGCCGCTTCTTGTAGATGTAGCATTTGCAACCAAACACCATAAAGGAGACGTCCGGCTTCTTCCCATTGAGCAACTCATAAGGTGTCTTGCCAAGGAACTTTTGAAGGAATAGGTGGTTGGATGCATAACATGCGGTGTTGATTGCTTCCGCCCATAGAGCTTCGGGGGTGTTGTACTCATCAAGCATAGTTCTTGCAAGAGTGATCAATGTCCGGTTCTTCCTCTCAACTACACCATTTTATTGAGGAGTATAAGTTGCGGAGACTTCATGTTTGATTCCAACTTCATCACAATAGGCTTCAATGTTTGTGTTGTCAAATTCTTTTCCATTGTCACTTCTAATCTTTTTGAGCTTCACTTCAAATTCATTTTGAGCTCTCTTGGCAAACTTCTTGAAACAAGATGCAACTTCAGATTTGTCATGAAGGAAGAATACCCATGTATACCTTGAATAGTCATCAACGATCACAAGACAATAAAGATTTCCTCCCAAACTCTTGTATGTTGTTGGTCCAAATAAATCCATGTGAAGGAGTTCTAGCATTCTTGTGGTTGACATGAAAGCTTTGGTTGGATGAGTATTTGCAACTTGCTTGCCGGCTTGACATGCACTACAAAGCTTGTCCTTTTCAAACTTCACATCCTTTAACCCTCTCACCAAATCATTCTTCATAAGCTTCTTGAGTGAGCTCATCCCAACATGAGCAAGTCTTCTATGCCATACCCACCCAAGTGTTGTTTTGGTGAATAGGCAAGTCTTCAAATTTGCATCTTTGGAGGTGAAGTCCACAAGATATAAGTTGTTGTATCTAAATCCATTGAATATCACTTGATTATCATCTACCTTGGATACAACAACCTTCTTCTCGGTGAACAAGCATTGGAAGCCAAGATCACATAATTGTTCAACGGATAGCAAGTTGAAGCTCAATGAAGCAACATATAGCACATTGGAGATGGAATAATCATTTGATATTGCCACTTTGCCCAATCCTTTAACCTTGCCCTTTGAGTTATCTCCAAAAGTTATTTTCTCTTGTCCATCTACCTCTTCATCTAGTGAGGTGAACATACGAGGATCACCGGTCATATGTTGAGTGCAACCACTATCAATAACCCAATGACTTCCACCGGTCTTGTAGTTCACCTACACACAAGAGATTTAAGCTTTAGGAACCCAAACGCGTTGAGGGCCCTTCACCTTCTCAACAAGTGACTTAGCCACCCAAATCTTCTTAGGCCTATTCTTGTTAGGGGGTCCTAAGAACATGACTTTCATCTTTCTACTAGAATCCTTTCTAAGCATGTAGTGAGCATTGAAAGCAAAGGGTCTAGCATGCTTAGGCAAGGGTTGTGGCGGTGGAGTTTGGCACTCATGAGCAAAGTGGCCTTCTTGTCCACACTCAAAACATCTCTTTGGCTTTGGCTTTGGCTTTGATTGTTGTTGTTGAACTTGAGCCTTCTTCTTCTCTACACTTGCCACATATCTAATGCCACTTCTATCCATCTTCATGACGGTGTTCATGAGTAGCTCACTTTGGAGGTGCTTGCCTCTAGCAAACTTGCTCAACCCAATCTTGAGATGTTCTTTCTCCATCTTAAGCTTCTTGTTCTCTTCCTTGAGAACATCATTGTTCTTCTCTTTCTTGAGCTTCTTGTTCTCTTCTTTGAGCTTCTCATTCTCAAGGATCAACTCTTCATCGTGATCAAGAATTTCTAGCCCAATGGTGTTGTGGCTTTTCATCTCTTCAAGATCTTTTATGAGCTTTTCATTTGCATTCTTGAGCTTGACATATTCATCATAGTCATTGCACTCAACCACTTTCTTGCCTTTGCCACTAGTTCCTTGCTCAATGCTCACATCAATTAAATCATCACATAATGTAGCTATATCAATCTTAACAACATGGTTAGTAGCATCATGTGGCTCATTTGGTAAAAAATTTTTAGCAATAACAAGAGTATCATAATTGATCTTTAGAGTTGTATATTCATCTTTTAGCTTGTTGTGGCTAGTGATGAGCTCATTGCGCACCCACTCAAGTTTATCATGTTTATCTTTAAGCTCTTTCTTAGAAGATTTGAGCTCCTTGAGTTTGGATGATATAGCATCATTTGTTTCTTTAAGCTCATCATTAGTCTTTTCCAATATATCACATTTTGCTAAGAGTGAATCATTTTTAGCATCAAGCTTTTCATTTTTAGCACTACTCTTTCTAATGATCTTAGTGTATTTTCTTAGTATTTTGACAAGATCATCATATGAAGGTGAATCATCATCATCGCTATCGCTATCACCATCACTAGCTTGCTCATCATCACTACTATCATCATTATTAGTTACCTTGCGTTCACCCTTGACCATAAGGCATAGGTGTGTAGAGGATGATGGTGATGGTGGCGGTGAAGATGGAAGATCAATAGCAATAGCGGCCACCTTCTCATTGTCACTATCATCATCGGATGATCCACTAGAAGAATCAATGTCCGTGAGCCAATCACCGACGATGTAGGCCTTTCTACTCTTCTTCTTCTTGTAGAAGTCCCTCTTTTTGCCATCTCTCTTCTTGTATGGCTTGTTCTTTTTCTTCTCATCTTCATCTTCATTGCTTGAGTCATCTTTCTTGCCCTTGTTCTTGTTCTTGAACTTGTCTTTCTTGGGCTTTGTGCATTGATGAGTTAGATGGCCAAGTTCTCCATAATTGTAGCAATCCATCTCAGAGATTGGCTTTCTTCTTGAGCTTGTGAAGAACTTCTTCTTCTTGCCATCGAACTTGATGCCACTCTTGTTGAGCTTCTTTACCATCTTGGCGGTCTTTTTCACCATGAGAGCAAGACTTTCATCATCAGCTTCTTCATCACTTGAGCTCTCATACTCAAGTCTTGCTTTGCCCTTATCTTGGCTAGCTTTGAATGCTAAGTCCTTCTCTTTCTTCTTTGTAGAGGATGAGCCATCTTGTGACGTGATGTGCATGTACATCTCATGAGTATTGATCTTTCCCAAGATTTGTGTCGGTGTAGCGGCGGAAAGATCACCTTGATGTAGCACGGTCACAATATGCCCATATTTGTCAATGAGGAGGACACTCAAGATCTTTCTCACAACGTCGGATGGTGACATTTGAGTAAGTCCAAGCCCATTAACTTCCTCTACAAGAACATTCAAACGTGAATACATCTCATTAGCATTTTCTTTGGGAAGCATCTCAAATGAATTTAGCTTTTTAATTACAAGAAAAATAGCGTTCCTCACGCTCACTCTTGGTTCCCTCATGGAGCGCACAAACGTCAGACCATAGTGTATGGGAGTCTTTGTGGTTCCTTACGCGATTGAACACATCTTTGCAAAGGCCTCTAAAGATGGTGTTTCGAGCCTTTGCATTCCACTTTTCATAATTAACCTCATCGCCTTGTAAGTTAGTAGCATCCCGAGGTTTTAGGAAGCCTTGTGAGGCGGCTCTAAGTATACCAACGTCTAGAGCTTCTAAGTACACATCCATGCGGATTTTCCAATATGGAAAGTCATCTCCCTCAAAGATAGGAGGAGGTCCATCCCCGTGAGACATCTTGCTCAAAGCGATTAAGCTTAAAACGTGAGCACGAGGCTCCGATACCAATTGAAAGGATCAAGATGCCCAAGAGGGGGGTGAATTGGGCTAATTCTAAATTTTCTTACAATAATTAAATCCTACGGTTAGCCCAATTAACCCCTTGTGCCTAGAAAAATATTTCTATTAATCTAACACACAACGGACTTGCAACCTATGTTCCAAACTTACTCTAGCATGGCAATTCTATGAATGTAAAGACAAGTATTGAATTGCTCAAAGTAAATGCTCAAAGTAAATGCTCAAAGTAAATAGAGAGAGGAACGCGGCGATGTTTTGCCGATGTATCGGAGAGTCGCCACTCCCCACTAGTCCTCGTTGGAGCACCCACACAAGGGCGTAGCTCCCCCTTGATCCGTGCAAGGATCAAGTGCTCTCTACGGGTTGATTCTTCGACACTCCGTCGCGGTGAATCACCCAAACCCGCTCACAACTTGAGTTGGGTCACCCACAAGCTCCATCGGGTGATCACCAAGCTCCCAATCACCACCAAGCCATCTAGGTGATGGCGATCACCAAGAGTAACAAGCACGAACTCTCACTTGACCACGTGAAGCCGAATGAGAAGATGGATGCACACTTTGCTACTCCTGATTCACTAATGAGGCTACTATCTTGGATTCTCAAATCTCAATCACCTCACTAGGACCTGGCTCTTCTTGGCACTCACAAACGTGTTTCTTAGCTGTTGGAATGAGCAAAAGTAACTCCACACACGAGTGGAGCTTCTATTTATAAGGCAGCCTGAAAAACGAACCGTTATGAGCTTCTGCGGGGTGACAGGACGCTCTGGCCAGTTCAACCCGTAAACCAGTGTTTAAGTGTTGACCGGACGCTGGCAGGGTCCGATCACCACTGACCGGACGCGTCCGGTCACATTAAACCCTCACTGGATGCTTACTGTACTCGACCGAACGCTGAACCCTCAGGGTCCGGTCAGCACTGACCGGACGCGTCCAGTCGCAGATTCCCTTGTCTGGAACCTTACTAGAGTCGACCGGACGCTGCCTCTCAGCGTCCGGTCACTTGACCATTCCAGCATCCGTTCGCACCGAGCGTAATCACCTTGATCAAATGTACTGACCGGACCCTGCGGCCAGCGTCCGGTCGCACCGGAGCCAGCGTTCGATCAGCATTTGACCCTCCATTCACTTCCAACTCTCGATCATATGTGAATGAAGTTTGCTCCATAGGATCATAGGGCTGTTGTGGAGCTACCTAGTGCTAGTTTTAACAAGTGTGCACCACACCTAACTCACTAGACTCACCTAGGTCAAGCTACCCGTCCATACCCCCCTTAATAGTACGGTCAAAGGAAAAACAAAGTCCTTAACTACTCTAAGTGTCTCTCCAACTACAATCGACACTTAGAACTAATCATCCTTAACCTTGTCGTCCATCCTTTGAAACCGAAACGATTTCCATCGTAGGGGCATGACCACCTCGATTGCCCAATTGATCTCTATTACCATGACCTAACTTAATTGCTTCTGTAAAACACACGTTAGTCATAGTAATCTTATATTGTCATTAATCACCGAAATCCAACTAGGGGCCTAGATGCTTTCACATTCCACCTCAACATATCGGTGAGCAGTACTTTGAAGACCTTGTAAATCTGTCCTTCCATAAACTCCGTGGTAAATATGTAATACATGACTTGATGCATGACATGGCGCTTCTAGTGTCAAGGACGAATGCTTCATTGTAAAGAATACAAGTGGGATAAAAGAAGTTCCTCCAAACGTTCGCCACCTATCAATACTATCAAGCAGTGGTGTTGACTGTTCTGACTTAATGAGTCTATGCAAGCACACAAAGCTGCGCACCCTGCTTTGCAACAAGTATGTCTGGAGTGAGCCTTTATCTTTGATGGTTAGCTGGTTTCATGAACTTGGATGCCTGCGTGTTTTCTGTTGTGCCTTCAAACTGAGACAATTACCAGAGAGGATAGGCAATCTGAAACATCTCCGGTACCTTGAAATATCCGGAAAATACCATTTCAATGAAGTTCCTTCATCATTCTGGAGCCTCTATAACTTGCAGATTTTGTATGCCAGGAAATGCACATTTCAAAGATTGCCCGACATAGGTGCCAGTAAGCTGATCAATCTGGCAAAGTTTGAATCACGTATTCTTCAAATGGAAGTCGATGCTGTGAAGTTGGGAGAGCAAATTGGGTTCATAAACAATTTTCCAGATATAAAATATTTGGTTTTATATAATCTAGGCGCAATAAGCAAGGATCATGCAGCAAAGCTGGAACTTAGGAAGAGGAAAGATCTTACTGGTTTGACTCTGAGTTGGTTTTCGTTCATATCTCGAAAGTTCAATGAGATAGAAGTGCTTGCAGAGCACAATGAGATAGAAGTGATTCCATTGCACAATGTGATAGAAGTGCTTCAAGCCCTACAACCTCCAACCAATGTGAAATTTGTACGCATCCAGGGTTATCCAGGTGAATATTTTCCAACCTACTTTTCTGGTTCTGATGGACTCAATGCCATGCCATTTTCTGGTATAATTTTGTCATCAGTAACAGAACTGAGCATTGAAGGGTGTCAGAACCTAAGTGATTGCAGATTGGACGTACCTGCCATCAGAAAAATAGAGATTGCGCATTGCAGAAATGTAAAATCAGTACGAATTGAACACTTGGAAGATTCAACTTTTTCCCTTCTAGAACTGAAGGTGGACAAGTGTCCAAACATCACATATCTGTTGGCCCTGTCCATAAGAAAACTCGAACTGAAGAATTATGGGAGCCTCGGAGATAGCAATGATTGTAGTTCCCTCACCATCTTGTCATCATCATTAACAGAACTGAGCATTGAAGGGTGTCAGAACCTAAGTGATTGCAGATTGGACGTACCTGCCATCAGAAAAATAGAGATCGCGCATTGCAGAAATGTAAAATCAGTACGAATGGAACTCTTGGAAGATTCAACTTTTTCCCTTCAAGAACTGAAGGTGTACAATTGTCCAAACATCACATATCTGTTGGCCCCGTCCATAAGAAAACTCGAACTGGAGAATTCTGGCAACCTAGACAGCATCGATTGCAGTTCCCTTACCATCTTGCATCTATCATGTGACCATCTCACATCCATGGACCTACAAAATTGGAGCCTTCCATTGCTACAGGAGCTCAAGATCAGTGGCTGTCCATGTCTGATATCTATTAGAGACTCTGAACAGGTACCCACTGACCTTTCCCTTGGCTAGCTGGGCCAGACGACGCAGCACTGGGAAATTCCCGTTCCTCACTCACCTAACTACCGAATGGTGCCACAAGCTGGAAAGTCTTGATGGCTTCCTAACACATGAATATCTCCCTGCCATCAAAGATCTGACCATTTGGTATTGTCCACGTCTCAACTGGCAAAGTGGAATGATGTTGCCGTCCTCCATCCAAAAGCTCCAGTTAATTAATTCTGGGAATATCTCTCGCAGCTGCCTGGTGAGCCACACATCGACATCCCTGCAAGAACTAAGTGGCTAAACTGGAGTGCACTACTGGAAAACTGAACTTTGCCGAGTGCATGAGACTTTGCCGAGTGCTTTTTATCGGGGCACTCGGCAAAGCAATATTTTGCCGAGTGCCGCACTCGGCAAAATAAAACACTCGGCAAAGGTGAATTTGTCGAGTGCCAGGCACTCGGTAAAGCCTGGCTCTCGGCAAAACTGGGCTTTGCCGAGTGCCGCGGCACTCGGCAAAACTGGGCCGGCCCGTGACGGCGGCCACCTACCGTCAGATTTTGCCGAGTGCCTAACGGCTGGCACTCGGCAAATATTTTTTTTAAACTTATTTTGCCGAGTGCCAGCCCCAAGGACTCGGCAAATTTTTTTTTTTAAAAAAAACTTATTTTGCCGAGTGCCTCCTAGGCCGGCACTCGGCAAAGCTCACTTTGCCGAGTGCCCCGCATGGCACTCGGCAAAAAAAAATTTTTATTTTGGGCCCAATTTTTTTCATGGGGCCTTGTGACAGTATTTCAAACTCTATTTTTAAATTTGGGGCAATTTTGACTTTTTTTTATATATTTCATTAGTTTATTTCGTTTCGTCGAATTTTTCGGGATATTTCAAATTTGAACTGAAGGTACATGGAATAATAGACTTTGGTCATCCAAAAATTGATACTCGTGATATTTAGGGTATGTTTAGGCCGTATCCAGGAATTCACATGAAATCTCGAGCATCTCGTTGACGTAACATGTCGAGGTACTTGCCGGAAATGTGATTTTAAATTATATAAAATGCAAATGAAGTCCGAAAATCATGAAACTTGTCGAGGCGTCGTGTTATCGTATGTGGAGGCTGTGGTAAAAAATTGAGAAGGTTTCGAGCAAGTTGTGACGTCGGATGCCAAAAACCCAGACATCTCCACATGTGATCACATGTCGAGATGTCCTAGTTTGTAAGCATCGTACGTGACAACGTGTACCAAACCTTCTGAAAATTTTATCATAGCCTCCACATACGATATCGCGACATCTCAACAAGTTTAATGATTTTCAGACTTCGTTTGCTTTTTATAGAATTTAAAAACACTTCGCATGCGGTCATGTTTCGTTAACAATATGTCCGAAAATTCAGGTCCGTTTCTGGATACGGCCTCACACTACACTCAGTAACATGACTATCATTTTTTGAATCATTAAATTCCATTATTCGTACCACGTGCAGTTCAAATTTATATTTTTCAAAAAAAATTCAAGTAAACGAAATAAAGTAACTAAATATATCAAAAAGCCACAAAAAATCCCCAAATTCTAAGGAGGAGTTCCTGGTCCTTTAAAAGGGCTGCACAAAAAATTTGGAGGCCAAAAACAAAAAAAAAATAAAAAACTTTACCGAGTTCCGGGGCATGGCACTCGGCAAAGGGGCTCTTTGTCGAGTGCAAAAAATAAGGCACTCGGCAAAAGGGCTCTTTGCCGAGTGCCAAAAATCTGGCGCTCGGCAAAGGGCGCGGGTGGGGCACTTAGGCGATTTCGGCCGGCCGGGCAGTCCAAGCCTCAGACAGCCAGCCAGCCATCCGCGCCCACGTCGGCCCGCCCTCGCCCCCGCGCCACGCGCCGCGCGCCGCGCGCCGCCCTCCGCGGCCACGCCGGCGCACCTCCTCCCCACCAGCTCCCTGCGGCGCAGCTCCCCTACTCCCCACGTGGCGGCGCGGCGAGGCCACCAACCCCCTCCACGAGGCGGCGGCCGGCCCCTCTCCTCCGGACTCTCTGGGTCTCCCGACGTCGACTCATCCTCGGCTTCTCTCCAAGTCCTCAATCCATCCTCCGACTGCCCCCTCTTCGCGGTGAAACCCTAGCCCGTTGCCTCGCCGCCGATGCACATTTAGGTATTTTACTGTGTTGTGGAAGATGCACATTTAGGTATTTTACTTTGTTGTGGAAGATCTCGAAGTAGGCTGTGATTGCTGGTTGTGCATATTCGGTTTCCATCCTTCCTGTAGGTCTGAAATAAATTCGGTCAACTGTTGCCAGCAAACCGATATGTTAGTTTGTTATTAGTGAATAAGTACATCAGTCTGCAGGTGTTTGGTGCTGAGAGATCCCTCACTTTTTGGGTCTCCAGTTGGCAGCAATTTGGGTCTACATACCCTTTTGTTATCTTTCTTCTGAGTATCAACTTTCAATGATATGTATAATGTGGTTAAGCTTGTTGTTACCTCCTTTAGCAATGCATTTTTTGACATGATTTCAATATAGCACTGGATGTTTTTTTTGGGGGGGGAGATGAAGGTTTGTACTGAATAAGCAAACCTTTGCATCATTTTGCATTGATATAGCGACATGGTTACTTATACCTTTGGTTGTGTTACATAGATGTAAATGGCTGTTTCCTATGCTATTGTGTCTGTCATGGGACCCTTACAACTCTATCTCTTTCTTCTGGTAAGGTCAGCATGGTGAGGGTCAGTGTGCTCAATGATGCGCTCAAGTCCATGTACAATGCTGAGAAGAGGGGGAAAAGGCAGGTCATGATCAGGCCGTCATCCAAGGTGATCATCAAGTTCTTGACAGTCATGCAGCGTCATGGTTAGTTCTCAAATCTTATGCCCCATTTCAATTGCTCCATTCTGAGGACATGTCCCTGATTAGTGTTACATTATGTAGGCTACATTGGTGAGTTCGAATATGTGGATGACCACCGTGCTGGGAAGATTGTGGTGGAACTGAATGGAAGACTAAACAAATGTGGTGTTATTAGCCCTCGCTTTGATGTTGGCGTAAAGGAGATCGAAGAATGGACTGCGAGGCTGCTCCCATCTCGTCAGGTTAGTCCAGTCCGTTGTATATAACACTTGCAGCATTATTTTCCTTTTACAAACCCATTTTAATCTTTTTGGCAGGTAGCATGAAGGATAAAGCAGTTTGTGATGCATAATCCCATATGCAATCATGCTTGCAGCACAGGATATTGCCAGAGATGAAAGGTACTAAGCTGTCTCCACTGTGCTAAAGCACAGTTGTTTCTAAGTTTATTGATGGATTAAATTTTCTTTGACATTGCTAAAGCTGCTGGTTGTGGAGTATGCAAATCAAGACCCGAGTTACAAAACTGATTTTTATTGTACAGTTCTCTTAGTATGCACTATCATCATTCAAGTTATATCATGGTATGCAGAGATAGCACTTGCCTTGATGTTAGTCCTTTTTTTTATGCCATTGTTGATAAAAAAACAGACATGTTGGCACAAGCAGCAGTCTGACCACTAGAAATGTTTGTACTTATTTCAGTTTGTGGGTTGGTGATTCCAGTGCCTTTAAGTGCCAGTAAGGATAAGACCTGTGAATTTATATGATGACTAGCAGTAGTAACATTTGTATATTTAGTAAAAAGTTAATATTTCTATGTCATGTCTGGTTGTGTTAGAATTAAATTAAAAAGAGATCTAGTGAGATTGATATGTGGTTCGTAGTAGAATTGAAAATACAGTTGCGTATATGTTGCTTGCGTCTAAAAATTCAGACCATTACATTGATCTAGTTGGTGTAATTCAATTTTTGGACAAATGGATTATACGTTTATGACTGCTATTATCTCTTTCTATTGGTTGTATGTCTTTCTCTAAAATAAAATGGTCTATATGCTTCTACATTGTTTCAGATGGAAAAACTGAGGTGACACATTCAAAAATATTTCAGCTTTAGGGGACTGAAATTGGGGGTGCATCCTGCAGCTTGGAGATGCTATGAAAACAGTATCTTGAATATCTTGCATATATCAACCTAATCAATCATTTTGATATGTGATATTTGCGGAGCTGAGATGATATGGAACCCAAGTCTCGTGCCGCGCTGCTCTCCCCTTCCCTAACTATGCCTTGTGACTTTGTTTTGTTTTGTTTTGTACTACTCTTGAGTGGCTGTGATGAATAAGTTTCCATTAGAGAACTTCTGCACTTTAGCACCTTATGAGCTAGTACTTGGGATATTTTGTTCTATTTGCTGCTTAACTAGGATGGCTTGTACCAGTACAACTGTACAAGCAACCAGTTTTGTGGCCAGTTCAATTTCCATTAGAGAGAGAGAATTAAATTAAGCTCCAAGTGAAGTTAAGTTGCAGTTGTCATGCTGATAATGGGTAAATCTGAGCCATTTCTCGAGTTCCTTTGCTCTTGATAATGGGTAAATTTCTGGAGATGGTCACTGTCTTGTGGTATTTCTTTTGTGAAATTTTGGTAATTATATACTTTCAAATGTGAGTTCCTCGATGAGGAGAAGTTCAAAGAGACGGTGCACAAGTGAGTACTCGCCATGATCATGAATGGGGTTTTTGGAGCCTTGCTTTGCTGGGTGAGCTTGGATTTCTGATGCTTTTTGTGGAGGTGAGTGATATGTGAAGGGTGTCAGTGGGTCCTGTGTATAACTATCAAAATTTAATTCAATTAGTTTTAATCTGGGCGAACATAATTTTTCTGTGCGTGTGAGACCCACAGAAAAATTGTTTCTGACGGTGAACCCATAGAAAAATTCGATTTTTCTGTCATTATATTTCTGTGGGTATTTTTCTGAGGGTACACCGTCAGAAAAATATTTTTCTGACGGTATTCGCATTTTTCTGTGTGTTTTCGCACCCACAGAAAAAAGCGAGATTCCAGTAGTGTATATATATATTGTCTGTTACAATGGAATGTAATTTTTTTTCAATTCTCGGGGTCTTTGCCGAGTGCCATGGGCAAGGCACTCGGCAAAGATTTTTCAAAAAAAAATATAAATTTTCTTTGCCGAATGCCTCGCCGCGGCACTCGGCAAAGTATTTTTTTTTAAAAAAAAATCAGAAATTCTTTGCCGAGTGCCTAAACAGGGGCACTCAGCAAAGAAATTATTTAAAAAAATAAAAAAAACTTTACCGAGTGCCTGGGCAGGGGCACTCGGCAAAGTAATTTTTAAAAAAAATAAAAAAAAACTTTGTCGAGTGCCTGGACAGGGGCACTCGGCAAAGTACTTTTTTAAAAAAAAACCTTTGCCGAGTGCTTGGGCTGGGGCACTCGGCAAAGTAATTTTTAAAAAAAATAAAAAAAAATTTGCCGAGTGCTGGGTCGGGCACTCGGCAAAATAACCGTTAACGGCCGACGCCGCAACGGCCGAAAATATTTTGCCGAGTGCCGCCCCAAGCACTCGGCAAATTTTTTTTTATTTTGCCGAGTGCCCCGATAAAAAGCACTCGGCAAAGACCCTTTGCCAAGAAAAATTTTACCAAGCGGACTTTGCCGAGTGCTACACTCGGCAAAGCCTTTGCCGAGTGCAAAGAGCTCTTTGCCGAGTGTAAAAACACTCGGCAAAGCCGCGGCCTCCCGTGGTGGAGTATTTACCTCGGTCACTCAATTCTTGTTTTCTTCAAATCAAACTAGCTATCTTATGTTTGATCAGGTTAAAAGAACATGAGTATTTGCATTTATGAATCCAAATAAGTTTACTGAAAGTAAATTCTTCCATATAGCTACACTGAACTGTGGTTTATAAATTAAAAACAAAATGAAGAGAGATTGTTTCTGCATACTGCTAAGGTACGTTCCTATACACCGTACGTACGCATGCATAGTTCATGGTACATTACATGCGGCGCACGTACGCATGTTGATTGCTACTGGTACAATTAATTACATACAAATAAAATATATATATATATATATATATATATATATATATATAACAAATTATATATAGAAAGCTGGATCGATCGAGTTAAAGGTTGCATTGCTAGCTGCTTCATGAGGAGGCGACGGATGGATCAGTCGTCGATCGATCTTGATGAAGTCGATCGTACTTGCCTTCCTGGCCTTTCTTTTCGCTGCCGGCCTGCAGCGCCGTGTAGTGCCGGCGTCGTCTCCAGCTAGCGTTCCTCTACGCGTCGCCGTCGGCCTTGGTGGGGCTGCCGCCGGCGGTGGGGGAGCCCCCGCCGCCGCCGTGCTCGTGCTTGGAGCTGATGGGGTGCTTCTTCTTGGCGCCGGCGCGCCAGTTCTTGAGGGCCTTGGAGGTCTGCTCGTCGAAGATGGACTGCTTCATGGTGGAGCCCATCTGGGAGACGAGCGCGTACAGCGGGAGCGTCACGTAGCTGCACAGCACCTGGACCACCACCCTGCATGCATAGAGATCATCGTCGTTGGTTTTGTTATTCCACTGCATCTCAGGTCGATCAGATTCTAGCTCATCATACGTACCCAAGGCAGAGGCGTGCAAAGACGAATCGTTTGGAGTCATTGAAGCACGAGTCCATACCGTACTCATACTACGTGCAGATTCAGAGAACCAATTCAAGATGACAGACATCTCCATTAGTCACAGCTGAAGCAGGTGTGTACAATACGTATTTACATGCATTGCAGGTTTATAAACTGAAATGGCCGGGTACGTACCAGAATCCAGAGGAAGTAGATGATCTGGAAGCCATTCTGCAGAGACAGAGAGCATGCATGCAGAGCAAGGAGAGAGACTGAGCACACTGCAAATGGAGGCAAACAAAGGCAGAGCAATGGAAGACAGCACGGACCTGGAAGAGGGTGAAGTGGATGAGGAAGAGCACGAAGGGTGGTTTTGCGAACCAGAAGTAGGAGTCGCTGACTTGCACGAGCGGGATGCCCTGGACCACGGCGTGCCGCTCCGTGATGTCGATGGCCATGCGGCAGATGATGCCCTGCAGCTTGGTCCCCACGGACAGGATGATCACCACCGGCATGATGGATATCCAGAGCATGGTGTGCCATCCTGCACATTATATTGCATGGATGGAGGATTATATTATAGTGGAGCAACCAGAGCAAAATATATATAGAGGAATAATGCATGCATCAACATGAACACGCTAGGATAGGATGATAGAAGATGGATCGAGCAGCTAGCTCACCATTGACATTTAGGAAGAGGAAGATGAGAGCAGAAGCCCAGAGGGGAGGACTGATCCCCACGATCACCTTGAAGTCGTCCTCCAGTGACCGCTTGATGTACTTCTGGAAATCAAACTTGCTGCCAGGGGCAAGATGCACCTGCAGGTACGTTATACAATACAAGTATATTGCTGGTTGCTAAACAATTAATATATATATATATATATATATATATATATATATATATATATATATATATATATATAATGAATGAACAAGCTGGTGACATATATACGTTGACAAAGCTGTGGCGCAGCGCGGAGTAGTCTGCCTGCCTCACGGATCTGAAGAACTGCCGGAAGAAGTTGCTCTGCCGGAACACAATTGTCAGTCAGTCAGTCTGTCTGCCTGTCTGCCTGTACCAATTCATCTCATTTCGTTTCAGAAAGTTACTGTACTGTATATATGTTAATCATCTTACGATGTAGAAGGATGCTGGGAATTTGTTGAGCACATTCATATGGTTCCTCACGAAGGAAGTCTCGTGGGTGAACCTGAACCGCGTCGGGTCTGCACGCAGGGATAAATAAATAAATAAGTTGACAGTTTAATATATATACAAATTCGATCAGCAGAACAACCCAAGATACTATACAGGAGTATGTAATGTACCATTGGAGAACTCGTAGTCTTGGCCTGCAGCTTCTTTTTCCCACACTTTCCATGCACGTATCTGCATGCTTCAAATTAAAAGAGATGCATGAAGCGAGCAATCATATATGAGATATATAGATATATCATCCTTATTAGCTTCTTCATTCCAATGCAAACAAAGAAATCAAAATTGACCTTGGCCCTGCCGAGCGCCATGGTGATGGCACTGTAGGAGACGTGAAAGACGGCGAGGAAGAAGATGAAGATGTGCAGCTGGTGCAGGCCGTTGATGGAGATGAGCGACACCTTCCCCTCGGGGCACTTGGTCTTCATGTTCGCCTCCCCCAGCATCCTCGCATTGTGCGCGTAGTAGGGCGGCGGCCAGTCGAGCACGCCGCCGAGGTGCTCGGCGGCGGCGGCGGCGGCCTTCTTCTTTCCAGGGACGGCGCCCTCCTTCTTGCCGTGCCCCTTATCGCCCCCGGCGGCGGCGCCCTCCGCGGGCTCCTTGCCGTGGCCGCCGACGGCCTCGACGGCCTTGAGCTTGCAGGGGAGCATGGTGTTGGCGGCGTGGTTGCTGATGCAGATCTTGATGATGTAGTTCTGGCCGAACACGAGCAGGAGGGAGATGAAGCCCAGCACCATGAGCTCCGCCTTCACCTTCTCCAGGGCCTCCACCATGGCCTTCTTCTTGCGGTGGGAGAAGAACTCGCCCACGTGGTGGAGCCCCTTCTCCAGCAGGATGGAGATGATCACGATCACGCCGCACACCGACGCCACCGCCCATGTCGGCGTCTGGTCCAGCTCCCGCGTGTTGCCGCCGCCGCCCCCCATTGTTGCTACTCCTTATTCTATCGATCGATTGATTATTGGATTGTGAGATCGAATCGACGATCACCTGGCCGGCCTAGCTAGTAGCTACCTAGAGGGATGAGGGATCCGGCCGGGGAGATGGCGGACGACGCTAGCTCCACGCCGGGATCGGAGAAGAGAGGATGACGTACTCGCGGAAGGAGGAGGACGCCCGGCATGCAAGAATTCCCTCTACTTGGGGGTGACCACGAATGCCTAGCAATCCCAGCTTGCCACTGCATGCGACTTCTACACGGACCGGAGTACTACGGAAAGTGCCATCCATTTCCAAGCAGAGGCCGCGCGCAAACTCCGGACCTTCCTCCACCTAGCATGCAGATGCAGGTCCAACTCAATTCTCTCCGATTTCCGGGCTTCTTCACACACTACTGATTGATTCAAAACTTGTCCCATCATCACCTTACCCATTTGCAGCGGCCATCTTGTCTTATATTCAAATCTTCAGCGAAGGTATTTCACGGATGGCATCTCATACAGCTAATAGCGGAGTCTATAGCGGGCTATACCAACTAAGTTGTACATAGATGCAAATAGCTTGGCATGCCTCAAACAGCTATAGCGGATATAGCCGTAGATTTAAAACCTTTACATTACATCCAGTCATGTCTTTTTAATATTTTTTCGCAAAAAGCATGTCTGCTCAAGCCACATATACTCCTCAGGCACGTGCTCTTAAAATTGCCAAATGCGTCATCAAAACAGCTTTAGCTTCATTGATAGAGCAGCGTGTGGAGCTAAAGCAAAAAAAAAAAAAAAAAAAAAACCCTACTTCACCAGTGAAGCTGAGCTGTTCTGAACGGTCTAAGTGTAGACTAGTTGATCAAGCTAAAGCATTTTGGCCAGTCTGCTATGGGCCCATGACCTCACCTTCATGTAAAACAAAATGTTTGCCGCTTATGTCAATGACACTATCCCTTTTTCTCACCTTAGACACTATCCTGTCACCCACCACCCCCATCATCATCTTCTCTCACTCTTCATGACCTCATATTTATCTCAGACATAGCCGGGACAGATCCAAGGTGGGGCATAGGAGGGCTGTAGCTCCCCCTACCCCCACGTTGCTCATGGAGCCCTCCTAAGCCCCTACTAAATTTTCCTGTCATGGATACAGAGGAGGAAGGAGAAAGATGAAGGGAAAGAAGAGAGGTGGGAAGATCAAGGGGGAGATGAGCCCTGTCCCATAAGTCCCTAGCTCGCCCCTGCCGCCTTGGCCTTCTTATACTCAGTCTCCCATACCCCATTCAACAGCCTTAATCGCCTCACTTTGTCTACGTCTGACGTTATTTTTGGTGTGTGGTATAGAGCTCTCGCCTGTATCCTAATGGCTCTCTACCAAGGGAGACAAAGAGGTTGTTTGGATCCCTCGTTGGCCATTGTTGTCTTGTTGAGCTAGAAACAAAAGATGGACATGTTGTAGCCTATGCGAGCAAGGTATTTTTCTTGCTTCCATTGGTGAGCAAATTTTGCTCGCTCGGGCTGATATGGAAGCATGGCAAGGCAAGCTAAAGAAGGAACCAAGCTAGTATGTCCAAAGTGAGGAGGTGGAAAACTAGACAAATGCCCTATTTAGAGTCGCTGCTCACCATCTTATAGGGAAAAAAGCATGAGACCCCACACACAAACGCTTTTGACGTCGCTTCCTCCACCCGCAATTCTTATATCTGTGTTCTCTTTCAACATGGAAGTGGAAATCGCTCGCAGGCTATTGTGGGAGAAATCCTTAAAATTCTTCGACCTTTGTCCCTCGCCCGCGGCCTGCCTCAAGGGTCGCAGCCCCTACCCCCCCATCCCCACTCTTGCCCTCCTCCTCCATCACCGTGTCTGAGCAAGGAGGCCACGCTCGCTGCCGACGAGGGAACACTTGCGCCTCCTAGTCCTAGGTCCACCCTATGTTCTCCCGTAGAATTGATGTGTCAAACGTTAAGCTTTTTATCCACAAGGTTCTTATGGAAACTAGTAGTGGGAGCAAAGCCCGTTTTTATTCAAAATGTAGTTAAAATAAAATTGTCTCAAACAGAGTCAAAGAAGAAATAATCCAGGCCGTTCTATGCCCTTTTTTTTTTTTGACTGAGGCAGGGGACGTTCTAGGCCCTTTTTGTGAGGAGCCCAAGCAGTCACGACTTTTTCAAGGCCCTGCCCAACTATTTACCAGGTCCAGTCCATATGGAAAGCCTACCGAGGCCCATGTCGTACCACCCTGCACATTAGCGTGCGGGCGGGAGGAGCGCGTGGGGGTTGCCCGCGCACGGCGGAACCCCCGCGCCGCCGCTCACCGGAGTCCCACTCCCACCACGAACACGAAGCCCAAATCGCCGTTGCGCCTCCGTGATCGCACTAATCCGCCGCAGCCTCCTCGCCGCCATTCGAGGGAGGCGACTGCGGCGATCGGCCTCGCCACCCCCGCCCTCCACGACGCCGCGCGCTTTCGCCGACGATGGGCGTACCATCGGCGTTGGGCACCTCCTCCATGGGGCGCGTCTTGTTGGACGGACCCATGGAATCGAGGTCGGTTTCCTACCCTATCTCGCAGTTCGTCTCCCTCGAATGCCTCTTCTCGCAGCTAGCTACTGACTGTTGACGGATTCCTTGCTATAGTTGGAGTAGCAAGGGGAGGACAATCCATTATCAATTTCAGTCTGATCCCACAAGTATAACCGGAGTGGCCTCTCCATGCCAACTGATCTGTTTCTAGCAAACCAAACTTCTAATAAGCTTCCTACGATATACCATTTACCATTGGCATTTACAGAGCGTCACCATTGTTTTCCCCCAAATTTGGGATGAGAAAAGAAAACAGTATACATGTTGGTTCTTTCCTGGAGACACATATATGCTCCTAATTAACAAGAGGATATACATGCGAATATAATAATGTTACATATCCATCTAGGTTGGCTGTGCTGTACCTGATCCCAACAATTCATATGATACCCCGCCAATTCACCAGGTTGTCTATTCTCATCAGGCCTGATGTGATGACATTGCCTATTTAATTTCTATCTAGCCTAACCTGAACCTCTTTTCTTTCAGCTTCTCTGGTGGCTAGGTCTGGCTATTTCTCAATGAACACGGGAGCAGTAGCGATTTCCCATATGCCACAGGAAGCGCTAGCAATTTCTTCCCTTTACCAACATAGGCCCTCTTTGTGAAGTTGTTGTAGTCGTTCGCTTCAATATCATCCAGGATTTGCCTGTACAACAACAGGGAAGCCCATACCTGCAATGGATCAAGGAAGTCCATTTTACTTTGCTAACACAAAAGAAGCGAGGATGCTGTACTGCTGTACAATGTGAAGTACTGAAGTCATTGGACTTACTGGCCATCTGCTAGCCTGTGAGAGCTCAGTTACCCCTCTCTCTGCCTCCTCAAAAAACATCCTGGCCCTCTTGATCTGCCTCTTCATGAAGTTTCTCCATCGGTTTGTGACCACCCCTTTGAAGATGTCCTCATCAGAGAGCCCTGCCTGTGCGAGCTCATCTTGTGGTAAATATATCCTTCCTCTTGTAGCACTAAAAGACATGATGGCCACAGTGGAGATGGTTACAGCTGTGCTATTTTAACATGTTTGTGCCTGTTGCAGAAAGAATCTGTGGGAAAATAGTTACTTACTCCTCTCCAACATCCCGGAGTATGTTCGTGAGTTGGTTAGCGATTCCGAGAGCCAAGGCAGCACTATACACGCTTTCAGTTGTTGCCTTAGACTCGGGTGCGATGCCCATCACAGGTACGCTCATTAACCCGACAGTTCCAGCAACATAGTAGCAGTACATGTAGAGCTCGTCGAAGTTGTTATACCTTGTCTTCCTAAGGTCACTCCTCATCCCTTCAATCATGTCCCTGAATGGCTGGCACAAGATTTACTGATTTTAGAATGTTGGTATGTGCAATATAATTTGTCAAACCACTAAGTACCACATATAGTTTTCTCATAATTTGTCAAACCACTAAGTAGCACAGATAGTTTTCTCTTAGTCACTTTCCCAGGTCTAATTTTTAGTTGCTTGGACTTTTCTTTTCTGAATCTTTTCCTTCTCAATCATTATCTAGATCCTAGCTATTTTCTTCTTGTGCTGGTCATATAGTTACCTTTTGTTTCTTAAAAGGTCAGACCAACTGGCCATGAAATAAATCCGAGTTATTGCCTCTCGCTCTAAGTTTTGCTGTGAGGGCTGAGCTCTAGAAACAATTCACCTTTTTTTAAAAAAAATTTAAATTCGACAAAACAGCTTTGACCCAAACTCCTCTCCTGGTCCATATAACTGGACTAGGCCCACCACGATATGTGCGAGGTTCATCGAACTTAACAAAAGCATTATAGATACTACTGAAGGCTGAAAAACCTTACAGTTTTGTTGAGTATACAAAACAATCTCTTCCTGTCAACTCAGTAGGTCTAGTCATCTTGCACTAAAATAGTGAGGCCTAGAGAATCTAATGCTAATTAGAAATAGCAATAACTGTTGTCCAAAAGTGGCATATCAGTTGAATCCGCTAGATAGAGCAGCCAGCTAGTACCTGAATGTCTATGGGGAACTTTGAGATGGTATCAGAGAGAGCGGCATCAAGCATATCATAAGGACGTCCCGCGAACAGATCCTCAAGTCTCTTCTCCCACCGGTCCAAAGCTGTCGGCGTAATGTAGTTGGCGTTTGGCCCATCTACAAGCTCATCTGTCCTCCTACACCACACTGCAGAAACACTACTCGTCAGATACTGTGCCTGAAGTAGTTCATTTAAAATTGCCAATACATCAGATTCATATTCCAGGTAGTTTGAACTACGAAGAACATGTTCTCATAACTTTCCACATGGTCTTAAAGTATTGATCAAGCCATTTAGTAGCATTTTAGGCTACCGAAAGCCTATTTTGGTGCTTCCACATACATATACATTTCCATTAAGAAGTGCATTAGACCTTTATTCACCATTGACTCGCAAATACCCTGCGTGGAAGTCAACAGTGTTTCTTTTTTAATATTAATTCAGAGGTCCCTTTTCAATATTATATTAATTTCCACTGAGAGCTAGTTGATACCATTACTTGAAACGTAGCCCAATTTTCATTGTGATTGTTGGAATCTGCTGTTAAAATCCTTTTTTTACCACAGCAGCACAAGTTACAAGTGCTTGCATATCTAAGGTATATATTAAGGGAAACATACTAGCTAGTACAGTGCATCCAGTTCCAGTAATAGCCATTCTGAAATTTACTGATTGATACGTACATGCTACTAGGTATAAGCAATGGAACAGGAGGGATACATGGTGATTATTATTGTTGAGACAGATACCATAGATGGCCCATATGGCGCTGCGCCGCTCCTCTGTCATCAACATAGTTCCTGCCACGAACAGACATGAACGAAGACTGAAATGATGAGACGAAGATTGACGACCTTTTTATGGAATTGTGGATTGAGAGGAAAGATATATACCGAGGTAAAAGGTCTTGGCATACTCCTCGCAGATCTCGCCGCAGCGGTCGTAGGCTTCCTTGAGCCCGTTGCGCGGCATCTCGAGGTCCTGGGGCCTGACGTCGAGGACCGGCTTGCGCAGCTGGCGTTTGAGCAATGCCGACTGCTTGAGCACGACGTCGTAGACCTTCTGCTCGGACGAGACGACGGCCTCTCCCGCCGGGTTGACGGCGAGGCTGGAGTACACGGCGGGGGAGGAGGCGCGGCCGACCTCCCACGGGTCGAGGCCAAGGCACCCGTACCTGAGCGAGCAGAGCATCCACCGCCGGGCCGGCTTCTTCTTCAGCAGAGAGGAGCACTGGAGACTCCCATGGTGGCTGATGCCGCCGATGTCCCTCACGGCGGCGGCGGCGTCGGAGAGCCCCGGCGATGCTGCTCGTACGAGTATGATGGCCATATATTTGCTATCTTATCTTGAAGACGATGATGGGATGAGACTAGACCAATCAGCAGAACAGCGAGGAGCAACTCCGGCCTCTCCTGCAAGTTGAAGGTATGTCATGTGTGAGGAACTAACAAGTCATCACTCTAGGATGACTGGACTGCAAAGGGGAGGGGGGAAAAAAGGGGTTCTTGCAGACGCACGCTTTGGTGCTGGCCGCACTATCGGCCAGTGGTTCGCGTCGCCGTGTCCGTGTGCGTCTGTCTGCTGCACACACACACAGCACTCTCTCTCTCCGGCTACAGCCTGCTAGCGTACATGTATGCTATGAGTCACGCTCAAGCACAGACGGAGGAGCAAAACAGAAAGGTTCCACTGCAACGTCGAATGTACTGGCCACTCACCTCTTATCAACACCACTCGCTTTGCTTAGTTCCTGCTCTTGCTGCTCCAATGGGGATCTGGGATTTCGCATATGCTAAGTGTGCGGCTGGATCGTCGACAAGCATGCATTTCTTGGCATAGGATCGGACTAGGACTATTACACTACACTAGGCACTTGGGCTGCATGCATAGGACGCCAATACAATACTTGTGTGTCTTGTTCATGTGATGGAAGTAGGACTGTTTGTTGCTGTTGTGTGCAGCTAGTGCGCTGTGGAAAAGGAGAGGGAAGAAAAGAGGAAGGGAGAGACGTGGAGAGAAGAAGGGCCAGCCAAGCCAAACCAAGCCAGCGCCCAGCCGCCCAGCCAAGAGGAAGGGAAGGGACGGGAGAGAAGGTCGGAAGGTGTGGTGAGGATAGATAAGCTTATCGCCAAGCTCACATGCCTCTGCTGTGTGTGCGTACATCGGAGGCCGCTGAGTGGTGACACCTGGAAAAGGCCCGGATTCACCCTGGCTGCACCTGTCCGACGTGGCTGCGCGCCCCACCCGGTGACATGCATGGCAGCCAACTCCTGGCTACCATTGCCTCTCACTTTCAGGTAACTAATCATCTGACCAGGCTCAGTTGCTGTTTACTTATATCTATTATTTACCGGTTACGCCTCTGCCTTTTTTTTAACGTTTTTGTCATCTGATGATGCTGATGGATCAGCACAGTCGTTGTTTGTCTGAGTCCGTAGAGAGTTGCCTTTGCTTTACATGTTTTTGTGTATGTGTGTTATACTGCTGCATGCTTGCCTGCTTCCTTTTGGTAATTTTTCCTTTTGTACACTCGCACGTGTTTTTCCCATAACTGTATGTGCAAAGCAGGTTAGGTTACGTATTACTGGACGCAAGTGGACGTAGTAAGCTCAACTTCTTCAGTCTCGTCCCGTACCTAACATTCAACAAGCATTATTTCATATGCATAATACATGATGCATGGCACCTTTTTATTTCCAATTTTGATCCGGTGGCTTATATATATTGTGGTTGCAAATTTGGTGAGAGCACGGCAATAGAAAGTGCGTGTGTGTCTCCCTCTCTCGTCGTCACTTGCTGTTTGGGCGTGAGTGAGAGTGAGGCGCACAATTGCGAGCCAGAGATTATTCCATCAATTTGAGTAGCGGAGCCAGAAAAGCACCAGGCCGTCAAATCAAATCAAAACAAACAAAAACATATGGGTCCGAGTAACATAAAACGTGTAAGATTTGGGTTTTGGTTTGCCATTGACTTGGGGTGGACGGACTCCGAGTACCGCTGCTACTAGTAAAATGCATGCATGTGTCATGTGTGTTGTGTGATGACAAGTAAACAGTCCTAGCTACCTCTTCTGACTTTTCAAATATGCTTTGTCATGTAGTATGTATTGACTGATTTTTTTTCTTTTTAGGAAAAACACCGGTTCAGTCGCTTGCTCAGATTAACTAGGCCTACTAGAGAAAAGTTTGCAATAAAGATGTCAACTATCTAGACACTCACATGCATTGACACTATTTTGCTAGACAAGACAAGATTCCCAGCGGTGTTACTTCAGAAACCTTGCTGCTTACATCTAGTTCGATATATAACTTGCTCTTACACATATTCCTATCCATTGACCTATAGTCTTGTATAACTATTTATTGGCTAACTTCTGTGTCGTACAATCTGATCAGTACATCACGTAGGGGGAAAAATCTATATTTCATTGATTTGGATGTGAGTCAAATCAGTTTATTTTGGCTGTTCATGTGTTTGTGTTGCACCCCCACAAATTGGGAGCTGTGTTGCTCATGTGCCGGGGTCATGCTGTCATGCAAGGTGCGGTGGATGCTATATTGCTGTGGGAGAGACGCAAGGACCGGTGGATGCTATATTGCTGTGGGAGAGACGCCAAGGACACAGCAAAACTCAATGCCTATCCGCCACATATGTTTGGGTCAAAAAAGAAACATGGCAGGTGTGAAAGATTGTCCTTCCGACTAGCCATGGTAAGCCGCTCTCTCTCTCTGTCTCTCTGCTCGACCCTACCTCTGTATCCCATCACATCACACACTGGAAAAAAATGAGGGACATAGTCTTCTTAAACTGCAAGCAACAACTTTCTAAAGAATCTGAAAGAGCAAAATTGAGGCCCTCCTTATATAGTCAAAGGAAGAGAGGAAGATTATACTCCATTCTTTCTTTTCTATTTAGAATAGCCATCTGAACAAAAGGGCCAAATGTTTTTGATTGGGCAAGGAAGTGCAGCCCACGTAGGCCCATGACCGTAGCTATCACGTATGTTTATTAAAGCCATATTACAATGTCAAAATCTTATTCTTTCTACAAATCAATTCATATATATGAACATACCGCATTTGCACACGTTAGAGGAGGCTTTTTTTCTCGGAGGAATGAGTGAGCAGCAGTATTTACTTGCAGAACATTTTGCAAACAAAAAAAGCCCGCGCAAAGCATATACATAGTCTAATGATCGCCGAATGTTGTGCAACGTAACAATCAAATGTTAACCATCTATAGAATTATAGCTAGTAGGCAGAACACCACTGTCCATGCTAGGTTCTTGTTGTGAGCTTGTGCCTCAGCCCTCAGGTCTCGTGAGTTGAGCGTTAGAATAAAGAAATGAATTCGCGTACCCATCTAGCCGCGTCTTTTGAGAGGTTGAGGTTGCCTTTGATGGTGTGGTGCACCCGGCATCAGCAAACGCCGCTCCCGACAAGCGTTGTGATTCTTCTCCCACGCGGGGTCGCACCACCTGTCCACCATCCGGGCCTAGCACTGCAGATCGTAGGCGCACCACCACGGAGGCACCTACGTCATCAAGTATATGACATATAAGAAGATGAAATTAAGCGTAATTGTCGGGGACCAATATTAGGGTACCCGAAGAGGAGGAGCTAATGACCGTCGACATTGATTCACCCGCGCGATCGAGAGCGCGACTACACCGCTTGCCGGATCAAGCTGACTCCCGAGGGCTGGCTCTGCCTCGCCCGACGTCTGAGGGCATACTCCGTCTCGCCCGACCCTCGAGGGCTGGCTCCGCCTCGCCCGACGTCCGGGAACTGGCTCCGCCTCGCCCGACATCTGAGGGCAGACTCTGCCTCGCCCGACGTCCGGGGGCTAGCTCCGCCTCGCCCGACATCTGAGGGCAGACTCTGCCTCGCCCAACGTCCGGGGGCTAGCTCCGCCTCGCCCGACGTCTGAGGGCAGACTCTGCCTCGCCCGACGTTTGAGGGCAGACTCCTCCTTGCTCGACCCTCGAGGGCTAGCTTCACCTCGCCCGACGTCCGGGGGCTGGCTCCGCCTCGCCCGACGTCTGCGCGCTGCTCCTTCATAACTACGCGCGCAGATAAGACAGGGTACTCAAGTCAACCGTAATACCGAGGACCATATCCTGCACATCTGCAGGAAAGTACCGTCAGGATATGACAAGACGGACGCTTTAAGCCCTTCCAGGCATGTCAGAGCCCAAACAGTGTTGTAGGCGCCAACATTTGTCTTACAGTGTTGTGGGCGCCGCCATTTGCCCTCAGGCGCGGATCCTGACGGAAGCATACGACAGCCACTATGGTCTAGGAGGAAACTCACATCATCTACAGTAGCGGACGATAGCCACTACTGTCTAGGAGGAAACTCACATCATCTGAGGGCAGACTCTGCCTCGCCCGATGTTTGGGGGCTGGCTCCGCCTCGCCCGACGTCTGAGGGCAGACTCCGCCTCGCCTGACGTCTGAGGATAGACTCCGCCTCGCTCGACCCCCGAGGGCTGGCTTCGCCTCGCCCGACGTCCGGGTGCTGGCTTCGCCTCGCCCGACGTCTGCGCGCTGCTCCTTCATAACTACGCGCGCAGATAAGATAGGGCACTCAAGTCAACCGCAATACCGAGGACCATATCCTGCACACCTACAGAAAAGTACCATCAGGATATGACAAGACGGGCGCTTTAAGCCCTTCCAGGCATGTCAGAGCTCAAACAGTGTTGTAGGCGCCGACATTTGTCTTACAGTGTTGTGGGCGCCGCCATTTGCCCTCAGGCGTGGATCCTAACGGAAGCATACGACAGCCACTACGGTCTAGGAGGAAACTCACATCATCTATAGTAGTGGGCGTGCGGTCACTGCGCCGTCTACTCCCTGTTGGGCCACAGATCAGCACCCTGGTCCATTGCGCCGTCCGCCAGGGCGGGATGGGACATGACCACTTGCTGACAAAGCCAGAGCATGGCATCATCGGCAGACAGACGCCCGGCGCGGCCCTATCAGGATCAACGGACATGCACCAAGCATGGAGCTATCCCTAGCACTTTCTACTGTGTCAGTGGGGCTCGCTCAGAGGAAAAGGAAGACTCAGCATCTTTGAACGATCTCCTTGGTCTCTAGTTTTTCTTCTTTCTCCCATCTATAATCCCTGCTTCCCCTTGGTCTATAAAAGAGAAGGCAGGGCACCCCACTAAGGAGACCGATCAATTCAACACGCCACGCATCACATCACACATAGCTGAGCAGCAACCAAGCTCTTGGCATCCATTCGACCTTTCCATCAGAGACATGAGACCTGTCCCTTTCTCACCCATTTGTAACCCCTACTACGAACTTTTCAGTACTAATAACACAAGCAGCAGCCATGAACTGGACGTAGGGACATTCTGCACGAACCAGTATAAACCTTGTGTCTTTTTCGTACATCATCCGGGTCAGACGTGCAATAACACAAATTTACTCGTTGGTGTTTACTCGAAACACCGATAGTTGGCGCGCCAGGTAGGGGACCTTTGCGTGTTCTGACATTAACACTAGGACACGAATGGCTAGCCATGGTATCAGCTGGGTCCTAGGCACACACGTGCACTTCGGAGACCTGGACTTCATCATCACGGTGGAAGGAGAGTTGGCATTGGCTCACGCCGCCATCCAACCTCTCCCCTCCATCGGCCTTGGCTACGGGAGGCTTGAGCGCCAGCTCGGCGTCTCCCTGGGACCCTAGCCGTCCAAGGAGGACCCGCGCCGCCTCACCTTCTCTAACGCCAACGACGTGGCATGGTTCACCGGAGGGGAACCCCTCCCTTCGGAACACCTCATACGGAGCGCCTCGACAGTGCTTCCGTTCGGTTTCCGTAACACCGCGGCGACCGTTAGCCACCATGTGGCACAACGCATGGTTCCACCTCCCATGAACGATGAATTCGTGGGGGTGATCGAACATGTCGTGGAATCTTTCCACGACCTTCTGGCAGAGGAGCCTGAGTCGCCCTCTGGCTCTGACTCCAGCAGGGCAAGCCATCATCCCTCTCGTGAATGCTTCATGACGGGTACCCCCGAGGGGCACATCGAAAGCGTCCATGAGGGGGAGGCTACCCCAACAAACGACCTCGACGATGAGGCCGAAAGGCAGACAGCGGCCCTGCCACGCATGCTGGTGGAGCAGCTGAAAGCCCGACACCGAGAGATCGAGGAAGCGTGACTCCATCTCGAGCTGGAATGCACGGAGCTCGATTAGGAGATAGAGCGCCGCAGAGACGGTGGGCGCTCACACGCCATGGCCCGCGACGTGAACCGGAGGATCATTGCCGATGATGAAGCCCTCCCTCGCTTCGCCCGGGCAAGCCAGAACATCGCCGCCGCGACAGCCTTGCTCCATGGCCTTCCAAAGGCCGCGACGCTCGAGGATCATCGGGCCCACTGTGAGATTCACACGCTGCTAGAGCGTGCGGCGGCGTAGCATGCCGAGAGCTCATTGTCTCGGCGATGCGAGCTCGACGCCAGCCAGCGCACGCTCTCAAAGCGTCCCGGCAGGGACGCATCGGTCTACCAGGCACCACAAAGTGGTGGGCAGCGCGCCGCGGTCCTGGTGCATCAGCGTCTCGGCCGCAACCGTGACGCACGCAACACCCTTGATGCTCGTAGGCGTACCCACGACGATCTGAGAGAGGGATCTAGCCACGGCTATCACCCTCGTCATGGCGGACGCTACGATAGTGGTGAGGACCGAAGCTCGAGCCCTGGCCTTCCAGGGCCTTAGGCCTTCGGCCGACACATCCTCAACGCTGCCTTCCCGTCAAGGTACCGACCACCAACCAACATCCCAAAGTACTCTAGGGAGATGAACCCTAGACTATGGCTCAAGGATTATCGGCTTGCCTGCCAAGCCGGTGGTGCGGATAATGACGATTTTATTATCCGTAACCTTCCACTGTTCTTAGCCGATTCGGCACGAACATGGTTGGAACACTAGCCGCCCAACAGAATCCATAGTTTGGCGGACCTGAAGGAGACCTTCGTGGGAAACTTCCAGGGCACATACAAGCGCCCTGGGAACCCATGGGACCTCAAGAACTGTCGGCAGAAGGCCGGAGAAACCCTCTGTGGGTACATCCGGCGCTTCTCCCGGCAATGCAACGAGCTGCCTAACGTCGCCGATACCGATGTTATAGGAGCTTTCCTATTCGGGACCACCTACGAGTCCTTGGTTCACAAGCTGGGGCGCAAGGGCTCGCGAACCACCAAGGAACTCCTTGACATCACCACCAGCCACGCCTCGAGCGAAGAAGCGGTCGGAGCGATCTTCGATCGCCTCAATGGCAAGGCGAGGCGGGACGAGGACGCTGGCGAAGGCACCTCCAACCGTTCCGCCAAAAAGAAGAACAAGAAGCAACGGCGCGAGGGCTCTCTCGTGGCCGCCGCTGACCGCAGGGGTGGTCAGAAGCCCACGGAGGGCACTTCGAACCACTTCGGAAAACTACTCGAGGGACCATGCCCAAACCATGCCTTCCCCGTCAAGCATCTGTACAAGGACTGCACCCTCATGAAGCGGTTCTTGTCCGGTGGCTCCAACAAAGGGGAACATGGGAAGGTCCTCGACCCTACCACAGACGACGCCTAGGAGAAGGATGACGACTTTCCAACACCGGATGACTGCCTCATGATCTTCGAAGGATCAGAGGCCTACGACTCCAAGCACCACCAGAAGATCGTGCCGCGAGTGTAAGGTTGAGATGGTGACTAGAGGGGGGTAAATAGTTGTTTCTAAAACTTAATCATGTCGGCTAACCGAAACAAGTGCGGAATTAAAACTATCGGTCTAGCCAAGACTACACCCCTCTATCTATGTTCTCTAGCACTTTGCAAAGATCCTAATTAAACAACAAAGGTGCCGGGCTAGCTAGAACTCACCTAATCAATTCTAGAAGCAAGGTCACACAAACCTATGCCACTAGTACTTTAACCAATGGGGAGCTCCTACACATGCTAGTAAGCAAAAGCACAAAGCCAACTAAGCTACTAGCAATGCTCAGTAACAAGACAACAAATGCCAAATTAGATAGCGCAAATACTTAGCTACTCAAACTAAGCAAAGTGACTAACAAGGTTACACAAACCAAATTAGTCACGCAAGGGAGCTACTTCTGTGCTACATAAGCAAGAAGGTAACTAGTGAGCTATACAAGCAAACTAATTATAAGAGCAACTACACAAGCACAATGTATATGAAAGTAATTACAAGCTTGTGTAACGAGGATGCAAACCAACGGGAAGAATAAAGTTGACACGGTGATTTTTCTCCTGAGGTTCACGTGCTTGCCAACACGCTAGTCCTCGCTGTGTCGACCACTCACTTGGTGGTTTGGCGGCTAATTGGCATCACCCGCCAAGCCCGTACATCAGGCACCGCAAGAACCTACCCACAAGTGAGGTAACTCAATGACATGAGCAATCCACTAGAGTTACCTTTCGGCGCTCCACCGGGGAAGGCACAAGACCCCTTACAATCACCACGATCGGAGCCGGAGACAATCACCAACCTCCGCTCGACGATCCTCGCTGCTTCAAGCCATCTAGGTGGTGGCAACCACCAAGAGAAACAAGTGAATCCCGCAGCAAAACACGAATACCAAGTGCCTCTAGATGCAATCACTCAAGCAATGGACTTAGATTCTCTCCCAATCTCACAAAGATGATGAATCAATGATCAAAATTAGTGGGAGGGATTTGGCTAAGCTCACAAGGTTGCTATGTCAATGCAAATGGCCAAGAGAGTGAGCTTGAGCCGGCCATGGGGCCTAAATAAAAGCCCCCACGAAATAGAGTCGTTGGCTCCTCAGTCCACTGAAAAACGGGGTGACCGGACGCATCGGTCAGATCGACCCCAACGTTCGGTCGCTCGATGCGTGCCACGTGGCCCCTGCTTCAAACGTTGATCGCCCGATCTCAACGGTCATCAGTCCTAAACCTGGTCGTAAACTTCTCTACACACCTATGACCGGTGAAATGAAATGCCCTAGGTTATACCTTTGCCTTGCGCATTCTATTCCATCTCCTCCATTATCGATGCAACACATGCACCAACACGATCAATAATGATATGACCCACTTCATATCATCACGTGATCATATTGGTTCATCGATCTTGACTTCACTTGCTTTTCACCGTTGCCTTCGTCCATCGGCACCAAGTCTTGCTCAAGCTTCACCGCCATGCGGTCCA